>NC_065447.1:68678952-69303952 GCF_917563875.1 Diabrotica virgifera virgifera | reverse complement strand
ATTGAATCAATGTTTTCGTAACATTAAATCAATGCTTTCGACTTTGATTAATAACTCGATACATTGTTTTGATGTAACGCAATCATTGTATTAATGGAATATATCTGAATCAATGATCAATACATTGTAGCAATAATCTTGTACATAAACCGATACATTTCTTAAAACTCTATAAGTGTTTTTATTGGTGTAAAAAATCACGTGATAACAGTTGCAGCCTCCTAGCAGACAGTCACCCTGCAGACTCTGAGGAGCGGTGTTTGGCACTAGTGATTTGGTTGATTTGTCTAAGGTATGTATTTACATATATTTTTAACTATTTATAAATTATTTTGTTGGATTTCTATAGAAAAAAGTTGTACTTCTATTTCCACTTTTACAGATTGGTATGGACTTTGGAGTGGCATTTGGAAATGGAACTGGGCTTATTGATGGATGGGACAGCAATTTCGAAAGAATTATCTCCTTTCTTCGGTGTGAAAGTCATATCAAGGATAAAACACATAAATTTTTATTTGAAAAGATTACCCATGAAGATATTACGGAATGTATGTACCTATTTCATTATTCAATCCTGCATACCTAGTATTAATTAATTTTTGTTCTCTGTAAATTTTTCAAAAGCTAATTTGACACATAGGTAAAAAAAAATAGGCACCATTTGAAAATATTTCTAAATGGTATAAAAGATTAGTAAATTAAATATTTAGGTGATTAAACCGTAAATAATTGAAAAATATTAACTCTTGCAGTCGGTAGTATCTATCAAAGTAAAAATAAACATCTCAACATTTAGAAATTTTTTTTCAGGATAAATTAAAATATTTCTATAAAAAAAAGTGATACCCAAAAATACAACTATGTTCACTATTTAGATTTATTTTTTTATAATAATTATTAATATAAATTGTAGATGGCTAATATATGCTAGCACGCAGTTATTCTTTGGGTTCTACACCGATATCTTGTACGAACTAATAAAATGGTTAAAAAAAGATAGTAACGGACAACCAAATATATAATAAAATATACCATCAGAGATTTCCAGTAATCATTCTTACATCGGGAAGACCCAGCAAGAAGTCGAAGATTATATTAGATTTTTGAAATCAAAGAAAACTGCCATTCAACCATTTGTTTTTTGTATGGGTGGTGATAATAATTAATCCCAGAGATGTTGTATTTATGGAGATGTTATTGTAGATGTATTTATTTTCACGATATCAGGTATACATTTTTTATATAATATAAATTTATACATATTTTTATATATTTTCTTATATTTTTTTATATATAAGAAGAATCAATTTCTATTATATTTAGTTATTCAGTTTTTTTCCAAATTACATTATAAAAAGCTGTTTGTGTTAATTAAAAATACATGTTTTTTTTCTTCAAACTTATAGATACTTAACATTAGTTTGAGAATCGGCAAAAAATCGTTGCTTCATCCTATATTTGTAATATTTATGTAGATATTAAGTCGTCATTTTGTTTACTTATTAACTATTTGTATGTTATATACAAATATACATGAAGATGACATTCACTGAACCAAAAAAGTACGTAAATATAATGAAAAAAAAACATTGATTCAAAAACGGGGAGCATTAATTTTCGTCCAAAGATCTGTATCGTTGGTCCAATGTAAGTAGATACATTAACTAATGCTCAAAAACATTAACTTCTATGAATTAGTACGTCCATTCAATGTACTTTCTAGTTAAGAATTAATGTACCGATACATTGATTCAATGTACCGATCATTTGATTCAATGTACCGATACATTGATTCAATGTACCAATACATTGATTCTTAACTAGAAATACATTGAATGAACGTACTAATTCATAAAAATTAAGGTTTTTGAGCATTAGTTAATGTATCCCCTTACATTGGACCAATGATACTGATCTTTAAACGAAAATTAATGCTCCCCGTTTTTAAATCAAGGTTTTTTCATTATATTTACGTACTTTTTTGGTTCAGTGTAAATGGAATACTTTGGAGCTCCGAAATAGGAATACAGCGAAAATACAACATCTATGAAACATTTATTAAAAGTAGCCTACTTTACGGAGCAGAAACTTGGAGAATAACCGAGAACAACAGGAAAAACTTAGAAGCTGTAGAAATGGATGTGTTTAGAAGATCGTTAGGTATATCCCGTAGGGAAAGTATTCGAAATGAGGAAGTAAGACGACGAATTGGAATAGATGGTTACTTAACAACAGACATTGAGAGGAAACAGTTGATTTGGTATGGTCATGTTCAAAGAATGGAAGACACAAGATTGCCCAAAAAGATCTTGGAGTGGGTACCACCAAACCGCAAAAAGCGAGGAAGACCCAAAAAGACATGGAAAGAAGGGGTAACCAAAGCAATGAGTACAAGGGATCTTAGAGATGGCTCATGGGATGATAGAAGGACGTGGAAGTTAGGCATCGGACAACGTCGAAAGACGTTCTAAAACCGATACATACATACATACTAGTTTAATTTTTGTATTTTTCATTGTACTTTGTGACTAGCTTTGCTGCTAGAGATGAAATTATTAACAAGTTTTAAAAGGAAGAAAGCGTCATATCTGGGTCATGTCATGTATTCCACAATTACATATAAGTACAATCTGCTGTAGCTTATAGTGGAAGGTAAGATTGAGGATTGAATCGGTTTGGGCAGAAGAAAAAACTCCATTCTGTGAATGGCTACAAGTACATACCAGAAGCTGCAGAAATAATAAATGCGGCAGAAAACGGAACAACATTTTTAAAATCGTTTGATGCCCGCCAAACTTTGGTAGAAGACGGTACATAAAGAAGAAAAAAAATATATAAATGGAAACCATCAGGAATTAAATCATATATGTTTAGTTTTAATTTGTAACTTTTTACTTTTGCTACCTTTACAAAGCATACTTTTCATAAAACTTAGTTATAATTAGAAAACTTTTATGAGTGTATTTTGTACTTTACTGCGTTTTTACTCTCGATCGGTTTTATTAGCGAACAGTAAAAATCGGAATCACTTTCTTCATTTATTTTTCTCGTATCGTAACTTCTTTTGTAGCTAACAATATAGATTTTCGAAAGATGATTTACAGTGTTTTCAGAAAACTTATCGGAACAAAGCAAACTCGGAGATGTAAACTGAAATAACCAATAAAATTGTAGTTAAACGACCTGGGCTGGCTCCACAATAAAACCTCCGGTTATAATCAGGAACAATACATACTGAAATGGCATAAAGCAGGAAATCAAAGTGTTTTTGCTCCGTGGCTTTTAAGCTAACGTTGTTCCCTTTTAAAGTATTAGCTTTGTGTAAAAGAGTATAAAACATTGAATGCTCCGGCCAATATCTTATGTTTCCGCCATGGCAAGAAACTATTGAAATAAATCGTTTCGTTTGAAATTTGTACAATTAATGGATTATTGTACTAGGAATTTTACTACAACACAAGACCCTGAAAACCTCTATAATATTTATTTTAATAAGTTACAGGGGTGCAAAAAATAGAAAATTTATTGTGATTTTTAATTTTAAATGTTTTATTCAAAAGATATCTTTTGTTTATTCTAAATGACGTTCGGCCCTTGGCAATAATATAATCTTTCATTCTGCGTATAAATTTTTCAAAAATGTTTATATTAGTTTTCTCAGGATTCGTAAAAAATGAATGCATTTAAATAGCATTGGAGCCGAAATTTTGCACCTATGCGCTTCAGAGGCTACATCAACGCGTCATCAATATATTTTTTTCAAGTTCTGAGAAAGTGCGGCATCAGTGAATCGGCAGTACGACAGTGACAGTGACACTATTGGGACCGTGCAAGTTCGGAAAAACGACACCTGGTTTCTACGCTCTGAACTTTTATTCGCACTTTTAATTATATTGGCCAATTATATGGTCCTGGTTACTGGATAATTGTCAAGGCCATAGCCCAAAGAAAATAATAAGAAAAAAATAAGATTTAGGTTATGTTATTAAAACGTAAATAATTGTATGTAGTAAATAAAATTAGTTATTAAAATGCAGTACTGCAAGCAAAATACAATTAATTAAATTTACCTTTATATAATAATTGCATATCATATCAATATTGTGGAGCAATGTATAATTTTTCTTCTTAAATGACAATAGGTATGAAATGTACGTCAATTTGACAATTTCAATTAACAATATGAATTATTTAAGAAAGTTCCAATTTTTCTCCGCTATTCGCGCACGATCGTTTCGCGTATCCCTTCCAAGTACTTGCACACCGCGAATACTATCACAAACGAAGACACAATATTATGATAACAATAATTATTACGCTAAATGCTGCCAACTCAGTCAAGTTCAATTTCTTGATATACATAATCAATTTTTAGTAATTCCACTGTGACACAAAATCTAGACATGGGATAAAAAAGTTTATTTGAAGAAAGTGTATTTTTTTGTTCTTCAAAGGCCCGGTTTTTCAGTGAGCGGTTAAAATTTTGGTTTGCTAACCCAGTTTAAATTTTAACCAGTATTTTAACCCTCATAGCGTTTTTCAGTGCTTTAAATCAAGTTAAGAAAATCTCGGTTAGCTAACCACTTTTTTTCTACTGTTGGCAGCAGTAACTGTACGTGCGCATGTGCAATTCGAGAAATAATGATCAATTTCACCAAAAAAATAAATAAAAGACAATTTCATAACCGAATTAAAAAAATGATTATAATGCAATGCAATATCAAGTTCGGAATCTTTGTTTAGTTCATAACGTCTACCTCGGTTTCTTAACAGAAGAGAATTAGAGTTACTGGGACGATTTAGACTTTTCTTCCGATTTTGTTTGTCAAAGACCACGGTCTTATCACTATTTGAACAGATTGACCAGGAAATAAGAAGTCAAACTCTTTGGTAAATAATTAAGTATTTTGCTGTGTAGACAAATATAAAATAATCTTTTTAAAATATTACTAGGAATCATGCATTAAATCCTGTTACAGTAAGTGTAAACATAGGTCCCTGTTACAGTTATATTTAAATATATTTCCTTATAATTCCTTCCTATATAATAACGATAATAATTTATAATTTCAATAATAATAATTTTCTTATAATAATAAGGAGGTATTAGAATACTTCCCGCGATGAAAGAAAATAACATAACCCAACTAATTCCTTCTCTCAGGCAGGTACTCAAAAAAATAAACATGATACATTCACTGCACCAATGCGCAAGCGTAACCGCAAAATTCGGAGTTAAACCATTAAACGAGGATCGGTTAAAATCGTGGTTAACTTAAACGAGTTTAAGCTCTAACCTAGTACTGAAAAACTGATTATAAATGACAGTACAGACTCGTTTTTTTTTATTATATTTATCTAAAGAGTAATTTCTACATACTAACATATTTCTCAAATTGGGCTCTGTACCGCCAAATATCTCGACAAAATATTCAAAAAAATGCTGCAATCTTGTAACGCGTTTTCTGTGCTCTGATGTTGTCTCTTAATTTTTTTATAGTTTATAACTTGATGGGCAACCTCGCAGTAGAAAGTAAATACAGTATTTAATTTTCTTCTATACTTTGCCAAATTATCATACGGTGTAGTGTAAATAAATGTAAATCCGGTGCAAAAGGTAGCTATAAAAGTAGTTTCTTCCTAGTTTGAAAAAAATCTGGATTTATTTCAAACTACAGGGTGTCCAGAAACCCTCCCGGCAAACGATCTCCATACAAATAATGGATTATTGTACTATAAATCTTATTACAATACAATTATTAATATTTTTATAGTTTGCATCTTGATCGACAACTTCGCATCAGGAATTAAATAAAATGTTTAACTTTATCCATATACTTTCCCCGATTATCACGCGGTTTAGTAAAAATTAAATACAAATCAAGTGCAAAAGGGAAGATTTCAAAGTAGTTTCTTCCTAGTGTAGAAAAATTGGAATAGTATATTATTTAACGAGCATGTAATGATGGCTAGATGAATGTTACGGCAAATATCTTATGTCTCCGCCATTGCAAGAAACGTGTGGCAAAGTACCACCTCAACCCGGTGCATCTCTGCCATTGAGCTATTCCTAATTTAATACGTTAACAATAACTACTGATCCTATGATTCTCCTACTCGTCTTAAATACGCTCTCCGTGCCACATCTCCTTCGGTTTCATCTAGTGGGGTATGAAAATCTAAGAATACCTATAGTTAGTTACTAAAAGTAATAAACGTACCGCAACACTTTTTTCGCTTTTAACTGAACTATATGAACACACTACTGGAACATTTAATACACTACTGGAACACTGAAAGTGCTTGACACACTCCCAAATGAATTCCATCCATAAAAAGGTATCAAACAAGGATGAATATTGTCTCCATAATTATTTAATATATTATACTGGGAATATATTATAAGAAGAGTAGTAGAATGATGTGAACAGTTTTGCAGGTGACCCAGCCCTTCTTGCAAATAGTCAAGAAAAGTTGAAAACGAAGTCAAATATTTGATGTGAATTAAACATATTAAAGATAAAGATCATGATAGTGGATATACTACATAACAATCACCCACACATAATCACGAGTATCCGGTTTAGGGTTGTGAGCTCATATGTAATTATATCTGGGATCGTTGATCATACACACAGGGTAACTAAAGGAAAAAATAAAACGCAGATGGGATCTAGCAAAAGTTGCCATAGGAAAGAAGGGAGATACACATCTGATAAAGGTGTCACTGAAATGTTCTATTGGAGGAGAAGGTTGCGAATACCGTGGAACTACCACAGGATTAATAATTAAATTTCAAATGATTCAAAGTCAGAAATGGCTCTCTAGCAAAATCCATATCCAAATTTTAAAACACTTTCGACAAATTATATGAGCAGACACAGAAATCGTGGAAAGGCTTATTATCCAAGGAAACGTAGATGGCCGAAAATAACAAGGAACACCCTCAACAACATTGATCTACCAATTAGAGGCATATGCAAAAAACAGTGGAGGAACAGTGGAGACCAGCTCGTGAGGAAAAAGTTTTACAGCTTAGTAGGACAAACAGAGAGTATTTGAAATATCCGTTTATACATGGAGTTACTACAGATAGAACTATATCTTTGGGTGGTTAAATAATTATAAAAGGGAAAGTTTTAAGTGCCTAAGATGGGTATTACAGAATAATGGGGAAATAGATGAAGATGTATGCAAAAGAATTATGGTTAGATGGATGAAATGGAAGGAAGCGAGTGGTATGTTATGTGACGGAATAATTCCAATGGAGCTGAACAGGGAATAGTACCATTATTACAACTCGCATTTTTTTTAATAAGTAATGTCTTATCACTACTGATAGTATAAGATAAAAAAAGTTACTTATTTTTACGTTAAGAATCCAAATCTGCAATAAAAATTGGGGGTTCCTATTTAAGATTTTAAAGTAACCTCCCCACCCACCTCTGTGGGGGGTCGTGTTTGGTGCCATTCGATAGATTTTTCAAAAATATTAAATACTTGTATTTTGCAGTTTTTCGATCTGATGTTTATTTCACGAAATATCGCGGGGTTCGTATTTAAAATTTTAAATTTACCTCCCCCCCTTTCCCGCGGAGGTCGTGTTTAGTATCATTCAATAGATTTTTTTAAAATGTTGAACACGTATTTTTTAGTTTTTTGATCTGACGTTCATTTCGCGAAATATTCGCTTTTTTTTGTGAAACTTTGTGACTCGCCCATCTCCTTACGCCCCGCTTAACTCGGCATCCGACAGGTGAACTTTTTTGCCACTAACAGACAGGTGGGGTGTAACAAACCCCAGCAATTGAAAGAGTTAAAGATTCTCAAAAAATCTCTTTACGTTTAGTTGTCTGTGATATCCGGAAAGTCAACATCTTAAAGTTGGTCAGGATAGTCACTATTTACACTAACATTGTCTATTTCTTCACTTAGTTCCGAATTACGCTTGTCAATACATTCGTCACTGTATGCTTCATCCCATAAGACCTGAAGACATGTTTTTTCTCGATCGTAATTCATTTTAGCTTAGACCAAAAAAAATATGTTAAAATCTGTAGTAAGTATTATTTACTTAATTTATAGGAGTAAAACAAAATAAAGACAATTCTGCAGAAAGTACAAAATCAGAAACGTGGGGTGTGACCACTTTCAATCCAAATGTACTTGTTGAAACTAAACAGAATACTAAAAATTATGTCTCATCGCATAGATGAATATACAATAGAAAGCTATCTAGCCGCTGCGGCGTCTACATGCAAAATTTCCTTATATTTTGAGCGCTTCAGCAATGTTGGGGTGTATCACACCCCACCTGTCGGATGCTGGGCTAAATCTTCAGATTTTTGAAATATATTTTTTTTGCATGTACTTAACTTACCTTATCTTGACCTAACGATTTCGAGTTTGTCTAAGGATATATTTTTTTCAGACCCCCCTTAACGAGCTCCCTTGGATTCTGCGCTCGAGTAACTACAAAAGATCCCCTACCATGATTTAGATAAAAGCTTTTCGTTACAGTTTTGTGTACAATAATTATTAATACACTGCATTCACTAATAAAACTTTTTATGCTTGGTGGCTCAGCTGGCATCCAACCTGTTTAACACTGATGATGATTTTGTTAAAAAATCGAGAACGTTCTGTAATGTAGCCCTTAAAGGGATTTTTAATAAAAATTTTAAAAGAAAATCTACGGTTTCGTTTTGATTAAAATTTTATACCTTTTACAAAGGATTTTTTACAATTTTTATGTAAATTTTTTCACTTAGTATAATATAAGCGACGCGCGACGCTTTAATTTTTTCCAGTTTATTTGAATATTATAAAACATAATTATAAATTATTATAAAATGTACTTATTCAAAATATTAATTAGGCTTAATTCTCAATTTAAAATGTTATTTTTGTTTAACTGTACTTACATTAACACTGATGTGGGAAACTTCAAATACTTGACTAGGAGGGGCTTCTTTTGGTACGAAACGATAAAATTCCTCTTCGTTTTTATACCATTTAACGGAATATAGAGCGGATGATTCCAGATCATAATCACAAACCAAAGTCACGTTACTTCCCCTTTTAACGGCCTCCGGAACGATAATGTGCATATTTTTTATTGCTTTCGTCTCTGAAACAAAAAACCCTTCGTTATGACACCGAATAAATGTCAGAAGAATTACTGTTTTTAAAATTTCAAGATTTTGTTTATACAAAATTGTCGGTAATATTGGTGTTAATATGAAAATATTCATGAAATTGATATTCATAAAATACCTATCATCATTGAGAGTAGATGAACAAGAATAAAAAACCGCTATACGCCGTAAAAATGAGTGGTGCACATAATATCCCACCTACAAAAGAGCTGATATGAATGTTGAGTGGAGCGAAAATGTATGTATTTTTAATTTGATGGAAAATAAAATTCTTGTTTTATTTTGAAAGATTTTTCCATATCTAATATTTCCATATTTAAATAGCTAAATTTGAAGTAAAACGCCACACAAAAGATTTACTGACACAGTTTGCATTTTTAAGCTCTTTTGTGGCCCGTTGTACTTCAAATTTAGCAAGTATTATGGAAAAATCTTTCAAAGTTAAACTAGCATTTTATTTTCCATTAAAATGAAGAAAATACATTTTCACGTCATGTAATATTCATATCAGCTCTTTGGTAGCTGGAATATTGTCTGTACGGCGTTTAGCGGTTTTTTATTCTTGTATAGCGATACGCTTTAATTACTAATTTTGCTAATTTTAATTTTAATATGTTTTTCTCAAAACGAAATAATACGGGTCATATAAAGTCACCGTTAATATACAAACCAGACGCTAAGAAAGACATGGTTTTACGAAACGAATGCATTCCCGTGACCATATGTTTTTGGAGTGTCAGTTTAACAAACTGAACTCCCCATAAATTAATTACCATATCTGACCATTATGTCAAAAACTCACTTTGGGACACGCATTCCTTTTTAAAACTGCAGAAGTGTGTCTGTTTTTATGCGTCAGATTGGAGTGATTTATTGTCTTCTCCGGACCATATTGTAGAAAGGCATAACATCGATAATAGGTTGTGGCTTTTCTTAACAGTCTATTCACAGCGTGTAACCGAGGCACTACTCACTAACGACCGGTCCTTTTCCGAGATCTAACCAAGCAACACCTTTTTGTTACCAAAATAAATAAATGTTTTACTGTTCGTTGTTAACTTATTTTTATTATCTCTAATTAATTCCGTCAACTCACACCTTCCGGAATACTTGTATCAGGGGTTTTTCATAAATTACATAATGTATGAAGTTGAATGTAATGTCTCTCGATTACACGTTAAGCGTTATAAATGGTCGCCTTTTATGATTTAGTGGTTATGACACTGAATTTGTGATGGGACAATCTGAGTTCATATCCCAACCATCCTAATATTTTTTTTTTCAATATAATTCTTTGTGTCCATCGAATGTACACTAGATTTTTTGTATATTCGAAATACACTGGGGTGCAAAATTAACCGGACACCTTAAAAATGGGTCATTTCTGATGTCTGGAATTTCCTAAACCTGTTGTCCGATTTAAGAGAATCTTTTAATATATTATAGCCTTATTCTTTAACAATATCGCTGTAATAGTATTATTGCTAAACAGTTAAATTTTCATTGTATACCGGGTGTACCAATCAAACTGTGTTTTTTTCTCAAAGTTCGCATCACCCTGTGGAACATTCTAGCATTTATAAAATACTGAAATTAAATTCCAACTATAGCCTCATGTTTTCTCAAAATTTTGTTTTTTGATTCATTCCCTTACATTGGACCATAAAAAAGTTAGGTACTTTAACAACTAGCCATGCTTTTCATTAATACAGGGTATTTTAAATAAACGTGTGGCCAACTTTAAGGGGAAATTCTACAAATAAAATAAAATAATGAGAGCTTGCTTTATAAATGGTATGTCCGCAAATGCTTCGTTTCCGAGATAGGGGGCGTTGAAATTTTTATTACAAAATGACGATTTATTTATTGCTTTAAAACCAGTTGAGTTATGCAAATGAAATTTGGTCGGTTTTAAGATGTAGCTATTGCACATTTTTTGACATGCAATTAAGCATTTAATATTCACCATTGGTGCGCATACGGGTAATATAACCGCTCATATTACCCGCATGCGCGCCAATGGTGAATATTAAATTCTTACTTGTATGTCAAAAAATGTACAATAACTACGTCTTAAAACCCACCAAATTTCATTTCATATCTCAAGCGGTTTTAAAGCAATAAATAAGTCGTCAGTTTGTAAGAAAAATTTCAACACCCTCTATCTCAGAAACGAAGCATTTGCGGACATACGTTTATAAAGCAAACTGTCATTATTTTTTCATGTAGAATTACCCCTTGAAGTTTGACACGCTTATTTAAAGACACCCTTATTTATGAGAAACATGGCTAGTTGTTAAAGTACCTAACTTTTTTATGGGCCAACATAAGCGAATAAATCAAAAAACAGAATGTTGAGCAAACATGAGTCTATAGTTGGGTTTTAATTTCAGTATTTTGTTAATACTAGAATATTCCACAGGGTGATGCGAAATTTGAGAAAAAACACAGTTTTACTGGTGCACCCGGTATACAATGAAAATTTACCCGTTTAGTAACAATATTATTACAGCGATATTGTTAACTAATAAGGCTATAACATATTAAAAAAAACACTTAAATCGGACGACAGGTTTAGGAAATTCGAGACATCAAAAATGACCAATTTTTAAGATGTCCGGTTAATTTTGCACCCCAGTGTAGATTGAAAAAAATATTGGGATAGCCGTCAAATTAACTCGAATTCCCGATCAAATTTAGCGTCGTAACCACTAAAACATAAACCATTACGGGGACATAAACAAATTCGGCGACATAAGCCATTTCGGCGATAATGGTTAAATGGATTATACTTTTGGAAATCGATAACTTTTAAACGGCTTAACCGACTTTGATCACTAAACATGAGTTTGAAACGTATTGACAAGTAGTATCTGAAGCATACAAGGTCAAGTATGATAACGATAACTGAAGGTAATACAGGAATTGTTGAGCTTGAAAAACCGTTTTTTCTCATGAGAAATAGATTTGATCATACTTCTGATGCCTGTAGGTAACTTAAAAATTCGATTTTTATTTTAAAAATTCCCAGATATGCGGTATACATCGTTAGACGCGTCTAAAGATCTACACACCCTCAGTTACTGGCGCAATTGGTAGGTTCAAATTTTTTTAGGTTTAGTTTTCTAATTTTTCGGCTATACTGAGCCGATGTGATTAATTGCAAAACTTTTATGCAAATCACAATAAATAAAAAATGGAACATTTTAAAAACACCAACAATTTCTTCAAAGATTCAGATAGAATTAAATACCAAAGTGTAGCATATTTTGATATCGCTAAGTACCAGTCACCTCTTGATAGGACAGTAAATTAAACTTTATACTGACGAATCAGCAATACAAATTTTTGAGAATTATTTATAAATATTGGTTATTATAAACTTTACTCAATAATAATATAATAACCCATTGAAAGATGACGAAGTACCGAAATGGAACTTTTATTTTTTGTAAATCTAGACCAGGTAAAAAAATTTGTCTAATGAAGAATTTGTCTATTTATAATGTTTTTATAGAATGGGTGTGGGTAATATATTCAAACAATAGTATATTGTACAACAAGAGAGAAAAAGACATATTTCTCACGAGCACAGAAGTTTGTTGGCACGAGCCGAGGTACGAGGCGAGTGCCGCAAATCAAGCGAGGGAGAAATATGTCGTTTTCTCACGTGTTGTACACTTTACTTTTTCTATGGATGCGTTTTTGTCAAGAGTTCAAACTTCAAAATTAAATAATTTATGTGCTTTTATGTAGATTATATGCCAAAATTGAAATAAAATACATATTATACACATATGTAGGTATTTAATATTGTTAATATTTATATACTTTTATTTATTTAAAATTATAGTTACCAGTTATATTTGAACAGGTTTGAAAGGTAATTCCTGATAAGTTTTGATTTGACACATTTTATTTGACAAACATATTTGTGTTTGTATTGTGCATGTTACCATGGAAACCGCGATTCTAACGTATGGAACCCGTGAGAAAAAATATTTCTCACTGCAATGGCCGACTTTTCTCACAGCCTGAGAAATTGTTCGTTTTGAATGTATGTAAGTAGTGAGAGAAGTTGCATATTGTATAGCATCCATAGAAAATAGTATATTGTACAACAAGAGAGAAAAAAACATATTTCTCACGAGCGCAGAAGTTTGTTGGCACGAGCCGAGGCACGAGGCGAGTGCCGCAAATCAAGCGAGAGAGAAATATGTAATTTTTCTCTCGTGTTGTACACTGTACTTTTTCTATGGATGCGTTTTTTTTTTCAAGAGTTAAAACTTTATTTAACGAGTTTAAATAATTTAGGTGCTTTTAGGTATATTATATGCCTGAATTGAAATAAAATACATATATACAAATAGGTATTAGTTATTCTTAATATTTATATACTTTATTTATTTAAAATTATAATTCACAGTTAAACAGTCTTAAAAGGTAATTTTTGATAAGTTTTGACAAGTTTAAACACATTTTGTTTGACAAAAATAATTGTGTTTGTATTGTGCATGTTACCGTGGAAATGGCGATCATATGTATGTAAAACGGCGGTGAACCCGTGAGAAAAAATATTTCTCACTGCAATGGCCGACTTTTCTCACTGCCTGAGGAATTGTTCATTTTGAATGTATGTAAGTAGTGAGAGAAGTTGGAGATTGTGTAGAATCCAGAGAAAAAATTTATATTTTAGCTTACTACAACCTAAATTATACAGGGTAAATTTTTTTAATGGTTGACACAAAAAACAAATTTTTTACTGTCCTACAAATAGGACGCTGGCCTATAATGGTATTTCTAACGGCCCCCGGAACGATAATGTGCATACTTTTTATTGCTTTCGTCTCTGAAACAAAAAATTACTTCGTTATGCTAGCGAATAAATGTCAGAAGTACATATTTATTTTTATTAAAAATATGTTTTGAAAAATGCAGTCTTATTTTTTGCATATTACCAGTGACCTATTTATAGAACAGTAAATTAAACTTTATACTGACGAATCAGGAATTATATTTCCGAAATGTATTTATGAATATTGGTTATAATAAACCTTAATCAATAATAATAACCTATTGAAAGGTAAGATTATCCAGATTTAGCCATACGGCTCACACTCCCTCTAAGGGGAAAATTGATACATCCCAGATAATACGGTATCAAAGGATTGAGCTCTGGTGGGACTCTTTCCGTGTTATTGAGCCCTAGGTGACTTAGTATGCTGGAGTATCTCCAAAAATTTTTCGTACACCTCTGGCATCTACATGGTCTTATAAATATGTTCATTTAGACCCAGCTTTTTTATGTTTTCGAGGAGGTTCTTAGAGATAATAATAAGTAATGTCTGGGTACTTTGTAGGACTTGTCGGGACTTAAACCTGGAGTTACAAATACGTCTGCTGAGGTGCTATGTGCTATCTATGAAGCGTGGACACTGAAGGAAATTGACGTGAGGAGACTGAAGGCATTCGAGATGTGGATGTACCGAATAGTACAGAAGATCTTATTGGTAAATTCAAAATTGTTAAATTTTGTTAAAAGGTTATTGCAAAACAGCCTGCGAAAGGTCCAAAATGGCCGTTTTTGCAATTTCATTATTTATTGTAAAAATAACTTTCGTCGTTTTCATTGACCAAAGAAGGATTTTTTAAAATATTATTTTAAAATAAAAATTATTTTAACGAAAATTACGTTTTATTATTACAAACGATTTTTAAAGTGTAGTGGAGGTTTATTTTTCTTTATGAATGTGATTTATTGTGTCGGTTGCCCTTAGAAACGGTTAGCAACTTTGTACGTTGAATCACGGTTTTTGCTCCAATTTTTAAAGCATCTTTTGGATTGACATAAAATTTGGCAAGCACATAGATAGCATGTCAAAGAATAAAAATGATATTAGGCCTCTGTGTGCTTTTGCCCTGGGGGTGAGTTTCGCCCCTTATAAGTTTTGAAAACGTATACGTTCAAAATAAATCCGGAAATGGATAAAACGACTAATTCTAAGCAACTTTTTTCAATAGCATTTTTTTTATTCATCAAGTTAATACTTTTCGAGTTATTTGCGAGTGAATACGTTGATTTTGCAACAAAAAAAACACGTTTTTAGGCGGTTTTTCGCAAATAACGCAAAAAGTATTTTACCGAAAAAAACACAGCAAAAGTATACCCAAATAAAAATTAAAAAATAATGGTGTATGTATGAACTCACTACACCTAGCAGAAGCAAAGTTCTAGCTAATGAAAGATAGGTTCATATCCGTCAAATTTTAAAGTGAATATTTCAACGTGAAAAAACCAAAAAGTTATGCACTTTTTGGAGAAAACTCTCATTAGAACTATTTTAAAGTGTTTAACAAAATATTAGTTGTTTTTTTGAAAAAGTTTCTAGTATCAAAAGTAAGCAAGTTACGCTCAAAATAAAGTTGATCTCTTTTTTTTTTGTTAAAAAAACTCGGGAAAGTCACACCATCCTAAATCAAATTAATCGTTACCGCTTCACAAGTTACTTTACTCATGTAGTATTCTTCGGTTCAAAGGGATTATTTAAAATAAATGGTTTTAAAATAAATATTTTAATTTTTAATTTTGAAAAAAAAATGTTTATTTTTTTTCAAAATAACTTAAAATTTATTAGTGTGACCAAAAGTCACAAAGAGCAAAAAAATGTAGTCGTTGCTTTTCTGAATATTTTGGATTTTTTGTTTTTTTTTTGTAAGGCAAAAATTTGTTAAGATATGGCTGTTCTAAATTTGCATAAACTCGTGATTACTGACTAGTTCAAGTCCTTTCAACTGCAGCCTCTTCAAAAATAAGCACATTGAACCGATGAAACTTACATCATAAACGACACACACACGAGTAAAACAACTTATGAAGTAAAAAGGATTAATTTTATTTGTGATGCTAATTAGGGGGTGATTTTCCGAGTTTTTTTTTTGACAAAAAAAAACAGAACAACTTTATTTTGAGCGTAACTTGCTTACTTTTGATGCTACAAACTTTTTTTCGAAAAACAGGTACACATAAATTTTGTAAACACTTCAAAAAAGTTATAATGATTTTTCTCCAAAAAATGCATGATTTTTTGGTTATTTCACGTTGAAATAATTCACTTTGATATTTGACGGATATGAACCTATTTTTCATTAGCCAGAACTTTGTTTCTGCTTGGTCTAGAGAGTTTATGTGTATATGAGTTTGTTCAATTTTTGATGTGCTATATTTTTGTTAAGGATATTTTTTCAATAAATTACTTACTTTTTGAGTTATTTGCCAAAAATCGCCTGAAAACGTGTTTTTTTTTTGTTGAAAAATATAGGTGTTTACTCGCAAATAACTCGAAAAGTATTAACTTAGTGAAAAAATGCTATAGAACAAAAAGTGCCTAGAATTAGACGTTTTATCCATTTCAGAACTTATTTTAAACGTATATTTTTTCACCTTTTATAAGGGGTGAAACTCACCCCCTGGGCAAAAGCACACAGAGGCCCAATATAATTTTTATTCTTTGACATGTTATCTATGTGTGACAAATTTCACGTCAATCCAAGCGGTGCTTTAAAATTTGGAGTAAAAACCGTGATTCAATGTACTATACGTTGCTAACCGTTGCTATGGGCAACGAACATAATAAATCACATTCGTAAAGAAAAATAAATCTCCACTACACTTTAAAAATCATTTCTAATAATTAAGTGTAATGTTCGTTTACAATAATTTTTATTTTAAGATAATAATATTATATAGGTCTTTCAATGACTGTGAAATAATTTCTTAATTGTTATCAATATAGCCACTACGATTTTAGAAAACAAAAACAATTACCTTGGCTTCAGTTAGTCGTAGAATTTTTTTTTTTTTTTGAATCTTTATTTTGACTTAAGCAACAATAAGCTGCAAGTTAGAAACTCTTAGGATGTATAGGGGCTACTTCAGTTCTAAATGTTTATAACGAAATTGGCCTCCTTACTTTCAAACCCGAAATAAGAGGTTGAAAAATGTTTTACGCATTTATTTACATCACAATATGAAAATATAAGTCTTTAGAAAGGGAGTGGGTGTCTAGGATTAACGCTCTAAGATTTTTTTTTTCAAAAAGTCATAGCCTTCGACTTGATCCCTTGGGATAATTAAGTTATAATATCTAAGCAACAAGTTCACCAATCGGGCTGCAAAAATGTTTTTATGCTTAAAATTGAAAGATCTTTATTTTAAAGAATTAAAAAACAAATAAAAGTTATTTTTACAATAAATAATTCATTTTCAAAAAACGGCCATTTTGGACCTTTCGCAGGCTGTTTTAACTGTTAACATAGCTCAAATTGTATTTTTTTTAACTTACTCCAATTTTCTATTTAAAAGTTTTTCTCTAAAATAAATATCCTAAGCTGCAAAAATAAAAATCATTAAAAATTGCAAATTTAACAAATGAAAAACGTCATAAATAAAAAACCGCACACAACATTTTTGGTTACATTTTAGTAAAAGTTATTCCTGCCATCGTCCTTTACAACACCTGATAGGTTTCAAAAATTCCTGAATTATATCACGTTTTTTCACCCACAGCCTGGGGTATATTGACGATATGCGAGATGGTCCATTTGAACAAGTCCCAGCTTAATAGTTCTCCCTTGATGAAGGATCTTTCCTACTGAGTCATGCCGTTCCTTGTATTAAGTTGCATCAAATGCCTGGCAGGTTTCTTGGGCTTGATATCCATATCGGCATTTATCGTTTTGGACCCTCAGGTCTTTGACGATATATTTCAGGTAATTTTTGTTTGGTATAACCTGGATCCGGAATGGCTAGTAATTAAATTTCTGTTTCAGGAACATCGGACCTGATGTCAACCAATAGTTCGACGCTGCGTTGTCGACATAATCTTTCTCAGCATTTCTGGTTCCCTCAGTTTGATAGGTATTATGTCATCTACTGCGCAACCTTCATCAACAATAATAACCCATCGAAAGATAAGTTTATTATTATTATTATTTAATATGTAAATCTAGACAATGTCAACAAATGTGTCCAATGTTTACATTTTTTTATTAAATGGGTACTGGTAATAACATCAAAGGAAATTTATAATTCAGTATACTACAGTCTTCCACTCCCACTCCAGAGGACTGAAAGACATTATAAAACGCATTACGAAGCTGAAGTGGAAATGGTGAGGACACGTCGCAAGACAGAGAGACAACAGATGGACAAAGAAGATTTTAGAGTGGCGGCCAAGGGCAGACAAACGAAGTCGTGGAAGACCACATACCAGATGGACCGGCGACATTAAAAAAATAGCGACAAACTGGATTGCAGCTGCGCAGCACAGAGAAGGGTGGAGACATCTTGAGGAGGCCTATGTCCGACAGTGGACAAATTTGGCTGCATGATGATGATGACGATACTACAGCTTAAAATATACAAAATACATTTTCTTTAAATTTAAACACATATTAAAAATAAAAATTTTAGTGTCATATAAATATAGGCTGTTATAGGCTAATGTTACTTCCTCTTTTAACGGCCTCCGTAACGATAATGTGCATATTTTTATTGCTTTCGTCTCTGAAACAAAAAACACTTCGTTATTCCAGCGAATAAATGTCAGAAGTATTTTTATTAAAAATGTGTTTTGAAAAATGCAGTCTTATTCTTTGCATATTACGCAGGAAAGAATTTCATAATATCTTTTAAGAAAATAAGTGGAGCTATAAAGAGGTATTAAAACAACTACCCAAGAAGATTTATTTGTTAGAAAGTTTTAGTAGTAAGCTGTGCCATATCGTGGCAGCAATTAAAAATTACTGAAAGACATTTCTTGGTAAAAAAGGCTTCTTGTGGATGTTTCTATAATACATTATTATATTCGGCCATTGATTAAAAACTACCCAGTGTGTAGTTATTCATTAATGATTCGGCCAACAACTTTTAACCTGTCATTTGCACTGGCGAAGCGTCCATGTAACCACTGTTACCATTGGTAACAGTTAAAAATCTTGCAAATAAATATTTTATGACGATGAATAATTCTATTTAACAATATTTTTACGAATAGACATATATTATTATATTATGTGGTAATAGTACCTAACTCAGTAAATAGCCAACTACTCGTAGACACGAAAATATTGGCGAGTTTATGTGACTCTGTTGCACTTTATTATACTCTGTTACCAGACTTATTTCTGGTTACAATGGTTATATACCCATGCTGGCGCTCGGGACTGGCTAGTGACTAAAAATTTTGAAGAAGCGACGGCATAAGCGCGCTGTGTATCAGTAGCGCTTTTACCAGATTTAAAATTGGTGACAGTACCTATAAAAAGTGTGCGTGCAGTTAACCATGGATGAGTGTCGCTTCTTAATCGATCAACTACTTGAAAAGTAATTCTCCTTGTATAATTTTGAAGAAAAAAATGAGATTAAAAATGAAAGACATATTTTAAACAATTTAAAAAAGGAATCAACAAAAGTAGTTCTATATTTTCAATTTAGTTGGTACAGTGAAAATCCTTGGTTATATTATGGTTGCAAGAAAAATATACTGTATTGTTGGCGATGTCTTCTGGTTCTTACAGAAAAATGGGTGGACCAGGTTCACGATTTAAATAGTGTTAGATTTTTAAAAAGGAGACATGAAATTTCTCCGTTATCTACATGTAAGATGTATACCCAATTTGATTCAGTTTGGCAAAACAAAAATCAAAAGTTCTCTTAACCAAGCTTTTAAAGCAAATATTGCTAAACATAATGAGTTTGTTAAAAGATAGATAGGTATATCCTTAGAACACTTATAATAGATACTGTATGTTTTTGGGCCAAACAAGAACTAGCGTTTCGTGGTCATTTTGAGTGCGACGACTCTGTTAACATCAATTGCCAAAAAAGATCAAAAATTATGTCAACATCTAGAAACATCTGCTTTTTTCGAGAGTTTCAAGTGATATACAAAATGATATTATTGAAGCTACACTCACCGGCACAAAATTCCGCCACCCAAAATTTTTGATTAAGTTTGATAATTTATAACTTTATTATTTGTGCTCCGATTT
This sequence comes from Diabrotica virgifera virgifera, assembly GCF_917563875.1. Classification (NCBI taxonomy): domain Eukaryota; kingdom Metazoa; phylum Arthropoda; class Insecta; order Coleoptera; family Chrysomelidae; genus Diabrotica; species Diabrotica virgifera. The sequence continues at coordinate 69,283,742 of NC_065447.1, read as the reverse complement.
TCAAGATTCTTACACCAGTTTGTAAGTACATGTATTCATGTTGTTTAGTATTATTCCGGTAATAAAAAATTTTGCCTGCATGTCATTGTACAGGGGTGAAAGGAAGCGTTGTATTTTCTCCTAATTTTAAAAAATTCTGTAGAAAAATCGAATAGCTGATTTTGTTTCATAGTCCTGTCGTATTTTCCTGGAGGCATTACCAATATTTTGTTTTTTGAATTATCCGAATATCTTTTTTCTTGTAAGAGCAGTACCATTTTTTGTAAATAAAAACACTGATTGACTCATACAATTGAGGTTGGATTGATAAGTTTAGAATGGCCCGCATGCAGCCCAGATCTCAGTCATATTGAGCATTTATGGGATGAATAAAAAATTATTTGCCGTCATCCTAGGCCTCCAGAAAATTTGATACAGTTATGGCCCTGGTATAGGAATATCGGGCTGTTCCCCAGGCAAGGGAAACACATCTTTATTAGATGCTAAACAGATTGTGAGCAGTCGTTGCTGCAAGAGGTCGACATAACCGCTATTGAATTGTTTTGTTTTGTTGTTAAATTTGTTTTGTTTTGTTAATTTTAGTGCGTTTGATATTTTTAATTAAATAAACCTTCAAAGTAGTGTTTTTAATTACGGCTCTTACAAGAAAAGAGATATTCAGATAATTCAAAAAACAAGACCTTAGTGATACCTCCAGGATAATACAAAGGAGTATTAAACAAAATCAGCCCTCTAATTTTTTCACAGAATTTTTTAAAGTTAGGAGAAAAAACAACGCTTACATTCACCCCCGTATAATGCCATCTAAGCAAAAAAAATTTGTTACCGGAATAATAGCAATTGACATCAATACATGTACCTACAAACTCGTGCAAGAATCTTTAAAATCGAAGTACAAATAATAAAGTTATAGATTGTCAAACTTAATCAAAAATTTTGGGTGGCGGAATTTTGTGCCGGCGAGTGTATATATACATTTAGCCATATCTTCATTTTTTTAAATAAGATTTTTTGCGTCTGGTTTTGGTAACACTTCAGGAAAAGTCACGCGTCGCCACTGGTCATTTGATACATTTATTATGAATGCGACAGTGTACATGGTACGATATCATAATAGCTGCCGAATTCTTAAGAAGCTTAGGATTATTCTTAAACTGTTTGTGATATATATGGAGAAAGACTAGTATTTTCTCTAATCGCATCACTTGGTGTGATACCACATTATTAAAAACAGACAGTAGTGACACTCTCGTCGGCGCCTTTAGAGTTTTTGAAGTCTCGTTTTGTAGAGGCACCCATCTTATTATCTGTCATCTGAGACGGAAAGTTACGACCGGAGTGACTCAATGAAAAATCTTTCCAGTAATCAGAATTACTAAAAGCTCTATTGTAGGGCTTAGACGAATATTAGACGAATTAAATAGGTCAAATCTTTGAATGATCTCAGTAGTTCCAACAGCCTCAAGAAGCAGCATACATTAAAACGAATGTACAAGGTTAAACCAGCAGCAACTGTGCTACTAGCAGGAGAGCAGTGAGTTCTGCGCTTCTGCAAACTTTATACTCTGCGAATTCTGTGAGTTTGTTATAAAGATATATTGGGGTGATACTTCCAGGACGTGTCGACAGCAATCTGTCCTGTTCTGTTGCTATATCAAGTTTTAGAATAGCTTGCGTTCTGGGGGTAAAAACGTTTGGAAATTTTCAGCGTAACTTAGAAAGAAACGATTTACCTCATTCACTGACCTTTGTGATTGACACAATGATTTGTGTATAGATTGTGGTGCCGTAATCAACGCAGAACAAAGCATTTTTGTTTGAACTACTTTCCATAGAGAACGGAACAACCTAACATCAAGGCTAGAAATGATAACGTCCAACAATTTGTTACAAAAAGCGATGTGAAACAAAAAATCCTACTATCTTTGTCAACCTAATTACGCAAATAATAAAAAAAGACGCTAGAAAGAGGGATAAAGGAACAATGTGGATGAGGCAACAAATTACATACAGCGCGGTCATGGGCCCATACGGCTCGGCCTCACGACAGAATTGACGGCATCTTTACAGCCAGATCTATAATAGTTATGTCGCACCTCCGCTCAAATAGTGTCACAACTCAAAAAAAAATAAAAACGGTTTTATTGCACCAACAGTATAATAAAACTCCAAATTCATATCTCAAAAAGTTTTACATTTATAGTTCACGTATATGTCATTATATGATTAACCAAAATCAACGGTGCACCGAACATAAACAGTGTCACATATCGAATTGTGGAAGGCGTTTGTCCATCTAAGATGTTTATAAAGCGTCGCTTGTCGAGTTAAAGCATTATTATGTGATTACTTTATTCAAAACAGTCTGCGCATGTGCTCAAGAAAAGTGACATATTTATCACTTATTTTTGCAGTTTTTTGATTAATGTTATTAATTGTATTTAAAGTTACATCATTAAAATATATGCCTGTTAAGCAAATAATAATAATGATATTATATTCGGTTCTGCAAGAGCCAATTTTGATAAATAATATTTCGTAAATTTTCCTTATTTTATCTGTATAGTGTCACAACTCAAGAAAAAATATATATTTTTAATATTTTTATCAGAATTACTACACTATTTTGTATAGCTTCAAAAATCTTTGTAACTGACTAAAATATATAGTTATTATACTAATTTTAACAGTTTTTGAATTAAACCCGGAAAAATTCTAGCACAAATTTTAAATGTTGTTTTCTCGGTACTTTGCTTTTTTGACTTATGACACTACTTGAGTGGAGGTGCGATATTACTTTCGATGTTTTTATGCTTTTACGACCTAGTGCCACCTTTTTTTTTATTTTTACTACCCCTTGGCGGGCTACATAAACCTGCACAGTTTCTCATCCCATATTTTTGTTTGTTTACAATACTGTTATTTTAAGTGGTTTTTATCGCTTTTAGATAAGAATCTTTATCCAATTTTTTCTCTTAAATTTTCAGACTGCAGAGGGCATCCCAATGTTTCGTTCTCACCCATTGAACTTCTCTGGGGTGTCTTGTACGAAGTAGGGGTAGTTTTAGTTGGTAGACGACTGGTCAGCGGTGCATGTGACAATATAATCCATACTTGAAATGCGTCCTAGCATTGTGTTCTTTTTTGGATCAAATACAACTATTAAAAAACTCCAACATGAAGTAAAAACCACTTCTATGTAATAGGTATATTTACTAAAAATTTTAAAAATCCCAATGGATTGAATAAAATATGTAAAAATCAGAACGTTTTCGGACCTATCAGTCCATCATCAGTGAATTCAAATACTTGCTAAATAGCCCCAAAACCAAACAATGGTTGTAATTAAAATTCAATCTATATTATTTTGAAGTAATATTGAAAAGGCTAAACTCCGATGTTGAAAGATATAACCTCCGGGAACATGGTGAAATCCTATCACGAAACTTAATCAACCATCTTAGGCCAACTTTGACTACCAAGTCTTTGAATTCACTGATGATGGACTGATAGGTCCGAAAACGTTCTGATTTGGACATAGTTTATTCAATCCATTTGGATTTTTAAAATTTTTAGTAAATATACCTATACAAAATGGCTTTCGTGCAGGCAGATCCTGTATGGACAGCATATTTTCTCTAAAGCAGGTTATTGAGAAAAGATTAGCCCACAACCTTTTCACCCATATAATTTTTATTGATCTGACAAAGCCATACGATAGTGTACCGCTTTCAATACTCTGGATAGCAATGGAGAAACAAGGAATAATAAAAAAAATATATACAAGCAGTGCAACAGCTTTACAAAAATATGACGGTAAACATTAAAACTGGAAACAAATTAACGAGAGAAATTCCTATCAGTAAGAACCTGAAGCAAGGTTGCTGCATAGCACCTACACTCTTTAAAATATATTTAAATGAGGCACTCTCACTGTGGAGAAGAAAGTGCAGCAATATGTGCATCCCAATCGATGACGATAGATTGTACACAATACACTTCGCTGACGACCAAGCCATTCTAGCTGAAGACGAGAGTGATATAGACTATATGCTCAGAAAACTGGAAAAGGAATACACTAAGTGGGGCCTTACAATTAATATACAAAAAACCGAGTACTTAGTTGTAGGAGAAACACCAGAACGCCTACAAATTGAAATGGGAACTTTTTTTTTTATTTATTTATTTTTTTATTTATTATTTATACATATGACCTGGCATCTAGTGACTAATCCAGGTCGTTTTTCCTGATGGGATTACAGATATTTTTTTTTATATTTTTACATTTTTTACTCAACTATTAAATCTATTTTTGCAATTAACAATTTGCCATAATCTATTAATTACGTTTAACAAACAAATTTAAATAAACAATTTAAAATATTTTTGGTACTATCAACTCCCTTCTAAGTTATAAAGACAGTCCCTCTATTTTCAGAAGAGAGTTGGTAGTTTTTTTTTTTTTTTTTTTTTTTTAATTTTGTGAATTATGTATTGAATTATTATTTTTATTTATTTATTTTATATTGAATTATTATTATTATAATTGTAAATATCTATTTTTGAATTTGTATTTTATTTTATTTATTTTAACTTTATCTTACTCAACTTCATCAGGGTTGGATTATTGGTTGTCTTCTTCTATTATTATAGATTTCTTGTTGTTTTTTTAGATATTATTTGTGTGAGATTGTTTAATATTTCAAAATATTCTTCATTTTGTAATATATCTCTTATTTCAATTCTTTCTAATCTTCTTCTCATTTCTCTATGTTCTTCATTTTCTATAGTATTTTCACAAAGTAACACTATATGTTCTGGTGTACCTAGTTCTCCACATTCACAATATGCATCATCTTTTAAGTTAAATCTTTCCAAATATGTTGGGTGCGGTCCATGTCCTGTTAAAAAGTGTATTAAACCTTCTTTTGGATTAAAATAATTTGGAATGTTTTCTAATATTGGTATAAAATTGTATAAACGTCTAGATTTTGTTGAATTTTCCCATTCATTTTGTCTTTTTCTATTTATTATTTCTTTTAATTCTCTTTTATTTCTTATATCTAATCCTATTATTTGTATTATTTTTTCATATTTTTCTTTTTTTAGCCAATAATTACATGCTCTTTTTTGTGTTTCTAAATGCATTGGCATTACTCCAGTTAAAACTGTGAGTGCCTGTGTTGCAGTTGTTCCAAATGCTCCCGTCATTCTTACAAGAAATCCTCTCTGAGCTCTATTTAATTTTTCTGCATTTTTTTTATTTATTAATCTATGTGCCCATACATTTGAACCGTACCCTACAATTGATGCAAGTATTGTACTTAGGTATATTCTCATCTGTCGGAACGAAATTCTATATTCCTTCTGTGCTAGACTAGCAATGCTATGCATGATCTTTGTTGCCTTTTCACAGACACAATTCATGTGTTTTGTAAATAATTTTTGTTCGTCTATTATAATACCTAAATATCTTGTTTCCATTTTTCTTTTTATTGTTTTCCCTCTAATTTTTATAATTGGATCTCTTTTTAATTTCCTTTTATTAAACTATATGTTGTTTTTGAATCTGATATTGTTAATTTTACTTTATTCATCCAATCATTTACTCTTATTAATACTTCATTTGATTTATTTTCTAATTCTCTTCTTGAGTTTGCATCTATGATCAACAACAAATCATCTGCATATGCTATGCTTCCAAGCACTTCAGGATCTATAGTCAATTGTTCCAACAGTTCCTCTAGCATTACATCCCAGAACATAGGTCCACAGACTGATCCTTGTGGACATCTTTTTGTGATATATTTTGTCTTTTTTCCTGTTGGACAGCTTAGGCTTGCATATTGAAATGGGAACTATAAACCCAAGAGAAGTCTTCAAATACTTAGGATTCCAAATAACTTCAAAAGCAGGGAGTAACGATGATATACATTCCAGGATTGGCCAAGCAAGATCAGCCACCAGACAGCTACACGGACTATTGTGGAGTAATAAAATTACAAAAGAAAATAAAAGAAGAATGTATAAAACAATAATAGAAAGTATTGGGTTGTACGGCGCTGAACTTTGGGAAATCAACCAAAGAAACAAGTCAAAAATTAAGGCCATGGAAATGAACTATTGGAGACGATGTTGCCGACTCACTAGACTTGATAGGGTGAGAAACGAAGATATTAGGAGACAAATGGAAATTGATCTAGATATAATACACACAATCGAAGCCAAAAGACTTAACTGGTATGGACACCTTCAGAGAATGCCCGAAAATAGATGGCCGAGAAAAATAGAAAAATGGACTCCACCCACTAGAAGAAAACAAGGTAGACCAAGACGATCCTGGAGAGAAGGTGTCGAAGATGCAATGACCGCCAGAGACCTAATATAAAATAAAAACCTAAAAAGCCAGAGACCTAATATAAAAACTAAAGATTGCTTCGACAGAAAACGCTGGAAATTAGGATGCGAGAAGCGGCGACAGCTGTAGAAGACTCGCTTATTATATAGGTATACCTATTACATAAAAGTGGTTTTTACTTCATGTTAGAGTTTTTTAACTAAATGGTATACAGCCAACCTAGGGAACTACCCTTTTTAGTTTACAACTATTAAAGCTTCACGATACGATACAATATCGATATTTTTTAAGTATTGAGTATTGTATTGGTTATGCCAATAAGTATCGTATCGTGTGTCGATATCGGCAATACTTTATTATAAAAATAACGTATTAATCTTGATTTCGATACGAAATCGATACAATACTCGATAAAATATCGGCATAGAATTAAATCTATAAAAAACAATTATTTTCAAAAAAGTCTCTTAAAATATACAAAAAAATAGGATAAATTATATTGAAACCTCACAAATATTATCCTTTAAACAGCTCTTCATCCATCTGTTCACACAAATGAGTTCTTTGATTCTTTTATCTTTTAAAGAGCATCTTTTATTCGTTAAAACCAGCGCTGCTTCAGAAAAAAAACCGCTCGACTGGTACGGACGTCGCGTCGTCTGGACAAACAAAATATTCCTAGTCACCATAATAAAATATTTGTACCTGGTCCAGGTCTTGGAGAATGTAATTAGTTTTCAATTCTTTTTTCAAAAACATCGATATTATCTAATGATTTTAAAAATAAGATATCGAAATTAATTGACCTATTAGGTTCATCGTGCTTCTCTCTCGCACTAATGGAGAACATTGCGCTTGTGCGTCTTGTAAGTCTAATAATATTTTAACTGTGTAATAGGGCTTATGCAGCACTCATGTGGCGTTTTATGTATTTTTTCTCGATATCGATATTTTCAATAATATCGAGGCAAGCGTATCGACAATACAAGAGTACCTATTGTATTGATTTCAAATAATGAGTATCGTATCGACATTAATATTAGTCCAGGGCGCATCTGTTTTGAGATGGACGTTGAGAGGTGACTCAAATTTTTTTGCAGAAATTGCTTGAAACTAACTCAAATAATATTATTTGAGTTATCCTCCCACTCAAAATGGTCCGGAACATTGTTTAAATAATCAAAATGTCAAAATATGAAGGAAAAATTCGATTTTTTTATTGGTTTTTTGATTATAACTTTAAAACTATTCATTTGTGAAAAAAGTTGTACTAATATAAAAGTTGCATAACTAAATTTACTACAATAAAGAATTGGTTAAAAATTTAAAAATTAGTCACCCTTGTTGCAAAATAGTAATAATTGCGAAAAAACCATACAAAAACAAGTATTCGTATTTTACGTTTTTCAACCATTTATGCTACACTTAGGACCTTCATATTTTATTCAAAAAAACTATATGATACAGTTAAACAATGCTGTAAATTTCATTAAGATCGGTTTAATAGATTTTGCAAAATAAATTTTGCAATCCAGCTTTCGCAAAAAAAATTAATTTTTTCAAAATGTTACAGGACTGAAAATAAAGCAGATCGAAAGTTGAATTTTTTTTTGCTTATAGAAGTGTATTGTACCTTTCATTTGCAATTTGCAAAATTAAAATCGATTAATTACCACGGCGTCAGGAAATTTTTTAAATTAACATTAATTTTTGATGCTACGCGCAGGACAGCGGTGTTCGATTCACACAAGTTGATTTCCACCAAAATGTCTTCCAATCTTTATCTAATATATTATTTTCTTACTCTATATTTTGTTGTATTTTAATATTTTAATTCCCCAAAAATCAAACTAATTTTATTATTGTTTGTGAAATATTGTTTAAACAATTTTACGTGTATAAAAATAATAAACTTTTATTCTCTAAGTTAAAATATATGAATAAAAAAGTTTTTGCTAAAAAAAGTGTTATTTCAAAGGATAGAGTATGTGTTTTTATTTTGCAATAAACAAATTTATTTATTTATATCGAAATGTAATAAAAATTAAAATGTATCAATCACTATCAAAGGTCATTGGAATGCTCAATCAGATCAAACTATCCCCTGTCCTGCGCGTAGCACCAATAATTAATGTTTATTTAAAAAAAATTCCTGACGCCGTGGTAGTTAATCGATTTTAATTTTCCAAATTGTAAATGAAAGGTACAGTACACTTATATATGCAAAAAAAATTCAACTTGCTACCTGCTTTATTTTCAGTCCTGTAACATTTTGAAAAAATGAATTTTTTTTGCGAAAGCTGGGTTGCAAAATTTATTTTGCAAAATCTTTTAAACCGATCACAATGAAATGTACAGTATTATATTACTGTATTATAAAGTTTTTCTGGGTGAAATATGAAGGTCCCAAGTGTAGCATAAATGGTTGAAAAACGTAAAATGCGAATACTTGTTTTTGTATGTTTTTTCGCAATTATCGCTATTTTGCAACAAGGGTGACTATTTTTTAAATTTATAACCAATTCTATATTGTAGAACATTTAATTACGCAACTTTTAGGTCAGTACAACTTTTCTCGGAAATGAATACTTTTAAAGTTATAATCAAAAAACGAAGAAAACAATCGAATTTTTCCTTAATTTTTTGACATTTTGCTTATTTAAACAATGTTCCGGACCTTTTTGAGAGGGAGGATAACTCAAATATTATTATTTGAGTTATTTTCAAGCAATTTCTGCAAAAAAATTTGAGTCACCTCCCAACGTCCAAATGTACTAATATTTTTACAGATCCGCCCTGGTCTATATTGCTAAGGTCAGTATTTTATCGTTATCGTATTGATTTTGAATCAAATCAAGGCAGATACGAGCCACTCCAGTGCATTTTACAAGGTAAAATTGAAGGAAAAAGGGCCCCAGGACGAAGAAGAATATCCTGGCTTGCTAACCTGAGAGCATGATATAGAAAGACCTCAACACAACTATTCCGTATAGCAACTAACAAATAGTGCGGCAGATTCGTGCAATATATTATAAGAATTGCACATTTAATGATACAAGCGTATAATTTGGTCCACATATACTGCACAAATAAAGGTTCAAATTTAGATATGAGGCCATCTCAGATTTTGCCTTTTACAGAAATGGCGGTCATTCAAAATGGGCGACTATACATATATGACTAATAGCACGAAATCTTTTGAATGAAAAGTCCGATTTCAACCAAATTTGGTACGTAGGTTCGTTTTGTGATTTACAAGATCGATGCCATAAACTGGAAGAATCGTTTTACCAGAAGTTTTGTTTTTCCTGGTTTTTTATGTAAAACTATTTTATATTATGTAAATAATTTATTTTGAATTTTTTCACCCTGTATATATTAATTTTTCAAAATGTTAATACCACTATTGAAAAGAGCGTAAGAATATGTTTTAGGAAATATTTTGAACTTTGTAGTTATGTTAATTATAATTACCATTTAATAAATGCATAACGTATCTTCACATGTACCTATATGTGGCAGATTCGTGCAAATATTATAAGAATTATTGTACATTTAATGGTAGAGTCATATAATTTGGACAATATACTACACATACAAAAGTTCAAATTTATAAATGAGGCCATCTCAGATTTTGCTTTTTACAAAAATGGCGAGCATTCAAAATGGCGGCTATACATATGTGACTAATAGCACGATAACTTCTAAACGAAAAGTCCGATTTTAGCCAAATTTGGTATCAAGTTTCTTTTTTTGATGAATAAGATCGAGGTCTTGAACCGAAATAATCGGTTTACCAGAAGTTGTGTTTTTACTGTTTTTTATGTAAAAATATGTTGTTGTTTTTTCAATTCTTTCACCCTGTATATATTAATTTTTCAAAAAGGTAATACCGCCATTGAAAATAGTGTAAAAATATTTTTTAGGAAAGATTTTTAACTTTTTAGTTGTGTTAATTACCATTTAATAAATGCATAACGTATCTTCACATGTACCTATGTGCGGTAGATTCATTTTGAATGCCTGCCATTTTTGTAAAAGACGAAATCTGAGATGGCCTCACATTTAAACTTGAATCTTTGTATGTGTAGTGTGTGTGGTCCAAATTATATGCTTTTACCATTAAATGTACAATAATTCTTATATTATTTGCACGAATGCGCCGCACATAGGTTCATAGGTACATGTTAAGATACGTTATGCATTTATTAATTGGTAATTAATATAACCAAAGAATACAAAATATTTCCTAGAAAATATTTTTACGCTCTTTTCAACGTCGGTATTAACTTTTTGAAAAATTAATATATACAGGGTGAAAGAATTGGTAAAAAACAACATGTTTTTAGATAAAAATCAGGAAAAACACAACTTCTGGTAAATCGATTCTTCCGGTTCAAGACCTTGGTCTAACACATCAAAATAAGAATCTATATAACAAATTTGGTTGAAATCGGACTTTTCGTTCAAATGTTATCGTGCTATAATTCACATATGTATAGTCGCCATTTTGCATGACCGCCATTTTTGTAAAAGGTAAAATCTGAGATGGCCTTATATCTAAATTTAAACCTTGATGTGTGTAGTATATGTGGTCCAAATTATATGCTTCTACCATTAAATTCACAATAATTCTTATAATGTTTGCACGAATTTGCCACACATAGGTACTTGTGATGATACGTTATGCATTTATTAAATGATAATTAACATAACTAAAAAGTTCAAAATATTTTCTACAAAATATTCTTACGCTCTTTTCAATTGCGGTATTACCTTTTTGAAAAATTAATATATACAGAGGGAAAAAATTGAAGAAAGAAAACATATTTTTACATAAACAACCAGTAAAAACACAACTTCTGGTAAACCGATTCTTTCGGTTCACCATATCCCTCTTGTAAATCAAAAAGAAAACCTATATACCAAATTTGGTTGAAATCGGACTTTTCGTTCAAAAGTTATGGTACTATTAAACACATAAGTATAGCCGCCATTTTGAACGCCCGCCATTTTTGTAAAAGACAAAATCTGAGATGGCCTCATATCTAAATTTGAACCTTTATATGTGTAGTACATGTGGTGCAAATTATATGCTTGTATCATTAAATGTGCAATTGTTTCACATATCGGCCGCACTAAAAGTCATCATAGCCAGAATGATCGCCAATGTTCGGAACGGACAGGCACCCTAAGAAGGGATTAATACAATACCGATATTTTTATCGAATATCGTGAAGCACCAATAACTATTATACTAGGGACATCTTCCATAATCGGTTAAAAATGTTTCCACCTCCATAAAAACGTTAGATGGCAGCTTGAAGACGGAAAAGGTAACAAATTTTAATTATCTATTTTGACATAATTTAAGTACCTACCTAAATTATAAAATTTTGCAATAAACTCTAATATTTAGAAAGGGTGTTATTTAATAAAATATAATAATAATAAAATTCGTTTGCCAAAGCTATTCATTTTTTATTACCAGAGAACGGCAGTTCTCGTCAGTGGCGCACAACCCCAACAACAATACCCCTACAAGCGACACTATATATACACGAAATTTTCGATTTTCTAAATCTGACTGAATTGAAAATTCGACCAAATCCCATCTTAAAGTTTAGGAAAAGACTCACCCATCCATATATCAACTTTCCATTTTGGTCCAAAGGTGTGGATTTTACGGCCCTTCCCATTTAGGGTCTGTTTTTCGTTCTCATCCGCAAAACTCCCAAAAATTTCAAAATTTAGGTCCGACCTTTACGGCTTCTAATAATACTGATCATTAGCTTTCCAACAAAGATCTAATTTTGAAAATCGGTTATACCATTCAAAAGTTACCGAGCTCAGAAAAGTATGACTCAATTTTTATTTAAAAAGGGGAAAGTGTTTGTGGATATGTTTGTATGTATGTATGTATGTGTGTGTGTGTGGAAAAGTTACACCGATCTGAATATTCTTTTCTGTGTTTCAAGAGGGTGTGAGGGCCAATTCAGAACAGGTGTAATTTTTGACTTCTGACTACCCGTAAGCCAGCTAGAGGGCTAGGGAAATACAAAATAGCATATTTTTGGGCGTATAGATCTTAGGTTCAAGAAGAGAGACGAAAACTGCAAATACACTACTATAGTATACAAAAACTACAAATACAAATATACATCAATAGGGTTGAGTTAAACTTTCAAGTGGTGCCTAAGCTATCAAGATGAGACATATACACTGCTCACCATAGCCGAAAAACTGAAAAATTAAACTTTGAAAATTTTGGTTTTTCGACAATTACTCAAAATTTCAACCTACGAATTGCGCCAATAACTGAGAGTTTGTAGGAGGTCTCTAGTCGCGTCTAATGGTGTATACCTCATATCTGGAAAATTCTAATTTTTAAGTTATATTCTTCATAAGTATGATCAAATCTATTTCTTATGGGAAAAACGGATTTTCAAGCTCAATAATTCCTGTAATACGTTCAGTTATCATATTTGATCTTAGATGCATCAGATACTACTTGTCAATACGTTTCAAACTCAGATCAAAATCAGTTAAGCCGTGCAGAAGTTACGTAGCTCCAAAAGTATAATTAGTCCAGGAACTAAAACTTTTCACTTCGCAATTTTTACAGAATGGATTGATTTGCTTGAAAATTTGACAATAAGTAGTGGGTAGTCCAAGAATCAAAATCTATATGATGCCGAAAGAGGCTTTTACAATGGGGTGGTTGCCACCCATCTCGGGGGTGGAAATTTTTTATTATATTTTGACCGCAAATCTTGGTAAAACTTTAATTGTAAGCAAAAAATGTTTTATACATTTTTTTTTGATAAAATTAATAGTTTTCGATTTATTGGTTATCGAAAGTGTTAGTTTAATATCGAAAAAATCAATGTTATTAATCAGTTTTCTGCTAATAACTCAAAAAGTTTTTGTTTTATCAAAACAACTTTACTTAACGAATATATATCTTTTAAAAAAGAAACAAAGTGTTTTTTTTTTATTTTCTTTAAGACCAATAGCAATCGAGCTGTACTTACTTTATTATATGTTAGCTTTTCTTCGTCAAATACTAAATTACAGATTCAAAGTCAAAAGACGGAAAAACTATGTATGTTTCGAGGATAACTGATAGAAACTAATTTTAAATGTTTAAAAAGATTTATCTTCAAAAATAAAAATTAAGTGTGTAGATTAAAAATTAAGTGACTTATAATGAAAATAATGTCAGTCCCTATTTTTTCAGTCAAAAATTTATCGGAAACAACCCCCTAATTACCACCCTAATTAAAATTAGTCATCGACCTTATTCCGTATTTTTTTATTGTATTTTTTATAGATTACAGAAATTTGACCGGCTTAAGACAATTAGTTTTTAAAAAACTGGAGTTAAAAGAGAATAACGAATTTTTGTAGTTTGGTAAAACATGCCATTTTCTTCACAATAGAAAGATTAGCATCAGAGATGCAAAAAAATGTTTACATATGAAAATGTAGCTTGTTTAATTCTTAAGAACTTGGTTTGCGAAACTTTTTTCTACGACAAAAATTGAGCTACAGACAATTAGAACTTGTAATAACATGCAAAAACCACCTTTACCAACCCTTTCAAAGTCACCTCTTTTTGCGACTGAGGATTTTAAATGGATTTAATATTAATGGTCTCATAGATCTTATAAAAACCTACAAAAAATTTTTTAGCAAACTTTCTAATATAAAAAATAAAAAAGTTAGGGTTAAAAAATCAATAAATTAAAGAAAATGGAAAAATCCAATTGGAAGCATAATAATGTAAGTTAGCGGTGTTTTTTTGTATGGTGTACGTTAAAAACTTATTACCAGAGAACGGCAGTTCTCGCCAGTGGCGCATAATATCTCTACATGCGACACTATTTATAAAGCTTAACGTGTATTCGATAATCATTGCATTCAACTTCGTACATTTAATTTATAAATAACTTTGAAAAACTCCTGATAAAAGAGTAAAAAACCGCTATACGCCGTAAAAATGAGTGGCGCACACAATATTCCAGCTACAAAAGAGCTGATATGAATATTACGTGGCGCGATAATATATTTTTATTTTGATGGAAAATTTTTTGCTCAATTAGAAATGCAATGAAATCAATTAATTTGTGGTCATCTGATTGAATACAACCAATAAAACCAACATTATACTGAAAACAGATCCCATGGGCTGTTTTCACTCAATCATGTAGCTATGGGTACCTACATTTCGTTTCATTTCGATTTTGACATTTCAAATATTCAATATTTCAAAATGTCACGATTTGGTTGTAATACTGATGAGAATATTAATGAAATTATCGAATCAAATATACCAAAGAATACTGTTTACAGTAAAAAATTTGTATGGAAAGCGTTTATGGACTTTTGCAATGATAGAAAATATGAATTAGATGGAAATCGGACGGTGGAAGAATTGGCGTCGATTTTAAAGGATTAGGCTGTGAACATGAGAAGAAAAGATGGTACAGAGTTTAAAGAAGCTACTGTCAAAACCATGTGGAACCTAACAAGTAAGCTTTTACAAGAAAAGTATTATAAGGAAATGAAAGTTATTATTGACCCATTCAAAAGCATTGTATTTCAACAAGCGCGAGCTGCCCGCGATTCTATACGACGAAAACTACAATCGGATCCCTGTAAAAGCAAACAAAGTTCAGAGGCATTGAGTGCAGTAGAAATAACAAAAATGATAAATTTGTGGAACGAAGACACCCCTGAAGGGCTACAACGGAAATTCTATCACATAACCGCCGTAGAATTAGCTTGGCGAGGTGGGGAAGCTGCTGCTTGTTTGATTGACTTTTTTCGTATTGAAACAAATAACGATGGTTCTGTAACAAATCGAGTACAATATAACCCTGTATTCAGCAAGACTTGCCAAGGTGGTTCAAGAAGGTGTACTGACAGCAAATTTTTAATAGAAAACAAGGACAGTAACGTATGTCCTGTCAGATTATTTAAAAAATTGTTATCAAAAAGGGGCCCAAATATTAAAACGGATAGATTATTCCTAAGAACAAATCGTTACTGGAAAACCGAAAATGATCATTGGTATGGTAATATGCCCATTGGAAAAAATATGATTCAAAATTGGACAAAAACGTCTGCCGAAGCGATTGGCTTGAAAACCAAGGAAAAAAAATTACTAACCACTCCAATAGATCGACCGCGGTCAGTTGGTTGGCCAAAAGTGGTGTTCAAGAGCAAGAGCTTATAAAAATTACGGGGCATAACAATCCCAACTCAATAAAACCGTACTTGAACATTGACGAAGAACATCATAATAAAATTATTAACAGCATGCGTAGTGGAAATACATCTTCATCAGTTATAGAAACTAAATGTCTGGATATTCATTAAATTTTTCTAATTGTTCCTTTGTTAATTGCACATTTAAATAAATTGTTTCTGCTCTGTATTTTTTTTTCAAAAAATTTTCTATCCGAATAACCCTCGAACATTGATAAATGCTTAAAAAATTTTTAACAACTTTCTCAAGCTTGTTGCTTACAGGCAACAGACCTCCGCCTAGGGCGTCAGTCTGTTTCCAAGCAACAAGCTTTCGAAATCTGTTATAAAATTTTTTCGAACAATTATCAATGTCCTTGGGTTATTACTACTGAAAATTTTGTGCTCAATTAGAAATCCAATGAAATCAATTAATTTGTGGTCATCTGATTGAATACAACCAATAAAACCAACATTATACTGAAAACAGATCCCATGGGCTATTTTCACTCAATCATGTAGCTATGGATACCTACATTTCGTTTCATTTCGATTTTGACATTTCAAATATTCAATATTTCAAAATGTCACGATTTGGTTGTAATACTGATGAGAATATTAATTAAATTATTATTAATTTTATATCAGCAAAAAATTTTCAATCCGAATAACCCTCGAACATTGATAAATGCTCAAAAATTTTTTAACAACTTTCTCAAGCTTGTTGCTTACAGGCAACAGACCTCCGCCTACGGCGTCGGTCTGTTTCCAAGCAACAAGCTTTCGAAATCTGTTATAAAATTTTTTCGAACAATTATTATCAATGTCCTTGGGTTATTACTACTGAAAATAAAATTCTAGTTTCATTTTAGAAGATTTTTCCATAATATTTGCTAAAGAAGTAAAACGCGCCACAAAAGAGCTTTAAATGCAAATTGTGTCAAAGTTATCCTTTTGTGACGCGGTTTACTTTAAATTTAGCAAATATTATGGAAAAATCTTTTAAAATTAAACTAGAATTTTATTTTCCATCAAAATGAAAATACCTTATCGCGCCACGTAATATTCATATCAGCTCTTTTGTAGCTGGAATATTGTGTGCGCCACTCATTTTTACGGCGTATAGCGGTTTTTTTACTCTTGTTTCTATTAATACACAGCATTCGTATTTAAGAGCCATTTATAGTATATTAAGTATGGAGAACGGTAAGGGGTTCATACCGATCGAAGACAATTGTTTCCAATTATTGTCTGAGATCGATTACCCTTAACGTTCGACATGCCTATAACGTTTTTTGCACGATTTATACCATTATAAACTATAAAATTAAACATTTTCGTCATATTGACTAGTTTCATTCTAGTCCTGTCGCCAGGAGGGGTACAACGGCCTCCTTAATTCAGATGGACTTACCCAAGTTTTTTTTATATATTTTGACCCGCAGAATACGAATTTTTTGGGTAGCAGTTGATCCGGATGTCGATAAGATTGTTATAGACAAAGAACTTGAGGAATTACATAAGAGCGATTTCTCGCAAAACGAAATATCTTTTTGTATTTTTTGGGTCATTTTAAGCAAAAAATATTCCTACAAGTTTTTTCGTAGAATGTATAGTTTTCGAGATAACCGCGGTTGAACTTTCAAAAAATCGAAAAATTGTAATTTTTGAACCCGAATAACTTTTGATTAAAAAATAAAATAGCAATTCTGCTTACCGCATTTGAAAGTTTAAGTCAAATTATATCTGTTTTGATTATTTGCATTGCTAAAAATTTATTATTTTATTGTTAAACAAAGTTATAAACACCTAGTATGTGAGTAATGTTTTCAATGATTTCTCATTTAAAATCGAACGAGTAGGTAAAGTAGCTACAAGTGCAAGCGAGGCAATTTCTACGTAGCATGCGTTAAAACGCATGTATTAGGTACGGGAAACACTATGTGTTTATAGATTTGTTTGACAATAAAAAAATTAATTTTTAGCAATTCAAATAATCAATACCGATATAATTTGACTTAAACTTTCAAATGCGGTAAGCAGAATTGCTACTTTATTTTTTAATCAAAAGTTATTCGGGTTCAAAAATTGCAATTTTTCGATTTTTTGGAAGTTCAACCGCGGTTATCTCGAAAACCATGCATTCTACGAAAAAACTTGTAGGAATATTTTTTGCTTAAACTGACCCAAAAAATACAAAAAGATGTTTTGTTTTGCGAGAAATCGCTGTTATGTAATTCCTCAAGTTCTTTGTCTATAACAATCTTAATAAAATCCGGATCAACTGTTACCCAAAAAATTGGTATTCTACGGGTCAAAATATATAAAAAAAACTTGGGTAAGTCCATCTGAATTAAGGAGGCCGTTGTACCCCCCCTGGCGACAGGACTATTCATTTTATCAAGATAGATACTTTGGTTGTTAGGTAGTAACTAGGGTGCATAACAACAATGGAGAATTGAGTTTTTATTTAGTTGTCAATAATTTTAAGTACAATTTTGATTATTATAAATTAAAATATGAGCGAAAGTGAATTTGAAGAAATTGAACGGGCTTGGGAAGAAGGGTGTTTCGCAATTATTCCCTAAAAATCCAAAATCCGCTGGCAAAATACCTACCAAAGTTTTAAAAAATGGTACGAAGGCAAGAATTTAAGAATCGAAGAAAAGACTCTATTGGCATATTTCTTTCAAAGACATATGCAGTTGAAAGCTCCTGGAAGCCTCTGGGCAGAATATTCAATGATTAAATTCACCGTTTTTCTTTATGATGGCATTGATATATTCAAGTTTTCAACTTTGATCGCGTATTTGAAGAAAAAAATGTTGGCTATAGGCCTAAAAAAGCGAGCATTATTACACGGGAACAAGTTGTAAAATTTCTGATGGAAGCACCGGATGAAGAATTTCTAGATCACAAGGTAATGTAAGCTAGTTTAGGTAAAAGAAATACTCTAATGAAGATTTTTTCATAATTTGTAGGTCGCAATGATATTGGGAATATCTGGTGCCTGTAGAAGAGAAGAATTATACAGAGAGAGTCTGTAATTTGGAATAAATTCAATATCTCAAATACTAATTGTTTTTTTTGAAAAATGCTCAGACCCGTCGATTAGCATTTCAAATTGTCCTTTTTAACATACAATAATAATGTATACAGGGTGTCCCAATTTAGAGATATGACGTCATCGTTGATTTTCTTAAATGGCAACACTGTCATTTTGATAGCTATTTTGATAGAGTGTGTAAAGTTATACATAACTGCTAAATATAAAATTCTTATTTTCTGCCATTTACAGAATAATAAAAAATAACAAAGTTATGTTTGTAATTTGGAATAAATTTAATAATTCAAATATTAGATGTTTTTTTTGAAAAATTCTCAGACCCGTCGATTATTATTTCAAATTGTCATTTTTGACATACAATAATAATGTATACAGGATGTCCCAATTTAGAGATATGACATCATCACTGATTTTCTTAAATGGCAACACTCTTATTTTGATAGTTATTTTGATAGGGTGCGTAAAGTTATACATATCTGCAAAATTTCAAATTTTTATTCCCTACCATTTACAAGATAATAAAAAATAACAAAGTTATGAAAAACAAGTACATAATCAAAAAATAATTGAATTACTTAATTATTTCAATTAAGCAAATGCTCATTGTTCAATGTTGCCCTTAATTATTATCAACTAGTCAATGGGCAACATTATGAGCATTTGCTTAATTGAAATAATTAAATTAAATTACCTATTATTCGATTACTTGTTTTTCATAACTTTGTTATTTTTTATTATCTTGTAAATGGTAGGGAATAAAAATTTGAAATTTTGCAGTTATGTAAAACTTTACACACTCTATTAAAATAGCTATCAAAATGACAGTGTTGCAATTTAAGAAAATCAATGATGACGTCATATCTCTAAATTGGGACTCCCTGTATACATTATTATTGTATTTCAAAAATGACAATTTGAAATACTAATCGACGGGTCTGAGTATTTTTCAAAAATACAATTAGTATTTGAATTATTGAATTTATTCCAAATTACAGACATTACTTTGTTATTTTTTATTATCTTGTAAATGGTAGTGAAAAGAAATATGATATTTTGCAGTTATGTATAACTTTACACACCCTATCAAAATAGCTATCAAAATGACAGTGTTGCCACTTAAGAAAATCAACGATGACGTCATATCTCTAAATTGGGACACCCTGTATACATTATTAATGTATGCCAAAAAGGACAATTTGAAATACTAATCGACGGGTCTGAGCATTTTTCAAAAAAAACAATTTGTATTTCAGATATTGAATTTATTCCAAATTACAGACTCTCTCTGTATAATATTACTATGAATGACATCCAACAAACCGATGGTTTAATGATTGTAAAAGTACCCAATACAAAAACGAACATCCAGCGTACTTTTACAGTCGTTAATAAACCAGACGATAAAATTCCATATTTAGAAATTCTGCAATTCTGAGTTTCTGTTAGAAGTGAAACCACAGCCCAAACAAGTGGGATTTCATTAAATAATTTATCAAATTATACCATAAGTTTCAATATTAATAAATAATTCGTTAGTTTTCTTTATTCTTTCAAAAAATAAATTAAAATTAAGAGATTTTTTAACTCGACGATAAGTGAATTACTTACCGTCGAGTTGGAGTACTTACCGTCGAGTTAAATTACTTACCGTCGAGTTGCTAGTAAATGTCAACTACTGACGTAAAATCTGTCACGGTAAACAGTCAAAAATGATCAATCGTGCAAAAACGGCTATTAGACTTAGAAATCTGACGCATGTTTGACAAAGTGACAGTGACTATTTCTGTATGTTGCCCAGAGATAAAAAAATTTAGTAGTTACAATGTGACACAAAATCTAAGCATGGGATGAAAAAGTATATTTATTTGAAGAAAGTGTATTTTTTTGTTCTTGTTAATGGCGGTGCAGGCTCGTTTTTTTATATTGTATTTAATTATAGAGTAATTTCCACACTCTAACATATTCCTCAAATTGGGCACTCTATATTACTATTCTGCTATTGGGCACTATCCTGTCGCCAGTGGGGGTACAACGGCCTTCTCAATTCAGATGGACTTACCCAAGTTTTTTTTATGTATTTTGACCCGTAGAACACGAATTTTTTGGGTAACAGTCGATCCGAATGTCGATAAGATTGTTATAAACAAAGAACTTGAGGAATCGCATAACAGCGATTTTTCCCAAAACATTTTTTTGTATTTTTTGGGCCATTCTAAGAAGAAAATGTTTTTACAAGTTTTTTCGTAGGATGCATAGTTTTCGACATAAACGCGGTTGAACTTCCAAAAAATCGAAAAATTGTAATTTTTGAAGCGCATACACACAATTTCTACATAGATTACGTACATTAAAACGCATGCATTGGGCACGGGAAACACTACGTGTTTATGGCTTTGTTTAAAAAATAAAAACTTAATTTTTAGCAACGCAAATAATCAAAACCGATAGAATTTGAATTGATCAAATGCATTAGGCAGAATTGCTATTTTATTTTTTAATCAAAACTTATTCGGGTTCAAAAATTGCACTTTTTCGATTTTTTTAAAGTTCAACCGCGTTTATCTCGAAAACTATGCATCCTACGAAAAAACTTGTGGGATTATTTTTTGCTGAGAATCACCCAAAGAATACAAAAAAATGTTTTGTTTTGCGAAAAATCGCTGTTATGCGATTCCTCAAGTTCTTCAGATCGACTGTTACCCAAAAAAAATCGTGTTCTACGGGTCAAAATACATAAAATAAACTTAAGTAAGTCCATCTGAATTAAGGAGGCCGTTGTACCCCCCCTGGCGACAGGACTATTACGAATATGTGTGTCAAATATCTCGACAAAATATTCAAAATTAAAGCCGCACTCTTGGACCGCATTTTCCGTTTTTGATGACGCGCTACTCTAGCCTCTTAAGGTGAACGTAGCGTTATTAATTAATTTTATACAATATTTGCTTTTTATATCTATAACGCGATCCTTTTAAAAACGCCAGAGAACAATTTATGCTGTCTCTTCTGAATACTTATTTTCTCACAGCGGTAGCAGCTCATATGGGGTTATAAAAATATGCATATTGAAATGTCGGGAAACAACACCACGCGTTTTGATTTGAAATTACCATCAGTAAATTAAATTTTAAATTCACACTTTATTTTGAAGTAGTCTTTGTGCGTTTCGTAGATTAAAAATATTATGTGCTTTAGAATATACGGAATTCAAAATAACGATTATTTTACCAAGAACAATGCAATCACTTTTTAATTAATACTTCGATACTTGTTTTAACGTTTGAATGATAAAAGTATATAGAGATTCTAATAAAGATAGCTAAATTGGCTATTAAGAGAATCAGAAGATGAAGTAGCAGGCCTACCCATATGTGAAATTAGATACGCCGATAACACAATACTAATAGCAGAAACCATTACAGATCTACAAAGAATTTTAGGTAAGGTTGTTGCAACGGGTGAAGAATTGGTGAAGAATTTGGTCTGTCACTAAACATAAAGAAAACGAAATTCATTGTTATATCAAAGAAAAATATTAGAAGCATAAATCTACACGTAAATAATAAGACGCTAGAACGAGTTCAGAATTATAACTATTTGGGGACAAGCATTAGTGAAACAAACGATTGTACCAAAGAAATCCGAATTAGAATAGAAAAGGCTAGAAGTGCATTCACTAATATGAAACAAATATTATGTAGTAGAGACCTCAGCCTAAATCTTGGAAAGCGAGTACTAAAATGTTATGTATTTTCTGTTCTTTTGTATGGTGTGGAGACATGGACTCTTAAACAATGCCTCAATAGATTGAAAGCATTTGAGATGTGGACGTATCGAAAAATTCTGAGAATCTCCTGGACTGAGAATCTCCTGGACAGACAGGATAACCAATGAGGAAGTACTAAGGAGAATACAGAACAGCAGGAAGATACTGGATTCCATCAAAATAAGAAAACTTTAATACTTGGGTCATATAACACGTGTTGACAGATATGAACACCTAAAATTAATTATGCAGGGAAAGATTCAAGGAAGGCGCGGCATAGATAGATTTTAGGATATAATTAAACAGATTATGTTTTTTAAGATCAAGTGTTAAAATATAGGATGTACCTATACTCTGGGCTAATTAGCAAAATACAAGGAAAAGTTATTTACCAGCAATTTTATTGCTGGAATCGTATCATATTATTATTTTATGTATTAATAATATAGATATGCAAAGTCCGCAGATAGTGCGCTACTTTTTTTATAAACAAAATGGCGCCCGAAAATCGTGTTTTTTTCAATTTTTGCTCTATAACTCCAAAGATTTTAACTTTAGACCAAAAATACCCAAATAAAAATTCACCACAATTAAATTCTGCATAGAGACGTGTTCTTTCCGATTTACTTCGACGAAAACTTTCTCCGGAAAAAGCGGGTTTTTCCAACAAAATCTTTAATTTTCAACTAAACTTTTAGATAAGTAGTTGTTAATCAATAATTAAATAACTTGGTAACGTAAAAGCCCTTTCCGTATATATTATAATTCCAGAAGTCTATGGAAATTGAATGAACAGTTTAGCAACAATTAAAATGTTAATTAAAAAATTACGGTCGCTATAATAACGACAATAATTATGATGCATAAGAATAACTATCATTTTTTCATAAAAAGACACTATGCCTATCTAATGTACTTTACAGAAATGAAATTGAACTATTTATGCGGCATCAGGAACATTTTAAAGTTATAAACAATTTTTGGTTGAAACAAATAGAATATCTCGGGAAATATTAAACTAAATTAAATTACGAAAACGGTTTTTAAAAGACAGCGACAGGACGCTTCTTTTAAAAGGAAAGACGTTTAATTATGATGAGTGGTTCCTGAGATACAATCGATCAAATTTGACCGGAATTTACGGCAAAGATATAAACAATAGGATCATAATTTTCAAACCGTCACCTTTTTATTTTTGTCCTCTTTCTCCACACCAATTTTCATATCTTTAAAATCCTCATAACATATATTATTATGATAAAAAGTATCAATAATACGTGTGAAAATTGCCAAAAATAGCAAAATTCTAATCAAAAATTAGGTTGAAGAAAATGTAACCCTAAAAGTTCAAAATCGGTATACGTTAACAAAATGCATTTTCTCGGCTTCCCGTGGAGCAATTTCCTTCATTCTTTT
The DNA here is from genome assembly GCF_917563875.1 of Diabrotica virgifera virgifera. Classification (NCBI taxonomy): domain Eukaryota; kingdom Metazoa; phylum Arthropoda; class Insecta; order Coleoptera; family Chrysomelidae; genus Diabrotica; species Diabrotica virgifera. Next base: position 69,259,883 of record NC_065447.1, on the reverse strand, counting down.
TTTGTTCCCTAATAACTCGAGTAGAGCCATCGAACTAACGCATTACTAAATGTCAAACTTGCTTTTGTTTTGTTATAATAGATTAATTTATTTATAAGAACAGAAAATTACCTATTTTTTCCAGTTGTAGGCTTTTTTTTAGATAAACTTACTACAAGTGTACCTTTTAAAGTTAAAAACATAAATATCCTCATTTGAAAGCTGTATAATTATTTAAACAATTTTTATTTAAACAAATTAAAATATTGTGTTATAATAAATAAATTAATTTATCATAACAAAAGAAAAGCAAGTTTGACATTTAATAATGCGTTAGTTCGATGGGTCTACTTGGGAACAAAAAAAGAATGAAGGAAATTGCTCCATGGGAAGCCGAGAAAATGTATTTTTTTAACATATACCGATTTTGAACTTTGAGGGTTACATTTTCTCCAACCTAATTTATTGATTGTAATTTTGCTATTTTTGGCAATTTTCACACGTATTATCGATAGTTTTTATTATAATAATATATGTTATGAGGATTATAAAGATATGAAAATTGGTGTGGAGAAAGAGGACAAAAATAAAAAGGTGATGGTTTAAAAATTATGATCCTATTGTTTATATCTTTGCCGTAAATTTCGGTCAACTTGGACCGGTTGTATCTCAGGAACTACTCGTCATAATTAAACGTTTTTTCTTTTAAAAGAAGCATCCTACCGCTGTCTTTCGAATACCGTTTTTACACTTCAATTTAGTTTAACATTTACTGAGATATTCTATTTGTTTATAAGTCAAAAAATTGTTTATAATTTTAAAATATTTCTGAGGCCGCCTAAATAGTCCAATTTCAATTCTGTAAAGTACATTAGATAGGCATAGTGCCTTTTTATGAAAAAATCATAGTTATTCTTATGCATCATAATTATTGTCGTTATTATAGCGACCGTAAATTTTCAATTAACATTTTAATTGTTGCTAAACTGTTCATTCAATTTCCATCGGCTTCTGGAATTATAATACATACGGAAAGGGCTTTTACTTTATCAAGTTATTTAATTATTAGTTAACAACTACTTATCTAAAAGTTTAGTTGAAAATGAAAGATTTTGTGGGAAACACCCGCTTTTTCCGGGGAAAGTTTTCGTCGAAGTAAACCGGAAAAAACACATCTCTATGCAGAATTTAATTGCGGTGAATTTTTATTTGGGTGTTTTTGGTCTAAAGTTAAAATCTTTGGAGTTATAGAGCAAAAATTGAAAAAAACACGATTTTCGGGCGCCATTTTGTTTATAAAAAAAGTAGCACACTATCTGCGGACTTTGCATATCTATATTATTAATATATACAATCATAAGATTGGATTCCAGCAATAAAATTGCTGGTAAATAACTTTTCCCAAAAATGGCCTATTCTCCGATAATCAGCCCAGACTACTACTATATATTATGTACTATTATAGCTTTGGATTCATCGCGCTTATCAACACAAGGTTATGTGAAACCCGGTAATCATCCAGACATGATGCTGTTATGGCTTTGCGTCGAGATTTCCGACAAGTAACGAAATCTTTAACGAAAATTTCATTGCTCTCTAAAAAACGATGAAAAATTACAAGTGAATGTATTATTGGAGCATCTGAATAATTTTGAATTTGTCGTTAATATTACTATTCAATCTAAAATACTTTACTTTATTAATCTAACATCAGTTCACTTTTGCAATCTGAAACGGCAGAGGTAACGCTCGCCCTACAAATTTTTGAAAAAACTCCTGATAATCTTCTACAAATGAGAAATTCGATTTTCGAAACTTTAGCAAAAGCAGCAGGAATAGCAGAATAGTGGGGTATTACAAAGGAATTTAAAAAAAAATTTTACGATGGGCTCAGCTGTGACGAAAAAATAACTTTTACCAAAAAAGTTTTGTAGTTAATGTTTTCAATGTAAATTTAAATATAATATTGCATAACTTACTAACAGGTTTGTCGGATTAAGATACATGTATAATAGGTTTTCATGTCTATTCATAAACTAATGACGACTTATTAAAAAAGGCCAACTATTGTCATTTACACATATTTTAGTAATTATACTGTTATTAGTTGTCGTGTAAGCACTGATGATGATTGATCAACCAATCGAAAACTATTTCTGTGATGTATCCCTTTTTAGGGATTTTAAATATATACCTTTTACAATTCCTTTACACTATATGAAAACACGTTAAAATATATTGTTATATTTCTATTTGATATGAAAATTAAATTTTGATAATTATAAACAAAATTCAATTTAATATAAAATATTTTCAATTTTCTCAACCACGGGCATATAAATTTAAAACAACCTGTATACAACAAATTGTTATATGTAATTTTAAGAAGTGATTAGAATAAGCGTACGAAACTCGGAACAATGTGCTTAGAATAAACAAAGTGAATGACGCGTACCATTATCGTTTCTTCGCGGAAGGTCGATCATTAGCCTATGCTAAATAAAACTCAGTGAAATAGATGATAGTTCATTATCGTTTTTCGTGGAAGGTTTCGATCATTAGCCTATGCTAAATAAGACTCATTTGAAAGAGAGAATAGGTCATTAAAATTTGTAAATAGTAGAAAGTGATTTTAGAATGGGAATTAAATATTTTCTTTTGAAATCCATTAAGCATATTTAGAAAGATTAAAAATTGGTTTTGAGGAATACTGCGAATGAGAGTTGGTGGAGGAAGACTGATTTGTGAATCTGGAAGGGATATTTAGAAAGTAGGTGAATGAATGACAAAGTGGGATCAGAATGTTTTGAGCTGTCGAGAAGTGAAGTCGAGTAGTAGACGGTAGTGTACGGGGAGTGAGAAAGCCGGTAGTTCCGTGAGGTTGGAGTATCTATCGTGGAACGAGAAGTAGGCCAGGTCGAGAGTAAAAGAACCTCCTTGAGCCAAGAGTGTCCCGGTAGCTGATAGCAGTTTCGAGAAAGGTAGAACACAGCATCACGACAGACGCAGGAACGAGAGCTATTCGAGCTAGTTTTTCAAAGGAGAACATTACTGGAAGCCAGGGCGAGGTTTGATCGCAGCCAAGGATAGCAGGAAACGGGTCTTGTGTGAGGACATTTTCAGTTCACCAGGAAAAGGTCAGTCTCATTTGTTTGGACATGAATGTATGGGTTTTTCGTATTAAATTCCACATAAAAAATTGAATAACATAATCAATAATATCAGAAAAGCTTCATCAAACTTAAATAGAGTTGTTCCTAATAACTCCTAATAGTTAAATGTTAATAAAAACTTTCAATTGAAAACCAAAAGGAAATAAGATTCCCATTTGTAAATGTTATGTTTAAGAATAATAAGAAATAGCAAATATTAAGCATTGATTGCCTTTTAAATAAAATAAAAAATATTTTGATTATAATTGTAACCCATATGTGTATTTTTTTTACTCTTTTCTTTTCTATCCCGATTAGGAACCATTAAGAAATATTTAGAAGCCACGAAAGTAAGTAATTAATTTATAATTCGCCCTGAGATTGAAAACATATTGATATGTGATCTGGTTAATTAATTAGATTAGTATTAATACATTGATTAAATTAAGTGACATATAAGAATATTATCTCATATCAATAATCAAGATCACATCAATATTTAAGCATCTGTCACATTACTAAAGCAGATTACAGTCACACCAAACCAGTGCCACATTTGAACTTATTCTGGCAGATGTCGCAGCATGCTACATCAGCTAAAATATTGTTCACTATCGAAAAATTTGATGACCGGGACTACCTTCAGGGCCTGAATTCCCCGACTTTACTTTAAATCTAATCGAATGGAATCAAACCGAATATAATCGAATTCATAAGAAGTATTCACTTCTGTCGTTACACCGCCGGGTGCCACGCTGTAATTTTTTTTAAATAATCTTTGTTGACAACGATTTATGGAGTCGAAATCGAAACGTCAAAATGTTAGTTAACCCGCCAGTGGTCGCTATATGAGATTTTCTCTCACGGTTTCAGAAAATTGCGCAAAACTTTTTTTCTGGGAAATTATATAAGCTGTAGTTCCTTCTAGTCTCCTAACTATCCTCCCTCGACAATCTAATAGACTCGTCCGCTCAGATAGTGACTCAGTTTATTTAGTATCACCATATTGTTGAGTCAGTGCGCTTCATGTGAGAGATTCTCTCATCAAGCGACCACCGGCGTCACCAACTGTGTATAAAAATGAATTTTATTTTTCCCTTTAAAACCTAAAATAATATCCTTTTATGATGCAATAAAAGGGGCCCTGGATGTGGTCGATGATATGAAAATCATATATTCTGTTTCACGGGTTAGTTGTAGATGGTAACGTACCATATATTTTTCAATGTTAAATATTGGCGGCATCAATAGTCACATTTTATATAAAGATGATAATAATAAAACAGAAAAACGTCGTGTCTTTTTAAAGCAAATAGCTTTATCGTTGATGAAACCTCATCTTTTTTGTAAAATTTTGTAAAGAAAGGCAAAGGTTGGATATGTGAGAGAAAATCTCACGCGCGACCACTCGCGTAACAACCTACCTAGCGACCAATGCCGGGTTAATTAAAAATGTAATTTTTATTACACCAATAATTGTGGCGTAAAAGCGGTATACTATATCTAATATTTAAATAATATAAAATAAATATTTTCAAGTTCCAATTTTTTATTTAGAAAAAGATTTTTGTTTCATTTTATATAAAGATACTCTGTAAATCGAAAACATTGAAAATCATCTTATCTCAAAATACTTTCCGCTTTATATGTTTAACCCTAAATTTTTTGCTCTATTGGTTAATTTATCACTAGCCTTTAACAAATTTTATGAGGTCGTGTTTATGAAACTGGAAACTTAGAGAATGCATCATAAAAGCAGTTTTATGTTCCAAAAGAGACTGGTGCCGTAAACAAGATAGATTTTATCAAATTCAATTGCCCACCAGCTGCAGATGGAAAATGCCACATTTTCAAGCTTTTTATTAAAGCCATGTTCTTATTTCTTTTATTCTATTCCGCTACTTCTGTTCTTTTACGGAATGATTTAATTATTGTCGACGAAATACACAGACAAAGCTAACTTTTGAAAACAAAATGAAAAAAACAAAACCTTATACAATCAGATAATACTAGGCTATTGATTATGTACTATAGAAAGGAACTACAACGTTAACGGGGTTTTATTATTTCATATGGTTAATGAATCTCTATATATGAAAAAACCGCGGAGTGCTACCACTTAAAGGGATGCGTTTTTGAGAAATGGGTGAATTAGTCCCTGGGCATAGGTTACATTAGGGTGAGTTCTATGCACTTTTGGTACAAACACGTCTACATACAAATTGTTCCTGATTAAATTTCCTATCTAAATATAACTTTTTAAAGTCAAAGATACTTTTTTTTATAAAAATATATTCAAAAGAAAAAGCACAAAGAAACCCAAAAGAAAGAAATTTTGTTTTTTGTCCCATAACTTTTGTCCACGGGGATATAGGTATAGACATTGCTTTACAGAAAAAAACTTACATATTTTTTCTTTAAAACGGTGTTTGGTAGTGGTCATTAGGATTTACAGTTTTCGAAATATGATTTTTCAAAGTTCGCCACTCACAGTAATTTTGGGCAATTTTCCTTGTTATTTCGCAAATTTTTGATTTTAGGATTATTTTTTAAATTTCTCATTATAACTTTTTTATGTGATTGTGTGTTATGATTTAATATTATTTTTTATAGGTAATACTTTTGATCCACTTGACTCGGCCGGGCAAACTTCAAAATATGGATTAATTCAAATATTTACTGTCAAAGCTCCTACACCACAAGCTTTGCTTGAAAAAATAGCATGTAAACGTACCAAAGGATGTACAAAAAACTGCGGTTGTAGGAAGATAGGAATTAGTTGTTCAATATTCTGCAAAGGGTGCATGTGCATGGGTACTAATTGTGGGAACTCTAAGATAACTGAGGTGTCAGAGGAAGATATTGAAGCTAATGCTAACGAAGAGATGGACTTTGATTTTGAAATTTTTTTAAATGTCAACGTTTAAGTAATTTTAACTAAAGTGATGTTTTCTAAGACTAATATTTCTGTAACTTTAGGCATATGCAATGGTTCATGTAAGAGGAATAGAAATCAATTACCTTTCAAATGTTCTACTGTATAATGTTGTATGACTTCTTTTAAAGAGGTTATCTTTTTCAAGATTTTATACTTTTAACGAGTTTTTATATTTTTTACGATTATTTTTTAAATATCCCATTATAACTTTATTTTTTCTACATTTACGTACATATTATATAATAAAAAAGAAATCTTATTCTGTCTTCTTTAAAATGGTGTATTACAAAAAATTCTAGGATTATTTTTAAATAAGATGTGCTTTTTCAAAATATAATAAGTACCTACTTGCAACGATTTTTTATTTTAGGATTATTTTTTAAATTTCTCATTATAACTTTTTTATGTGATTGTGTGTTATTATTTAATCTTATTTTTATAGGTAATATTTTGGATCCACTTGACTCGGCCGGGCAAACTTCAAAATATGGATTAATTCCAATATTTACTGTCAAAGCTCCTACACCACAAGCTTTGCTTGAAAAAATAGCATGTAAATGTACCAAAGGATGTACAAAAAACTGCGGTTGTAGGAAGATAGGAATTGGTTGTTCAATATTCTGCAAAGGGTGCCATGTGCATGGGTACTAATTGTGGGAACTCTAAGATAACTGAGGTGTCAGAGGAAGATATTGAAGCTAATGCTAACGAAGAGATGGACTTTAATTTTGAAATTTTTTTAAATGTCAACGTTTAAATAATTTTAACTAAAGTGATGTTTTCTAAGACTAATCTTTATGTAATTTTTGTAAAAGAAATAATTTTAAATAATACAGGTAAAAAAATATCAAAGAGTCACTCGGTTTCCATTATTTAAATATAGATGATACACCATTTTAAAGAACAGAAAGTAAGCCCTCTTTATTGAGCAATGTAATATATTATATTATATTACATTCATGTACAAGAAAACAAAGTTATAATGAGATACTTTAAAAATAATCCTAAAATCAAAAATCGTTGCAAGTACTTATTACATTTTGAAAAATAATATCTTATTCAAAAATAATCGTAAAAAATGTAAAAATTAATATTCTTTTTATATTAGGTATTATATAATATATTATATAATAATATTATTTTATTTTTATATAATATTATAAAAAATCATTAAAAGTATAAAATCTTGAAAAACCATAATCTCTTTAAAAAAAGTCGTACAAAGTTATACAGTAGACTATTTTAAAGGTAATTGATTTCTATTCCTATTACGTGTACCATTGCATATACCTAAAGTTACTTAGAAAAAAGTTACAGAACAATATTTGCGAAATAACAAGGAAAATTGCCCAAAATTGCTGTGAGTGGCGAACTTTGAAAAATCATATTTCGAAAACTGTAAATCCTAATTACCTCTACTAAACAACATTTTAAAGAAGAAATATGTAGGTTTGTTTTCTGCGAAGCAATGTGTATACCTATATCCCCGTGGACAAAAGTTATGGGACAAAAAACAAAATTTATTTCTTTTGGGTTTCTTTGTGCTTTTTCTTTTGAATATATTTTTGTAAAAAAAAGTATCATTGACTTTAAGAAGTGATATTTAGATAGGAAATTTAACCAGGAACAATTTTTAAGTAGATATGTTTGTACCAAAAGTGCATAGAACTCACCCTAATGTAACCTGTGCCCAGGGACTAATTCACCCATTTCTCAAAAACGCACCCCTTTAAATGGTAGCACTCCGCGGTTTTTTCATATATAGATGTCCGTTGACCATATAAAATAATAAAACCCCGTTAACGTTGTAGTTCCTTTTAGATATCTTATTTTGAATATAATCAATAGCCTATACTTAGACTTAGACAAAAAGTTAAAAAAAAAGATTATTTCAATTCACTGTCATAAATTTTTTAACAACGTTAACTTATGGAATCATAAATCTGTATGTCTCTATGAAAATTTATCAGAAAACTATTTAAATGTATTTTATCTACTCTATGTCATATTATGTATAAGTTGTTAGTTTGTGAAAACTGTCATTATAGATAGTAGTGCGTGAAGGATTTAAAGTGTGCGTGAAGTAACTGTAAGGTTAGTAATATGCCATTGTTAGGTTATAAACTGTCCTTTATTGTCATACTGCTACCCACTATAGAAATAGCAGGCAATACACCAGTCCGCCATATGGTGAATGTATTGCCTACCTCACACCTCTCTTCCTAAGTCTAAGTCTAACAAACAAAATAAAAGTTCATAAAATATGAACAGAAAACACAAAACAGATTAAACATACTACAACTACATCATATATTCTTTCAAGTAAGAAGGTGCACGAGAAGGTCTACCACTACGAGTATATTTTGTATTATTACCATTTCCTTCCTCTCCCCCAACATTTCTACTTACACTTTCAGTCTCTGAGTAATCACTAGTAGCTGTCGAGGCTGAGGGAAGTTCCAGATTTGAGTTACCGAATCTGGGATTTGGATTTACAGAATTTTTAGCAATTCGTATATGACTGTAACTAAGGGTTTTATTTTTATCTATAAACAAATCGTTGTTAAGATCCTCTGCCGACTTCTCTTGACTAGTATTAAGAATTCTAATGAATTTTCTGTTTCTCACTATTTGTGTACCATTAGATAGCTTTATTCCATATGATCTAATACATTTTACAAAAAGTTAATATTATTAACTTTTTGTAAAATTTTTCCCGAATGCCAGAAATTGTCACCCGGTTTGATTTGTACTTTAACCCTGGAATTGATTTGCAAATCAGGAAGCTCTTTAACACCTTTTTTATCAAAATTTTTTTTGTTTGTATTTATTATCTTCTATAAATTTATCATATGTTGATGTATCGAATTGTTTAGTTTTATCATTAGTTAAGTTTGGCATTCTGTCCCTAAGGTCCTTATTCATTAGAATTCTTGCAGGAGTGTCACTATTATTTAAGGGAGTATTTCTTAAATCTAATAACGCTAAATATATGTCCTTGTTTTCGGCAGCGCATTTCTGTAAAGTTTTTTTTATTGTTTGAATTTGCCTTTCCACGAATCCATTGGATTGTGGATATCTTGGTGAGCTAGTTATATGAGTAAAGTTGCATTTTTTCGCGAACTCTTTAAAGATGTTACTTGAAAATTCTGGACCATTATCTGTCATCAGTTCTACAGGAATGCCTTGCCTGGAAAATATTGTTTTAAGTGCTAGTATTACATTTTCACTTGTTAAGTTTTTATTTAAATCGACAATCTCAAAAAATTTTGAATAATAATCACAAACTATTAAAAATGCACTGTTTTTAAAATGAAATAAATCACAACCTATTTTATACCATGGTTTTTTTTTCGTATGAATGAGGAATCATGGGTTCAGGCTTTTGCGAGTTTTGAAAAGTTTGACATATGTTACAATTTAAAATCATGTCCTTTATTTGGTTGTTCATGTGATGCCAAAAAAAGGATAGGTTCGCTTTATCGATACTTCTTCTCACACCAATGTGACTATAGTGCAGTTTTTCCAAATCTCCTCATCTCCTTTCTAATTGTTTTTGGTACTACTAAAGTTTGGCCTTTAAATATTAAATCTTCTACCAAAGTTAGTTCATTTCTGTATTTGAAAAAGGGTTTAATTTCTTCTTGTACTTGTTTAATACGATTAGGCCAACCTGTAAGGATTTGATTTTTTAGTTTTTTAAGTACTGAGTCATTTTTAGTTGCTTCTATTATTTCATCTCTTTTTTGTTTTGAGACATTTACATTTTCCATTATCATGCATACTTGTGCTTTTAATTCTATGTCTATGTTTTCGTTGAATGTTTTGTTTTGGAACGCTCTGGATAGTGTATCAGCTAATATTAGATTTTTTCCTGGTTTATATACTAATTCGAATTCATATTTTCTAAGTTGAATAAGTATTCTTTGTAAACGAGCTGGGCATGTATTCAAAGGTTTCTTTATTATACTGGTTAACGGTTTGTGGTCTTTTTCCACTACAAACTTTTTTCCAAACACATATTGTGAGAACTTATTAACACCGAACCAGACTGCAAGCAACTCTTTCTCAATTTGCGCATAGCGAGTTTGAGTTTCTGTAAAAGAGCATGAAGAGTGAGCACAAGGCATATTATCCTGTAGTAAGACTGCGGCCATGCCATGTTTAGAGCTATCTACAGAGATAGTAGTTAATTCATTTATGTCAAAAAAATTTAAACAAGGGCTACTACTAATGATTTTCTTAAGATTATCAAATGCATTACTGTGAATATTAGTCCATTCAAATATTATATATTTTTTTATCAATTGTCTGAGGGGGGCAGCCTTTTCCATCAAATTGTTTATAAACCTACCTAGATAAGTAACCATGCCTAAGAATCTTTGCACATCCGCTACATTTTTTGGATAAGGCATGTTTTGTATTGCTTCCACTTTTTCATCATCTGGTTTCAGGCCTCCTACTGTAATTTTATACCCCATATATTTAACTTCTGAAAGACCAAACTTACATTTACTTCTATTAAAACGAATGTTGTTTTCTTCGGCTCTCTTTAAAACTTTTTACAATCAATATTATAATGCTCACTTTCATTCTTGCCAGACACTATAATATCATCAATAAAGACACTTACCCCTTCTATGTCTTGAAAAATCTCAGACATTCTTTCCTGATATACCTCTGGTGCGCAGTTTTGAGCTATCTGCATCCAAGTTGATCTGAATGAAACCTTGAGTAGCGTCTAGGGTGCTAAAAATTTTTGCTCCTGTCAGTTTTTCTATCAGTTCATCAAATGTTGGTAGTTGGAGATAGTGTCGTTTGATAGCGATATTTAAATCCTTAGGATCCAAGCAAAGTATTAAATCACCATTTTGTTTTCTTACCAAAACGTACGCATTTACCCAGTCTGCAGCATAATCTGCCTTTTCGGTTAACTTTTTTCCTACTAAACTATCAAGTGTAGTTTTGAACTTTTTTGCGTACATAATTCACAAATATTTTACGGCTATCCCTACTTTTTCTGTCTTTACACGGCAAATTAGGTGAAGTAAAATTCTCACTGGTATGGAAACTGCAGATGTAAACATTAGGTTGACAGTGACATTGTCATTAGAAAGGTAGAGATGGCTATTTCGGTTTTGTTCAGTTTTTGAATGTTCTTGGATAACCTTTACTTGTATAAATGATAGGATTATTTTTACACTAATTATGTATTCAGTGGTTACCATTGTTTATATACTATACAAATAGTCGAAAAAGAAAAAAAGTTTATAAGCGGAAACAGAAAACCAACAAGATATGGATGAACATATTATCAGAAGAAAGTCACAGGCTGTTAAAGTCATTCTTCAGAGTTCCCAAAGCTTCATATACCTGGGCAGAGAGCTAAATACTCAACTAGACCACTGAAAAAAAATCATAAGACGCATTGAAATAGCAAGGTCTGGTTTCATGAACATGCGTAAAATGCTCTGTAACCCCAAGCTATCCGTCACAATAAAATTGAGAACACTAAAGTGTTATGTGTGAATGTGTGGTCTCTATTACTATATGGTTGCGAGACCTGAACATTAAAACAGCATGACGTTAACAAATTGAATTTATTCGAAATGTGGATGAACCGCCGAATGTTAAGAATAAGCTGGGCCAGCAGAACCACGAATGAAAAATTACTGAAAATAATAAACACACGTCCTTATCTGGTCAATACTATCAAAATTAGATAGACGTCATATTATGTAGGACACATAATGCGCCATAGGGAATTTGAGCAGCTCCAGGTAATATTAAAAGGCAAGCTCGAAGGTAAAAGGGGGGAAAGAAGAAAGAAAAAATCTTGGCTCCGAAACATCAGAGATTGCACCAACACAACAGGAAATGACTTAATTCATCAAGCCCAGAATAGAGAGAAATTTGCCATATTGACCGCCAACCTCAATAGAGAAGTCACTTAGGAAAAGGAGCCGAAAATATCATTTTTCTTCGAGAAAAAAAAAAGCGTTAAAACTCTCCGTAAAAAGCGAAGCCTTTAATTATAAAATCTTAAAATCATCTTCATTAAAATATGAAGTCAACATTTAATAATAATTCACTCAAGAAAATGGGCGGAATGCATAAAACGTAGTAGATGCTATTGCTTCAGCAAATAGTCACTACTTTGTAGCATTTTCTTTTACATAAAAGTAGGTGCGTTTGTTGAGAAGAACTTACTACACAACAGAAGTACCTACTAGCTTAGCGCCAGCCGTGTCTGCATTACACCAATCGTGATGGAATTAGTTTTCCATGTGCTTGTGATTTGTGAATTCACATTTTTACGTATATTAGTACATGAGTAAAAATGAGTGACTCAGATCCGAAGCGACAAAAGAGTTACGCGAGGATAAAAATGAACAATTGTTATTTGTTAATCTTCTTCACAATTTATTTGATAAAAGAATGACCCAAAAATTAAGAATCTTCTTCTTAGTTTGTAAATTCTTCTATGACACACATTCATAAATGCTGTCATATTGTAACAAAACAATACCGAAGCCGAAGACGTCCACCCACCAACTTCACTTAAACTGAAGCAAAATATTACTAAACAAGCACATACTTCAAAAGCGTAGTACATTCTTCTATGTAGGCTGGTAAATAGTAGCAAATACTACGGAGAAAAGCAAATGCTTTTTAAGTGTAGTGAAATCTTCAAAAATGTAGTACGTACTTGAAGCATTAGCATTTACTACATTTTATGGCACCATGGGCACTTTACTTTATAGGTAAACTAGTACCTATTTACGGTTATCGGAACAAACTCTTATAAAGTAATACTCTTATTTGAACTTTAATGACTTGAAATACTTGGATTTTCCATAAATAATATATAAACAATAAATAACTTTTTATTAATTGTACGCCTTAAATCAATTATTATTTTTCAAATACACTATCAATACTATTTAATAAACAACTCTTTGACTGATTTTATTATCATCGTAAAAGCGTTAAAAATCAGTAGCAGAATGAACTGCTATGTCAAAATAGCGGGTCGGACACATCTCTACTTGTCACTGTCTTGAGTCTTGTCATAACATTATATTCAAATGAGTGCGTTGTATGACAAAGATAGAGAATTTTCGATTTCCACGGACATGGTGTCCAGTTTTTTCGAATCCTAAAAAAACTAATTAGTCCATTAAAATGTTACATTTTTTAGGCCGTACCTTGCATTTCTTAGAGGAGTCAATTTTATTTCTTTAATATGTAGGGGGATCAGTAGAACCTTAAGTTCAAGTTTTTGGGGTCGCCATCCTTGTCCACCGGTCGCCATCTTGGAAATGGTGTGCAAAGGGGTTTCGCGCTATATCTCGTAAACTACCAACCCTACGGAAAATCTAATTAAACGTAAAATGTAGCAAATTAAATTCTCCACAATTTTGTTTCTATTACTTTTTATCGTCAAGTGACCAACAAAAAAGATATAACCAAAAATATGTAAATTTTTTTTAACAAGTTTCCTTTTGTTTCCAACTTTTTTTCAGTTCATTTTAAAATAAAATAACATTATAGCAATTTTGTAGAGGGTTTTTCAGCGAACAATTTCCACTATAAATTTGTTTAATTCTATTTATTTATATAGGTTTTACAGCGCTCCAAACTTGACCAGATTGTCGAATGGTCATAGGGATACAATAAAAACAAAAGTTAGGCTTGCTTTTCTATCTATTTATATTTTTTATTCATACAATTTTTTATTATTTTAACATTCCTATGCTATTATTAATCTGTTTTTGACCTTTCTTCCCACTATAACACTTATAACTCTAAGCATATATAGAAAAGGCCCAAGAAGTTGTTTGAGGACAAATTCGCCGCTTCAGAAGAAGAATGACGCAACCGCAAAATGCAAAATTCTTAAGCAGAGCAAAAAAACGATTTTTGATATCAAAATCATAAAGTATGATAAAAATTAGCCATTCACCACACCGTGGTCAGGATCTCGAGACATAAGCGGTTTTTGGGGTGTGGCGCTTGTATATGAAGTAACTTTTTTCCTATTATATATTTTGACTTAAAGTTTTCCAAAAAACTTCTTCATGAACTATGTTTTATTGTTGTGTTGGTTAAAATTATAAACTAAAAAGTTTGTCACTCAACTTTTTTAAGTAAACATGAACCTAACGAAATATGATGACAAAATGTTAATAAATTAACAACTCCTTTTTTAATGTGTTTAAAGTTTTGGACAAATTTCATTGTTATCTACGTACTTCAAAGATGACACAGTAAAATTTTTAAAAGGAAATCTTTACAGCGTCCAAAGATACAGCGAGGTAAATTTGAAAAATCATCAAAATTGATTTTTGGCATTTTTGTATAAAATTTATTTTTTTAACATGTTCTACTAACTCTAGATAAAAATAAACTTCATATTCGGATTCACCGACCTCAAAAACATAAAAATAGACCAAAATTGATCATTCACCTTAAATTTTATTTTCGTGGTTGGCATAACGGTTAATGCCGTAGAAAAGCATTATTTTTCTACGAGAATTCGAGAATCTGGTCAAGTTTGGAGCACTGTAAAACCTAGATAATAAATAAAATTAAACAAGTTTATAGTGAAAATTGTTTATTGAAAAATCCTCTACAAAATCGCTATGATGTTATTTTATTGTGAAATGAACGTAAAAAAAGTTATAACCTCCAAAAGAAATTTCTTACAAAATTTTCTCTTATTTTTGTTTATAACTTTTTTGTTGGTCACTTTACGATAAAAAGTAGTAGATATAGAATTGTAGAAAATTTAATTTTCTTCATTTTATGTGAAATTAAATTTTCTGTAGGGTAGCTAGTTTACGAGATACAGCGCGAAAGCCCTTTGCACCTCTTTTTCCAAGATGGCGGCCGGGGGACAAGGGCCTCAACCCCAAAAATTGAACTTAAGCTTCTACTGAACCCCCCTACACATTAAAAAAATAAAATTGACTCCTCTAAGAAATGCACACTAAATGTAACATTTCAATGGACTAAATAAATATTTTTAAAAAATTTAAACACAAAATGAAAGACTAAATTATTATCGAGGGCCGAAAGTCCCTCTTATTATGAATAATCTTTCATTCTGCGTTTAAATCTTTGAAAAATACTTATTAGTTTTCTCAGGATTCGAAAAAAATTAATTCCCATTTGAATAGCATTGCAGCCGAAAATACGTACCGATCCTCTTAATGGAAAATGGAGTTTTTCTAGGGGGATGTATTACTGGATTTGCGTCTAGTTTGAGCTCGATATGATAAGGTTCTTCTAGACAACCTATGCCTTTAAACAGTGAGTTATAATCTATCAATAATTTATTTACACTATTTTTTTGTTCTATATTTACCATATCAACCCTACTGATTAAATCAAATTCTATGCAGCCTTTTAAACCCAATATTGGACATGTATTTAAATCAATAATATGAAATAACATAGTTTTTTGGTTATTTTTATGTTTGCAATTTAACCAGCATTCTCCAATTATAGGTAGTAAATTTTTTGAATATGAACTTAAAGTGACTTTAGTCTTTCTAATTCTATTGAAATCAAAATCTATTTTATTTAAAATATTTACAGATAAAACATTAGCCATAGAGCCTGAGTCTAATTTAAAATTTATAATATTACCTTCTACATTTAAGTCCTGAGCCCATGATAATAATATGTCACCATTGTTTGAAATCATATCAATTGCTTCCACATAAAGGAACTCCTCTTCACTGTTGTCTCCGATAGCATGAAAACTTCTTCTATCTCCGTTGTTCTTCTTACTGTAGCAGGCTGACGAAAAATGGTTGTAACCTCCACATGTTGCACATATTTTACCGAAAGCAGGGCATTTTCTAAAATCATGTTTATACGAATATTTCTTGCATTCTTGGTTATTGTTGCCTTGACGTTGGGTAGCAAATTTTTGTCTGAATTCTCCACTTTACTTTATCTACATTTAGGTTACTGGTACCTGGCTCCATGTAACTGGATATAGCCATGTTACGTTCTTTGGTTTTTTCTATAGAAACTGCTTTCTTTACGACTTCCTCTAATGTTACTAAATTATCTTGTAGGAGTTTTTCTCTAATTTCGTGACTGACTAGAGATCTCGGACCGTGTATCCGAGTCTGTCACCTTAACATCGAGGGCATAAGCCAGGCAAAATGCCAAGTGTTGCAAAAAATCCTACACGATAACGACATTGACCTGGTTGCCATACAAGAGACCCATACTGAAGACAAAGTCCAGCTTGATTTAAGGGGAAAGATACCTGGCTACGATTTACTGGGAGCCACCTATGATAAACATTACGGCGTCGCAACCTACATTCGCTGCAATATAGAAAATGGTTTCCTACTTTCTGCTTCCAATGAAAATAATATACATGAAGTAGTCACCAAGATTGGAGATATTACCGTAGTTAACATATACAAACCTCCAGCCACTACATGGAACCCAGAAGTGCTAAAGACTCATCCACATCCTACTATATACATCGGCGACTTCAACAGCCACCACGAAATGTGGAAGTACACCACGAATGATGAAAATGGGGAGGCACTAGTAGAATGGTCCGAAGAGCAAAACACATATCTAGTTTTTGATGCCAAAGACAGAGGAACATTTAAATCAGCTGCATGGAGAAAAGAATATAACCCAGACCTATGTTTTGTCTCAAAAGATACCAATGACAGACCACTAACAACTGCGAGAAGTGTCCTTGCAGACTTCCCACATACTCAACATCGTCCGGTGCTTATCACCATCGGAATATCAATTCTAATAATTAGATCATATCCTCGACCCAGGTGGAATCTTAGAAAATCAAACTGGAAGAAGTTCTCTGAACAACTAGACCGGACCTTGAGCTGGGTCCCTCCAACCAGCAAACATTATGAGAGGTTTGTGGGCGCAGTAATAAGCACTGCCAAGAAAACCATCCCTAGGGGGTATCGCAAAGAATATGTGCCTGGATGGACTGAAACATGTGAAGACTTATACACGAAGTTTCTCGAAAGTGGTGACCGAGAAATAGCCGATGAGCTTTTACACAACATCGATACAGCTAGACGCCAAAAATTTTTTTGTTTTTTTTAATGTTGTAATATTTACAATCTGTCCTCAACTGAGAACAATAGGTAAATTATTTGACAAAAATTGAAAATTTTGACCTGTAGAGGGAGATCCAGTGATCACCCTCTTTACATAAATTAAATTAAAACAAATTAAAATAAGTTTAGTTATCACAGATTATTCGAATCTTCTTGCTAGATCCACTACTGTGAATCTCTTCAGGCGTCGTACATCATTGTGGTCATCAGTAAGGTTGCTGGCTAACTCATTTGGATGAGATTCTAGTCTCTTGGAATATTTTTTGTAATATTCCGTTATTACTGTTTTTATGGATGGCACATTGAGGTCTTGCTCTATCACATAGTTTGGCACGTACCAAGGGGCATTCAGCATTGTTCTAAGGACTTTGTTCTGGAATCTCTGCAATATTTCTAGGTTAGCTTGACTGGCTGTCCCCCAAAGTTGGATACCATAGGTCCACACTGGTTTTAATATAGTTTTATATATCAGCAGTTTGTTTTCAAGTGATAGTTGAGATTTACGACCGATGATCCAGTACATTTCTCGAAATTTTATTCCTAGTTGTTTTCTTTTTGTAAAAATATGTTTTTGCCAAGTTAATCTCCTATCAAGATGGATTCCTAGGTACTTGACAGTATCGGTTTGTGGGAGTTGAGTTTCATTTAGGTTACAGATGGACATGTTTGTCTTCTCATGGTGAAGGTTACATGGATGGATTTACTCTCATTCGCCTTTATCTTCCATTTTTTAAGCCATATTTGTATATTATTAAGGTCTTTCTGAAGGGTTCTGGATGCTGTATTTGGATCATGGTGAGAGGCTAGTACAGCAGTGTCATCAGCAAAAGTTGCACACGTTGTTTTGTTACTTGTGGGTAGGTCAGCAGTGTAGAGCAAGTACAATATCGGTCCCAAGACACTTCCTTGTGGTACTCCGGCTTTTATTGGTCTTAGGCTTGTGTATTCATTATCCTGCTTGACTAGGAAATGTCGGTTGGAAATATAGCTTTTTAGGATTTGATAAAAAGGATGAGGAAGGTTTTTCTTTAGTTTAAAGAGCATACCAGCATGCCATACCTTGTCGAAGGCCTGACCAATGTCCAGGAATGCAGCAGAACAATACCTTTTATTTTCTAGATCACTTCTGATGTGTTTTACCAGTCTATGTACCTGTTCTATCGTTCCGTGTTGTGTTCTGAACCCAAATTGGTGTTGGGGAATTAGTTTCCTTTCTTCTATAACTGGGGATAATTGTTTAAGGAGAAGTTTTTCCAAAATTTTTGATAGAACAGGTAGCAGGCTTATTGGTCTGTATGAAGTCACCTGAGTTTTATTTTTCCCTGGCTTAGGTATGAGAATAATTTGAGCAACTTTCCATTGTTCTGGGTAGTAACCTAGCCTAAATATTGCATTAAATACTTGCGTTATCATTTTCAGACCTTTGCATGTCAATTGCTGCAGTACTTTCCCGTTGATCAGGTCATACCCTGGAGCTTTTTTTGGACTGATTTCATGCTGGATCATATTTCTAACTTCTTTAGTGGTGATTTTTTGTATAGGTAAATCCATCTGGTAGGGCGATTCCAGGAAGTCATTTATTTCTTCCTCTGTGTCACCATCTTCCATGGGATGTGGCTGGAATACATTAGTGAGGTGATTTGCAAATGCTTCGGCTTTTTGCTTATTATTTCTACACCAGTTTCCCTCTTGGTTTCGTATTGGTGGTATTTGTTGTTTCGGGTGTTTGATTTTTCTCGTGACCTTCCAAAGGGTATATTCACTATCTGCGTTTGCTGATAAACCTGTAAGATATTCTTGTATTTTGTTATTTTTGATATTATGCAATTGTAGTTTAATTTCCTTGGTGATTTTATTTAATTTCGCCTTGTTCTCATGTGTTCTTTTTCTTCGCCACTCTTCCTTTATTTTTCTCTTTCTAGCAATCATTTCCTTTATTACAGTTGGGCAATTCTCTTTCAATTCTGTTTGGTAGCAGTCAGGGGTAGCATACCAAGCAGCTTCTTGTATAGATTTCTGAAGATTTTCTACTGCTGCGTAGATGTCACTTTCTGTTTTCAATGGGATGTTTATGTCAATTAGTTCATCTAGTTTAGTCTTGAAAATGCTCCAGTCTGTTTTGTTACTGTATAGTGATGGTTGTTTAGTACTGTTTGTTATTTGTGCATACCATGTCGCGATTACGCTAGAGTGGTCAGAGGGTAGATCGTAACAAGATTCTACTTTTGCCAATTTAACATTAATTCCTTTAACAATATAAAAGTCGAGTAGATCAGGTATTTTTGCATTGTCGGTAGGCCAGTAAGTTGGTTCCCTTGTGGTGAGGTAATTTGCATTGGTCGCATTTATAGCTTTAAGAATTTCTCTGCCTTTTGTGGTAATAATTCTGGATTCCCAGGTAGTATGCTTAGAATTAAAATCTCCTCCTGCTATAAATCTATTTCCTAATGTTTTAAAGAAATTTTCAAACTGTTCCGTTTTGTTATTGTGCTTTGTAGTCCTGTCGCCAGGGGGGGTACAACGGCCTCGTTAATTCAGATGGACTTACCCAAGTTTTTTTTATGTATTTTGACCCGTAGAACACGAATTTTTTGGGTAACAGTTGATCCGGATGTCGATAAGATTGTTATAGACCAAGAACTTGAGGAATCAAATAACAGCGATTTTTGGCAAAACAAAACAATATTTTGTATTTTTTGGGTCATTTTAAGCAAAAAATATTTCTACAAGTTTTTTAGTAGGATGCACAGTTTTCGAGATAAACGCGGTTGAACTTTCAAAAAATCGAAAAACTGCAATTTTTAAACCCGAATAACTTTTGATTAAAAAATAAAATAGCAATTCTGCTTAGCGCCTTTGAAAGTTCAAGTCAAATTATGTCGGTTTTGATTATTTGCATTGCTAAAAATTTATTGTGTTATTGTTAAACAAAGCTACAAACAACTAGTGCGTGAGTGATGTTTCTATGATTTCTCATTTAAAATCGAACGAGTAGGTAGAATAGGTACTAGTGCAATCAAGACTATTTCTACGTTACATGCGGTAAAACGCATGTAAAAGCACGGGAAACCCTACGTGTTTATAGCTTTGTTAAACAATAAAAAAATAAATTTTTACCAATGCAAATAATCAAAACCGATATAATTTGACTTAAACTTTCAAATGCGGTAAGCAGACTTGCTATTTTATTTTTTAATCAAAAGTTATTCGGGTTCAGAAATTGCAATTTTTCGATTTTTTTAAAGTTCAACCGCGTTTATCTCGAAAACTGTGCATCCTACGAAAAAACTTGTAGAAATATTTTTTACTTAAAATGGCCCAAAAAATACAAAATATTGTTTTGTTTTGCCAAAAATCGCTGTTATTTGATTCCTCAAGTTCTTGGTCTATAACAATCTTATCGACATCCGGATCAACTGTTACCCAAAAAATTCGTGTTCTACGGGTCAAAATACATAAAAAAAACTTGAGTAAGTCCATCTGAATTAACGAGGCCGTTGTACCCCCCCTGGCGACAGGACTATTGGCGGACAGTATATAGCTGATACTGTTAGTTGGCCTAGTTGATCTTCCACAACAATGCTGGTGGCCTGTAGATAGTCGCATTCATGTTTTTGTATTTCGTAGTGTTTAGTTTATTACTAACTATTATTGCAGTGCCTCCATGTGCTTTTTCGTTGGGATGTTGCGTATGATAAGTTGTAAATCGTGGAATATTGATGTGGTTTTTGGATGTAAAATGAGTTTTTGTAATCAGCATTATGTCAATTTTTTGTGTGTTAATAAATAGTTTTAATTCTTCTACATGTTGACTTAAGCCATTGGCGTTCCATAATACTAGCTTTAGTAACTGAGTCATTTCTGGTTGAGAATCATGGTCAGGAGGTTGAGCATAGTGCTCATTTGTTCCGTCAGTTTTTTTAACATGTCTTTCAGTTCTGACATGTCTGTGTGGTTATTAGTTTGATTTGATATATGTTGTGTAGTAGTTTGGTTGGAGGCTTGCTGGTTAACTGCTTGCGTTGCTTGTGCGTATGTTATTCCAGGTTGCACATAGTTGACTGTTGTAGTTCTATCTTGGTTTGTCCTCGCGTTGTGTCGTCTCAAGTTAGGGAATTTAAGTTTTTGTAATTGTTTGTGAACTTCACACCCTCTATAATTTGCGGGGTGATTTTCACCACAGTTAGCACATTTAACATTACTGTCTCTGGTTTTCCTTGGACATTCTTTAGTGTAATGAGGTTCTGCGCATTTGACACAGCACGGTTGTTTATTGCAGAAGTTTTTGTGTGGTTGTATTTTTGACATCTACTACATTGCGGAATTATTCTCTTGACATGCGGTGCTTCGAATTCTACTATGGAATGCATTACTTGTTTAATGTTATAGATGTCCTTGTTATTATCTTTTGTTTCTAGATCAATGTAGAACATAGGCAGCGATTTTTTAGTTTGGTTGTGTAGTATATTCCATATATTTATAACATTATGGTTTTTGGTTTTAAGATCTTCTTTTATCTCTTCTAAATTTGTCGTGGGGTGCATGCCTTTAAGAACCACTTGGTAGTGTCTTTCACTTTTAGGTTTATAAGTGTGGAAGTCCGTGTTTTTTGTTTTTAGAGCATTTATTATGGCGGTGTATGCTTTGTCTGATTTTGGTTGAATTTTTATTTGTTCGCTGTTGATAGCTTTAGTGATAAAATCATTTTCTGCTACTTGTTGCAATAGATCGATAAGAGGCTTGCAGATCTGCACGCCTGATACAAATATTGGAGGTGGTTTTGGTTTTGCATCTGTATTTTTAACTGTGTCTTCCAAATTGTCACTTTCATCTATTGAACTTAGTGCTTCAAATTGATTTTGTGTTGTTATAGGTTTACTTAACCAGTACTCACCAAGTTTTGTTTGTCTTTTGTTACTTCTAGGCATTTCTGGACTGCTTCTTAATCTTTTTCCGGTAACCTCATTCCATTGCTGTTCTTCAATACTGGCTGTTTGTTCATTTGTTTGGTTTATTTGTAGTGAATCATTAGGTTGTTGGGAACAAGTGGGAATTTGTATAGGATTTTGGATCATTGGAGCCATGGTTTTTACATTTTGTTCATAATTTGGTTGGGAATAAATGCCTGTTGAAAAGTTGTTCATGTTATCTGCTCGGTTGATACGCCACTGGAATCATTGCTGACGATAACTCGCTGCTAACAGCTTTCAATGAGCCAATGTTCTTTTACTTATTAACGTTAAAAATTAAAATGTTATTAATAAAATATAAACACTCGTAAAATCCGCAATAACTAATTGCTTTGTTTAAAAACTTTAAATACATTCACGAATTTTTAGACACAATAAAATAATTGTTTTGTTTTGTTGTCGTTTCGAATAACTCATTAGCGAAACTGGGTTTGGTTTATCACAGCTTTTTCGTACATAGACAACCGTTCGCCTTGGCTGCTCATTGACGCTCGCTCTAGGTAAAAATAAACTTCATATTCGGATTCACCGACCTCAAAAACATAAAAATAGACCAAAATTGATCATTCACCTTAAATTTGATTTTCGTGGTTGGCATAACGGTTAATGCCGTAGAAAAGCATCATTTTTCTACGAGAATTCGAGAATCTGGTCAAGTTTGGAGCACTGTAAAACCTAGATAATAAATAAAATTAAACAAGTTTATAGTGAAAATTGTTTATTGAAAAATCCTCTACAAAATCGCTATGATGTTATTTTATTGTGACATGAACGTAAAAAAAGTTATAACCTCCAAAAGAAATTTCTTACAAAATTTTCTCTTATTTTTGTTTATAACTTTTTTGTTGGTCACTTTACGATAAAAAGTAATAGATGTAAAATTGTAGAAAATTTAATTTTCTTCATTTTATGTGAAATTAAATTTTCTGTAGGGTAGCTAGTTTACGAGATACAGCGCGAAAGCCCCTTGCACCTCTTTTTCCAAGATGGCGGCCGGGGGACAAGGGCCTCAACCCCAAAAATTGAACTTAAGCTTCTACTGAACCCCCCTACACATTAAAAAAATAAAATTTACTCCTCTAAGAAATGCACACTAAATGTAACATTTCAATGGACTAAATAAATATTTTTAAAAAATTTAAACACAAAATGAAAGACTAAATTATTATCGAGGGCCGAAAGTCCCTCTTATTATGAATAATCTTTCATTCTGCGTTTAAATTTTTGAAAGATACTTATTAGTTTTCTCAGGATTCGAAAAAAATTAATTCCCATTTGAATAGCATTGCAGCCGAAAATACGTACCGATCCTCTTAATGGAAAATGGAGTTTTTCTAGGGGGATGTATTACTGGTTTTGCGTCTAGTTTGAGCTCGATATGATAAGGTTCTTCTAGACAACCTATGCCTTTAAACAGTGAGTTATAATCTATCAATAATTTATTTACACTATGTTTTTGTTCTATATTTACCATATCAACCCTACTGATTAAATCAAATTCTATGCAGCCTTTTAAACCCAATATTGGACATGTATTTAAATCAATAATATGAAATAACATAGTTTTTTGGTTATTTTTATGTTTGCAATTTAACCAGCATTCTCCAATTATAGGTAGTAAACTTTTTGAATATGAACTTAAAGTGACTTTAGTCTTTCTAATTCTATTGAAATCAAAATCTATTTTATTTAAAATATTTACAGATAAAACATTAGCCATAGAGCCTGAGTCTAATTTAAAATTTATAATATTACCTTCTACATTTAAGTCCTGAGCCCATGATAATAATATGTCACCATTGTTTGAAATCATATCAATTGCTTCCACATAAAGGAACTCCTCTTCACTGTTGTCTCCGATAGCATGAAAACTTCTTCTATCTCCGTTGTTCTTCTTACTGTAGCAGGCTGACGAAAAATGGTTGTAACCTCCACATGTTGCACATATTTTACCGAAAGCAGGGCATTTTCTAAAATCATGTTTATACGAATATTTCTTGCATTCTTGGTTATTGTTGCCTTGACGTTGGGTAGCAAATTTTTGTCTGAATTCTCCACTTTACTTTATCTACATTTAGGTCACTGGTACCTGGCTCCATGTAACTGGATATAGCCATGTTACGTTCTTTGGTTTTTTCTATAGAAACTGCTTTCTTTACGACTTCCTCTAATGTTACTAAATTATCTTGTAGGAGTTTTTCTCTAATTTCGTGACTGACTAGAGATCTCGGACCGTGTATCCGAGTCTGTCACCTTAACATCGAGGGCATAAGCCAGGCAAAATGCCAAGTGTTGCAAAAAATCCTACACGATAACGACATTGACCTGGTTGCCATACAAGAGACCCATACTGAAGACAATGTCCAGCTTGATTTAAGGGGAAAGATACCTGGCTACGATTTACTGGGAGCCACCTATGATAAACATTACGGCGTCGCAACCTACATTCGCTGCAATATAGAAAATGGTTTCCTACTTTCTGCTTCCAATGAAAATAATATACATGAAGTAGTCACCAAGATTGGAGATATTACCGTAGTTAACATATACAAACCTCCAGCCACTACATGGAACCCAGAAGTGCTAAAGACTCATCCACATCCTACTATATACATCGGCGACTTCAACAGCCACCACGAAATGTGGAAGTACACCACGAATGATGAAAATGGGGAGGCACTAGTAGAATGGTCCGAAGAGCAAAACACATATCTAGTTTTTGATGTCAAAGACAGAGGAATATTTAAATCAGCTGCATGGAGAAAAGAATATAACCCAGACCTATGTTTTGTCTCAAAAGATACCAATGACAGACCACTAACAACTGCGAGAAGTGTTCTTGCAGACTTCCCACATACTCAACATCGTCCGGTGCTTATTACCATCGGAATATCAATTCTAATAATTAGATCATATCCTCGACCCAGGTGGAATCTTAGAAAATCAAACTGGAAGAAGTTCTCTGAACAACTAGACCGGACCTTGAGCTGGGTCCCTCCAACCAGCAAACATTATGAGAGGTTTGTGGGCGCAGTAATAAGCACTGCCAAGAAAACCATCCCTAGGGGGTATCGCAAAGAATATGTGCCTGGATGGACTGAAACATGTGAAGACTTATACACGAAGTTTCTCGAAAGTGGTGACCGAGAAATAGCCGATGAGCTTTTACACAACATCGATACAGCTAGACGCCAAAAATGGATAAAGACTGTCGAAAACCTTGACTTCAAAAAATCAAGCCGGCAGGCATGGTCCTTGTTGCGGAAAATTGGAGGAGCTAACCAGCTGGAATCCAGAGAGTCTAAAATGTCTCCTAACAAGGTTGCCTCCCATATAGTATCTCTATCCAGAGCTCCACGAGATCGAACACATACTACCAACGTGAAAAGAGACTTAAGGGCATTAAAACAAATGAACAGAACGGACTCCGAATATTCAGCAAGAATACTTATTTCTGAAATCACACATGCGCTGAAAGAAATGAAATCAGGTAAAGCACCTGGCTTTGATGGTATCCATCCAGAGTTCTTGATACACAGTGGTGCATACACGAAACAGTGGCTTGCAATGTTCTTTAATGATATACTTCAGTCAGGTAACATTCCTTTCTCACTTAAGCGAACAAAGATAATTGCAATTCCGAAACCTGGCAAATCAAACGATAAGCCAGAAAACTACCGCCCCATAGCTCTACTCAGCATGGTATATAAACTATTAGAAAAGCTTCTCCTCAACAGAATTAGTCACAGGATACTAGAAACTGTCCCCATTGAACAAGCTGGCTTCCGCCCTCATCGAAGCTGTACGGACCAAGTGCTGTCATTAACAACTTTTATAGAAGCTAGTTTTCAAAAGAAACAAAAGACAGCAACAGTATTTATAGATCTAACAGCAGCATATGATACTGTTTGGAGACAGGGATTAATATATAAACTGGCCCGCATTATCCCCTGCAGAGAGATAATTAACCTCATTGACAACATGCTGACCAACAGAGCCTTCCAGGTTATAATGGGAAAGGAGACGAGTAGACAGATGAAACTTAACAATGGTCTTCCACAGGGTTCTGTCCTTGCCCCTTTACTTTTCAGCCTCTATATTGCTGACATGCCTGAAACCGAATCTCGGAAGTTTGGATATGCTGACGACTGGACCCTTGCAACAAGCCACCAATCTTTAGAAACTACAGAAATCACTCTCACGAATGACTTATCCATCCTCAGCGAATACCTTAAGAAATGGAGACTACAGCCAAGTACTACAAAAACTGAAGTATCAGCTTTTCATCTAAACAACAAGTTGGCAAACAGAGAATTACGAGTGTATTTTAATAACAAGCTGTTAAAACACAATAAATACCCGAAATACCTTGGGGTTACTCTAGACAGAACGCTCACATTCAGAGAACACCTGACGAAAACAGCAGCAAAATTGAAAACACGCAACAATATAATACAGAAACCCTGCGGCACTACATGGGGGTCCACAGCATCAACATTAAGATCCTCTGCTCTTGGCCTGATATATCCGGTGGCAGAATACTGTGCTCCAGTGTGGCTAAATAGCAGGCATACCCACCTGGTCGACACCCAACTAAACCGTACTATGCGTATGATAACAGGCACAATTAAGCCCACCCCTAAAATGTGGCTACCTACCCTTAGTAATATAGCACCACCCAACCTACGCCGCGAACATGCATTGGTTAAAGAATATAACAAAATAATGGACAGTCGCCAGCTTCTAGTCCACAACGACATCCCCGATATTCTTGGAAACCGTCTCCGATCCAGGTTACCCCCTCTACAATCTGCTCAAGCGCTGCAGCAATCCAACTTTGACTTAAATACCCGATGGAGAGAAGATTGGGAAAGTAGGACAGATCCGCATTACCATAGTCTACCGGACATCATAGGGAAACCTGGCGAATTTGAACGTCCCCGTAAGATTTGGGCAGCCCTTAATCGAATTCGAACAAACTGTGGAAGATGCGCCGACTCTCTCCACAGATGGGGTAAACTCCCCTCGCCTTCTTGTGACTGCGGCGCTGCAAGACAGACGATCAGTCACATTGTTCAGGACTGCCCACGCAGAGCATACACAGGCGACCCTATAGACTTTGTAATGGCAACCGAAGGGTCAATCGAATATATAAAAAAATTGGACATCTGTTTGTGATGCATTGTATAATGCAGAAATCTAAATATATTCTGTGATATACTTAAGCCATACGCTAAATAAATATAATTTCGTTAGATTTTATACCACAAATTAAAATATATTTAACTAGGCTCTCCCTTAATTCACCTAGTTCACAGTGTAATGATATATTTTTCACTCTTACACTAAATTGCTCAATGCTTTCAAAGTCTGTTTGCTTACTGGTTAATAGTTGATGTCTTTCATAGGTTAAATTTTTCTTTGGTGTAAAGTGGTTATCATATTTTGTAAGTGAAACTTCTAGATTATTTTTTTCTTCTTCTAAGAATGTGAATGTATTATAAATTCTCATTCCCTCGTCGCCTATTAACGTTAACAACTGGGCACATTGAGTCTCCTGTGCCTTTTTTGAAATTTCGGTTGCCACGAGGTAAGTTGTGAATCGTTGTTTCCAAAATTTCCAATTTTCGGAGACATTCCCTGACATCTCCATAGGAGGTACGCCTTTAAAATCCATGTTTATTTTAATTATTACTGATTTATCTTCTTTATTAATTTCATTTTATATACTTTTTGTCGCAGCGCCATGTAAGGTTAGTAATATTCCGTTGTTAGGTTATAAACTGTCCTTTATTGTCATACTGCTACCAACTATAGAAATAGCAGGCAATACACCATTCCACGATATGGTGAATGTATTGCCTACCTCACAGTAACAATGTATTTTAAATGGGATTTACTTTTTCGCACTGTTTTTGGCACACTTTCATATAATATTCTTGCTTATTTCCGTTATGTATTGCATGTTGTTGGGATATGTTGAAGGATAACTCTTTTTTTTTAATAATTATTTTTTCCCTGACATACAATGTTTGTTTTTTTGGTTTAACGTGGTGTGCACTTAAGGTGTGCATTGGTGTCAACTTGTAGTCCTCAGCAAACCTTCTGGTTTTTGTGCTATTTAAAAATTTTTGTGTCTTAGATACATACAGAATATTGTCTAGTCTAGATTTTGGTAACTTGTTTATTCTGCTCCATTTTCCAACTCCGTTTGCAGTTTTAATTTTCGCAAATCCCGTATGTATTTAATATTATACTTGCAGGGTAGTAAAATACAATTTGTCCCTGTCAGATAGATGCGAGAACTAATTAGTAATAAAAATATGGGAAAATTTTTATCACAACTTTTCTCGTCAAAATGAATAATTACGATATATTTTCGTCTCGCGAAGTTAGCTCGCCCGATTTCATAAAACAAATTGAATGCATTCATGTTAGAACAGGGAGAATTTCTCTTCCATACAGCTGAGCCAAATTGAATTAAAATATCAGCATGCTGAATGGAATTTTAATTTCCTACCCCTGACTAAACTTTTTCGTGTGATGGGATTCTCGTCAAATTTTCAACTAGCCACAAAACCAACTTGTGCTTCTATGCGCCTGAATAAATTATTATAAAGGTTATAAAGTGAATTTTCATCACTAATGTATTCCCGCTGAATAAATTTAATAGGTAAAACTTGTATGAAAACTATTAAAAAAGATTTATGTAAAACTATAGCGCTTTACTACCACGCGTGTGCAACATCAGGATTGGAGATAACTTTTATGATTTTAAAAATCCCACATTAAACAACATTTCTAAAATGTCGTTTATAATACAAAAACTAAAAATACTGAATAGTCTATTGAAATGTTACATTTACGGTTGCATTTCTTAGAGGAGTCAATTTTATTTTTTTAGTGTATTGGGGAGTTCAGTACAAGCTTCAGTTCAAGTTTTTGGGGTCGCCGCCCTTGTCCCCCGGTCGCCATCTTGGCGAAAGGTGTGCAAAGGGCTTTCGCGCTGTATCTCCTAAACTAGCAACCATACAGAAAATTTAATTACACATAAAATGTAGCAAATTAAATTTTCTACAATTTTATATCTATTACTTACTTTTTATCGTCGTGACCAACAAAACAGTTATAAACAAAAATAAGAGAAAATTTTGTAAGAAGTTTTTTTTGAGGTTATAACTTTGTTTCCGTTCATTTTGCAATAAAATAACATCATGGTGATTTTATAGAGGGTTTTTCAACGAACAATTTCCACTATAAAGTTGTTTAATTTTATTTATTTATCTAGGTTTTACAGCGATCCCAACTTAACCAGATTCTCGAATTCTCACAATACAATACAGGAATATAATAAAAAGAAAACCTTGGGCTTACTTTTCTATCTATATATTTATTTATTATAATTTTGACATTCCTATACTATTATTAAGCTATTTTTGACCCTTTTCCCGGCCACTTATGAGCTAGAGTCTGGGGGCGCATTTTTTGTGTGGTATCTCCAATAGGCCTAATCCACGGACAATTTCTAGACAAAATAATATTATTTATTATTATGTTGAAAAATATCTGTCATAGTTATTATTTTTTAATTTTTTCGATGGTCCCGGCTGCGAGTCAAGATCTGAATCAGTATCCGAGGTGAATTTTTGTGGTACTTATAATGAGAGTTAGAGTTGGCGTCATTGTCGGTAATTCATCTACCAAGTCATTTTCTTCAATAATTAATATTGATATGTCCACGATGTTGCTTAAACTTTCACTAACACAATTATTGTGAGGATATAGAGGCACACTGCTGAATATTCGAAATCTGCTTTTCGGCAACCAGATGCACCTCCAGTTTCCATTTCATCTGCTAAAGATGAATTTCATAAGCTCGGGGGTACTGGAGGCTTGGAAGTTTGGATTGGTATCCAAAATTTTCCATGCTTTTTCCAGCCCCAATTATCTGGATCACAATGTTTACTAAGCCATGACTGAATCTGGTGATATACTCGGAGTCTCTGGAAACGGGCTGCATCTTGTATTGGAGGAAGTAAGAAGAGATTAAATGCATTCTTTGTCCCTGTTTTAGCAAATCGTTTGTATCTCAGGGTTTCCAGAGAATCGCCTTTATTTCCGCCATATAAAGAAACGAAAAACGTTCGCCGACAACAGTGAGTAAAGATGGCTTGACTTTCCCACTGACAAATAATTTTCCCTAGAGGTTTTTTACAAATTAAATAACCACCACTCATGATGCGCTCTTACAAAAAACACAAAATGCTTATATAATCACAAGAAAATAAATTTTACCCACAAGACTCTCATAGTATTATCTATAAAACTCAAAATACTTTTCACAATTTTTAATAGGACTGCACGTGGCCAAATAGGTAGCACAACTCTAAGAATAAGTTAAGTAGAGGGGGACCGACTGCTGTGCCACCTAGGATAAATTATAATAATAAAAGTAATAGCAGGCAGATATTCAGTCCGGTACGGAAAAAAAATGACGTAACTGCAAATTTTGACAATTCCTGTTTATTGAGCAATTAGTTTCTAAAATACTATGTAAATATGAAACAAAAAGACCAAACTGTAAAAATGTGCTCAGCCACTACAGGGTAGTTGGGTCGTTACTGAAATACGCGCTATGTTAGACCTTGTTTCAGATGCGTAATGACGCAACTGTAGATAGGGTTGAAAATGGGGCGACTATATTAAGAAAATGAAATTCGAACCAATATCGATGAAAATAAAAGCCATCGTTGTCAAAAACAAACGCCATGCCGATGCTCCTGGACGATTACTCTTCATTTAATCCCTATTTTAAATATTTAAAAATCGTTTTTTGCTCTTCTGAAGAAATTTGCATTTTTCAGTTGTGTCATTCTTCTTCTGGACCGGCGAATTTTTGTCCAAACAACTTCTTGGGCCTCTTCTATATATGCTTAGGGTAGGCTTTATAGTGGGGAGAAAGGTCAAAAATAGATTTATTATCATAGGAATGTTAAACTCATAATAAATTGTATGAATAAAAAAATATTAAGATAGAAAAGTAAGCCTAACGTTTTGTTTTTATTATATCCCTATGAGCATTGGAGAACCTGGTCAAGTTTGGAGCGCTGTAAAACCTAGCATTATAACATAAATAGAATTAATCATCTTTATAGTCGAAATTGTTCGCTGAAAATCTCTTTATAAAATTGCTACAATGTTATTTTTTTGTTAAATGAACTAAAAAAAAGTTATATCTTCCAAAAGGAAACTTGTTAAAAATTTTTTACTTAGTCTTGTTTATATCTTTTTGTTGGTCACCTGACGACAAAAAGTAATACAAAAAAAATCTTAGAGAATTTAATTTGCTACATTTTATGTTGAATTAGATTTTCCGTGTTGTTGGTAGTTTACGAGATATAGCGCGTAACCCCTTTGCACCCCTCTTCCAAGATGGTGGCCGGGGGACAAGGGTGGCGACCCCAAAAACTTGAACTTAAGCTTCTACTGATTCCCTCTACACATTAAAAAAATAAAATTGACTCCTCTAGCAAATGCAAGGTATGGCCTTAAAAATGTAACATTCCAATGGACTAGAATGAAAATAACAACTAATATAAGATTAGTTAATTAAACAATTAATTAATCTGAGTAAGTACCATTGAATAAAAATAACTCAAGATAGTTTCTGAAAAAGTATTGTGATTCTTCCAATGATGCCTGCAGCATTATTTATCATAGAACCTCTAAAATAGAACTTCGAACATAGAAGAATATTAGGTCATTTTTATCTTATGATCGTGAGGAAGGATGAGTTTTAAATTAAAAAAAAAAATAAAAAACAAAAAGAATTGTTATAGTTAAAGAAAAAATTGTCTGGCTAATTGGTCCCTACCAAAGCCATCAAATTAATTAAAAAAAAAAAAAATTTTATCTTAGATAATGGTATACGACACCGTCTAAGGATGTTGCTAATTGGCATTGCCGAAAGAAAAAAAACCATTTTTTAATAATTAAATATTTCAAATGATGAAAGGGTTGCCAATGCGAGTCCATTATACAATTGGATCAATTGACTCAATTACCATATCCAATTAAATATTTATATTTAATGCCATTTTGCAAGAAGTATGTATAAAGATTTATTTATAGAATTATTAATAGTCCTGTCGCCAGGGGGGGTACAACGGCCTCCTTTATTCAGGTGGACTTACCCAAGTTTTTTTCATGTATTTTGACCCGTAGAATACGAATTTTTTGGGTAACAGTTGATCCGGATGTCGATAAGATTGTTATTGACCAAGAACTTGAGGAATTACATAACAGAGGTTTCTCACAAAACAAAACATTTTTTTGTATTTTTTGGGTCATTCTAAGTAAAAAATGTTCTAACAAGTTTTCCCGTAGGATGCTCAGTTTTCGAGATAAACGCGGTTGAACTTTCAAAAAATCGAAAAACTGCAATTTTTAAACCCGAATAACTTATGATTAAAAAATAAAATAGCAATTCTGCTTAGCGCCTTTGAAAGTTCAAGTCAAATTATATCGGTTTTGATTATTTGCATTGCTAAAAATTTATTGTGTTATTGTTAAACAAAGCTACAAACACCTAGTGCGTGAGTGATGTTTTCTATGATTTCTCATTTAAAATCTAACGAGTAGGTAGAGTAGGTACTAGTGCAATCGAGGCTATTTCTACGTAGCATGCGTTAAAATGCATGTAAAGGCACGGGAAACACTATGTGTTTATAGATTTGTTAAACAATAAAAAAATAAATTTTTAGGAATGCAAATAATTAAAACCGATATAATTTGACTTAAACTTTCAAATGCGGTAAGCAGACTGGCTATTTTATTTTTTAATCAAAAGTTATTCGGATTCAAAAATTGCAATTTTTTGATTTTTTGAAAGTTCAACCGCGGTTATCTCGAAAACTAGCCATCCTACGAAAAAAAATTGTAGAAACATGTTTTGCTTAGAATGACCCAAAAAATACCAAAACATGTTTTGTTTTGCGAGAGATCGCGGTTATGTAATTCCTCAAGTTCTTGGTCAATAACAATCTTATCGACATCCGGATCAACTGTTACCCAAAAAATTCGTATTCTACGGGTCAAAATACATGAAAAAAACTTGGGTAAGTCCATCTGAATAAAGGAGGCCGTTGTACCCCCCCTGGCGACAGGACTATAATAGATGATATAATACCAGGGCGCTCCGATAAGTACTTAGCCTCCATAAGAAAACCGAAAATGTTGGACAATCGTAATTTATTTTATTTCTAAACGTAGTCTCATTTTAGCTTAACCCAGCGATACTCCACCTTCTTTAACGTGTCTGAAAAATACGTTTTCTCGAGATCTGCAAAGTAGGTTTCCGTAACCGTGATGAACTCATAATTCGACTTAAATTGCTGCCCGTCGAGGGACTTTTTCCAGTTTGGAAACAAAAAGAAGTCGTACAGGGCCAAATCTGGAGAATACGATGGATGGGACACCAGATCGTAGCCCAACTCGACCAATTTGGCCATGGCGATGGCAGAGGTCTAAACCAGTGCGTTGTCATGGTGGACGAGTAATTTTTTCTGTCCCAATTGGGACTGTGGTTTTTGAAATACGATGTCGAGTCGGCCCAATAATCCGGCACAGTAAAGCCCTGCGACGGTTTTGCACTTTTCCCGAAAGTTGATATAGATCTCACCTTGTGAATCCCAGCAAATAGTGACCATCACTTTCCCGGTTGATTGGACAGTATTCTCCCCCTTCGAAGCACATTCGCGGGGTGACGTCCACTGTATCGACTGTTCCTTGGTCTTTCATGTATACCAGTGTAAAGTGTAAACATTATTCGTCGGCGGTTATGAAACAACGTGGAAAGTCCTTTGGATTTTGCTAAAACAGCTTCAGACACTGCTCTGAAGTGGTCTCGTGGTTGCGCGTATTATCCAGATTGAGCAAATGCGGCAGCCATCGCGCTGACAGCTTTCTTATGTCGAAAATTTCAAACAGCGTACGACTCGAACAATTTTTGAGATGCCTACTGTCTCAGCTATCTCGCGCACCTTTAATCGATGGTCTCACAATACGATATCGTGTATTTCTTTCACGTCATCCTTCGTTGTAACCGTTTTTGGGGCACCTAGGCGTGACTTAACAAATACCGACGTGCGACCACGTTCTTCTTCTTCAAGTGCCATCTCCGCGACGGAGGTCGGCAATCATCATAGCTATTCGGACCTTGGAGACGGCTGCTCTGAAAAGTTCGTTTGATGTACATCCATACCATTCTCTCAGGTTGCGCAGTCACGATAGTCTGCGTCTCCCTATGCTTCTTTTTCCTTGAATCTTTCCCTGCATAATGAGTTGGAGCAAGTTGTATCTCTATCCACGTGTAATATGTCCGAGATATTCCAATTTTCGGGTTTTAATTGTATTTAAGAATTCCATTTCTTTATTCATCTTTCTCAGAACCTCTTTGTTTGTGACGTGTTCTGTCCATGATATTTTTAGAATTCTTCTATATACCCACATCTCGAATGATTCCAGTTTTTTCATTGATGAGTCGAGAAAACGTAGCACCTAGCCAATCTTATTCTTAGCTCTAACCTTAGATCTCTTCTACAGAGCACTTTTCTCATTTTGTTAAAATTCGCTCTAGCCTTTTCTATTCTAATTTTAATCTCCTGGAAGTAATCATTTGTGGAGTTGATCATTGTTCCAAGATATGCATATTGGTCTACTTGTTCGACGTTGGTTCCGTTTATGAGGAGATTCTCGTTATTTCTTTGAGTTTTAGATATTCTCATAAATTTTGTCTTCTTGATGTTCATTGTTAAACCGTATTCTTGGCTATATATCGCTATTCTGTTAACCAGTCTCTGAAGATCTTCAATATTTTCGGCTAAGACGACAGTGTCATCCGCATTTCTAATATTGTTAATGGGAACTCCGTTCACCTTTATTCCAGCCATTTCACCCTCAAGAGCTTGTTTTAGGATCTCTTCCGAGTAGGCATTAAAGACAACTGGAGAAAATACGCATCCCTGTCGCACCCCACGTCTAATTTCAATTTCCTCTGACAACTGTTCGTTAACACGTACTTTTGCTCGCTGCTTATAGTATAAATTAGATACAGGACCGCGCCATCCACGTGTGCAATGTGTGCGGCGCACACAGGCGCCAGCAATTAAGGGACGCCACTAGAGTTGTTACAAAAATTGTACGCAGGTCAAAACAACACTTACCCATTTAACGACCTTGCATATCTCAACTTCAAAGGTAGGTAAGTAAATTACGTATTGATTTATACAATCTGCATAAACAAGGAAAATCCGTTCCAGCACAATTTATGCTTTAAAGCCATTGCACAAAAATTTGATAGAAATGTGCTTTATGTGATATAACACATTCGGATAAATTTGACCTTAATTTAAAATATCAAGCTAGATATTTAGGAGATAAAATATCAACATTTACAGTCATATGCTCAGTCCACATATAGATATGGTATGAAGTTGTGATGAAAGTTAACTTCGTTATCAAAGTTTTACAATAAAAAACAATGAATATGCAGCCTATTTTAAATGCTTTACAAGAGTTAAGGACATAGGTTCAAAATTTAGCGCCAATGTGTTTTAAATTCATTAATTTTTTTTTAATTCTGAGAAAATTAATAGGTGTTTTTGAAAAAATTAAACCTAGAATGAAAGATTGCATTATTACCGAGGGCTGAAAGTTCCTGAAAACTTTATAATGTTTATTTTATTAGGTTACAGGGGTAAAAAAAATTTAGCGTGATTTTTAATTTCAAATATCTCAAACTTTTTGGTTATTCTAAGGGACTTTTTGCACTCGGTAATCATGTAATCTTCCACTCTGCGTTTAAATTTTTAAAAAAATCTTATTAGTTTCCCCAGAATTCGAAAAAAATAAATTAGGTAATTTAAAACACATTGGAGCGAAATTTTGGGCCTACGCCCATAATAATGCAATAACAATTCTTGCTATAGTTTCGGATAGATAGCAAAGTTAATTATGTTATTACTACAGTAAATGAAACTGCAGAGAAACTTGATGTGGAGCCCAACTTTCAACCAGACACACAGTTCGGCGTCAGAAAAAAAGCAAACAGTTCGATTACGAACATAAAGACGAACCGATTTTGTATCCTAAAATGTCATATAAAGTTCATTTCTTTTATTGTGTTCTCAACCAATCATTCATCACCAATCCTGTTGATTCTTTCAGATTTTTATATAATTTAAACGACAGTACAGAACACTCACAATTAAAATTTTTGTGTAGAAATTTGTAAAAAAAATGAGATAATAGGGGGAGATGATTTAATTGAAGAAATTATACAGCTTCAGCCCATGTTAAAAGAATTAAATAATGTTTGTAAAATTTTAAAAGATATATTTAAACGAATTTGGCCTCACTCTGCCCATATCTGATGCCACTGCTGAGTGATCTTTTTATAAACTGAAACTGAAACTTATTTGAGATCGACCTTCAGTCAAGGGCGGTTGATAAATTTATCTACCATCTTTATAGAGTCGTCAGTATTAAATCAAATTGATATTCACCATATTATAAACAGATTTTTCAAACTGAAGACGCGAAAATTTAATTTTTTATAAAATAGCTAAGTATTTCATGTTTCCTATCTTCCTATATCTTTAGATTTTTATGCTGTTATGCCAAAGATAGATTTTTACTTAATTATTTTAACTAAATTTTTAAAAAAATCTTATTAGTTTCCCCAGAATTCGAAAAAAATTAATTAGGTAATTTAAAACACATTGGAGCAAAATTTTGGGCCTACGCCCATAATAATGCAATAACAATTCTTGCTATAGTTTCGGATAGATAGCAAAGTTAATTATGTTATTACTACAGTAAATGAAACTGCAGAGAAACTTGATGTGGAGCCCAACTTTCAACCAGACACACAGTTCGGCGTCAGAAAAAAAGCAAACAGTTCGATTACGAACATAAAGACGAACCGATTTTGTATCCTAAAATGTCATATAAAGTTCATTTCTTTTATTGTGTTCTCAACCAATCATTCATCACCAATCCTGTTGATTCTTTCAGATTTTTATATAATTTAAACGACAGTACAGAACACTCACAATTAAAATTTTTGTGTAGAAATTTGTAAAAAAAATGAGATAATAGGGGGAGATGATTTAATTGAAGAAATTATACAGCTTCAGCCCATGTTAAAAGAATTAAATAATGTTTGTAAAATTTTAAAAGATATATTTAAACGAATTTGGCCTCACTCTGCCCATATCTGATGCCACTGCTGAGTGATCTTTTTATAAACTGAAACTGAAAATTATTTGAGATCGACCTTCAGTCAAGGGCGGTTGATAAATTTATCTACCATCTTTATAGAGTCGTCAGTATTAAATCAAATTGATATTCACCATATTATAAACAGATTTTTCAAACTGAAGACGCGAAAATTTAATTTTTTATAAAATAGCTAAGTATTTCATGTTTCCTATCTTCCTATATCTTTAGATTTTTATGCTGTTATGCCAAAGATAGATTTTTACTTAATTATTTTAACTTAACTTTATTTTCCTCTTGCATGTGTAAGAATTTTTATTAATTTTTTTTTGTTACAATAAATAATTGTTCATTTTGGGCGCCATTAAATGTTTTGCACACAGGCGCTACCACGTGCTGGCGCGGCACTGATTAGATATGATCCTGAGGTCATTGTAGTCTATCTTCTTTAATTTCAGGGCATTCATTAATTGTTTATGTCGTACTTTATCGAAAGCTTTATTATAGTCATTAAAACAGACATATATATCTTGATTGACGTCTAGGCACCTTTGTATTAGGATATTAAGCGAGAAAAGAGCTTCACGCGTTCCTAGAACGACCACGTTGAAACTCGTTAAACCAATTTTTGACGGTCGCCATCGAACAAGAAGACTCTTCATACATAGCATCCAAGCGATCTTTGATTTAGAAGCGGTATTTCACTGCCAAAAGCAAGAGCCGAATCACCGACTCTGATCTCCGAAACAAGTCCGATTTGACATAGGACAAGGAGGACAACAGATATATTGTTTGCTTTGAGACAGTTGATAGAGAAACATGGCGAGAAGAAAAAGTACATTTTTTATTTATAGATCTTGAGAAGGCGTATGACAGAGTTCCGAGACAAGAGCTATGGAGATGTATGAGATATAAATAGGTTTCTAAGAAATACGTACGGCTGATGAAGGATATGTTGTAACGGGTAGCTTTTTCAGGACGACATACTCAGTAAAACACAGGTTAAAAATAAAATAAAATAAAATATAACTCTATCTTCTGCAAAGGAAAAATAACATCGTACTTATTACTGTCATCAAAACATAATAGTAATATTTAAACGATACGATAAGCAACACAATATATACAATAACAATCTCGCTACATGGAATCAACATAGCCATACATTCAGACCCGGAGACATCGCATTTCAATTCAATGCGATAAGGTTGAACAGTGACATGCAGTTACTCGTTCATTGTTACTACCGCCCACTGCGGTAACGGTCCCGGTAAGACGCCACGTCAATACTGAGGCGCCTACCTTGGCAAAGTACCAGCTCAAAGAACGCCGCATCTCTGCCATTGAGCTATTGCTAATTCAATACGTTAGCAACAACTGATCTTACGATTCTCCTGGCTCGTCTTAAATATGTTCTCGATACCACTGCTCCTTCAGTTTCGCCCAGCGGTGTTATGAAGAGGGAATGCGCCAACACGGATACTCCTACGGTCGTCTCTGGTCGACCGACTCATCGCCCGCTGTAGTATCATATCATTACAATGTATGAGAGAACGTACACCAAAGTAAGTACTTGCGTCGGAATGCAAAAAAATGTTCCAGTAACGGCTGGTTTGCATCAAGGCTCTTTACTGAGTTCCTAACTGTTTATTCTTGTTATGGATGTACTGAGAGAGAGAAGGTAAGGGAGCGAGCTACTTGGTCAATGCTTTTTGCTGATAATATCGTGTTAATAGAGGAGAGCAAGAAAATGTTGTAGAAGTTGTAAGGTTGGAGGTGCTATTGAAGAGGGAGAACATAAGCATGTCGAAAACGGTGTACATGTGATTGAAAGAAACAGGAATGGTTGTGCACATAAAATTGTTTGGAAAAACTAGGACGAGTAGAAGAATTTAAATATCTTGGCTCCTACATTAAAGAAAATAGAACACTAGATCGAGACATTGCCCTTATGATATAGGCTAGTTATTTTAAATTGAAGCGAATGAGCAGAGTACTCTGTCATCGAAAAATTTGGAAAGGGCGGAATGGAAAGATGTATAGTGTGGTGAGACCTGCATTTGTGTACGGCGGTAAAGTGTGGCCTGCAAAGAAGCTTCAGCAAAAGAATATGAAGGCAGCTGAAATGAAAACGTTACAGTAGATGCTAGGTAAAACTAGAAGGGAGAGCATCAAGAACGACTTGATTAGCGAGTGAGCTGGGGGACTACAGTCTCAAAAATTATTTAAGAACAAAGGCTACAATGGTTTTGTCACATTATTTTTTCATGATATCCTGGATATCTCATCGGGGGATATTGTGCCACTCCTCTACCGCAAGCGTCTTGAGCTCTCCAAAGGATGAAGGGGGTAGTACTCTTGTTGTTTTCATTTTTTTAAGTTGTCCCAAATGTGTTCAATTGGGTTAAGACCGGAACTGCGTGCCTGTCTACACTGCAATTATAGATGACCCCTTCATGGTCAGCAAAGTGTTAAGAAATCGCTTTTGCACCGCTTCTGAAGCTCGTACAAGTCTTTTTGAGGTGAGAAATGTCAGTTTGAGTGAACGTACTATTAGAAGAAGTCTGCCAAAAACAAATTTCAGGGCTCTTCGTCCAGCTCGCACCCACAACCGCTCCCACTACACATTATATCTAGAATTAGTTTTGAGAGAGAATATACTGACTAGACTGTGGCAGAATGGAAGAACATATTTTATTATTCTGGGATAAGAGCAAAATAGCTCTAAGAGGTCCATATAGACTTCAGCGTGTCTACAGGAGTCAAAATGAAAGGTTTGCCCCATTCACTATAACCGAAACTTACCGGGTTGGCTTACCGAGGAGGGCCAATAATGATTTGGGGAGGTATCTCTTACGAAGCTCGTATCTACTGATATTGCTGTGTTCGATAAAGTCAGTGTGAATGCTCAAAGATGAAAAAGTGAAAAAAGTTCTCCAAGACAATGTTATGACAACATATCACAAGATTAATGAGGTCAGAATTCAAATTATACCATGACCGACACACAGTCCCGTTACACTTTTCAATATACTTTTTATTTCGGCATCTCTATCTTTCTCTTCAGGTGACATCTCCGCTACGGAGGTTGGCAGTCATCATGGCTGTTTTAATTTTTGAGGTAGTAGCCCTAAATAGTTGTTTTGAGCTGCATCCAAACCATTCTCTCAGGTTCTTCAGCCATGAAATTCGTCTTTTTCCGATGCTTCTTCTGCCATCTATCTTTCCTTGCATTGTGAGTCGCAGGATGCCATACTTCTCGCCCCGCATCACATGTCCGAGATATTTTAGTTTTCTTTCTTTAATTGTAAGTTCAACTTCCTTCTCTTTACCTATTCTTCTCAATATGTACTTCGTTGTTCGTAACTCTATCTACCCAGGAAACCCTCATAATTCTTCTTTAGGTCCACATTTCGAAGGCGTTAGGTCGTCTCATTGTCTCTACATTTAACGTCCATAATTTCACTCCCTAGTATAGTACACTGTATATGTAACATTTTGTTGGGCGTACTTTAAGATCTAGTGTTAAATCTTTGCTACATAGGACCTTTTTCATTTTCATAAAATTAGAACGTACTTTTTCGATTCTGACTTTGATTTCTGCAGTGTAGTCCTTATTTTCTGTTATAAGTGTTCCTAGGTAAGTGTTTTTTTTTACTCTTTTGATCTGCTGGCCTCTACTATCAAGATTTCGTTAGTATTAGTATCTATTGGCAGTATTGGCATCTCTATAACATAGTTTAACATTTTAATATTTGTAAGTGCCCAGTTATGTCGCTTTTACTAACTTCTCTAAGTATAAGTTTAGTTAAGCATAACCTAAGATTAATGAACTTTTAAAATGTTAAGTATGTGGCACGGTCGTAGAAACGGTAGGAAATGGGGGGAAATATCTTCAGACCGTAACGTGGCGTTACGTCGTTCATAAAATAGATTCCCCCATTAAATCCGGCGTTAACCATTTTGCAACGATTAAAACAGACCGTATCCATATTTCATAGTGTAAGTCATTTTTAATGACCATTATTTATTCTATTCTCTAATTTCAACATGAAATAAGTATGAATCGGATATTAAACTACATCTACCCATTTAGGTGTGTAATAAGAGATATAATTTATTTAGTACTCAAGTAAATAATGTTGGACCTTCTGAATGAAGGCACATTTAATTTTTTTCATTTAAATCTGCTATTATGTAAACTTTACGATAATTACACTAAGAACGGAAAATATAATAGATATGACTTCAGGGGGTAGGCGCAAAATTTCGGCTCCTTAACTTTTTAACTGCATTCATTTTTTTCGGATCCTGAAAAAACTAATATGTAAATATTTTTAAAAAATTTAAACGCAGAATGAAAGATTGTGTTATTACCGAGGGCCGAAAGTGCCTTAGAATAAACAAAAAGTTTCTTTTGAATGAGAGATTTGAAATTAAAAATTACACTAAATTTTCTCTTTTATTTTTTTCCTTTGTAAAAGGTATAATTTTTTTTTTAAATGCCTTTAAGGTCTACATTACAACACAATGTTTTCGATTTTATTACAAAATCATCATCAGTGTGTTATATTAGATAGGTTGAATGCCAGCTGAGCCGCCAAAGAAATGTCAGGGTGAAAAACCTTTAAATGGTATGTAGTTGCATTAAAAGTGCAAACTTGTTTAAAACTCTATAGGATGGATATAAATTAAAAATAATTATGCCCTTAGGTAAGGTATGGACCTTCCCATCACGTGGGATGTAAATTGAGTTGGTTACATTACGACAATTTAATGAAAACTGGAGCTTCCAGTTTTAAACAAGTATGCACTTTTAATGCAACTACATACCATTTAAAGGGTTTTCACCCTTGCATTTCTTTGGTGGCTCAGCTGGCGTTCAACCTGTCTAATATAACACACTGATGACGATTTTGTAATAAAATCGAAAACGTTGTGTTGTAATGTAGACCTTAAAGGGATTTTAATAAAAAAAATTTTATACCTTTTACAAAGGATTTGTTCCAATATTTTTTTTAAACATTATAGAAGTTTTCAGGGAGTTTCGGTCTTCAATAATAACGTAATATTTAATTCTGCTTTTAAATTTTTTTGGAATACTTATTAGTTTTCTCGGAATTCGAAAAAAATGAATTCATTTAAAAATCATTGGAACCGAAATTGTGCGCCTACTCCCTTCAATATGAAATGTCTTACTGAAAATAAACCAAGAGTATTAATAAAATTCCTTCTTTACCGCATTTAATTTTTTTTATTTAAAATACTTTTTCTTTTGATTCTCTTTCGAAAGAGTTTTAACTGTCTCCATGTTAGTGTTTAGGACTTATAATCTAAACTCTTAAACTCTAAACTGGCATCAAAGAATCATCTCAACTCGTAGGTAAAGAAGCCTTATACAGTACCCCTTTCTGTTGCAAATCTTCAAAATCCTTCAAATGCCAAAAGACACTTGGGTGGCAGCGTCAACATTGAATTTAAGCGAAAAGCAATGTTTATTTATCAAATTAACATTTTTTTCTGTTTTCTGACAGCAGTATACAATGTATTTTGAATTAAATAAATTAAATTGCATACATTTTTCTTTTTGTGTCAATTAATTTAATAAAAAAAGTTTTTTGAGCACTCTGTAGGTACAAACAATTATGTTTTCCACATACCTCTACCGAAAGTATGCTTTTCCGGACCTGATTTAGGGAGTAAAAGTGACGTGATGGTATGTTATTGATGGAATAACTTATTGACAATAACCTATACAATATTCAATTTATCTATTACGTAAGTATGTATACATTTTAACGTTTATTTATAGAACACACTCTATTTTGCAGAATGGAAAAAAGTAAATTGTTATTTTGACTCAACAATGTTTACATTAATAATTTGACTTATATTTGACAGTTGACAGTTCTACTGTACCTACTTGTTAGTTTTAGTTCTTTAATAAATTTTGTTAGTTAGTTACATAAATAAATTATTTAAAAATGAAAAATGAATTGTGATTTGAGGAAGGTGGAAAAATCATAATAACATGGGAGTAAAGTGCCTTTTCCTCGCTTGAATGCTTACTGCCCTCCGCTACGCGTCGGGCAGTGATTACCTAAACTTCATTATCGGGAGGAAAAGTAGCACTTTCCTTCTTTGTTATACAAATAGCTATAACGTTTACATCACTGAATAGATAATGGAAATAACCTTTCAAATCAGCTAGCACGTAAAATTATATTTCTACTTACCTCCATTCTCATGTACAAAAATCATCGATTACGTCATCACGCCCAGATACGTGATGTCACTAGTATGATATATATGCCAAAAAATCATAATTTAAAAATAAAAATCGACAAGTTTTAGGATTTGTTTCCAAAATCGCCCATTTAGGAAAATAGTATATTGCATACCTAGCGGGAAAGTACTCTACTGCAGCCGAGCGGCAAGGTAGTTTACCGA
This sequence comes from Diabrotica virgifera virgifera, assembly GCF_917563875.1. NCBI lineage: Eukaryota > Metazoa > Arthropoda > Insecta > Coleoptera > Chrysomelidae > Diabrotica > Diabrotica virgifera. Next base: position 69,215,986 of record NC_065447.1, on the reverse strand, counting down.
GGTGCGAAGCACCGAGGTAAACTACAGACGCGAGGCTAGAATGAGTTTCCGCGAGGTTTGTATACTATTTTACTCACAATCGGTTAGTAGTTTATGGATTTCTAATACTCACAATCTACCAATAATAATTTCGTTTCAAATATCTGTATCCATTTTCATTATGTGATAAAACAGTAGAAAATCCAGAAACGTCGGCGTCATCATCTATTTCTGAAACTCATAATTTTGAGCAACACGGTCTTTAACCGTTAATAGTAATCATAATTCCAATGTAACTATTAATATTTATAATTTCAAATAGTTTTCTTTTTGTTATTGTTGTTGTTGTTTCTTAATTAAATAAATGTTGAGTGGATTCTATTCTTTCTAAACCATCTTTTAATCAAAAATGACATTGACATTTGCAGGTAGAAAAGTGAGAGATGTTAGCCGGGAAAGTACTTTCCCGGCTAGCTGGGAAAATAAAGTAAATAATAAGTCGCTTCCTGATTACTTCAAAGGTTAGAAATCCATAAATTACTAACCGATTGTGAGTAAAAATAATTTATTCCATCCTCTACGTGCTCACTGTATGACAATAATTTTGAAATGTGTTACTACTACCTTGTCTATAACTATACTATATGTAACTAAGATTTAATGCCCTGTAATATCCCTCAAAAAGGAGTACAAATGGTAAAAATATATTCATAAATTTACACTCTTACAAATAGATGCAATTTTACATTTAGATTATGATAGCGATTTGTTGAGTAAGCATTCCGAATTCGGAATAGTAAATCCGCGGTTTTCTTACTTACCCATCTACGAAACCTTCACCTGAAAATTCCATTCCGTCTATGAACTAATCTCAAGAGATTGCTTTTCTCCATTTTCTCGATATCTAACTCCCAAATGAACAGCTAAATAATAGTTATTCAGACGGTGTCTTAGGGCCAGGGAACGAACAAAACTACCAGACTTTATAAACTCCAATTCTCTTAGGAATTTTCTTAGTAAACAAATAGCCTTATTTTAGAATTTAAATCAAATATGAACAAGACCTATTTTATCGTCTAGTATATAAATAAGGAAGTCTGGTGTAATACCCCTAATTTGTTAAAATAGAAATTGAAATAGAACACTGGCTGTTCCAATGACACGATTAAGGTGCAAGTCCAAGATTCAAATTCATCTGAGATAAAATTGGGACTAGATAGGCTCTCTTCAAACGTAAGTGAAATATCTAATCAAATGAGTAATCTTTCAAATAAACTACCTGCTATACCAACGAAGAAAGATGTATCGAAGAGAGACATTGTGTATGCCACTTCAAGTACTCAAACCGAAGACACTCAACATTTCGAAGCTAGTCCAGTCACAAAATCAAAAAGTGCAGAAGATAAATGCCACTTTGTCGTTATTAGCAACTTAACCCCAATTTACACTCCTATTCAAGTAGTTCACTACATTAAAGAGAAGCTAGGTATCAAGGAATATATAAGATGTTATGCCCTTCTTAAAGATGCCAACACAACAACAGGGTCCTCATTCAAAATAGGTATTAAGTCTAAAACATCTATTGACTTATTATTTAATAAGGAAATTTGGCCACCTGGTGTAAACATTAAATGGTCTACAGAATCCTCATGCTCCGAACCAACAACTTCATCTGAGGCAAATATGAAACCGAAGCACATCAGAAGCCCAGTTAGCTTGGAAAATCCAATTACCATTCCAAGTAAAACCAAAAATGAAGTTCAAAACACAAATATACTTACTGACAAGCAGGCCATCGAAATTTGCAAATCTAAAGATCCGTTCCGTTCCCAAATTAATTTCATTAAGAAAGATACTTTGGAACCATCGATAAATTTGGATCCTTTAACACCACCAAGAGTTAGATTAACCAATAACTCAAACAGTCGATATCTTCTAGCAAGATTAAGGGAACCGGATATATTAAAAGCAATTAAGCTACATCTTGCTTTCCTACACGACCAGCCTGCCTCAGTATTTTGTGATGGATATACCAACACCAGTGTGAAACTATTTTTGGCTTCCGAAGGACTACCTACCAAGACTGAGGAACTAAGAAAAATTCTTCTAGAATTCAACGATGCCTATGGAATTGGTCCAGCTGAGGTGGAAGCTGATCTTGTTGCTTATAGGTCCTTTCTAAGTTCAGAAAGAATCATACATCTACAAAAATCAAGGGAATGTCACCGAAATTATTATTCTACTAGCTCTCCAAGACGAAATTTTTAAATAACACGACGTGTTCTGAGGAACTAGAAACCTCGAATAATTTTAGTGATGACAACTTTAGTATGGTTCTGATTAATATTCGTTCTATAAGAAATAAAACTGACGAATTATTTTTGTTTCTGGAAGAATTAGGATTTCCCCCGATAGTTGCGGTTACAGAGCACTGGCTTGAAGTCAACGAGCCTTTTTTTGTAGAAAAATATACCACAATTGCTAGGTATGATCGTCCAAGTTCAGCTCATGGAGGCACCCTAATTCTTTCTAGAAATAATGATTTTTCTCTGAATACAAAATATGACTTTCTGTTAAATGAAGCCTTCTTTGAGTTTTCCCTAGTTTATAATAAAAATCTTAATCTTTACATTATTTGCATCTATAGATCACCTGACTCCCCTGTGGAACTATTTTTTTAGAACCTGCTAAATTTGTTAGATGACTTGCCTCATAGAAGCAGAAAAATTCTATGCGGGGACTTCAACATTAATTATGATGCTGCTTGTGCTACCCAAATGTCCTTGGTCAACATATTTGAATCATATGGTCTCTCAATGCACGTTAATTCTCCTACAAGGATTACAAAAACTTCATCTACCATAATTGACTATATTGTCTCAGATTTCTCACCCCTTGATGTCTGCTCTACAATTATTAATGCGGGATTATCAGATCATGAAGCAGTATTTACGAAGTTTAACATCTTCAGCAAACCCTCCTCGAAAACCCGACGTTTAGGTAGGATTTTTTCCGCTGGGAATTTTCATAAATTTCAAAATTTATGCTTAACTTCTGAGTGGCATTTTCCTTCTGCGGACGTGGACTATAATTTCAACGATTTTATAGAAAAGCTTGTATCTATCTTCAATAAGGCATTTCCTTTAATTTCAATTAAGCCAAAACATCACAAACCCTGGGCTACAAAAGGTATTCGCATATCAGCCAAAAATATGCGCTCACTATTGTATATCAAGAAATTTGCTACCAACGTCTCTGTCACTCAATATATCACCAATTACAGGGTAACCTATCTAAAACTTATCAAATCAGCTAAAAAAGCCTACTATCAAAATCGTATGGAAAGCTCTAAAAGTGTTGCAAAAGAAACTTGGTCCATAATAAACGATCTTCGAAATAGAACTCACGCAGTTCAAACATTTGCCCTTCCAGACCCGGAAAATCTAAACGAATATTTCGTTAATGTGAGTAAAAATATAACTTCTACTATTTTGCCACAAAAAGATCCCATTTCCTATCTCCCCAATTCAGGAGTGTTCTCGAATTCATTCTTTTTAAGACCAATCGATATAACTGAACTGATCCAAACTATCAATAGTATCAAAAGCAAATCATCCTGTAGTACTGATGGACTATCCATAAAAATCTTCTCAAATCTCACAGAAAATGTGTTGGAAAACCTCGTCTCACTAATTAATGATTCCTTTGAAAGAGGCAAATTCCCAGAGTGCCTAAAGATAGCCATTATTATTCCCCTTCATAAGGGTGGTGAAAAATCTAATGCTTGCAACTATAGACCTATTGCCTTATTACCGGTACTTTCAAAAATTATTGAGAGACTCATAAAAACCCGTCTCATGTCCTTTCTCATTGATAACAACATCTTATCCCAAAATCAGTTCGGCTTTTTAACTAATAAATTTACCACTGATGCCTTGTTTTCTGTATTTCATGAGGTTTACCAAGCACTAAACAATAATCTTTATACTGCCACTGTTTTCTGTGACTATGCCAAAGCTTTTGATTGTGTAAATCACGACATTTTGATTAAAAAACTAAATTTCTATGGGATTCGAGGTATTTCTTTGAATTGGTTCCAATCTTACTTGAATAATAGAAAACAAATAGTTAGAGCAAATGATACTGACTCTAGTCTCAAAAACATTGTATGTGGAGTACCACAAGGTTCAGTATTGGGTCCTCTACTGTTCCTTATCTTTATAAATGACATCACTAACTTAAAAATCGATGGAAAAATTTTTCTTTTTGCTGATGATACCAGTATCACTTGGAACAACTCAACTATTGCATCTCTTCATGCAACTATAACTTCTGATTTGCTTACGATAAAAACCTGGTCTGACTCTAATTTACTCTCTTTTAACGTGGATAAGACAGTAGCATTATCCTATAAAAGTGCTCTTCAACCCCTGCTTGTCAATAACAGCCAGATCTCTACCGTTGATTCTGTAAAATTTCTTGGTATTTTTTTAGACAGCAACCTCAAATGGTCCCTTCATATCGATGTGTTAAGTAAGAAACTCGCCTCAGCCTGCTATGCTATAAGATCTGTTTCGAAAGAACTCAATTTAGCATCTTCTAAACTAACATATTTTTCTTTGTTCGAGTCTCATCTTCGATATGGTCTTCCTTTTTGGGGTTCTAGTACAGCTGCCCAGTTAGACGTTATTTTTAAATTACAAAAAAGAGCAATAAGGTATCTGTTTGGCCTCAGAAGAACAACACATTGCAGAAGTTACTTCAAAGATCACGGCATTTTAACCCTTACATCTTTATATATTTTAGAAACTGTTTGCTTAATTCGTAAACACATGCATGTCTTTCCAGCAAGGCCTCGTCATGACTACTCCATCAGAAATTCAAATTTTGATGTCTATTTACCGATCCCGTCCTCTGAGTTAGTAAAGAAATCTATATTATATTCCGCAAAAAAACTATACAACCTTCTTCCTTTACAACTCAAATCTGCAACATCTTTCCCCAAGTTCCGTAAAATGACAAAAGCTCATCTATCTAAAAGACCATATTATTCAGTAGAAGAGTTTCTTAATGACTAACTAAGAAATTACAGTAATGTACAAGTAACCAAACTTATCTATATTTAAGTGTCACATGCAGCAGCTTAAACTTATTAGTTCCTTTGTCTATAAATAGTTTACTTTGTTGTATATTCACTTTGCAATTTCTATAAATTGTTGCAAATATATCGATTTTGTTTTTTTTTTCTTTACTTTATTAACTTATATTTTGTATTTATGTATATTTTTTTTATATTGACGATTTATCAAATTTCAGAAAATTGTATTTGTTATTGTTATTGTTAGATATTATTTATTTATTTTTTCTGGCTTTAATTAAGCTTTGTCCATAAAATTTGTATTTTCAGTGACAATAAAGCATATTTCTATTCTATTCTATTCTATTCTAACAATCACGTAACGGTCCCTTTTGGGTAGACGGGTGATGAGCTGCATTTACAACTAAAAACAGTTTTAAAATAAAATATTTATCAAAAACTGATAGAATAATATTTGAACTTGAATTTATGTACTTCGTAATTTCAAAAATGATATCTTTTACTTATATTTTTGAGCCTTGAAAATCGTCATCTTTCGTTCATCGATCAACTTAAGAGAAAAAATTACAAAAACCTTTTTTGTTTAGAATGATACAAAAAATCTGAAATAACAACTTCACGGATCGAAATAGTTATTTTCCTAACTAGTGCGGAAAGTAATACGTTCACGCACGAGACTGCCATTGACCCGAACCACGCGATAGCGGAGTTCGGGCAAGCAGTCGAGTTAGGAACAATATTTTTTCTAGGGCCGTACGTTTGGAAAAAAGCCACAAAACATAAAGTTATATAAGTTTTTATTTAGAAGTGAAAATACACAAATTAATTCTTTGACAAGGTTGTCAAAACCAAACTTTCAATATAATGGGTTACCACGACGACGATATTGGTTTCCATGACGACGATGCAAAACTATTGTAATTGTATACTGATCTGACTTGTAAATATTATGTCAAAATAATTTTATTTCATCGAACTATCAGTAGTAATTGCACAAGAGCTCTAAAATTATCGAATTTTTCCCGAGTGACACACCCCAGGGGAGTGAAATTATGTTCAAAGTGTCTATCTATCTATCTATTAGCCTTGCGACATCCAATATTGGACATAGGCCTCCCCTTCGCTCCTCCATCTTTCTCTATCCTGAGCCATGTGCATCCATTTTGAGCCTGCTTGATGTTTTAGGTCATCTACCCATCTCATCTGTGGTCTTCCTCTCTTTCGCTTATATGTCCATGGTCTCCACTCTGTAATAATTTTATTCCATCTTTCATCTTTTTGTCAAATCGTATGACCGGCGAATTTCCATTTTAGTTTAGCTGTTTGACGAGTAGCATTTTTAACTTTTGTAATATTTCTTACCCAGGAATTCCTTTTTCTATCTGATAGTCTTACGTTGATCATTTGTCTTTCCATTGCTCTTTGCGTTTTCGCAATTCTGTCCATATTCGCTTTTGTGAACGTTCATGTTTGACATCCATATATAAGGACCGGAAGAATACATTGGTCATTGCTCGTCAAAGTGTCACGAGGGCAAAAATTCGATAATAATTTTAAAGATCGAGAGCAATTGGTTGCGATTATTTCATGACTAAAACTGTTCAAAACCAAAATTTTATTGTAATTTATTTATGTAAGTACAAATTAGTACAATTAAACACGCACTTGTTATAAATATTTGACAGTTGAAAGTCATCACTTTTATAATTTTTAAAACATTAATTGTTATTAATGTCATTGAATGCATTTTTTCGTAGCAGCGAAGGGCATATTATGTAATATGCTTTACGACGGGATAGTATCAAAAATTATCAGTTTAATTTTTATTTCTGTAGCTTTCTATTGGTCAGAATCTCATGTAACTGAAATAATCAGTAGTAATTACACAAGAGCTCTAAAATTATCGAATTTTTCCTGAGTGACACTTTGACAGTTGTAATTTCACGACCCGAAGGGGAGTGAAATTATGTCAAAGTGTCACGAAGGCAAAAATTCGATAATAATTTTGGAGATCGAGTGCAATTTTTTGCGATTATTTCATGAATAAAACTGTTCAAAACCAAAATTTTATTGTAATTTATTTATGCAAGTACAAATTAGTACAATCAAACACACAGTTTTTATAAATATTTGACGGTTGAAAGTCATCACTTTTATAAATTTTAATACATTAATTGTCATTAATGTCACTGAATGTATTTTTTCGTAGCAACGAAGGGCATCTAACGTATTATACTTGACGACGGGATATTATCAAAAATTATCAGTTTAATTTTTATTTGTGTAGCTTTCCATTGGTCAGAATCTCCTATGAATGAAATAAACGCGCTAATTTCATTAAAACATGAACACAATAAGATAAATTTGAAATAAATTGCTAAATAATATCTAAATATTAGTTTATTCCATGTATTATAATATATTATAATGCCATATTCCAAGGTATTTTACTTTCCCGCACGCCGTGCGGGAAAATTTACTTTCACGCACGCCGTGCGGGAAAGTGCAACTTTCGGAAACGAAATGCGTGCGTGAAAGTATCTCTTTTAGCAAAGTTTTTTACAATGTAACCTGTATGTTAACGAGCGGTGTAGTGTGACTCCTAGGTATATTGTTTTTTCGGCGTGCACTAGCGTGGTACAGACAATGTTGAGTGTCATTTTGGCCTCATGGGATTAAAAGTATATTTATTTTAAAGTTGGCCTTAGTGAATTTTCTTTATAATAATCTGACGTCCAATTCAACGGAATAACCTAAAAATTTTGTTCTTCCTTTTCAAAGCTTAAACCTTGGGTTGTGAAGCCCAAGTCGTATGCGTTTATGAACTGTTTAGTAAAAGCAAAATATTGAGCCAAGCCATTAGTTTGGGTTTGCCGCACTTTTTCCTCTTATAACTAAGGTATAGAGCCCACACCATCACTTTTATACACAATCACTAGATGTTAAAGAAAAATTTAAACTTAAATCCAATACATTAATATTTTTAGCAAGAACCATAGCTATCATAAAAGCATGCCAATACGCCGAAAATAAAAATCTCAAACAAATAAACATATTATCCGACTCATTATCAGTTTAAAAATTTCTCTAGTAAACTAAACGAAAATTCTGTTATCGTAAATCTCTACATAAAAGAATTAAAAATACTATTATCTAATCTAACAACTATGCAGTGTTATAAAATATAGTATTAACATGGAAAAAAGCTCATATTGATCTTGATAATAATGAAAAAGTAGATCAGTTAGCAAAAGACAGCATTTTCAGTGGCGAGGAAACATTGAAATGATATTGGACTTCAAGAATGTCTAAGCATAAGTAAAACCAGACTACATGATAACTGGCAACTTTATTGGAATCAATACTGTATAGATTGTCCGACAAGGTGTACTCTTTTACATCCGAAAATCCCGACAGATTGGTATAAAAATTTAGATTTTTCATTACACGATATTGTTACTATCTCTCGAGTGTGTAGTAAGTCACCCTGAACGACATCTGGGTGCGAAAAGTTTTTTTCCCTTCCCTACCCTTGATTGTTCGATTGTATTCGTAGTGGTCTTGGTGTATGGTCAGGCGTTAATTTTAAGAAGTGTTGTTGGCTAAATGGGCGCATTTCCCAAAGGCCATAAAAGAAAAAAAAACTAAGGTATACTCGTTTATTTCGACGAGAGCTAGGCCTGTTATTTTTTTTAAATCCTAGATGAGTTCATTTTGTGCTAGAATTTGGTTAGTGCAGGTCCTCTCAGGTAAAATATCACTTTGCTGTGGTACGGTTTTCTACTCGATCGATTTCTCTATGCGGTGCAGCAAAGTCTTTCGTTCGAACAGCTTAGGTATATGCATGGCTAGTGTGACCAACTAGCCCGAAAAATCCGGGACATGGCCCGAATTACGGAGTCGTGTCCCGGCGTCCCGTACAGGGCTTCCGGGCTATCCGAATTTTCAACATATTGGTAAAATTCTATTTTCAAATTTTCATTACGTTATTCTTCTAAGAATTCACATCAAATTGAATTGGTGGGACGAAAAAAGTCGACAATTTCTAGAGTGTAATAATAATATCACATTCAAAACGCATCCATTTTATAACGTGGTATTATAGTCCTACGAAAACTCAAATCCTGGATTTTTTCCCGTTTCTGTATTTTAATTATCGTCTTCCGAATAAAACGATTCAAAAACATGAATACGTAATAAAATATTATGTACATGAACGTCCAACATCAGTTAATTTTCTAATTTTTTGCTTTTTTGAGAACGATTTCTTGATTGGAAGTCCAAACGTCAAAAACTAATAAAAAGGTGTTATTAGTTACAACCCATTCCATCAAAGAAATTTTTGTCAACATGAAAATGTTAAATATTCAATAAAATGATGATATTGATGTTCTATATTTAACAAAAATGGCCCGATTTTCATTGAAAAGTCCCGGATTTCAGGTATTTTTTTCAGCCTTGTCCCGAATTCAACTGAATTGGAGTTGTCACACTATGCATGGCAGAACAGCGATATAGGTCTACAACTCTTGCTGGGTGTTTTCCAGGTTTTGATATAGCTATTAATTTTGCTATTTTCCGATGTAGTAAGTAGTCAGTATAGTTGAAAAGACGCCTTGTTCACCTTTGATTATACTTTTCACGTTTACTTTTACATTGGATGCTAAAAAATTACATAAAACTATAATAGGTCATGAATACATTAAGATGCCAGTTTACGAATAAACAGTATTTTATTGAAGAATTTTTAAAATGAGTTTCTAAAAATTTTAAAAACATGTAAATATCTTTTTATAATTCATTACATATTAATATGAAACATGTCAGTACTATATTTTATACGAAACACCAAAGACAAATTTAAACACTAAAGAGTTTTTTTAACCTTTTTTTATCAAAATTACATTTTGGCGTAAAATCTGCTATTATATAACGCGGTAAATTTATAATTTACTAAATCCATTATATTTCCTTTGTGCCCAATTTATTTCTGGCCCAGTTTTATGTTTAAAATACATTTTAGAATGAATATTATAACCAATAAAATTACGATTAATATGATCCAAACCATGTATTGGGATAACTACACTCCTAGAAAAAAAATCGGGGACATTTGCAGCATTTGTAATGTTTTTTTTTGTAATTTTATAAAATTCTGTGGGTGTTAAGTACCTAGTTTAAATTGGGAGGAAGTAAATATTAGTAAATGTCTAAAAATCGTATATTTAAAATACTTAAAAAATAATAATAGATACTGCAAAAAAATAACTTTTTTCGAAAATTCAAACAAAAAATTATAAAAATAAAAACTTTATCTTTTAAAAGGTATATTTGATCTAAAATCCCTAAAAAGGGCTACTTATATCACAAAAAAACGTTTTCGGAATTAATATTTACATGCTTTAAGCCACCAAAATATACGGGTAAATACCCTTCAGTTGTTTTTAAACAGTTGAGGTTACATTATATTATCCGATTTTAAAGGATGTTAAAAATAAATATTTCCAGATTAACCCCTGGCATCACATGACATCAACCATATTGGTTGGAAATTTGTAGGTAGGACCTTACATGGCAGAGTTTAGGTGACAACTGTTTGTAGGTCACAACAAAAATTTCCAACCCATATGGTTGATGTCATTGTGATACCAGGGGTTTATCTGGAATCTACTTTTAACATCCTTTAAAATCGGATAAAATAATGTAACCTCAACTGTTTAAAAACAATTCAAGGTTATTTACCCGTATATTTTGGTGGCTTAAACCATGTAAACCTGTAATATCATTCATGATGGAATATTGATTCCGAAAACGTTTTGTTGTGATATAGCACTTTTTAGGTATTTTAAATATACTTTTTACAAGATAAGGGTTTTGTTTTTGTGATTTATTGTATACAGCCAGTTACAGCAATTTTTTCCTTATGATATTTTAAAAAAATTATAATTGCCCAGAGTTGGCTGTTCTTAAGGGTAAGAACAGAACAAGTGGGTCACCGTGGAGGTGGAGGTGTAGGTGGAGGTCGCGGTCGATGTCGATATCTATGTAAAACAAACACATTGTACTGAATGGAAGAGAACAGAGCAGGTAAGTCGCGGTGGAGGTTTAGCGCGATGCCATCCAGGAGGTTTACATCGATGCTTTTGAAAATAAAATGAGTTTGTTTTACATGGATGTCTACTACGCGGCCTACAAGGATGCTTCCCTGTGATTGGTCCGTTCGAAGCCAAGTTGTCATTACCTGCGCTTGTCATTACCTGACTTAGTTCATATTTTTTATATAATCCCTTTTTTGTATGCAGTTTATTTTTGAATTTCTAAAGTAATTAAATTCAGTAAATTATTGAAATATGAAGGAGGATCTGATTATTTACAGCTGACATTTCATCACTATCATCACTTGACTAACACAAGATCGCAAAAGCACAGTCTTTTTGTCATTCAAATTTCAATAAATTACTTCACTTTATAGTGGTTCTAGCTCGACTGACAGCGCAGGTGACCTCCTTGCTATGTGCTGTCGACATCGACCGCTACTTAACACTTAACCGCACTTGTTTTGTTCTTAACCTTAGAATTAGTATCGGGTATTGGCTCCCTTATGTCTGCTGACGATTTCAATATGTCTAGGTATACCTACTTGAAATAAGTTGCCGAATCTGTGCTTACGCTATATAAATATATTCATTCTTAATTCAACACTATTTTCAGCTTTGACTCGTTTCTGACAACGGTTGACACTTTTTAATCTTTTTTCCTAAAATTTTTTTAATAATATATACATATTTTATAAATTCATGTTAGGACTACAAGCGAGCCAATCCAAAAATGCGATTTCTAATAGCATTAATAGACTAAGAGCCGCTATAGGTGAAATTTCTTAATCATTTTAGGTACGACGGGACCCTATAACTTAAATAGTAGAACCTAAAAGAAAACATTTGAGCACTGTCCCGTCACTTTTCAGTGACACATGCGTCTACAGTGGCGCATCAAACTTTCCACTTATGGACGGGATACATAAATTAAAAAATACCCTCCCTCATTACCAGAATTTAATTTTTTTTCATTTTTTTAAGTTCTATGTGATTAAGACATAAGATTCATCGTAATATTAACCCACCACCCCCTTGTCCCGGTCCCCACCATCAAAAACTTTATTTTTCGATTTTATTTTTTTTTTGGTGGGATGCAATCAATTTTAAAATTTCAAAAAATTCACACACATAGTTAAGGCTTTTATAAAACACGTCTATTTTTTATAGTCCTGTAGGTTGAGTGTACATAACCTCAAAAAAATTTTAAATTTTTTTTTTTTTTGGAAAAAAGTATATAACTTTTTTTGGGGAGAGCTGCAGATCTAATTTTTTTTAGTGTTATGTATTTTATCAAACACTATATTTCTAATTTTTTTCAGATTTTTCTGTAACGCTGGTCACCTTCAAAAAACGGTTTTTTAAGGGGGTTTGAACGTGTTTTTCTGATTTTTAAATATTCTAAAGAACTCAGTTACTTCAAGTTACATATAACCTATAAAAATAAAATTGATTTGATATATTATGAAGTCTATCAAATAGGGAAAATCCCCCAAAACCCCCCAAAAAACAGTTTTTCGGATTTTTTAAGGTGTTTAAGCCTTACGAAAAAATCTGAAAAAAATAAAAAATATAGTGTTTGATAAAACACATAAGATTAAGAAAAAAATAGACCTGCAGCTATTCCTCAAAAAAAGTTATACGCTTTTTTGAAAAAAAAATTCCCTTTTAATTTTTTGAGGTTATGTACACTCTAAATTGATTGCATCCCGCCAAAAAAAAAATAAAAACGAAAAATGAAGTTTTTGATGGTGGGGGCAGGAGGAAGGGGGTGGTGGGTTAAAATTACGCTGAATCCTATGTGTTAATCACATAAAACTTAAAAAAATAAAAAAAATTGAATTCTGTTAGTAAGGGAGAGTAACTTTTAATTTATTTATCCCGTCCATAAGTGGAAAGTTTGATGCGCCACTGTCGACGCATGTGCCACTAAAAAGTGACGGCACAGTGTTCAAACGTTTTCTTTTAGGTTCTACTATTTAAGTTATAGGGTCCCATCGTGCCTAAAATGATTAAGAAATTTCACCTATAGCGGCTCTTAGTCTATAAGGTGTAGATTAGTCATGTAGACTAGTAGTTAGGTAGTCCATGTAAATAACAAATTATCCTCTACAAAGGGGCGTAGGCGACAACATTGTCCTGCAAACACTGTTATATGTTTCTGTCTGCTGGTAGAGTTGTATGTTCGATGAAAGTTAATTCGGTGAGTCCGTTGAAAGAAATACTCGTTCATATTATATCAACACTACCAAAAGGCGTTCTGGGTGAATTACAGCAAAGAGCAAATCATTATCCGTATCTCCTGTATAGATGTTAACGTCCGTCTGGAGATCGAAAGCCAAAACGGGACTTATCAAAAAACATTACAACACTACATTGCTGAACAGTCCAGTCTCTCTTATCATTAGTAAATTTCATCCGGTTAGCTCGATGAGCTGCTGTTAATTTAGGGCATGCTACTTAAAAAAACGTTAATTACGCTGATTTCTATACTTTCTGCTTTCTGCCTGAACCTAATCTTCTAGTGTATTCTCCATCCTGGTCATGACCATATTTCGTAAGATTCCATAAACTCATTATGACCTAGTGTTACTTTTATGCAACGCTTGCAGAGGTACTTAGTGGACCTTATATGAAGATTTATGTTGGCTACAATCACGTAGATGGTGGTGTAAGACATTCAAAACAAATATAAGAAAGCCTTCCGTGCAAAGCCAGACTGATAGTTGTTTTAGTTAGTAATTGCAGTCTGAACTAAATATAATTTAGCAAGTATTATGGAGCATAACATTCGTTTCAAGTAAGTGCTGTAAAAACCTTAATTTTAGAGTAAAACGCACGATATTTTTCCAAGAATACTGTCAAATATTGCTTTTTTGTTGTTGTCTGTGAAAATAGTTCGTTGCTGTATGTATGTTTGACAAAACAGCTTTGAATTGTAGATTTACGTATATTATGTAAAGCTGGGCTCTCCGGAGTACGTGCCGTTATCGATCTTGAAATAAATTAATAATCTTTATTTCTTTCTAAACGAGGCTTAACTGTATAGTATGATACAATTGATTAGAAAGATGGCATAACCCAGACATCCAAAGTGAAAGTTATCCTCCAACACCAAATTGTTCTATATGGTCCACATAATGTTCAGAACAAAATCACACAATTTTGAGCGTCGGGTTTGGGGGGGAGAGGGGGAAGAAATCGGTAAATTCGTAGTTTTTTAAGTTTTTCGTTAATATTTCTAAAACTGTGCTGAACAACCTTCTATACAAAAATGTTCTACATTAAATTTGAAATAAAAAAGTTCCTATGCATAATCCTTCTAAAATGAACGGTTCCAAAGTTACGTAGGTAGTATAGTATAATTGGTCCAAAAAAAGCCTAACCCAGACATCCATGTCCGGTTTGGGGGGGGGGGGGCGAAATCGGTAAATTAGTAGTTTTTTTTTAAGTTTTTCGTCAATATTTCTAAAACTATACTTTAGCGTAAACAATGTTCTATACAAAAATGTTTCACATAAAATTTAAAACAAAAACGGTCCTATCTTGTTATAAAATCAACGGTTCCAGAGTTACGGAGGGTGAAAAGTGGAGGGTAATTGATGATGATTTTGGGTGGTGAGGTTGACGTTTCTTCAAGGGCTTATCACTAACATACCACCGGCCACTAAAATAGCAAATTTGATTTATAAAACAAAATCCTGTTAAAGAAAATCAGTAGGAAATTGTCCAAAAAATATAAAAAGTATCGAAAACCTCCACTTTTTACCCTCCGTCACTCTGGAACTGTTGATTTTATAACAATTATGTACAGGACCTTTTTTGTTTTAAATTTTATGTAGAACATTTTTGTATAGAACATTGTTTACGTTAAAGCATAGTTTTAACTTGAAAAACTACTAAAATACCGACTGCTCCCCCCCCCCCCCAAACCGGACGCTCAAAATGGTGTAACTTTTTACTGAACAATATGTGGACCATATAGAACAATTTGGTGTTGGAGGAAAACTTCTATTTTGGATGTTTAGGTTAGGCCTTTTTTTGGACCAATTATACTATACTACCTCAGTAACTTTGAAACCGTTCATTTTAGAAGGATTATATGCATAGGGCCTTTTTTATTTCAAATTTAATGTAGAACATTTTTATATAAAAGGTTGATGCTAAATCGTATAGTTTTAGAAACATTTACGAAAAACCTAAAAAACTACGAATTTACCGATTTCTCCCCCCTCTCCCCCCCGCCCAAACCCGACGCTCAAAATGGTGTGACTTTTTTCTGAACATTATGTGGACCATATAGGACAATTTGGTGTTGGAGGATAACTTTCACTTTGGATGTCTGGGTTTGGGTCTACTTATACCATACTAGTAAAAGAAACAACGGAATTTGCAAATATAGATGATGCGGATGAAATCTTCATTGAGCCTCCGGATGCCAGTGAATTAACGGTTGAGGATTCTGGAAATGAGGATGAGGGAGGTACTTTAGACAATCTAACTGGCCGTCAACTTCTGTCTAAAGTGTAAATTGGATTAAAAAAATATACAGATGGTGATGATGACGAAGCTCCTTCAGATGATGTGTCCGAACAAAACACAGACGAAGAAACTATAGAAAATGAGAAAAAAAAATTAAGCTGAACAGTCAAACCAACTGGAATGAGAATTGTGACTTAGTTTCGTCACATGCACATTTTCCTGTGCAAAGTTATAAAAAAGATATCGAAGATCCTGTTGCTCTTTTCGAAAAAATGTTAGATGATAATATTATCAAGATGTTAGTAGTAGAAACAAGAAGGATTGCCATTTTTAAAAGCTATCCAGATCCTCAAATTACAGCGGAAGAAATTCATTCCCATTCTCATCGTGAATGGATACGATTGCAAACCTAGCAAGCGACATTTTTGGGACAGCCAGTCTTCACAACAAAAGACGTCGCTCTGCAGAAGAGTGGTTTAGCAGTAGTACTCGAACAATATGTACCCAATGTTATGTCGGCATGTGTATTGACTGCAATTATTATACTTTTCATATGAAGATCTTGTAGTTTTAAAATAAATTTTATTATGTTTCTTAAGAATTTAGTTTATGTGTTACGTTACTGTAGGTGTAGGTAATAACCTAGCGTTACATTTTATGTTTTTTTGTTAGTTGATATGTTTTTGGATTAAAAAATCGGTAATTTGTCCATTAATACATTCTTAAAAAAATATACAAGGTGTCCCAAAAGTAGTGGAACGGTCGAATATTTCGCGAACTAAACATCGGATCGAAAAACTGAAAAATACGTGTTCAATTATTTTCAAAAATCTATCCAATGATACCAAACACCAACCGCCACTACACCCCCTGAGGGTGGGGTGGGGGTAACTTTAAAATCTTAAATGGAAACCCCCAGTTTTTCTTGCAGATTTTAATTCGTTACGTAAAAGTAAGCAACTTTTATTCAAGACATTTTTTCGAACTGTGGATAGATGGCGCTATAATTGGGAAAAACGATTTATCCTGATTCCATTGGTAAATTAGAGAAACGGTCTAGTATCTCACGAAATGCACTTACAAATGAGAAACTAAAACACAGATTTTTAATCTTTTTCGAGAACCTTTCGAATAACACCAAACGTGACCCTCCAAACCACCCCCTGGAGGTGGGGTGGGGGTAACTTTAAAATCTTAAATAGCAACTCCCACTTTTTATTAGAGATTCGGATCCGTCATGAAAAATTAAGCAACTTTTATTCGAAACATTTTTTAGAATTGTTAATACAGTAGAACCCCGTAAATCCGAACCCCGCGAATCCGAACTTTCGGCAAATCCGAACCAACGAAAAGTGAAAAAAATTTAAAAATTCAAGACAAAAACTTAAAAACATGTTTATTATACATAGTAAAGCCAGAAAATTGGACAATGTAGGATTACTAGGACTCTGACATTTAAAATTTCTTAAAAATAAATATTATACTTTAATATATAGGTTTATAAAGTGTTTATAAAGGTTAAACACAAACTTACATTGGTTCTCTCGTAGTCAACTTGAGTCCAAAAATATTGTCCACACTTTTGCGGGAACGTTTGGCTACTCAAAATCACAATGAAAGCTTTGAACTACTAGTTAAGGCTAACTTTCGGATAATCCGAACTTTCGGAATCCGAACAGGCTGTCCCCCAATTAGTTCGGATTTGCGGGGTTCTACTGTAGATGGCGCTTTAATTGGAAAAATACGATTTATTAGCGCCATCTACCAGAAATTTAAAAAAATGTTTCGAATAAATATTGTTTAATTTTTTATGACGAATCCGAATCTGCAATAAAAAGTGGGGGTTGCTATTTAAGATTTTAAAGTTACCTCCCACCCCACCTCCAGGGGGTGGGTTGGAGGGTTATGTTTGGTGTTATTCGATAGGTCTTCGAAAAAAATTAAAAATCTGTTTTTGGTTTCTCATTTGAAAGTGTATTTCGTGAGATATTAGACCGTTTCTATAATTTACCTACGGTATTAGGATAAATCGTTTTTCCCAATTATAGCGCCATCTATCCACAGTTCGAAAAAATGTCTTGAATAAAAGTTGCCTACTTTTACGTAACGAATCCAAATTTGCAAGAAAAACTGGGATTTCCATTTGAGATTTTAAAGTTTCCCCCCACCCCACCTCCAGGGGGTGTAGTGGGGATTGGTGTTTGGTGTCATTGGATAGATTTTTGAAAATGATTGAACACGTATTTTTCAGTTTTTCGGTCCGATGTTTAGTTCGCGAAATATTCGACCGTTCCTCTACTTTTGGGACACCTTATATATTAGTTTCTTTAATAGATTATAAAAAATAACTTGGGTCATAATGGGTTAACACGATTTGAAAATACTAATGAACAGTGATCTGAATTTTTATCAGAATAAACGTGAAACTTATTGTAAATGAAAAAAAAAATGCAAAAAACCTTGGCTAGTAAACAGCATAAAGTGGCCGGTCTGAAATAATAATGACGTAACTGTAAATTTTGTCAATTCCTGTTTATTGCGTAATTTACTTCTAAAATACTGTATACAGATGATACAAAAGATACTGTATACAGCTGAAAATGAGAGCCATCGCTGTGAGAATAAACGGCATAACAAATATTTAAAAATAGTTTTTTTGTACAGAAAAATTTTCAGATCAAGAATGACGCAACTGTAGATATTGTTGAAAATAGGGGGGTTAAATTGAGATAATAAAATTCGAACCAATGGGGATGAAACTAAAAGCCATTGTAAGAATAAACGCCATACCGATGCTCCGGACTGTTACTGTTAATTTAACCTTCGGATGACCAAGCGGGGGAAATTTGGACTCCAGCGTATGTTTTTCTTTAATAAATTCAAAAGTATTTTCAATTTTTAACTCATTATTTTTTTATTTGACTTTAATATCATTCTAGATATCCTCATATTTTGAAATAAAAAAATTCCCTATACTTTACGAATAAAAAATATATTCTGAAGTTGATGTTTAGTAAAATACCGTCTATTATGTGTAATTCCAAGTAGTTTTAAGCGAATGACGTCGACTTTGCAAAGTAACAAGACACTTACTCAACATACACACTACACATGACACTAATACTCATGTTGTGACTGGCTGAATGACATAAAGTCCATGCCATAAAAAAACTTTTTTTTGTTAATTGTCATTTTTGACCTGGGGTGATTTTTTAACCCCCTTGGTCATCTGTGTAACAAAAAAAGGTTGGTCATCAGAAGGTTAATCACTATTTTAAATATTTAAAAATTTTTAGATGAAAAATGACGCAAATGTAAAAAGGGTTGAAATGGAGGGATTAAATTAAGATAAAGAAAGGTAAAGTTTTTAATCCTAATAGCAATATTTATAATATTGAAAAATATTAAGAATATTACTAAAATATTTTTAAATTGAAAACTTATTAGTCCATTTCCCTGGTGACACCTCCAAGGCTTCTATAATATGCAAGCCAGATGGATGCTGCTGTAAAGACAAAGGGGAAGGAATTCTACAATATGCAATTCACAACCTCCGTCTGCAGCTTGGTAAAGTTCAAAGGAAAAATGGACCTAGTTACTCTATAGGAGTAATACTAATATAAATAAAATAAAAGTAAAAAATAAAAATAAAAATAACAAGCTGAAAATGCGAGCATTATCATAACGAAAACTTTGTTTATTTACGTATTTTAATTCATAATATGGAAAATTGCTATTATGAAAAGTAGTTTAGAATTAATAATTATGTTTTAATGTGCAATTATATCATTCTAATTTAAATGTTATGAACTATAAAGGTAGTTATCTCTTGATCTAAATTAATATTTTTTATATACCTCATAAAATAATAAAATTTTATATATGATGGTTGCATCATAAATATTAGAACATGAATAGCTTTTTATGAAGAATAACTTTTCTTCGTCAAATTAAATATAAAAGAGTTATAAATGAAAATGTTGTTGGTATCCATAATTTGAGAAAAACCTTCAAATATTTTTCCATTAGAATGATGTAATTGCACATATCAGACCATAATTTTTTATACCAAACAATATTATTTAAAATACATGGCTAGTGATTTTAATCAATAATTTTGCCAATTGGGCAAAACAAAACTGATTACTAATTAGTAAATAATTACTAAATAATTAGTAATTTGGCCAATTTTTGGCAAAATTCGCAAAAAACAAAAAAAATACCTATTAAATCACTAGCCAGTTATGTCTAGTTTAGCTAACCGACTATATTTTAATTTCATAGCAAATGGAACAATCCATTTATCATAAAAAAGAGGCCGTATACTCGTATAAACCTTTTTAAAGCTGTTAATAAATTATTGCTTTTAAAATATACTCAAATTGGATTTTTGAACATCTTATTTATTTTATATAGTAATTAAATTCACTATCAAATGTCATTGAGGTTTTATTAATACTTAATTTAAAATTTAGTTTGACATTCACGAAGTGTCAAACTCAAATGTAAATAACCTATGCTTTGCTTAACAAATCGAGAAAAAAACTAGCCTATTTAATAGCAACGATTTCAGCTGGACGTGTAGTGTGTCGACAGAAAATAAAACGTTTGTGACGTCACAATTTAGATTTTGAGGTCGATTATCTCGAAGACGGTTAAAAATATCGAAATGCCGTTTTCAGATTTGGATTGAGAAGAAATAACTACATAAGAATCCATCAATAAACCTGATCTGAGTATTGCAGGAGCGGCAACGCAATAACACACACAATTTTGCGAATTTATAAACGAAATGTTTTCCTTGAAAATGTATACCATTTTTATTCAGTTGCAATAATAATAATAATAATATGTAAGCACTACGAGCCTAATAGGCCCATGGCTTGATGTACTATTTTTTCCACTCCCTTTTGTCAGTCTCTTTTCTTTCCCAGTTCCTTACGTTAATTCTTCTCATATCTTCTCTAACTCCATTACTCCATCGTGACCTCGGTCTTCCTCTTCGTCTTTTCCCTGCCAATGCACTAGATAGTACCATTCTGGGAGTTCTATATGGAATCATCCTCTGCACATGGTCCAACCATCTAAGTCTTTGCGCCTTAATTACTGCTAGTATGTTAGGATCTTGATAGAGCTCAGTTAGTTCCTTATTTGTTCTTCTTACCCATTCTCCATTTAAGTTTTTTCCACCGAAGATTTTGCGCAGTATTTTCCTCTCCCAAACTAATAACAACTCTTGATATTTTTTTGTTGTGACCCATGTTTCAGAAGCATACGTTACTATCGGCCTTATTACGGTCTTGTAAGTTCTTAGTTTTGCTCTTCGTGATATATTTTTACTTCTTAACAACCCATTAAGAGCAAATATAGCGCGGTTGCTCGACATAATTCTCTTTTGAATTTCTTCTTCACAGTTAGGATTTCTTGTGAAGACAGTTCCTAAGTACTCAAATCTCTCAACTTCTTCGAATTTATACTGTGTTCCCTTCGCTGTTGTCATTGTTATGTATTGCCCCCAAACGAATTGCTTATTTGTCCATTCCATATACTTTGTTTGTGCTTCATTTATATACAATCCTTTGGTTGCTGCCCTCTCCTCAAGTTTCATGACTGTTTCTATAAGTTCTATTTTGCTCCTAGCCAAGATTACCAAATCGTCTGCGAATGCCAAGGACTGATGTTTTTTGTGGTAGATCAGACCTGTTCTATTAATGTTTGCTTCCTGTATAACCTTTTCTAGTAGTATGCTAAACATTATAGATGATAATGGATCACCCTGCCGCACTCCTTGTTTGACCTCAAAGCTTTCTGTTATAGTATTGTTTATCTTGACTTTATTCATTGTTTTTGGAGAGTTAATTTTATAATTCTAATAAGCTTTGGAGAAACGTCCATGTCTTGCAATGCTGTGAATAACTCGCTTCTTTTCACTCGATCGAAAGCCTGTTTAAAGTCAATGAAAAGAACCATGGTGTCTTTATTATATTCGTAAATTTCAGCCTGTATTTCTAGTAATGTGAAGACCTGATCCACAGTGCCTTTTCTGAACCCACTTTGATATTCTCCATGCTTTTATCAACCTTCGTTGTTAATCTGTTTTTAATATGCATAGCCAATATTTTGTACGTTAGGTTTAGCAGCGCTTTGCCTCGATAATTCTGACAATCAGCCATATTTCCTTTTTTGTGAATAGGACACAGAATTGCTTCTCTCCATTCCTCAGGTAGTATTTCTTGTTCCCATATATTATTAATTAGTTTATGGATTTTCTCTACTAACTGATTTCCTCCAAATTTAATCATTTTAGCCGTTATGCCGTCGCTTCTTGGGCTTTTGTTCATTTTTAATTTATCGATGATATTCTGAATTTCGCTTATAGTCGGAGCTTGCTCTTCACCCTGTTGATTTTGTATTTCATTTACTAGATCCTCTGTTTCCTCGTTATTATCGTCTGTCTTTTCAGGTCCGTTTAGAAGCTCATCAAAGTACTGCTTCCAGCGTTCTAATATCTCTGGTTCACCCATAATCATTTCTCCATTTTTGTCTTTATAATGTACAGTTTTCGGTTGGTGGCCTCGTTCCTCATTTTTTATCCCTTGGTACAGGTTCTTTATTTGATTATTTTTGTAGCTTTCCTCTATATTTTTCAGTTTAGCTTCATAATGTTTCCTTTTTTTTCTCGTAGAATTTTTTTGGTTCTATTTCTTTGTTTAGTGTAATTTTCCTGCGCTTGTCTTGTTCCTTGAGTTATCATTTTTAATCGTAGCTTGGCCCGTTCTTCCAATGATTGTTCACATTCTTCATCAAACCATTCTTTTTGTTTTTTCTTTGTGTTGTCATTGGTGCTGGAAATATTTGCTGCTTCTTTAATTACATCTTTTAATGTTCCCCACATGCATTCTACATTCCTTTCATCCACTATGCTCTCTAATTTGTTGTTAATAATTTGTCCATACAACGTTTGCTCACATTCTGTCTGTAATATGATTGGTTTGTTTCTTTCGTATTTTAATCTCATTTTGTTTCGAAGAGTTGGTACTAATTGTTTCATCCATATTCTGACCAAATAGTGGTCTGAGTCCATATCAGGTCCTCTATATGTTCTCACCTTTGTTATGCAGTGTTCTTCGTTTTTCTCCTCAATTAAAACATGGTCGATCTGGTTGACTGTACGGCCGTCTGGAGATTTCCATGTTCCCTTATAAATGTCCTTTCGTTGGTGGTACGTACTTTTTATTATAAGTTCCTTTTCTTTGGCAGAGAAAATTGGCATAAGGAGACTACGTTCAGATATAAATCGCTACTTTTCCAAAATTTTCGTTTTTCTTTTGAAGGCTAAGTACTTATTGGACTGACCTAGTATATCGTATCTTGGACTATGTATATGGGAATAAAAATAAAATAAAAATTCCATTTTTATTCAGTTGCAATACGAAGGCAAAACAGTCTTATTTTTCACTTAGAATACGGAGCGCAGTCCATCACTCTGAATCGATGATTTTCGACTCTTATTGGAGTCTCATCGGAGAGACGTAAGCCTGCTGCTCCTCGAAGTGACCAACCATGAAAGCCTACCCCCACATTGCAACTGACGTGTATGGATTAGGTGACTAGCGTCATCTGGCAATTGAAAGGTAAAGTTTTCAATCCTAATAACTACATTTATAATATTGAAAAATATTAAAAATATTACTAAAAGATTTTTTAATTGAAAACTTATTGGTCCATTTCCCTGGTGACACCTCCAAGGCTTCTAAAACATGCAAGCCAGATGGAAGCTGCAGTAAAGACAAAGGGGAAGCAATTCTACACTATGCAATTTACAACCCTCGTCTGCAGCTTGGTAAAGTTCCAACGGAAAATAGACCTATTTACTCTATAGTAGTAATACTAATATAAAATAAAAATTAAAATGTATACCATTTTTCTTGAGTTGCAATGCGAAGACAAAATAAATCTTATTTTTCACTTAGAATACGGAGCGCAGTCCAGCACTCTGAATCGGCGATTTTCGACTCTTATTGGAGTCTCATCGGAGAGACGTAGGCCTGCTGCTCCATACTCCTTGCTATTAGGATTGAAAACTTTACCTTTCAATTGCCAGATGACGCTAGTCACCTAATCCATACACGTCAGTTGCAATGTGGGGGTAGGCTTTCATGGTTCGTCACTTCGAGTATGGAGCAGCAGGCCTACGTCTCTCCGATGAGACTCCAATAAGAGTCGAAAATCGCCAATTCAGAGTGCTGGACTGCGCTACGTATTCTAAGTGAAAAATAAGATTTTTTTTGCCTTCGCATTGCAACTGAGTAAACATGGTATACATTTTTATTTTTTTTTTAAGATAAAGAAATTCGAACCATTAGCGATACAATTAAAAGCCAGCATTGTAACAATTACTCCTCATTTAATCCGTATTTTAAATATTTAAAAATCGTTTTTTTGCTCTCCTGAGAAATTTGGCTTTTTGCAGTTACGTCATTCTTATTTCGGACCGGCGAAATATCATTTTTTGCCCAATGTAAAAATGTTGTTTCTGTGGTGACACGATCATTTAAATAAATTAAAAGAACCGTTTTTATTGTTATGATGAACGTTTTTAATTAGGATCTAATCTGTACGTCCTCTTTATTAAAACCACTATACCTGACAAAATTAAAAAAAAACATACAAAATGCAAGTGTCTGGATTATTTGAACAGGAGTGTATTTTGAAAACTATAATTTTGTTAATAGGCTATTGATTATGTACTTTAGAAAGGAACTGCAACGTTAACGGGGTTTTATTATTTTATATGGACAATAGACATTTATATATGAAAAAACCGCGGAGTGATACCATTTAAAGGGGTGCGTTCTTGAGAAATGGGTGAATTAGTCCCTGGGTACATGTTACATTAGTGTGAGTTCTATGCACTTTTGGTGCAAACACGTCTACATAAAAATTGTTCCTGGTTAAATTTTCTATCTAAATATAACTTTTTAAAGTCAAAGATACTTTTTTTTACAAAAATATATTCAAAAGAAAAAGCACAACGAAACCCAAAAGAAAGAAATTTTGTTTTTTGTCCCATAACTTTTGTCCACGGGAATATAGGTATAGACATTGCTTCACGGAAAAAAACTTACATATTTTCTCTTTAAAATGGTGTTTGGTAGAGGTCAGTAGGATTTACAGTTTTCGAAATATGATTTTTCAAAATTCGCCACTCACAGCAATTTTGGGCAATTTTCCTTGTTACTTCGCAAATATTGTTCTGTAATTTTTTTCTAAGCAAATTTAGTCATATGCAATGGTACATGTAAGAGAAATAGAAATCAATTACCTTTAAAATGTTCTACTGTATGATGTTGTACGACTTCTTATAAAGAGGTTATATTTTTCAAGATTTTATACTTTTAACGAGTTTTTATATTTTTTACGATTATTTTTAAATTTCCTATTATAACTTCTTTTTCTACATTTAGGTATATATTATAAAATAAAAAAGAAAGCTTATTCTGTTTACTTTAAAATGGTGTATTATAAAAAATTCTAGAATTATTTTTGAATAAGATATGCTTTTTCAAAATGTAATAAGTACTTGCAACGATTTTTGATTTTAGTATTATTTTTTAAATTTCTTATTATAACTTTTTTATATGATTGTGTGTTATGATTGAATCTTATTTTTTATAGGTAATAATTTGGATCCACTTGACTCGGCCGGGCAAATTTCAAAATATGGATTAATTCCAATATTTCCTGTCAAAGCTCCTGCACCAAGCTTTGCTTGAAAAAATAGCATGTAAATGTACCAAACGATGTACAAAAAACTGCGGCTGTAGGAAGATAGGAATTAGTTGTTCAATATTATGCAAAGAGTGCATGTGCATGGGTACTAATTGTGGGAACTCTAAGATAAGTGAAGTGTCAGGGGAAGATATTTAAGCTAATGCTAACGAAGAGATGGACATTGATTTTGAAATTTTTTTAAATGTCAACGTTTAAATAATTTTATCTAAAGTGATGTTTTCTAAGACTAATGTTTATGTAATTTTTGTAAAAGAAATAATTTTAAATAATACAGGTAAAAAAATATCAAAGAATCACTCGGTTTCCATTATTTAAATATAGATGATAAACCATTTTAAAGAACAGAAAGTAAGCCCTCTTTATTGAACAACATACAATGTATAGTATATTCATGTACAAGAAAAAAAAAGTTATAATAAGAAATTTAAAAAATAATCCTAAAATCAAAAATCGTTGCAAGTACTTATTACATTTTGAAAAATAATATCTTATTCAAAGATAATCTTAGAATTTTTTGTAATACACCATTTTAAAGTAAACAAAATAAGCTTTTTTTATTATTTAATATAATACATACCATATATAACAAAGTTATAATGGGAAATTTCAAAAATAATCGTAAAAAATGTAAAAAATAATATGTTTTTTATACTAGGTATTATATAATATATATAATATAATAATATATTATATATACTATATATAATATAATATTATATAATATATAATATATTATATAATAATATTATTTTATTTTTATATATTATAAAAAATCGTTAAAAGTATAAAAATTTGAAAAACCATAATCTCTTAAAAAAAAGTCGTACAACGTTATACAGTAGACCAATTTAAAGGTAATTGATTTCTATTTCTATTACGTGTACCATTGCATATAATTAAAGTTACGTAGAAGAAAGTTACAGAACAATATTTGCGAAATAACAAGGAAAATTGCCCAAGATTGCTGTGAGTGGCGAACTTTGAAAAATCATATTTCGAAAACTATAAATCCTAATTACCTCTACTAAACAAAATTTTAAAGAAGAAATATGTAGCTTCCTTTTCTCTAAAGCAATGTCTATACCTATATCCTCGTGGACAAAAGTTATGGGACAAAAAACAAACTTTCTTTCTTTTGGGTTTCTTTGTGCTTTTTCTTTTGAATATATTTTTGTAAAAAAAGTACCATTGACTTTAAAGTGATATTTAGATAGGAAATTTAACCAGGAACAATTTTTATGCAGGTATGTTAGTACCAAAAGTGAATAGAACTCACCCTAATGTAACCTATGCCCAGGGACTAATCCACCCATTTCTCAAAAACGCACCCCTCTAAATGGTAGCACTCCGCGGTTTTTTCATATATAAATGTCTATTGACCATATGAAATAATAAAACCCCGTTAACGTTATAGTTCCTTTTAGCTTTCTTATTGTGAATATAATCAATAGCCTATAATATTAATTATTATTAACTTTAAAATAAAAATATATTCCTTTAAAAAACATGTAATTCTAACGTTCCTTTTTAATAAGATGGAACTAAAAAGCAAACAAATTGAATTTTTTCAGAAGGTAAATCCACAGGCGTAGTTGTCTTCTCCAAATGAAATGGGATAATGGGGTGTCATTTACAAAGATTTTTAGAACTGAGGGCAAAGTTTAATAAAATGGGCTGGTATATCATCCCGTGCGAAAAAATTAGAATATTGTTTCACAACAGATACTGTAATATTTAATGGCAGAAAGAAAATTTAACCACACCGAAATATTTAAAACAATTAATTATTTAAATATGAATGCATTATATTTTTAATTTTTAGTGTATTAAACTAAACATTAGGATGATATAAATAAGGCAGTCAATGAGGGTATTTGGCTCCGAATTCCATCCTAATATATCGATTTACTTAATATTTTCACAGTAGGTAGGGAATAGCTTATGAAACAAAGTCTACCCTATGCCGATGTGCGCTTTTATATTGGGGGTGATTCCCACCCCTTCCCGGGAGTAAAAAATGTTTTGGTTAAAATAGCTACGGAAGAGGCTAGAGAACCTAATTTTAAGCAAAAACTGTTCTATCATTATTTTTTGAAACATCAATATTTTTTGAGTTATTCGTGGTTGAAAATTGGCCATTTTCATTGAAAAATGACACCTTTTCGGACGGATTTTTGTAAATACCTTAAAAACTATGCATCTAACAAAAAACTATATAAAATATTTCTGTAGGCTATAAAAAAACAAAGAGATTTGTTCCTTCATAAATCTTCTAGTTAAAATAGAAAGAGGGATATGGTAGGTAAGAAAAGAGTTTGTTTTTTTGCTGCATGTTCAAATCGGTGTATTCAACTTGAAATAACAGAGAAACGGTTGATTTTAGATGTATAATGGTACTTACAACTATTATAGTGCTTGAAAGACCTTTAAAATGAGCAATACTAAATGTCAATTACATTCAAACTAAGCGAGATCTTCTGCAAAAAATTTGATGACTAATGTATTTTAAGAATAAATGAGAAGTTTTTTTAACCCCTCATCCATCAGAATTTAAATACATCGTTTTCCTTCTACAATACTTTTGATTATAGTGTTATTTATATGTTAAAAAAATTGGACTGGTCTAAAATGAATGGTTTTTGAAAAAAAATATGATCAAATTATAGAGCGCATTTTTAAATTTTCTTAAATATCTTCCCTTTTCTCCATGTAACTCAAAAATGATAAGAGATACGAAAAAACATATGCCAAACAAAAATGTAGGGTTTTTTTAGGTAAAAGTTTCCTTTTTATTTTTCATTACTGTATCTTTTATCATTTTCAAGTTACATGGAGAAAAAGGACGATTTTTAAGAAAATTTAAAAATCTCTCTATAAATCTTTTTTTTCAAAAACCATTCATTTTAAACCCGTCCAACTGTCTGAACATAGAAATGACACTATAGTAAAGGTATTGTAGAAAGAAAACAATGCATTTACATTTTGGTGGATGAGGGTTAAAATGAATTCTCATTTTTTTTTAAAACACATCAGTTATCAATTTTGTTTCCAGCATATCTCGCTTAGTTTTAATGTAAGGGACCTTTAATATAGCTCATTTTAAAGATCTTTTCAAGAGCTACAAAAGATATTTGCAGCATTATACACCTAAAATCGACCGTTTCTCTGTTATTTGAAGTTGAATATACCAATTTGAGAATGTACCAAAAAACAAACTATTTTCACCTAAAATATCACTTTTTGTATTATAACTAGGAGAGTTATCGAGGCAAGTGTCTGTTCGTTTTTTATAACTTACAAAAATGTTAAATATAGTTTTTTTCGTTAGATGCATAGTTTTTAAAGTATTCGCAAAAAACCGTTTGAAAAGGTATTATTTTTCAATGAAAATGGCCAATTTTCAACCACGAATAACTCAAAAAGTAATAGGCCAGGAACCGAAGCTTTTCACCTCGCAATTTTGACAGAATGGATCGATTTACTTGAAAATTTGAGAATAAGTAGTGGATAGTCCAAGGATCAAAATCTATATGATGCCGAAAGGCGCTTTTACCATGGGGGTGGTTGCCACCCCATCTTGGGGATGGAAATTTTTTATTATATTTTGACCGCAAAAGTTGATAAAACATTCATTTTAAGCAAAAAATGTCATATACGTTTTTTTGATAAAAGTAATAGTTTTCGATTTATTCGCTATCGCAAGTGTTACGTTTTGTAAAGAAAAAAATCAATGTTTTTCGATGTACTTACTCATTTACGATTCACTCAAAGTTTGCCGTAGAAAAAATATTTTTAAACCAACTTCTTGGAAATTAAATAACCTACAATTTTATATTTAAACATTTTTTTCGTATCTCTGATGCTAATCTTTCTATTCTGAAGAAAATGGCCTTTTTTACCAAACTACAAAAATTCGTTATTCGCTGTAACTTCAGTTTTTTAAAAACTAATCATTCTAAGCCAGTCAAACTTTTAGAATCTGTTAATAATACGTAAATAAATAAGAATGAATAAGGTCAATGACTAAAAACACCGATAACTTACATTATTATGCTTCCAATTGGATTTCTCCTTTTTTATTAAAAAAAAATATTAATTTTTTAACCGTAACTTGTTTATTTTTTATCTTAGAAAGTTTCGTTAAAAAAAATTTGTAGGTTTTTACAAGATCTATAATTATATTGGTAATAAATCTTTTTAAAATCGTCAGTCGCAAAAAGAGGTGACTTTGAAAGGGTTGGTAAAGATGGTTTTTGGATGTTATTACAAGATTTAATTGTCAATAGCTCACTCAATTTTTGCTAAAGAAAAATTTTTTGCAAACCAGTTTCTTGGGAATTAAATAAGTTACAATTTCATATTTAAACATTCTTCGTATCTCTAATGCTAATCTTGCTATTCTGAAGAGAAAGCCATTTTTTTCCAAACTACAAAAATTCGTTATTCATTTTAACTCCATTTTTTTAAAAACTAATCATTCTAAGCCGTTCAATCTTTTAGAACCTATTAATAATACATAAATAAAAAAGACCAAATAAGGTCAATGACTAATTTTAATTAGGGTGGTGATTAGGGGGTTGCTTGCGATCACTTTTTCGCTGCAAAAAATAGGGACTGACATTATTTTCATTATAAGTCACTTAATTTTTGAGCTAGAGATTTTTTACTTCTGGAGATAGATATTTTTAAGTACTTTAAATTAGTTTGAACAAGTTGTCCTCGAAAAATGTATAGTTTTCCCGTTTTTTGACTTTGAAACTACAATATTTAGTATTTGACGAAGAAGAGCCAACATATAATATAGTATAGCTCGATTACTATTGGTCTTAAAGAAAATTTAAAAAAACTGTTTTGTTTAATTTTTCACAAGGTACATTTTTGTTAACTAAAGTTATTTTGATAAAACGAAAACTTTTGGAGTTATTAGCAGAAAACTTATTAAAAACAATGATCTTTTCGATATAAAACTAATATTTTCGATAGCGAATAAATCGAAAACTATCAATTTTATCAAAAAAATGTATTGAATGTCTTTTGCTTAGAATGAAGGTTTTTACCAACTTTTGTGATTAAAATATAAGAAAAAATTTGCACCCACGAGATGGGGTGACAACCACCCCCATGGTAAAAGCGCCTTTTGGCATGATATAGATTTTGATCCTTAGACTATCCACTACTTATTCTCAATTTTTCAAGCAAATCGATCCATTCTGTAAAAATTGCGAGGTTTTTCCCTATTTTAAGCTTCATTACTTGGACTATGAGTTTTCAAAAAAAAAAATATAGAACATTTTTTGCATAGAATTAGGTTCTCTAGTGAATTCCGTGATAACTTTAACCAAAAAATATTCCACCCCTAAGAAGGGGTGGGAACCACCCCCAAGATAAAAGCAGACTTTGAATTAGGAGATAAGTAGAGGCTAGGCCCAAAATTTTATTAAAATCCATGCAGTAGGATAGAATTCGGCGGTAATATCCTATTCTTGCTCCCATTGATTGGCGTAAAACGTGATATTTAAGTTAGATAGTGTAAAAAACTTCCTAAATTTTCACCACAAGTTAAGTTAAGTTTCCAATCTTATAAAATATAAAGTATTATTAAATTAAAAAACTTATTGTGACCATTTTTTTGGTTACACCTCCGTGGCTTCTAAAAATGCAAGCCAAATGGATACTGGAGCAAAAAGAAGATGAGGAAATTCTAGAATTTGCAATTCACAAATCACCTCCTGTCCAGTACGGAAAATTTCCAACGAAAATAGACCCTTATATTCAGCTATGCGTAAACTAATAGAAATAAAAATGAATAAACGTTTTCATTTGGTTGCAAAATAAAATGAAATGAAACTTTTTTGCAATGAAATGAAAATGTCTGTTTATTTTAATTTCTATTAATTTACTCCTATCTAGTATAGTATAAGGGTCCATTTTTCGTTGGAATTTTTCTGCGCTGGGCAGGTGAGTTGTGAATTGAAAATTGTAGAATTCCCTCATCTTCCTTTTGCTCAAGAATACGTTTGACTTTCATTTTTAGAAGGCACGGAGGTGTAACCAGAAAAATGGTCCCAATAAGGTTTTTAGTTTAATATTATGAAATAACTATTATGAAACAGTTCATGAAGTATGCATTTTGCGAAAGCACGCATGTTTAGAGCACGAGCGACAGCGGGTCGAGTACTACACATCGCGTAAGTTCGCAAAAAGTACTTCACGCACTGTTTCATACAATGTTTTATCTACAATAAACAAATAAAAAAGAACTGTAACTTTTCGTCACTGGAATTCATTTCTATTCTACAATTTTTAGACCTTTGACATTTAGAAATTCTAACTTCTTTCAAACCACAAAACTGTCAAAACTTTTGTTGTAATTTATTGCTCAAATGTCATCACCATGAATACGCGAGTTAAGGATATTTGATTATAACGACAGAGATAGCTTACAGTACATGTCTATTCTTAATTCAGATATACCTTCCAGTTTACCTCACCTTAGCAGTGTACGTCAACTTAACAAGAAAAGTTAGGTTATGTAGAGATGTTGGTGGTGGACATATACATCATATTGTTTGATTTTATTTATTATTGTTACTTATAATTTTGTTAATTCTTTTTATTTTTGATTAGTTTTTGTTAAAGATTTTGACTGATTCTTTATGTTTTATGATGGTAATCAAAATTAATTAATAAACCAATGATATAAATTCAGATTAAAACAAGGCATACGTACTTTTTTAACCGGCTAGCTTTAATCCCAATATTTGTGGATCGCTCGTTATGAAAGTGTGCCAAAAAACAGGGCGAAAAGTAAACCCCATTTAAAATACATTGTTACTTCACGCACACTTTAAATCCTTCACGCACTGCTATTTATAATGACAGTTTTCACAAACTAAAAACTTATGCATAATATGAGATAGAGTAGATAAAGTATTTTTGTGGCCCTGTAGATATTAGATTGTTGAATATCTCTATTGGAACCGTGCAAGTTCGGCAAAGCGACAACTATTTCTACGCTCTGCAACTTTATTCGCACTTTTAATTATATTGGCCAATTAGAATAGAATAGAATAGAAATATGCTTTATTGTCACTGAAATTTTTTACAATTTTATGGACAAAGCTTACATACAGTCAAAAGAAAAACATAATATAAATAACAAATAACAACTACAATTTAATAAAATTAGATAAATCGTCAACAATGTACAGTATAAGATATAAAAGCCAAGACAAAAACAATTTATTGCAAAATATATATAAATTGCAAATTGAACATACAACAAATAAAATAAAATAGGTACAACATAAGGAACTGACAAGTTTATGCTACTGCGCATGGAACCCAATTTTCTTAGTTATTCATTAAGAAATTATTCTATTGAATAATATGGTCTTTTGGATAGATAGGCTTTTGTCATTTTTCGGAACTTAGAGAAAGATGTTGCAGATTTAAGTTGTAACGGAAGATGATTGTACAGTTTCTTTGCGGAATATAATATAGAATTCTTTACTAACTCAGTGGATGGAATCGGTAAATAAATATCAAAGATTGAATTTCTGGTGGAGTAAAGATGATTGGGCCTTGATGGAAAGACATGAAGGCGTTTACCAATTAAACAAACCGTTTCTAGAATATATAAAGATGGAAGTGTTAAAATTTCGTGATCTCTGAAGTAACTTCTGCAATGTGTAGATCTTCTGAGGCCAAACAAATATCTTATTGCTCTTTTTTGCAATCTAAAAGTGACATCAAATTGAGCAGCTGTACTAGAACCCCAAAAAGGAAGACCATATCGAAGATGAGACTCGAACAACGAAAAATATGTTATTGTAGAAGATGCTAAATTGAGTTCCCTTGAGACAGATCGTATTGCATAGCAAGCTGAGGCGAGTTTCTTACTTAACGAATCGATATGAAGGGACCATTTGAGGTTGCTGTCTAAAAAAATACCAAGAAATTTTACAGAATCAACGATACTGATCTGGCTGTTATGAAGTGGCAAAGGTTGAAGAGCTCCTTTATAGGATAATGCTACTGTTTTATTTACGTTAAAAGAGAGTAAATTAGAGTCAGACCAGGTCTTTATCGTCAGTAGATCCGAAGTTATAGTTTCATGAAGAGATGCAATAGTGGAGTTGCTCCAAGTGATACTGGTATCATCAGCAAAAAGAAAAATTTTCCCATTGATTTTTAAATTAGTGATGTCATTTATAAAGATAAGGACCCAATACTGAACCTTGTGGTACTCCGCATACGATGTTTTTGAGACTAGAGTCAGTATCATTTGCTCTAACTAGTTGTTTCCGATTATTCAAGTAGGATTGGAACTAATTCAAAGAAATACCTCGAATTCCATAGAAATTTAGTTTTGTAATCAAGATGTCGTGATTTACACAATCAAAAGCTTTGACATAGTCGCAGAAAACAGTGGCAGTATAAAGATTATTGTTTAGTGCTTGGTAAACCTCAGAATGGAGAAAACTAGTAAACAAAATTGGACGGAACTCAACAGATGATTCGTGGGACTAGCAACCTCACCATCATTCCTCATGCTACTTGAAACGCCGCAAGATGCCCTTTGCTCCACTTGGAGATGTATGATATATGATGATGAAACCTCATGTAGTACAGAAAACATGGCATCAGTGGTACATTTATTTGTTAAAAAGCCGAACTGATTTTGTGATAAAATGTTGTTATCAACGATAAAGGACATAAGTCGAGTTTTAATGAGTCTCAATAATTTTGGAGAGTACCGTTAGTAAGGCATCAGATTTTTAGTAAGGCATCAGGTATAGTTGCAGGCATCAGATTTTTCTCCACCCTTATGAAGAGGAATAATAATGGCTGTCTTTAGGCACTCTGGAAATTTACCTTTTTCGAAGGAATCATTAATTAGTGAGAGGAGGATTTCCAACACATTTTCTGTGAGATTAGAGAAAATTTTTATAGATAGTCCATTAGTACTACAGGATGATTTGCTTTTGATACAATTGATTGTTTGGATAAGTTCAGAGTTATCGACTGGTCGTAAAAAGAATGAATTCGAGACCTGTCTTGAATTAGGAAGATAGGAAATGGGATCTTGTTGAGGCAAAATTGTTGATGTTATATTTTTACTCACATTAACGAAGTAGTCGTTTAGACTTTCAGGATTTGGAAGAGAAAATGATTGAGCTGTATGAGTTTAATTCGAAGGTCGTTTATTATAGACCAAGTTTCTTTTGCAACACTTTTAGAGCTTCCCAGACGATTTTGATAATAGGCTTTTTTAGCTGACCTGACAAGTTTTAGATATGTTGTCCTGTACTTCATGATATATTCAGTGACAGCAACATTGGTAGTAAATTTCTTGATGTATAGTAGTGAACGCATATTCTTAGCTGATATGCGAATACCTTTCGTAACCCAAGGTTTCCGATGTTTTGGCTTAATAGGAATTAAAGGAAATGCCTTATTGAAGATGTGAAGAAGCTTATCTAGAAAAACACTGAAATTATAGTCCACGGCTATAGAAGGAAATTGCCACTCAGAAGTTAAGCATAAATTTTGGAATTTAAGAAAATTCTGGGCGGAAAAAATCCTACCTAAACGTCGGTTTTTTGAGGAGGGTTTGCTGAAGATGTTAAACTTCGTATACACTGCTTCATAATTAGATAGTCCCGCATTAATAACTGTAGAACAGACATCAAGGGGTGAGAAATTATATTAGTCCTGGTTACTGGATAATTGTCAAGGCCATAGTCCAAAAAATAATAAGAAGAAAAAATAAGATTCAGGTTATGTTATTAAAACGTAAACAATTGTATATAGTAAATAAAATTAGTTATTAAAATGCAGTACTACAAGCAAAATACAATTAATTAAAACCTTTATATAATAATTGCATATCATATCAATATTGTGAAGCAACATATAATTTTTCTTCTTAAATGAGAGTAGATATGAAATGTACGTCAATTTGACAATGTCAATTGAAAATATGAATTATTTAAGAAAGTTGCAATATTTCTCCGCTATTCGCGCACGATCGTTTCTCCATTCCCTTCCAAGTACTTGCACACCGCGAATAACCCGCGAGTAGTCGCGCCGTTAGATAGAATATCACATTTTATCCCTTTCCGCGATAACTTGATGAAAAATTTTGCAATTTTGAAAAAATTTCGTAAGTGCCTCGAGAAAGGGTGTAGTAGTTAATGCGTAGGTATTTTTCTTCTTCTTTTTCTTTTTGTGGAATTTATGGCTTTGGGGAGAGCCAATTAGCTTTAATAATTGTTAGAAATAATATTTCTAAGATAGCAAGTAAATAAAAATACTATAAAATAAAAATTTGTTGTAAATTCTTATTGTGAAGTGTTAGCCTGTTAGCCAATTCATTTCCGTCTCTCCTAATGCTGTACAATGTACAGCATCGTTATATGTATATGTATACTTCTTCTAGAATGTCATCTGGTCCAACTTTTCCTTTCTTTATTTTTTGAAGTGCTTAAACCACTTCCATGTTTGTAATTTTTGTGACCATTTTTTTACGGTCTCCGTCAACTCAGCTTGTTTTACTCATTGAAAAAGCAATACGCATCGAAAAAGCCAGAACCGCCTTCTATAAATTAAAATTTTTATTAACAGAAATGGCACGTTAAACCTTAAAATCAGATTTATACGCTGCTACATATTCTCCACATTGTTGTATGGCAAGGAGAGTTGGACCCTTACAGAGACACCAATGAAAAAAAAAAAGAATGTGTGTGTACTTTGTACGCACGTAAGAAGTTATACTTCTACTACATATTATGTGATTTTTAAGACAATACCAAAAATTTAAAAAAATAAAATAATAAAACGCACACAAACTCATTGAAAAATGACACAAAGAAAAAATGATTTCTGAACGATAATAATTGTTGGCAAAAATTTTAAATACGCATTTTCTTGAAAAAAAATTATATAACAAATACACTTACAATCATAAAATGCATAAAAAAATAAAAAAATAAAAACTTGCATCGGGAATCGAACCCGCGAATTTCGGGGAGCTTTGATTCGTAATCGAAGCCTAGACTCACTCGTCCAATTCCACATTATTTGTCATGTGGAAAAATAGGGTAACTGAACGTTTTACTGTTTGACAGTTGTTTTGAATATAATTAAATTATGTAGTTTAAATTTTGTGGAACAAAATATTAAAATATAACAAAACAGTAAGAAAACAATATATTAGATGAAGATTGGTAGAACTTTTGTTGGTAATCAAATTAAGTATGTAAACCAAAGTATTACATACCTACTAGATAAATAAATCTACGCCAAAAATCATAATTTAAAAATAAAAATCGGACCTAATTTGGGATTTCTCTCTAAAATCCCCATTCTTGAGGAAATAAATGTACAGTAGAGCGTCGATTTTCCGAACGTCGATCAACCGAACGACCGCTTATTTGAACTATCGACTCCCGCGTCCCGCACTCGAATACCGAGCAAGCGTTAGTAATTGAGCTTAAAATATCTTCAATTTTCTTCAATATTGTATCCAAAAATAATTATGTTGTTGCAAAGACTGCACTTTTTTGTTTAGTTGCTAGTTGTCATTATCAAGATATAAATAAATAGGTAGGTATATAAATATGGCTTTTATTCACTTGTGGATAAATATGTATGACTATAAATATGTATCAATATATTGTAGTTCGATTATCCGAACAAATCGGTTTTCCGAACACCTATGTCCCCCAATTAGTTCGGATAGTCGACGCTCTACTGTATTTCAACCTAATCCAAATGTATAATTACAATATGATTATAATAAAAACTACTTACCAAATTAGAATGAGTTTTCCTTGTCCAAAATAGTCCAAAAGTCCAAAAATATAGGTATATGAAAACTATTTAAAAAGGCAGTATAACTATTAACCAACTTTTGTTTGTTGTTTCTTTTCACACGAATTTTAAAACGCAACAACCATAAATAATCAAACTATACAGCTGTGCCACAGACGCCATATTGAATAATTTTTGACATGTCATTTGAACATCCAATCAGAACAAAGTTATAATGCGCATGCGCCGGGATCATACGTTTTATCATATAAAAATTCACCCTCATATCGCCGGTAAAGAAGTATAACTTAAAAAATTGGAGGCCTTTGAGATGTGGATCTATCGAAGAATATTAGAGACAAATTGATCGAATAAGAAATGAAATAGTTTTACATCGAATGAAAGAGAGCACAGAAATAACAAAAACAATAAAAATTCGAAACTTACAATACATATATTTCGGCCACAGTGGCGACGCGTGACTTTTTCTAAAGTGTTACCAAAACCAGATGTAAAAAAATCCTATTTAAAAAAATTAAGATATGGCTAAATGTATATATGGCTTTAATAATATCATTTTGTATATCACTTGAAACTAGAGCTGCATTCCCGGGACATTCCCGGGACAAAGTTTCCGGGAAATTAGTAAAAAATGGAAATCCCGATTCCCGGGAATTCTTACAGATTTCCTGGGATTTTTTTTAATATTTGACTTTAAATTATGAGCAGAGATATTACTAACTCACAATGAATAAATTAATGATTTTGATACAATTATTATGTCTGTCTGCTTAATAATCATTTTAAATTATTTCACTTAAATTATTTATTTTTCAATTACATTTTAAACCTTACAATTATGGCCTTAAATCAGAAGGTATCATATCAGACGGCATAATAGTCTGGGCTGATTATCGGGGAATAGGCCATTTTTGGGAAAAGTTATTTACCAGCAATTTTATTGCTGAGATCGAATTATAAGATCCTATATATTAATAATATAGGTATGCAAAGTCCTCAGATAGTGTGCTACTTTTTTTATAAACAGAATGGCGACCGAAAATCGTGTTTTTTTTAATTATTGCTCTAGAACTCCGAAGATTTTAACTTTACAACAAAAACACTCAAATAAAAATTCACCGTGATTAAATTCTGCATAGAAACGTGTTTTCCCGATCTGCTCCGACGAAAATTTTCCTCGGAAAATGCGGGTTTTCCCAACAAAATCTTTAATTTTCAAATAAAGTTTTAGGTAAGTGATTATTTACCAATAATTAAATAATTTGGTGACTTTAAAGCCTTCTTGGTTTAGATTATAGTTCCAGAAGCTGGTGAAAATTAAACGAATATTTTAACAACAATTCAATTGTTAATTAATAATTTACGGTCGCAATAATAACCAAAATAATTATGATGCACTGATCAAACTTTGAAATCTTATAAAGATGAGATGCCTATTTAACATTTTGTCGATAAAATATAAATTTTTTATTTTTTTGCATAATCTTTAAATGTTTAAAAAAATAGTTATAAACAAATTAACGTTTCTCAGAAAGTTTTTATTATATTATAATTTTAAAAAATAGCTAAAATGCGCATTTCAAATATCTTGAAAATGAATGCTTTAAAAATTTTTGCAACCATTTGCAAAAAAGTTATGAAATAGCAAAGTAAACATACTATTACTACGGTGTTAATAATTTTTTTTAATTCTTTCAAAGCGTAGAAGTGAGTTTAAAGTACAAGCTAATTATTTTTAAAACAATATCGATTATCAGCTTAATGGTTATATTTTAATTAAAGATTATAAATATATTTTTTTGTAATTTACACGCGCGAAAGTAGAATAATACAGTACCGTAGCTACCCGCCCACATACACAACTCGCGCGAGTTTAAGCGTGTCAGTCGCTTCGAGTGAACATTTTATCTCCGGCTCTGTATCAAGCCTACTTTTGCGCTAAAAATTACAAAAAAAAGTATGTTTAATCTTTGATTAAAATATAACCATTGCACTAATTTTTGACATTCTTTGTGAGTAATTAGATTGTACCATAGACTCACTTTTAAGCTTTGAAACAATTAAAACAAATTATAAACAATGGAGATATCGTATATTTATTTTGCTGTTTCCTAACTCTTTTGCAAATGGTTGGAAATTTTTTTTAAAGCATTCGTTTTCAAGATCTATGAAATACGCATTTTAAGTATTTTTTAAAATTAGAATATAATAAACAATTTCTAAGAAATGTTAATTTGTTTATAACAATTTTTTTTAACATTTAAAGATTATGCAAAAAAATGAAAAATTTATATTTTGTCGACAAAATATTAGATAGGCATCACACCTTTCTAATCTTTCTAAGTTTGATCAATGTCTCATGATTATTTTGGTTGTTATTGCGACTGTAAATTGTTAATTAACAATTGAATTGTTGCTAAAATATTCGTTTCATTTTAACCGGCTTCTGAATTTATAATATATACCAAGAAAGCTTTTATTTCACCAAGCTATATAATTATTGATAAATAATTACTGGCCCAAAAAATTTATTTGATAATTCGAGATTTTGTTGGGAAAACCCACATTTTCCGAGGAAAATTTTCGTCGGAGAAAATCGGTAAAAACATGCCTCTATGTAGAATTAAATTGGGGTGAATTTTTATTTGAGTATTTTTGGTGTAAAGTTAAAATATTCGGAGTTATAGAGCAATAATTGAAAAAAATACGATTTGTCCGCGCCATTTTGTTTATAAAAAAGTAGCACACTATCTGTGGACTTTGTATACCTATATTAATAATATATAAGATCTTATAATTCGATTAAAGCAATAAAATTGCTGGTAAATAAACTTTCTTTTTACTTTACTAATTAGACCAACGTATTATAACTATTTTTTTTTAATTTAAAGATTATGCAAAAAAAAGAAAAATTTATATTTTGTCGATAAAATATTAAACAAGCATCTCATCTTTATAATCTTTATAAGTTTGATCAATGTATCATGATTATTTTGGTTATTATTGCGATCGTAAATTGTTAATTAACAATTGAATTGTTGCTAAAATATTCGTTTAATTTTCACCGGCTTCTGGAATTACAATCTATACCAAGAAATCTTTGATGTCACTAAGTTATTTAATTATTGATTAATAATTACTTACCTAAAACTTTATTTGAAAATTATAGTTTTTGTTAGGAAAACCCGCATTTTCCGAGGAAAATTTTCGTCGGAGCAAATCGTGAAAAGCCTATCTCTATGCAGAATTTAATTGCGGTGAATTTTTATTTGGGTGTTTTTGTTGTAAAGTTAAAATCTTCGGAGTTATAGAGCAATAATTGAAAAAAATACGATTTGTCGGCGCCATTTTGTTTATAAAAAAAGTAGCACACTATCCGCGGACTTTGCATACCTATATTATTAATATATAGAATATTATAATTCGATTCCAGCAATAAAATTGCTGGTAAATAACTTTTCCATGAATTTTGCTAATTAGCCCAGAGTATAAGCTTATTTTGTCTATGCGACGCGACGATCTGATTCATTTGGAAGCATCCAGAATGATAACAAAAATATTTATTTTGCATAATTAAAATTATGTTTATGAAGAATTAGTAGATAGGAAATTTAATACGTTATTATATTGGAGCAAATCAGCTGACCGGAATTTTAAAAAAATGACCTGCACTAAAAACATCAGACTTACATCAACAGAAAATGCGTTTTCAACTTCAGCAAAAAAAGAGCCAGCCTGAAAGATCAAACACTCAACAATTTATGTTTTTTTTTAAACATATTTCAATAATAAAAACAAAGAAAATTCAGATTAGATACAAATTTATAAGTTTTCTACTTTTAAAATTTCCTTTAAAATTTTGAATTTTCTTTTAAATTGTTGAATTTTTCTGAACATTTTTAATATGTAATCAAATTTAAACGTTTTTTACGTTGTAATACTAATTGCATTGAAAAATGGAAACAAAAACAATTCCTTCTTTTTTATTTTTAAATTTCTCGATTCCCGGGAATTCCCGGGAAATCCAAATTACCGACTCCCGATTCCCGAGAAATCAAAAGGTGCCGGGAAAATGGAGCTCTACTTGAAACTCTCGTAAAAACAGTTAATGTTTCTAGATGTTGGCAAAATTTTTGATCTTTTTTGTCAATAATTAATGTTAACAATTCCCTGTAATTGCCTCGATTGTCAAAGTCTTCGCCCTCAAAATGACCACGAAACGCTAATTCTTGGTTTGCCAAAAAACATACGGTATCTATTATAAGTGTGCTAAGGGTAAACCTACCTATTTTTTAACAAACTAATTATGTTTAGCAATATTTGCTCTAAGAACCTTGGTTAAGAGAACTTTCGATTCTTGTTTTGCCAAACTGAATCAAATTGGCTATACATCTTACATGTAGGTAACGGAGAAATTTTATGTTTCCTTTTTAAAACTCTAAAACTATTTAAATTGTGAACTCGGCCGCTGGTCCACCCATTTTTTCTGTAGAAACAAGAAGACATGGCCAAAAATACAGCCTATTTTTCTTCCAACCACATAACCAAGGATTTTCACTGTACCAACTAAATTTAAAATATCGAACTACTATTTTTGATTCCTTTTTTAAATTGTTTAAAATATGTCTTTCATTTCCAATAATCTAATTTTTTTCTTCAAAATTATACAAGGAGAATTACTTTTCAAGTAGATGATCGATTACGCAACGACACTCATCCATGGTTAATTGCGCGGACACTGTAATAGGTATCTACTGTAACCAAATCAAAAACTGGTAACAGGCCTACTGATATACACAGCGCACCCACGCCGTCGCTCCTTTAAAAATTTCAGCCACTAGCCGGTCCCGACCGATAGCGAGGATCGCCACATTTTAACCACAACTGAAAGTGGTAACAACGTATAATAAAGTGCAACTGTGTCACATAAACTCGCTAATATTTTCGTGTGTCTACGAGTAGTTGGCTATTTACTGAATTAGGTAATTTTAACACATATTATATTTCTATTGGTAAAAATATAAATGGAATTATTTCACAGTAGTCATAAAATATTTATTTGCAAGATTTTTAACTATTACTAATGGTACCAGTGGTTAAATGGACGCTTCGCCATTGTTCAGCCATGAAATGAGATATCCACAGAGGTATAACCTTTATACGTCATAATATAGGACAAGTTCGCCGAAAGGGGAGGCCCAGCCAAAAAAGAACATCCTGGCTCCGAAACCTCCGGAAGTGTTGGTATCAAGAGACCACCGCTAATCTGTTTAGAGCTGCCGCAAGTAAAGTTTTTATTGCCAATACGATCGCCAACGTTCTAGAGTATGTCCCTGTAAGTTGTATCCATACGGAAAACTTTTTTATTATTAATTTAAAAAAAAAGTTATTCTTTATAAAAAGTTCTGCATGGTCCAAAACCCAAGATTCAACCATCAGATATCAAATTTTATGAATTTTATACGAGGTATGTCAAAAAGTTTGAATTTCACTCAAGAGTAAAGTAGCTTTATTTTTCACAATATTGAAAATTGCTATTATGAAAAGTTGTTTGGAATTAAAAACTATATTCTAATATGCAATTACATCCTTCTAATCGAAAAAAACTTTTTTTTTTGTTGAAACATTATGGATAACCAACATTATTTTCAGTTATTTCAATTCTGATAAATCTTTTATTATTA
Source organism: Diabrotica virgifera virgifera (assembly GCF_917563875.1). NCBI lineage: Eukaryota > Metazoa > Arthropoda > Insecta > Coleoptera > Chrysomelidae > Diabrotica > Diabrotica virgifera. The sequence continues at coordinate 69,173,015 of NC_065447.1, read as the reverse complement.
ATTTTTACGAAAAAAAGTGATTCTTAATAAAAATTTCGGATGGTTAAAAACTTAAAATACAACCATCTTATATATCAAATTTTATCAATTTTATACGAAGTATGTTAAAACAGAAAAATTTTAATCAAAACTAAAGTACCTTTATAGTTCAGAATATTTAAATTAGAAGGATGAAATTACATACTAAAACATAGTTTTTAATTCTAAATAACTTTTCATAATAACAATTTTCGATATTGTGAAAAATAAACGTATTTTACTCTTGAGCGAAATTCAAATTTTTTTGTCATACCTCGTATAAAATTGATAAAATTTGACATAAAATGATTATATTTTAGGTTTTAGACCATGCAAAACTTTTTATTAAGAATCACTTTTTTCGTAAAATTAATAATAAAAGAGTTATCTGAATTGAAATAACTGAAAATAATGTTATCCATAATTTTTCAAAAAAAAATTCAATTAGAAGGATGTAATTGCATACTAGAATATAGTTTTTAATTCCAAACAACTTTTCATAATAGCAATTTTCAATATTGTGAAAAATAAAGCTACTTTACTCTTGAGTGAAATTCACACTTTTTGACATACCTCGTATAATATTCAAAAAATTTGATATAATTTGATGGTTAAATCTTAGGTTTTGGACCATGCAGAGGTTTTTATGAAGAATAACTTTTTTTCGTAAAATTAATAATAAAACAGTTTTCCATATGAATACAACTTCAGGGACATACTTTATAATTGGTCTAGGTCATATAATTGGTCAAGGTACTAAAAGAAGAAGAATGATTAAAAACTTTGTTTCATTAGTCTTAATGGTAGGCATTTTACGTTTCTTACTTTAGTAAATGGTTGTAGCAGTACTGTTAAAAACGTAAATATTAAACATTTTACTTTTATAACAATCATAGAAAAGTATCTTTTACTTATATGTAGGTTATTTATATTAATTTTAAAAATGTGTAGGAACTATTTTGAAAACGATTCTCCAACTGGAAATCGAAATATTAAAACAAAATATATTATTTTTATTACAATTTTCATAATGCATAAACTATTATTCAAAAACACGTCATAAGAAAAAAGTTTTAAGAATCTTATTACCTACACTTGATATTTATTCTTTATGGTATTTATTGACATAGTATCTATTATTTTTCCGTATTTTGTAAATTCATTTCACTATTTTATTCCAGTGTAATTTATTTAAAACAAAATATAAATTATATTTTAAATAAATATTGGTAAGGCTTTTTAGCTGTTTTCAATATCGTTATCTAATATATTTAAAAGCTAGAATGAAAATTTTATTGGTAATATAAATTCCACATGACAAGAAAGTTTATTGCATCATTTCAATTAAAATACTCGTTGATTACATTTATTTATAAACGTGTAAATACTATTACGCAAACTTAATTAAATTCTATATATGGACTAAATGTACATAGATTATTTAATGCAATTTTGAGTTAATGTTAAAAAGTAGAGTGGATTGTCCAAATATGTTACAAACATTTTTTCATGTTAATTATTACCAGAGTTCGGATTTTCATTTTGATTTTTATAAATAGTAAAAGAAAATAGTAAATACACTGGAATCCCTATAAGTCGGCCTCCGATAACCCGAAAGTCCGGCTAACCCGGACCGATTTAGAAAAAAGAAAGGAACAATACTGTGGTTTACAACTTACGTAATTTAGATGTACTGTGCATTATGTATTTCATGTTTTTGTAATTATAATGGAGTTTAGCTTGAAGTATAGTGTATTTTATTAATTCTTACCATATTCTCCGGCTAACCCGGATTTTCGATAACCCGGATCGGCCGCGGTCCCGATTAATCCGACTTATCGACGTTCCACTGTAATTCAAGATATATATGATTTGAACACGGGGAGCTATTCCAAAATATAATAGTATATTATATCATATCGCTCTAATAGTAATGAGTGAGGCTGCATACATGGAACTAATGCTTCCGTGTGTGCAGGCTCACTCATTACTATAGTCAGCGATATGATATACTATAATATGTGTCGACGCTGCCAAGCCAAAACGGCATAAACGCCAAAATGACCACTTTTTAGGTAGCTGCACTAAAAAATGGGATTTTAATTTCCGCACCAGACAGTCAACGCGGAATAACCGCAGAAAAAGTGAAATAGGTGTAATATAGGTTTAAAATTTTTATAAACGCCAGTCTAGTCACGCACATGAACACCGACGTGAACACCGATTGACATAATCGCCAGTGCCCGTAAGATTATCATTGTGTACATTTCGGTCCAGTAATAATAGTAAAGGTATGTATTTTTAAAAATTTTATGGATAAGTAACTTGGTATTATCTACCTTTGCAATATTTTCAATTTGTATTGATTTTTGAAGCGTAAACACACTGAATTTCTTTAAAAACTATGAGGCGTTTATGTCAAAACCACGTATTTACATCGAGGTTGACACAAATGCCATTCCTCAATGGTATTCTTATGCAGGTTTCTTATTTAAAAATTGCGCAAATAAAAAGTTTATTTTAAAATATTCTATTATAACTTTGTACTAGTGTGATGAACAATTCATTTTGTATTACAGCATAGAGTTCAAATCAATTTTATATAGCTAAAAATGGCGATCGATTTTTGGTGTTTATGCCATTTTTTTGTTGCACATGAATAGCAGAAGTAAAAAAATAATGGCCTTACTAAATGAAAATAAAACATATACCGACTCAGTACAAAATGATATACTGACTGACAATAATCCCCCTATATTTCCCTTAGAGGTTTATGACATTTATAATGCCAACATTGCAGAAGCTTTTAGCAATGACATTATCATCTTTGAGGAACCACCAGACGTTGCAGTAGAAGAAGAAATATTTAGTCACGATCTCACATCATGTTTCAACTTAGCAGCAGATAATGGTTTGGATGCCGGTATAAGTAGTGATCAAAATAAGGAAAATACAAGCAATCAAATCAATACGGATGTTGAACGAAATATTGACAGTGATTATGAATTAGAATCCACTACTTATTATTAGATATCCACTTTTAAGTATTTCATATTTACTTTTAAGTATTTCATCCTAGCACCAAAACATGTTTAAAGAATTTAAGGTTTTGTTTTTAACTTAGAATGTATTTTTGATTAATAAAAAATAAACCCTATCAAAAATCTTCTTAATTTCATCATTTTTCTTGTTGGCATAAACGACAATTTTTGATTTTCGTTTCTTTTTTCATTAATGGCATATATCCCTTTTAAGCGCCATATTGACTAACCTTACAACGATGCGATCGACACAAACGCCAGAGGTAAGTTTGGCATATTCACCAATGTTATATCTTGATTGGACATAAGCGCCATTTTATAGTTTTTAATTTATTTCAGACAGTATTTTCAGCCACATTAATGTTCACAATATATTAAAATTTGAAAAAAAAGTCACCAATTTTTTTGACTCACTGTGCAGATAAGCATAATTGGTAAAAATAAAAATAATTAGTTTTTTGTGTTTCCTGAAAAATCAAGTTAATGTCGTTTATGCCGTTTTGGCTTGACAGCGTCGATGTACATTATGCTATAGCTCCCCGTACGTGACAAGCTTTGGCTAAAAACAATCAAGTACTTTTCCACTTTGGAGAAGCTCTTCGCTTATTTTGTGATTTAAAATATACAAAATAACCTAGAACTCACCACGGGGAGGTAGCTGCCATCGAGTTCCATCACTGCCCACTCATCCACCCAACCATGTGAGCAATTTTTAATTTCCTACTCCATAGTCTGATTTGCTATTAAACTTTAGCATGTTGCTTCTAGATTCTATAGTTGTACGTATCCAACCATCCCTATTAGTAAAGCCACATACGGCCAAAGACGCCTCCGTCACTAATTTGACACTTCTTTGACCAGCCTGTGTACGGCAGGGTAACTTCCATAAATCTCCTTCTGGATCGCTACCAATTTTAATAAATTCTTGCATGTCTTCATCAGCCAGATTTTTCGTCATTAGGGGCTCCGATTATCTGCACTCTTGACAATTTATTCAATCAATCTAGGATTCCGCTTTAAAATTATGGGTCTGGATCCCGCGTATGAAAAAAAGTTGATTAATAGCAAGCTGAAAATTTGTTAATAGCTTAAGGGTGTCTAGTCGGATATATTTTGATATATGGGAACACTGTAACAGGGGAAATTTTAATTGTGGAACAGGTTAAAAATTTGGAATGGCCAGACCACGAAAAAGGCACATTTATTTTGTCCGACAGAACACACTTAAACTCTCCGAACAGAGATTAAACTCTCATGCAAAAATCAGACTGCTATTTATCACCTGTCATAATTCCTGTCATTTGGCATATTCTACATGTTCCACTCATTAAAACGCCCATTTGGTGATAAATAGAAGTCTGATTTTGGCATGAGAATTTAATCTCTTTTCGGAGAGTTTAAGTCTGTTCAGTCGGACAAAATACATGTGCCGTTTTTGTGGTCTGACCGTTCCAAATTTTTAACCTGTTCCACAATTAAAACTTCCCCTGCTCCAGTGTTCCCATATATTAAAGTTTGTCCGACTAGACACCCTTAAGCAATTAACAAATTTTCAGCTTGCTATTAATTAACTTTTTTTTCATACGCGGGATCCAGACCTATTATTGAACTTGGGAATTTCCAATTTTCTCGCAGTGTTATTCAAATTTATAAGATTTTATTTCGCTTTCGATCTGCACTTTAATATCCTTTTGTATCCTAATTTTCTTATACGACTACGTGAGTCAAAGATCATCGTTAGTAAAATATTTTCAGGATGGCCATAAAAGCCATTTCGTTGGATCACAGGGTCAACTACAGCATTTACAGCTCAAGATACGATTCGCCGTAATTAGCCATCTTCCATGAAATAATTTGCAAGGAGGGTTATTCGCTAAATTATTTGCACAGTTTTCGGAAGATATGGCAGTTCACATCTGGTTTAAATATTTTTGATTGCTGCTTAGTTCTTTTAAATTTACCTCAGGCAACTCAACTTTGAATTTTTCGTAGCACACAACAGGTAATCGCTCATAAGTTTCAATAAGTTTGCCGATAGAACACGAGAATGATAGAGGTCCTGTGGTATTTCCGTCCAGATATCTAACCAAATGTCGCAGTGGCAATTCGTTTGTATGTAGTTGACATATTTTTCATTGCAAGGGTCGCTTATTACGTACTCGCAATTCCATAATATGTATTACTCCACCGTGGGGCCCAGTGTTAACGACAGTACCATCGCAGCCAACAGCAGTCAACTCGTTAATTGACACCTGATTTTCTGTTAAATAGCTAAAAATCGTTGATGCTATGGTCTTTGAAGTACCGTTTTGAGGTGTAACGTGCCCTATACAGTCGCTACCAGGTTCCTTCAATAACACTTTATGTTCTTCGACAGTGGTTTTTCTAGATGACGATTCTCCCTGTTCTTGAATGTGAAGGGTTTGATTTTTGCGACCATCAAAATAGAGAGCTTGCAGACTAGCATTTTCCTTTATGTTTTTGAAGATATTCTTCTTTAGCGGCGAATCGATTGAGGGTAAAATTGTACATTTACCGCGCGCCTGCGCACACTGACACTATGTAGTTCTGACAGTATTGTAGTTCATTGCTAATCTTTCAAGATAGGTATGTATGTATCTGTAACCGTGCAAATAAGTCATTAAAAGAATATATTAGTGGTTTTAGGAAATGTATTATTTATTATAATTCTTGTGTTTTTGGATTAATAAAATATTATGTAAGCATAACATTTTTATACTATATGTCGCCGTGTTGTGTAAATATATCCGAAACTTACATATATATTCCTAGTGCCTCGATGGAGTGGTTAGAAATGCGTTAGCACTGAGATTGGAAGGTTGCGGGTTCAATTCCCGGGCGATTCATATTTTTCTTTATTTTTGGTTGTTTTAATAAAAATTTTTTGAAAGTGGTAGATAAGAAAGTTAGTTTGATTTTTAAATAAAATACAAATAACCTTTTAAGTATATTTACTTCGCTTAAATTTCCTATTATATAATAGAAGGGTATCTTCTTACGTGCGTACATAGTACACACAAATTCTTTTTTTTTTTTGTAAATCAAGTCGTTGCCTTTTTCTTTGTCGATCTAATTTAGATTTATCTAGCACATAGACTTGTCATTTTTAGATATAAATTCAATATCTTCAAGAACTGCACTAGCGATCATTGCTCCGTTTCTACTCGATAATCCATTTCGGTCTATTGCAGTCTAAGGCCGATGCCACATTATGCGTTTTGACCGGATGCGTTTCCGCCGCATCCGGTGAAAACGCATAGTGTGACAGATCGGTCCGGTTGCGTTGGAAACGGATGCGTTTTGAGTCATCGGTACGCGCTTACAAACTGCACCAGACTAAACGCATAGTGTGACAGGTCGGTCCGATTGCGTTGGAAACGGATGCGTTTTCAACGCATCCGGTCAAAACGCATAATGTGGCATCGGCCTAAGGTAGGCGGTGTAGTCGTAGAGTGCTTAGGGGTGTATTAGGTGTCCTTCTGGGCCTGGAAAAATTTACCTGGCGGTGGAGTTTAAGGTTCTTTAAATTAAATACATAAGTATTTTTAAGTGTATTTGAAACTATTTTTAGTCGTTTGAAGCATCAGGTTTCATTGATGTAAGAATTAAATTTTTAATTTTTTTAGGGGTCGGGCTGGTGGGCTAAATATTAAAATAAAAAAAAATAAAAATATCGCTATTCATTCTAGACCATTTGGCAACTTTCTTCACTACAGGCCTAAAAAAACTAGAGAACCGACCCACCCTAATGTGCACAATGTACTTCCAGTTTCATGCCTGCCTGTCCGTTCTATATCTATCCGCGAATATGACTCATCCGTTATTATAATGCTGGGGCCACAGTAACATTAACGTCTAACGTCCATTATCGTATTAATTAACACACCAAAAATGATGGAATAAACTGCGAGTTAAAGTGACTGGCCACACTACTTATTTTAGAGGGTAGTCAGCAGAAAACGCGTTTTTTAATCCAATAATTTCAAGATGGAAGTTGAAGCTGCTACGCTGTTATATTTTATGAGTGCTAATTAATATTTTATGAATTTATTATCTTATAAACGGATCAGGCAAAAGCCAAGACTCAAAAGAAGGTGGTAGATGATAAAAATGCACAGACATCAAATGCAAACCAGCTTGTTTTATATACCTCATTCGTTCCAATGCCAGATTTTAACGATTTTTTATATTTATTTAAATGGGTCCTATAGTATCCCATAAGTGTGCCTTTGTGCTTTGTCAAATCTTCTACCGTCGCTGGAAAAGATAATGATTGCACAATTCGACGCCAAGCGTCACCATGAACACGACGATTTTTATGTGATTGTTGTCGGGGATCCCATAAACGAGGTTCTGTTTCAAACACTGTTAAAAATTCAATTATTTTCTCATTACTCCACTCCATTTTCGTAGAATAGTATGTACCTATTTTACCAAACAAATTACTCTGCTGCGCTGCAAGCTAGAACTTGTTGAAACAGTGCAAGTGTAGCCACAACAACGCGATACGTAACGGAGTAACTCCTTTGAAGTGTCCAAAGAAACCGCCAACCGATCTATCGCCTAACGTTTAACGGCATTAATAGTGACAATAACAAATTGGCGCTCTAAGTCGTGGCTACACACAGTAACGTTCGACAGTATCGAGCGGAGTCGCAGCGTGCAAGAGACTTGTAAGCCGCATGGACCGAGAGCACGCCAGTTTCTGCTACGCCGCCACGTGCATGCGGCTTGCAAACGAGTCAGCGGTTTGGTATTAACCCGCGAGCAGTCGCGCCGTTAGAAAAAATCTAACATTGTATCCTTTTTCGTGATAACTTGATGAAAAATTTTGCAACATAACTTTCCACTCGTAAGTGCCTCGAGGAAGGGTGTAGTAATGCGTAGGTTTATTTTTTTTTCTTATTTTTTTCTTCTTCTTCTTCTTTTTTGGAATTTATGGCTTTGGTGAGAAAAAATTAGCTTAATAATTGTTAGAAATAATATTTATAACCTTACAAGTAAATAAAAAATACTATAACATGAAGATTTGTTGTAAATTCTCGTCTAAATTGGTATTGTTAGACAAAATCTAACGCGCGACCGATTACGTGACAGAAAAGAGCGCGACTGTTCCCGGCCTCTTAATAACACCCAGATCAGTACCGTTGATTCTGTAAAATTACTTGGTATTTTTTTGACAGCAACCTCAAATGGTCCCTTCATATCGATTCGTTAAGTAAGAAACTCGCCTCAGCTCGCTATGCAATAAGATCTGTCTCAAGGGAACTCAATTTAGCATCTTCAAAAATAACTAATTTTTGTTGTTTAAGTCTCATCTTCGATATAGTCTTCCTTTTTGGGGTTCTAGTACAGCTGCTCAATTTTATGTTATTTTTAATTTGCAGAAAAGAGAAATAAGATATCTGTTTGGCCTTAGAAGATCTACACATTGCAGAAGTTACTTCAGAGATCACGGAATTTTAACACTTCCATCTTTATATATTCTAGAAACGGTTCGTTTAATTCGTAAACACCTTCATGTCTTTCCAGCAAGGCCCAATCATCTTTACTCCACCAGAAATTCAATCTTTGATATATATTTACCGAACCCATCCACTGAGTTAGTAAAGAAATCTATATTATATTCCGCAAAAAAACTTAACAACCATCTCCCGTTACAACTTAAATCTGCAACAGATTTCCAAAGTTCCGTAAAATGACAAAAGTATATCTATCTAAAAGACCATATCATTCAATACAAGAATTTCTTAATGAATAACTAAGAAAATTGGGTTTCATACGCAGTAGCTTAAACTTAGCGGGGGGTAGCGGGTAGACTCTCTTTACGATCCCAGTAAAGACAAGTCTGCTTCAGGGATGCGCCCCTGCCCTTGCGTACGCGATCTCGGCTTTTTCTCCCAATCCTCTTCCGGGAGAGAAGCGGATCCTAGTCCCTATATCCTACCCACCAACCCAAACCTACCCAAATCCTTCCCTCGTCAACCCGCACTGGACCAGCGTGAGGAGATAACGGTCCAAACCTTCAAGTCAATGGATAGCACAAAAAAGAAAAGGCCCCCAGTCCCCAGCACTTCCCAAAGTCTTGATCAAGGCAGCGATCAAACAACAGACGAAAGAGGGGGTGCCAAGAATCCCTGGTCAGGACCCGGCTGCCACAAGATGACAATTTGGCTATGTTCTTACAATATTCGAACTTTGACGGACGACAATAGATTCCCAGAAGTAGAAAATGAGCTAAAGGATATAAAATGGGATATCCTGGGTATATGCGAAACCAGAAGAAAAAGTGATGAGTATGTAATACTAAAAAATGGCATACATTTTATGCATAAAGGTGGCGAATACACTGGAGTGGGATTCAGACAGAGTAGCATAACTTATCATCAGAATTAATAAAAGAACCACTCTGAAAGTAATCCAAGTATACGCCCCAACCAAAAGCCACGATGAAGAAGAAGTAGAAATATTTTATGATGAAATAAGAACAGCTATAGAAACAAATAAAGCAAACTACGAAATACTATTAGGAGATTTTAATGCTAAATTGGGCAAAAAAGAAGAAGATTATGAACATTTAATTGGCAATTATGGCTACGATGCTTCTCAATTTCATGAATGAACATAACATGTACTCACTGAACTCCTTTTTCAATAAAAAAAAACCAAGCCGAAAATGGACATGGATGAGCCCCGATAAAAAGACAAAGAATGAAATAGATTATATCTTAACGAAAAATAGAAACCTAGTAAAAGACGTATCGGTATTAAATCAGTTTGACCTAGGAAGCGACCATAGACTAATAAGAACAAAATAAGGAATAAACAAAAACCTAGAAAGAAAAGGAATACATGAAAAAAGATACAAATGGACATCTGAAGAAATAAAAAATAGTGAATTTAATAAAAAGATAATGCATGCATTAAATCAAGTTAACATGCAGCAGATAAACTCCAAGGATATTGATGATTTGAATAACCTTATAACCGAAACAGTGAACAAAAGCATTCTGCAACTGGAAAAACCAAAAATAACACACAATGAATTAGATAAAGAAATATTACCACAAATAGAAAAAAGGAAGATCTCAAATAAATCTAACAAAAAGGGAACGGCAGAATATAGAGAACTTAATAGGCAGATTAGAAAAGGAATCAGAAAACAAAAAAGAAAAGAAGAAGAAAAATTAATAACAACAACTATTGAAAAAAATAATAGTATGAAATGCCTCAGACCGACACTAGGACGACGTCAGATAATATCATTAATGGGAAAAGACGAAAATGAAATTACAACTAGAGAAAACATACTGAAACGAACAGAATAATTTTACACGGAACTCTACAGAACACATCAACAAGACGATAAAATTTAATGAGACCAGCACGGAAATTAATAAAAAATGTTAGATCGGAAATAATGCCAAAAGTAACAATTTCAGAGGTAACTACAGCATTGGGAAACATGAAGAGAAATAAAGCTGCAGGAGAAGATAGTATTACTACAGATATGATATTAGAAGGAGGTAAGGAAAGCATTGCAATTGTAACTAAGCTTATAGACAATTGTTTACACCAGGGCAAAGTCCCTAAGAGCTGGAACAACTCTAAAGTAATCTTATTACACAAGAAAGGTGACAATTGAAAGTTAGAAAACTACAGTCCCATCAGTCTATTGTCACACCTATTTAAAATACTCACCAAAGTCATAACTACCCGACTAACAAGAAAATTAGATGAATACCAACCATATGAACAGGCAGGTTTTAGAAAAGGCTATTCAACTTCCGATCACCTGTTAACCACAAAAATATTAATAGAAAAATGTAACGAATACAAGTTTCCAGTTTTTATAGCATTTGTAGACTACGAAAAAGCTTTCGACACTATAGAACACACGGCCGTAATAAACGCAATGCAGAATTGTAGAATAGACAACAGATATATTAACTTAATAAAAGAAACTATGAACCAAGCTACAGCTACATACTACCTAAATGAAAATGAATACTCGAACCCTGTACCATTAAACAGGGGAGTCAAACAGGGAGACACTCTATCACCCAAACTGTTCACCTTAGTTTTGGAGGACGTTTTTAAAAATCTAAATTGGAAATATAAGGGAATAAACATCAATGGCCGCTATCTCAGTAATCTACGATTTTCGGATGACATAATCCTGATAGCTACTGACCTACAAGAACTGCAAACCATGCTTTCAGAACTACACACAGAATCTTCTAAAATAGGACTGAAAATGAATTTAAACAAAACAAAAGTCATGCACTCCGAAGAAACGATGACAATAATAAATACACAACAAAGTTATAGAAAAAGTTGAAGAATATATATACTTAGGACAAAAAATAATACAAAATAGGGAAATTCAAACGGAAGAAATAAAAAAGAAGAAGAAAGTTAGCATGGGCAGCATTCGGCAAACTGAACTATATACTCAGAAATCAGCAAATTCAACTACATCTTAGATCTAAATCTTTGATGGATACATTATTCCGATATTAATATATGGGGCACAAACATGGACAATCACAAAAAAGAATATGAACATACTCAGAGTCACTCAACACGCGATGGAAAGAGCAATGCTTGGCATATCACTTAAGGACAGAAAAACAAACACATGGATAAGACAGAAAACCAGTCACCGATGTGGTACAAAAATCACTAAAATTGAAATGGGAATACGCTGGACATGTAGCTAGGAGCGATCTTAACAAATGGCACAGAACAATTCTAACCTGGAGACCATACGAACACAAAAGACCCAGAGGCAGACCTCCTATGAGATGGACAGATGATCTGAAACGAACTGCCGGGAAAAATTGGCTACAAGTAGCGTACAACAAAAAACAATGGAAAGGAAGACTTGAAGAGGCTTATGTTCAGATGTGGACGTGAATGGCTAGACGAAGAAGAAGAAGAAGCTTAAACTTGTCAGTTCCTAATGTTGTATTTTATTTATTTCCCAGAAATTCCCATTTCACATTAAATCCCAGAAAATGGTGGTCATCACCTTTCCAGCCGATTCGCTCTCCTCGGAGCATGTTCGCTGGGTGGCGTCCACGGTATCGACTATTCGTTGGTCTCTGGTGTATACCAGTGGAACCATGTTTCGTCGACGGCTATGAACCAATATAGAAACTCATTTGAATTACGATTAAACAGCATCAGACACTGCTCTGAATTGGTTTCATGGTTGCGTTTATTGTTCGGAGTTAAAAAATGCGATAGCCATCATGCTGACAGCTTATTTATGCACAAGGTTTCATGCAGGATATGACCAGCGAGATCCAACCTTTGAAATGCCTACTGTCTCAGCTATCTCACGCAACTTCAGTTGGTGGTCTACCAATACGAGATCGTGGATTTCTTTCACGTTATCTTCAGTGGTAGCCGTTTTCGGGGCACCTGGGAGTGACTTATCAAAAACCGACGTGCTACCACGTTGAAACTCGTTAAACCAATTTTGGACGGTTTTCCATCGAAGGAGAACAGCATTCAAGCGGTTCTTGATTTCGCTACAGGATTTCCCTGCTAAAACTAAGAGTCGAATCACCGACTGATATTGCTCTTTCTTCTTCTTCTTCTTCTTCCTCTTCTTCTTCTTCTTCGCGCGACTAGGATCACTCCTGTTTGTCTGCCTCTTATTCTGTTTCAGTTGTTGTTGACTGTACATTGTCTGTCCACCTTTTCGGCGGCCTTCCAACGGGTCTTCTGCTATACGGCTTGTTGTTTTTACAGATGTTCGCTAATCTATCTGGTTCCATTCGGTTTACATGTTCGTTCCAGTTTTTCTTTCTTGTTTTTATCCACCTGTTAATATTTTGAATTTTACATCGTTCTCGTATACTTCTGTTGCTTTGTCTTTCTCTTAATGATATGCCCGCTATTGATCTTAATACTTCCATTTCGATATTGTTGATTTGTTGTTTCGTCTTTCTTGTATCGGTCCTTGTCTCCGCTGCATATGTTAGGATAGGTCTTACTGTTGTCTTGTATACTTTTATTTTGCTTTCCGTGGTCAGATATTTGTTTCTCCATATGGTATCTCGGAGGCAACCACTTATTCTTGCCGCTTTTTTTGCTTGTGTTTTGGTCTTTGTTCTTATATCCCTGTCACTAGTCATCTCTACTCCTAGGTAATTGAATTTCATTACTTGTTCTACAATTCTGCCGTCTATTTCTAACTTGCATCTACGCGGCTCTTCACTTATCACTATACATTTAGTTTTTTTTACTGATATTCTCATATTAAGTTTATTTGCTGTGATATTGAAAGTGTGGAGCTGCCTTTGTAAGTCATCCTCGTTATCAGCAATTTGTACTGCATCATCGGCATAGCATAGTATCGTGATTTTATGCGCTCCCATGTGGTATCCATGTCGTTTTCTTACTTCGTAAATTATTTGATTCATCACCATATTGAATAACAATGGGCTGAGCGTGTCCTCTTGGCAGATTCCTCCTTTTAGTTCTATTGACATTCTATGTTTCTCCTTTTGACATTATAAATCTGGTCTTGTTGTTATTGTTAATTTCATTAATTAGCCATATTATCTGGTGATCTATTTGTTCAGCTTGTAATAAATTTAAGATATCATTTCGCCTCACCCTGTCAAAAGCACTTTTTAAATCTACAAATCACATGTATACTGGTTTTTCATATTCAATAAACTTTTCTACTATTTGCCTGATAATAAAAATTGCAGCTAGTGTGCTGCGGTTCTTCTGGAAGCCTTGTTGTTCATCTGCCATGTTCGCTTTTTCCTCGATTTTATCTTTTATGACTGCCGTCAACAATTTTAATGTGCTGTTCATCAGACTAATGCCTCTATAATTTTCAGGATTTTTCGAGTCTCCCTTTTTGAGTATCGGTAGCAGGAGACAAATCGACAAATAATTTCTTTTTTCATTTTTCCAAAATCCCCAAATATGCCCGTTACACACGCGGTCAAAATAAAACTACGAGTAATCAGTTTGGCTGATATTTTGACATAGGCCGTCTACAAGAATGTATTACACGATGGTAGATTCCTCTTGCGACAGTGGCGCCATCGCGCGGAGAGGCTAAGTACTTATCGGACTACTCACTAAGGTCGATCTGCACCAATCTGTTTATGTTTAATGTATAAAAATTATTGGATATTATGTAATTTAGTATGTTAACCATAACATTATAAAACCAAGGGGTGCCCGATCTAATTTTGATCTGACTATAATAAATAATAATTAAAAAATTACTTTTCTTTATTAACTAAAACAAATCGGCCAGGACAGATCAAACAAAAAAAAACATGTAATTGTTCTTTTAATTTGATTTTCTAATTTTTCTAACTAAAAAAATGAAAAATGACGATTTTCTAGGTTCAAAACATACGTAAAAAATACCATTTTTGAAATTAAAAGTAGGTACCTACATAAATTCAAGTTCAAACCTCATTCTATCAGTTGTTGATAAGTATATTGGACATGTTTCATTTTAAAATATTGTTTTTTGTGGTTGTTAATCGCCTGTCTTCTCATAAGAAACCTTCTTCATTAACAATTTAAAAAATACATTGTTTACCATAAAACAAGCCAAAAATTCTTATCGGCGCCTAGTAGAAGAATCTTGACTTTAGGGACTTGATAATTACAAAAATAATATTTTTTACTTTTGTTTTCGACCCTTAAAACTCGTCATCTTTCGTTCTTTTTTCCTTTTTAAATTGTTTATAACTCGAAAACGATCAACTTACGAGAAACATTATATAAGACCTTTTTTGTTTATAACGATCTATAAAATCTGAAATACACTCACCGGCAGAGAAAACGGGCACCCCAAAAAATGGGTCATTTTAATGTCTTGTATTTCCCAAACCTGATGTCCGATTTAAGTAATTTTTTTAATATGTTATAGCCTTACTTTTTATCAATATCGCTGTAATAATATTGTTGCTAGACAGGTACATTGTCATTGTATACAGGGTGTACGAATTAAACTGTGTTTTTTCTCAAATTTTGGAACACCCTGTGGAATGTTCTAGCTTTTATAAAATACTAAAATTATAACCAAACTATAGCCTCAGGTTTTCTTAACATTCTATTTTTTGATTCATTCGCTTATGTTGGATAATAAAACAGTTAAGCACTTTAACAACTACCCCTGTTTTTCGTTAATACAGGGTGTTTTTAAATAAGTACGGCAAACTTTAAGGGGTAATTCTGCATGATAAAATAATGACAGTTTGCTTTATAGACGTATGCCCGCAAATGCTTCGTTTCCGAGATAGGGGGTGTTGAAATTTTTCTTACAAACTGGCGATTTATTTATTTCTCTAAAACGGTTTGTGATATGCAAATGAAATTTGGTAGGTTTTAAGAGGTAGTTATTGCGCATTTTTTGGCATACAATTAAGAATTTTATATTCACCATTGGCGTGCATACGGGTATAAATATTTTAGATATATCCCGTATGCACGCCAATGGTGAATATAAAATTCTGAATTGTATGCCAAAAAATGCGCAATAACTAGCTCTTAAAATTTACCAAATTCCATTTGCATATCACAAACCGTTTTAGAGCAATAAATAAATCGTCAGTTTGTATGAAAAATTTCAACACCCCCTATCTCAGAAACGAAGTATTTGCGGGCATAAGTTTATAACGCAAACTGTCATTATTTTATCATGCAGAATTACCCCTAAAAGCTTGCCGTACTTATTGAAAAACACCCTGTATTGACGAAAAACAGGGGTAGTTGTTAAAGTGCCTAACTTTTTTATTATCCAACATAAGCGAATGAATAAAAAACATAATGTTAAGAAAATCTGTGGCTATGGTTGGGTTTTAATTTTAGTATTTTATAAAAGCTAGAACATTCCACAGGGTGTTCCAAAATTTGAGAAAAAAACACAGTTTGATTCGTACACCCTGTATACAATGACAATGTACCTGTCTAGCAACAATATTATTACAGCGATATTGATAAAGAATAAGGCTATAACATATTTAAAAAATTACTTAAATCGGACATCAGGTTTAGGAAACACAAGACATTAAAAATGACCCATTTTTTGGGGTGCTCGTTTTCTCTGCCGGTGAGTGTAATATCTGATCTATATTAGATCGGGCACCCCTTGCTTTTTTTAATTGTTAAAATAACGTGTGATTCAAAATTATTGTCACCATAGGTGGCTCTGAACGACAGAGATAGCTTATACAGTGCATGTCTATTCTTAACTCAGATATATTTTCCAGTTTACTTTGCAGTGTACGTAAACGTAACAAAAAAAGTTAGGTTATGTAGAGATGTTGGTGGTGGACATATACAGCATCTTGTTGGATTTTATTTATTATTGTTACTTATCATTTTGTTAATTCTTTTTATTTTTTATTAAAGTTCTGTGTTAAAGGTTTGACTGATTTTTTATATTTTATAATGTTAATCAAAATTAATTGATAAACCAATGATATAAATTCAGATTAAAACAATACATACGTAATTTTTTGCACGGCTAGCTTTGATCCTAATAATTGTAGATCGCTCGTTACTAAAATACATATATCCAATAGGGCTTTTCATCGATTGTCATTTGTTTCGAACTTCTGTCATATGTCACATAATATTAATATATCTACGTCATACGTCTTTGGTTTGTATCATTGGTTATATTAATAACGTATGACGTAGATATATTAATATCATGTGACACATGACAGAAGCTCGAAACAAATAACTGTGAATGAAAAGCCCTATAATTTGTATCCATTAAACAGATCGGTGCAGATCAACTCTATATCGGATCATCTACTAATATAAACGCGTAAGTAAATTGTACTTTCTTTTCTAGCCAATTCACGACTCTTCGCTCTCTTGAGCAAGTGTATATCCCTAAGATAGAATATTATTATTATTGATTTCCATAAATAAAACACATTAAGTTGTTTTTTAATTCCAATTGTAATAAATTTCCACTTTAATTCCGTAATATTTACACATTAAATAATACAATCCTAGCAACTCCCATTAATAAATATATGGGTATATATTTATCTATATTATGTTGTAGTTTATGTTATTTTCAGTTGAAAATTATGCAAAAAATTATATTTATACGTAAAAGCTATTATTAAGTGTTTACAAAATACTATAATAGAATTAAATCTGCGAGCAAAATAACATAATTGAAAATTATAACAAATTACCTACATAAAATAATATTTGTTTAATGATTCATAACGACCGATTATAAATGGCTACGTGAATAGCTAATAAATCAGTTGTGAAATTATTTATATTTCTAATTATTAAATTTGTAAAATTGTATGTACAATGTTATTAAACTTTAAAAAATACCCAAATAAGTACTCGCTACCGCTTGCTCAATATTTGATCAGGTTAGCCTTGGAAACAATAATAATTGAAGAGTTAATTGGAAGAAGGGTACAAGTTAAAAGTTTAGTTTTGAGATAATCGCAGTTAAAGTTTCACAATTGAGGTGGCTTATAACATAACTTTTGAGTTATATTACTTCTTAAATATATTTTGGTGGTAAGCAGTAGGCATTAAAATCATTATATATGAAATATAACTATTCGGATTTTTGATGATATCAAATAGAGTTTTTTATTAAAAAATTATATTTGTGCCCTTCTTCCATACACCAAGTACATTTGTTAGTGTTACTTTCTGTATATTAAATGGCGTTAAAGAGTACATGTACCCTTCTTGCCTACCAGATTAGTTACTTTTTTTTATTTTCAATTGAAAAAATTATACCTGGGGATATTCGCAGGAAATTTGAAATGAAATTCTTGAATCAATTGTTTCATTGTATTAGAAAAATTTCAATTTTAGATACAAGTAGTAACAAACTTCGTAATTTGTTAAAAAATTATTCAAAATACAAATCGAAATAAAACTGCTTAACATTACAAAATGCACATTACAAAATGCACATTACAAAAAATGACCTTACAACCCAATCTTAGACGTTAGTTTTCTGGAGAATATTTTCGTAAAACCACTTGTGTTGTTCGGGAATATACTCTATTTGCTTCCGAAAAGCAGCAACCTTTTCTACTGAGATTTTATTTTCCTGGTTTCTTCTCTTAATGAAATTTTTTCTTGTGGAGACCAACCAGTTTTTCTTTTGAGGTCAACCATTAGAAAAGGTGTATAGCAGTCAAAAGAAGACTTGTTTAGATAACTACCAAATTCAACAGTCCTTATCCACCTTACTTCATCCCTGTAGTTTACCTTTTGTTTCAATGTATTTTCAGTCCTTATTACCAAATTCATGTCAGTTTTCAATTGATCGAAATCGTAGAAACATTGCTGCATATCTATTATTTGGGATTTTTTAATGCTTCCTTGTATTATTTTCCCATATTCATCAGGACTATAAATATTTTGGTGCTTTTTTAAAACCTTTTCCACTCTACCAAAGTCACGATCTGAATCCAAATAAGTGTGACCCACTTCTGGGAATTTATGATCTATTATTTTAAACTTTGATTTTAGTATAAGGTACTGACACAGCAGTATAAGGTTACTGTTTTTATTCTGCCCTCCGCATGAATCAGACCACACTATGAGGTGATCTTTACCTGCAATCATATTTTCACACCTAATTGTAAAATAATACAGACAACTCATAATCTGGTTACTCCTTTTAGTACCAAAGTCTTCAGTCCAGTTAAGCATAACTGTGCTGTGATTAACTTCATCTCCATTCTTTGTTACAAAATGTATACCAAAATTAAAAAACCAAATTTGTCTGAGATAGAATGATAGAGAAACTGAAAGTTTTGGCAGGGGCATTAGCTGCTGAAGATCCGTGGTAAGAAAGCACATTTGTTCATTCTCTTCACATTTTTGCCGATCAGACTTGATAAGGCTGTAACCGAGAGCAGCGTTCTTTTTGTGAGTTATTAACTCAGTATCTTCATTGACTAAATCACATTTTGAACAAGTGTTGCTCCTTGGAAGACCAAAAGAAAAATTGAATTTTGTACAGAATATGAATATTTTATACAGAGTTGTCTTTAGATTCCTCTTTACATGTTTCTTTATACAACTCATACATCTTACGAAGGGATAAAATCGGTGATAGAAACTTTTTGTGGGGATTTTTGGTTCTCGAATAATGAGATTCCTCTGCTGGAAAGGATCCTATATGTTGACGTATATATTCAAGTACTTCTTCTTGAGTTTTATGAGGCCTATTGCTATGTTTTCCTCTACTATCAGGAGTAGGGGCACTGATTCCTTTGCACAATTTTTTTTGAATTACATTTAGTTTCTTGGCACTAATTTGATGAAGGTTCATAAATGCCTTCTTACAAATTTGTACAGTACCAGATTCTGATTGGATGAAATAGGTATATGTGTAATCTCTCTTTATTTTCGGGTTTCTCTTACCAAACTTGCATGGTTGACGTTTCATACTTTGAAACAAGTATATATTTTTGTTATTTACATCAAGTGTGTAGTAAGTATTCATAATACGTATCTTGTCTTCTATTGTGAAATTTTCGTTACATTTCTTTTTACAGGAATATATAGGAGTTTCGCACATTTCTTTTGCGGGAACTAACTGTGCTTTGTAATTTTTATACTCAAGGCCTTTTTCTCTATTTATGTAATTGATCTTTCGTTTCCACGTTTCTGGATTGCACTGTCGTTTTCTTGTTAATTTTTCTTTAGCAGGCTAGTCGTGTTTACGTTTTCGTGTTGTATCCAGTCGTTCTATTAATGTTGGTTGAGTTGACTGTTGATTGATATTGGTAGGTATTTCGGATTCATATTTAATACTATTTTCATCGCTAATATGGTCCAAACTTGTCATGTTACCCGGTATTGCCAATTCTTGAACCAGATCAGAATTAAATAATAATTGTTGATTATTATTACTAGCAGTAGCATAGACTTCTTCTGATGGATAATCTTTGTTCTGAACAGAGTTCAAAGTCTGCAGCTCATTTCCTTCATTCATCAGATTTGCATCACTGTCATCACTAGTGTCTAGGATGTAATTATCTGATGAACCTGCAGAAAATGGTTCACTTTTCGATGAAGAAGTACTATCTGAAAAGGAAAAGAAAATATTTGGTACATGGTTCCTGTCCTCATGGCTTTACAAAATGTGGTTCTACATAAGTATGACTTTGACCCTACGTTAGGTATCATCAAATTGAAGTTTTTCTGTATTTATATGAGATTGAGAACTAGATAAATCGGTACTTGATACAGTAGATCAAATTTTGTTTGAACTTATTGAGAAGTATGTAAGTCGCAGTATAAAAACTATTTTTTTTTTGAGAGAAATATAAAGATATTTTACTATGGATGTTACTATGGATAGGTATTACATTTAAAAAATAAAACTTTGCCAACGAAAAACTTAGTAACACTCTGTACATTCCGAATATTATAACAATGATAGGTAACTTTGTTTTGAAGAATATTATTGCAAAAGCCAAAGCAGCTTTTTACATGACATGAAAAAGATTATTTTTATGAGAGATTAACTTTAAACATATTGATTTAAAACTTATATACTATCATTGTATATACCATACTACCATACTAACCATATTCATCATTGGCTGCAGAACTAGTAATTTTTTGCTCAAATAATTCAGTGTCATTATTTCTGTTGGATTCTGCTCTAGTCACTAATTCAAGAATTTTTTCCTCTAGTTTTACTCATTTTCGCTGAAGAATGAAAAAAATCCACTTTCTAATACAAAAACTGCTCCTTTTGTACTTTTGTATCAACACCACGATTAGCATCAAAACATAACCGCAAATCTACAACGTTTTACGCCTGAATGCACGAACAGAGTGAGGGAGAAATACTGACTACGACCTGCGTTTAAAAATCAAAAAGACTCCTTTTGAATAAAGATCATTTCTTTTAGAATAACAAAGTTGTTGTAGGAATGGGTTAATATCGTATCTTTAGTCAAACGACATTCTATAAATAAAAATTATATTAACAATGCAGAAAAATGGGCATAAAACACATTGAATCCCTCATCCATGAAAAACAATGACCAGCTTTTAGGCAGTTTTAAAGTGAAGAAGGCTACTACCATGTTTGAGTTCTTTAATGTTTAAATTATTTCATTAATATTTTTTTCTTTATTTGTGTATGAAGGTTTCAAACTGACTTGAATTATTTTTCCACCAGACAGTTGAAAAAACACCTCCTTAAACTTGACTTTTATAAGATTCAAAAATTAAAGACCCTGTTTTACAACTGAAAACGTGTACACCTAGCAACTTATATCCTTCTTGCAGTTGATATTTTCCTTAATTTTAGTCGTAGAGCAATGAAAGTCAGACACAATGCGACTAGGTATACAAAAAACTGTACATATTGGAATGATTTACCGAAGAAGGGTTCAAGTTACATATTTGCCTTCCTCCAATTAACTCTTCAATTGTAAACAAATTGAAGAGTCTTAAATGCAGAATTCACCACTCAATAAAATTAAAATGGTAAATAGTTATTTAAATCTAAGACTCTTCGTGTTGAAATTTCTTTCCGGTACATCCTCATTCTGCGACTTTTACAATTTATAAGACCGCAGACGACGAATATATAAAACAAAAAGGACTCCTTGCAATCACATTCTGTTTTCATTCGTCTAGGAAAAGGACAGAAGAGAAACTTTCTATTACTCAAATGTGAGTAAAGATAGAAAAGTAAATAGATGGTTTTGCTTGTTTTTGATTCAGAGGGTTGCACAATCGCTGGACAGCTGTTTCCACCATTTCAGGCTTCCTCAACAGCTCTAGCATGCACTCCTCTGAATCTAAAAACAGCTCAACCATAAATTTAAGGGGAACTTCAAAATCATTGAATTTCCCATTGGGACGCGATAGAGCGACATCTCTTAACAAACTGAAGAGTCTAAAATGCAGAATTCACCACTCAAGAAAATTAAAATGGTAAATAGTTATTTAAATCTGAGACTCTTCGTGTTGAAAGTTCTTTCTGGTACATCCTTAATCTGCGACTTTTACAATTTATAAGACCGCAGACGACGAATATAGAAAACAAAAAGAACTCCTTGCAATCATAATTGTAATCTTTTAAATGACAGATTGATAATTATAGTAGGGGAGGAAAATATGCTAAATTTGCAGTTACTCGAGCGTTATTGGACCTTATTTGAGTTGTGAAGAGTAGGTCTTAAAACCAAAAAAAGTTAAGTTAAGTTAAGTTAAGTTTAGTTTTCGATAAAATGGGGGACTTTCCATTTTTAATTTAATTTGCCATTTATAACGATCGTTTTTGCGACTATAGCGCCATCTATCCATATTTCGAAAAAATGTCTCGAATAAAAGTTACTTATTTTTTGTAAGGAATCCAAACCTGCAATAAGAAATGGGGGCTCCTTTTTAAGATTTTAAAGTAACCCCCCCCCCCCCCAACGGGATCGTGTTTAGTGTCATTCTATAGATTTTTCAAAAATAATTAATACGTGTATTTTTCAGTTTTTCGATCTGATGTTCATTTCGCGAAATATCGCGGGGTTCGTATTTAATATTTTAAATGTACTCCCCACCCCTCTCCGTGGGGGCTCGTCTTTTGTATCATTCGATAAATTTTTGAAAAATATTAAACACGTATTTTTTAGTTTTTCGATCTGACGTTCATTTCTCCAAATATTCGCATTTTTTGTGAAACTTTGTGGCTCACCCATTTCCTTACGCCCCGCTCAAATCGTCAGATTTTTTAAATATACACTGTTCTGCATGTAAAGTCCTTTTCATGAGCATTTTTCAGTGCGTCACAGTTTTTCTATTTCTTTCTAACGCATTAAATTTTATGTGACAGAAAACAAGGCACGTCTGTGATTACAGACATTTATAACATTTATTCTAGTTATTCTAGTTGTCGATAGATGGCGCTATAAACCTAAGAAAAAATCATTTACGAATTATATTATAATATATCTACGAACATATCCTGTACAATTTATAAGACTATGCAAATCAAAGAAAATACCATTTTATAAATGCAATAAACACAATTGATTTGTTTTTATGCCAAATTGCAAATAAAATGTGACAACTGTCAGATTTAATTAAGAGGAAATAGTAGCTCTCAACAGGTAGCGAAAACGCGTTCCAAGATTGCGCCTGTAATTTTGAATATTTTTTCTAGATATTTGGCACACGTATTCGTAATATAATAACGAATGGCGGTACATAGCCCAATTTGAAAAATATATTAATCTGTGGAAATAACTCTGTAATTACATACAATATTAAAAAACGAGCCTGTACCGCTATTAAGAAGAACAAAAAATACACTTTCTTCAAATAAACTTTTTTATCCGATGCCTAGATTTTGTGTCATTTTGGAACTACTAAAATTTTTTATTTCATTAACTTTCAAAATACACTTTCTTCAAATAAACTTTTTTATCCGATGCCTAGATTTTGTGTCATTTTGGAACTACTAAAATTTTTTATTTCATTAGTAGTTCCAAAATGACACAAAATCTAGGCATCGGATAAAAAAGTTTATTTAAAGAAAGTGTATTTTTTTGTTCTTCTTAATGGCGGTACAGGCTCGTTTTTTTAATGTTGTACTTAATTACAGAGTAATTTCCACATATTAATATATTTTTTAAATTGGGCTCTGTACCGCCATTCTTTATTATATTACGAATACGTGTGCCAAATATCTCGAAAAAATATTCAAAATTACAGCCGCAATCTTGGAACGCGTTTTTGTTACCTGTTGATCGCTACTATTTCCTCTTAAAATGTCATGTTAGAATAAATGTCATAAATGTGTATTATCACGGACTTATCTTTTTTCTATCATTTGTGACGCAGTGAAAAATGCTCATGAAATAGACTCTACTTAGCTTACGTTATCTTTATCTGACGATTTCGAGTTTTTCTAGGGATAGATTTTTTTTCGGACTCCCTTAACGAACTTCCCTGTATTAAGAGCCAATTTATGGTAGAGGTACATTTACAGGGTACAAGGTTGCTCCCAATGTGATCTGACTCACTCGAGTAACTGCAAAAATCCCCGCTTGGACTCCCCTACCATTACTGCAATTTTATTAATGTTTGTAAACGCCACATTGATCAGCTCTTTTCATTCGTATTTGACTGCTATTATAACTATTGTGACTTAAAAATGCCGTTGATTGATAAAAAATCTTCCAAATATAATCAGCGTGCGATAATTCAATTTTTGTTTGCTGAAGGTTTGCAACCCTTGCAATCTCATACACAAATGCAACCAGCGTATGAACACGCATATTTTTCGTATCCAACTGTGAAGGAATGGTGTTAAAATTTAAGAGTGGAAGAGAGGAGACTCAGCACTCACACGCATTGAGTATCTACTGCATCTACTGACAGGAATATGGCATGTGTGGAAAGTTTTATTAGAGAACAGTATCGAAATTTGATCAGAGCAACTTCATAAAATGTTGTTTATAAGACATAATACTATCGTGTAAGACACACAAGTTTGTGCGCAATACAGCCTTTTGTCAGAGGACCAAAAATACCTTTGTAATATTTTACGGAATACAGACAAAACGGAAATATCTATTTTTCATCAACAATTGCTGGTAACAGACCTTAAAGTGTATATCAACGCAAATATGTGTAACTAATCTTCGAACAAGCTCCATAAAGCAATAAAACGAAAACGTCCAGGGAAGCTCTTACGTGATGGTATTCTTCTCCATGATGCTCGGCCTGATGTTGCCAAAGTAGTGAAAGAAAATCTACCATGAAAGGAATGGAGGATATTAGAGGAACCACTTTATAATTTGGATTGGTCGCCTTGCTATTTTCATATATCGTTAAAACGATAATCGTTTTCAGTTGGACGAAGGAGTACAAAATGCCGTAAAACAATTTTTCCGGCAACAGCCATAAGAAACGTTTAAGCAGAGTATACAGTGGTTGGTAAAACAATGGGATAAGATGCCTTAATAAAATTGTAGTGGTGATTATTTGTAGATATATTTGCCAACAATGTTTTTCTAGACCAAAGATGTGTTTCAATTGAACAAGCCTCGTATATAGGTCCTGATAGACATTTAACTAACAAAAAAGGCTATAATGTAGCACTAGCGAATGGGCACCAGGGCGGTATTTTTATATAACAGCTAGGCCGGGCCGAAATTTTTTTTTTTTTTAGTTTTTATACACGGCTAGTTGCCAAAAGTTGGAACTAATATTTATATAATCTTATACCAAATTTGGGCCGGTTTAAAAAATAATTAACCGGGCCCCCTGGCCCTTAAATATTTTTTTTGGTCGAAAATGTTTTCTTAAATTCTTGTACAAGGCTAGTTGCTAAAAGTTGAAACTAGTATTTATATATTCCTATACTAAATTTGGGCCGGTTTAAAAAGTAATTAACCGGGCCCCAAGGCCCTTAAAGAATTTTGATTTTGTTAAAAAACTGCCTGGAACTATTAAAAAAGCTTTTGTTGTCATATTATATTGTTAAGCGAAAGAAAGAATAATAATATTGTCGACAGGAAAAAATACTTCAGCTTTTAAAGGACGTTATAGAAGACCTAAACTAAATTTTGAAAGATAATACAGCGCTGGTCATCGACAAAAATAAAATTCGGAGAGGAGTTAAGGAAAACACACAATAGTTCCAGCATGAAAATAAAAATTTAAACAAGTCAATTAAAGGGCTATACTTTGATGAAAGAAAAATATCAAACCATGGTCTTCGGAAACACGAGACGAATTATAAAAACTGAAGACCATATAGCTTTAATTGAAGGACCTGGTAGTTTATATTTTGGGTACTTAGCTCTTAGCCAATCTCGTGTCATAGATATTGTCGAAGGAATATTAGACTACTTACAAAGCCGTAATATAGATCTAAGCAAATTAAGTGTTATGGGATGTGATGGTACAAATGTCAATACGGGCTGGAAGGTGGAATCATTCGAATTATAGAAATTCGAGTAAATAAACCATTACAGTGGAGGGTATGAACTTCTCTTGCGATATTTGCTGCAAAAAACTAGATGACAACACAAAAAGGTCTCGATTCATATTCTGAGCCGATTGGATCCCTTCTTCCCAATTGCGAAAAAGTGGCTGTTATTAAATTTAAACCCATAGCAGCTGGCCTGTCTCTTGTAAATGAAAAAGATCTAAGTTCAGATCAACAGTATTTGTTCACACTATCTAACCCTCCGTTACTCGCACACGGTGTGGGAGACCGGGCCTGTAAATAAATTCCTGTAACTCTGCTTGTAGTGGGGATTTTGAATGGCTACTTCGTATACCCCTTCAGTGGTCAATCAACTGTGGGTAAAGTCAGTTCGCAGTGTAAAAAATAGTACTGTCCTTTTGTTATTACGCAACACGGTCCCGTACACCGTGTGCGAGTATTTGTGCACCAATTTTTGTGTTTGGATCACACATCGATATTTTTAATTAGTAAGGTAATTTAAGATCTTTTCCTTATTTTCAATGTTTATAGATTAGTTTATTTATATTTATATATATAAATATAAATATATAACTTACCCAGAACCATCAGAATGAGGCTTAGGGAGATATGTGGTTTACCAACAAAACAAGTACCAGTCGTAACACCAGGAACTTCAGATCGCTGTGCTGTTTGTGATTGGAAGAAAAATATGAAAAACAAAGTTTTACTGCCAAATATGCTCAAAATATCTGTGTTTGAAACACCATTGTTCCAATGAATGTGACACCATTGTGTATTTCATGTTTTAAAAACGTTAATTAATTTTTATAACTTTTTTTGTTACTACAATTACTCTTTATTTTTAATTTTTTTGTGTATTGAATTAAGATCTAAAGTTCTTAGTAAACAAATTTAACCATATTCAATTTTTTTTTCACTTCCAAAGTTTTTGTATATACATATAAATGGATAACAATGAAAATTATTAAATTTTTGATTAAAGTAATATAATGTGAACACAAACGCATATCTACAAAATTATATGATCATATATTCATTAAATAATTTAATCGTACACAATTTTGCAAAAAAAAAATAATTTTAAAACACTGCTGACCCATATTTTTGGACCCGGTCTCCTGCACCGTGCGCGAGTATCCGATCACAAAAAGTTGGCGCGAGTAACGAAAGGTAAAGAAATAATTGGAGATGGAATATGTTCTCAAAGTTTGGCAGAGAGAAGTCCAGGATAGATGGCACAAACATGTTGTTTCACGACAGCTAACCGCATTTTTAGAGTTTATGTAGCTACAACTGATCCTTGTGAAAGCTTAAAGATTTTAGCTGAGTTTGTAATACAAGTATATTTTCGTATGAGGTTTGAGATAAAAACACAGCCAAGATTGGAAATATGGTGCCAGGCATCCATGGAAATTAATGCATTCCTCGAGAGATTTTCCGAATAATGTCTCATCAATTATCAATAAAGTTATTCAAGACAATGCTTAATTTGCGCACCCGGAAATCATTCAAATTTGTATGTTAACAGATTCACGTTAACGTATTAGAGATGTTGCTTTTTCATAGTATCCCAAATCCCTAAATCAATTTTGATGCAGAAGATTACATAGATGTTATAGACTGGATGAATAGTACTGTAACAGATTTGGTTAAATGAGGAAGTATCCAGTAATGAATTATTTACTGATGATTACGATGTACATCGAAAAGATCGTAAATTTGATTTAGTGGATAAAACAAAAGGCGGTGGCATTTTGCTTGCAATAAAAATTTTTATAAAGTCCGAGGTAATGGATACTTCACCATTTGATCTTCAGTTTCCATTAATTGATATGTTAGTTATTAAATGCAGCATAAGGTATATCGTTTTTTATGTAATGGTATTATATATTCCTGATAAGTTCAGTTTATTAGATTTTGAATTTTTCTTTGAATCTTTAGAGCAACTTGATTATTTGAATGATAATTTTGTGATTATTTTGGGAGATTTTAATGCGCCTAAATTTATTGAGAATGACATATCGGATAGAAAAACTGCAGCAATTTTAAATTTATTTAATACTAATAAGTTGGATCAATATAATAATATAAAAAATACACTTGAACGAATACTTGATTTGATAGCATCCAATATAAAATGTACTGTGTCTCACGATGATTTGCCTCTTGTAGCTGAGGATGATCATCATCCGGCTCTACTAATAAATTTTAATAACATATTTTCTACAGAAGTAACGTTTATTCCAAATTCACTTGATAAAGCTTATAATTTTAGGAATGCAGATTTTGTTAACTTATATTCAAGTATCCTACAGAGTGATTGGAGTTTTATCGAATGCTGCGACGAAGTAGATATTGCTGTACAAACTTTTTATAATAAAATTTATGACATTTTTGATAAGCATATTCCGGTTTACAAAAATCATGCTCATAAATATCCACCTTGGTTTGATTCCGAGATTATAAAAAACATAAAACTAAAAGTTAAATTCCGACGCAAATATAAAAAATCTAAGATTCATTCCGATTTTATTGAGTTTAAAAGATTACGACGACTAATAAAATATCAGGTCAAGGTGGCATATGACAATTACTTGGAGGATATTCAAACAAATATTTCTCAAGACAAAACTAAGTTCTGGTCTTACATTCACTCTAGAAATAAATCATCACGAATTCCTGGAAACATGAGTTTTGAGGGAAGTGATTACAAAGATCCGCAAGCCATAGTGAATGCTTTTGCGGAATTTTTTAGTAGTGTTTATTTAGTTTCTGATGAAGAAGGTGGTTGCAATTATCCAATAAACCCATATATGACATCAATTAATTTTCAATCGGTTACAGAGGATGAAATAAATGCTGCTATCAGAAAGTTAAAAGATAAGATGACATCAGGCCCTGACAAGATTCCCTCGTTTCTTATTAAAGATTGCGCTGGTGCATTTGTCATACCTTTAACCAAGATTATAAACTTATCTATACAACAAATGAAGTATCCAGAACTATGGAAGGAAGCAAGGGTGTGTCCGATATTTAAGGCTGGGGTGAAGTCAGAAATAGAAAACTATAGAGCTGTCTCTATTTTATCTAATTTTTCAAAGGTTTTCGAAATCGTATTATATAATAGGATCTTATCTTCTGTTCAACTTTATATTTCATCTCATCAGCATGGTTTTGTTAATAAAAGATCAACTGTAACCAACTTGGTTTATTTTACCCAATATCTTTCTGAAGTTATTGACGATAATGGCCAAGTTGATGTTATATATACCGATTTTTCGAAGGCTTTTGACAGAATTGATCATGAAGTATTACTTAGCAAGCTTTCAACATTTGGTTTTACTGACAGTGCTCTTTTATTGTTAAAATCGTATCTTCAGGGAAGGATCCAGTTTGTAGCATATAATGGTTATGTCTCAGAAAAATATCTTGCTGCGTCTGGTGTGCCTCAAGGTTCCAATCTCGGTCCATTGCTCTTTCTACTATTTATTAATGACCTTCTTGAAAATATTTCATGCGAAAGATTGGGCTTTGCTGACGATTTGAAAATATTTTCTACTATTAGGGAGCTGGATGATTGTAACCAACTTCAGCAGAATATAGAAATATTGGAAAATTGGTGCAACAGCAACAAATTACAACTTAACACAAAAAAATGTAAAGTAGTCACTTTTTCTAGGAAATCAAGTTTATTTGTATTTAACTATAGTTGTCACGATAGAATATTAGAAAGGCAGAACACGGTTAAGGATTTGGGTGTAATTTTTGACACAAAACTCACTTTTGTGGAACATATGTGTGTTAAAGTTTCTGAAGCGTTGAAGGCTTATGGGTTTTTAATTCGCAATTGTAAGTCATTTAATAATATAAAGTCATTAACATTGCTATATTATACTTATGTCCGCTCTAAACTTGAATATGCCAGTATTGTATGGAGTCCTTTCTATGATTGTCATAACATTGCAATTGAAAGCGTTCAGAGAAAATTTCTAAAATTTTTAATGTTTAAAGTAAATGGTCTTTATCCGGCTAGAGGTATAGATAATAATTACTTGTGTGATCGTTTTAGTATGTGTAGTTTAGAATTAAGAAGAAAAGTTGCATCTTTAATTTTTTTGTACAAACTTGTTAATAATGCAATTGATTGTATTTCAATATTACAAAACATTAATTTTAATATTCCAAGGTCAAATTTAAGAACAAATGTATTATTTAGGTGTACAAGAGCTCGTACAAATATTCTATGTAAGGCTCCTATTAATGTAATGTGTAGAAATTTTAATGTTATTGGTAAACATTGTGACATTTTGTCATGTTCTCAAAGGAACTTTATAAAAGTAGCTATTGAGTGTCTGAAATAAGCACTAATTTTTTATTTTATTTTTTTTATTAATTTATTTTCTTTTTCGGTTTGAATTTATATTAATTTTAGTCTAACTTGTATTATTAATGTTATTTTTTTGGTACTACTGCTTAAATCTTACCTATAGGTGTTATAAATTATGTAATATTTTTATCATTGTCCTGTAAATGGGAAACTGTTGGGCAATAAAGCTATTATTATTATTATTATTATTAACAGATGCTCCTCTAATACAGCATTTGGCCGACGAGGAATTGTGGGACATGGTGAAACAAGTTCCAAAGTTTGACAATTTTCCTTGTCATACTTTAGGGGCGGAGAGGTGTGTGAAGATAATTACTGATGGGTCAATAACATTGTGTGGTGAAGAATCTAGAAATGGTTACATCCGAGCTAAACTTGATGCCAGAAAGGATATTTGAAAGTAAATGTCGATACTATGCTTCAAGAAATGAGTAAGTAAAAATGTTGAGCAAAGGAGGGTGGGCGGGTGGAACTCACCTCATCGTGGTGAGTTCTGGGTTAAATGAATATAAGAAATAATGTTAAATATATGCATAATGGTTCAATGTAAAAACCTTTCATGACAAATATTGATTTAAGCAAAGAGCTGCACAGTTCACAGCGCAAAAATAGTAAATAAATATACATTGTTTACTCCTCTTTTATGTTTTTAGTCCTGGGGGCCGGTTAAATTTTTTTAGACAGTCATGAAAATTTTTTAACGAGATAGTAGCATCGATATTAATATTTTAACCACTAGCCCGCCCCAAAAATAAAGCAAAGAAAAATATTTTTTTGGTCCCCGGGGCCCGGTCAAAAATAATTTAATTTAGCCTATGTTTGGTACAGAGTATCAGGACTACCATACACAACTTTTTTTTACTATCCCGTTTAAAATTTCCCAAAAAAATTTTTTTTGTCCTTTTTCGGCCCGGCCTAATAACAGCCCCATAAATGGAAGACATTTAATTGTAGCACGCCTATGGATAACAAAGGCAAAAAAATAATATGTAACATGACAAATTTAACAAAATATAAAAATATACTTGGTGCTACGTAACTTTTTAATGTATCTCGGTAGCTCTAAGTCTTCAGAGAACTAGGGGTGAGGATTCTTAATAGATGTTAAATAAAATTGAAATTCAAATGCTCGGGGGGCGCCATAATTAAAAAAGAAGATATAATATTTATATGCTTACTTATAAAAAAATATATAAAACTAAGAATGCCGGTTACTTGAAATATCTGTACTTACCATAGCTATTTTCATGCATGATTACTTTATAAAAAGGAGAGAGATTGGTAAAGAAAATCTAATAATTAAACATAATTCTTACTTTATTGAAAGCAAATAAAAATTTAGTAAAGTTGTTATCAAAAAAAGTCTTTAACCATTTTACCAATTGGCGAGAAAACGTAAGAGTTCAACAATTAAAAATAGCGCAAGTACCTTGTTGTGTTCTTTATCCGTGGGTGATCCATAGTCCATCCATGCGGCAGTTAAGGTGTTAAACATTGTCCTGATGTTACGGCACATTTGTTGTCACGGCACATAACGACACTCATTTGGACAGATAACGTACAGCTATTAATTATATTAGAGATGAAATTCCATTGTTCGTTTATTGTATGCAACACTTCGATACTATTATTATTATTACTGTTAGTGATTAAACTTAATTGAAAGAAACGAAGAACTTTTCGACAAAAGGAAACCAATGGATCGGTTTAATCCATCACTAGGAACACAGAATAAGGTCGAAAATCTACTCTCTCTACGACCACAGCAGCCACTTAAGCCTACTTCGGCTCTGAAACAAAAACTGAACTGAACTAAATGCAAACAACTATCTCCGTTCAACTATTATCAACAATTTTCTCCGTCTGGAAGGCAAAGAGCCTGCTGACGGAAAGGCACCAGCTTCTTACTCTAGACTACTCAGAACTGAACACGAATCTCCCTAGAACTCTCTCACAACCCAAAACTCATTCTCTCTCCCCTTTTTTCTATTCTACTCAACCATGTCTGGTTTTACCAATCAAAAAATTAGCCAATTTCCACTCTTCATTTCAAAATGAATAGAAAAACTTTAATCCAACTTAACCACGCCTCTATTCTGATGACTATATCTCAGCTCAAGGCCTTCTCCTGATTCTCACATCGTTAACAATATTGCACGTGCGAACTTGTTTTACTACATAAACAACTCAGAGACACTTTATCTTTATAAGATAAACATAACAGCGACATCCAATGCGCATCCGCTAAGAAAAATATTCCGATTCGGATTTTTTGCACAATCTTATTCAAAGTGGGCCCCTTTAAACAAATTTGCATGATGCCAGGACCAAAAGTGGGTCAAAAATTTTTTAAACGTTTTTTTTTTGTTTTTCTCCGAAAATTATTTTTTTTTGCATGTTTTTTTTAGGTTTTTTCTCTAAAGGGCTCTTAGGACTTTTCTCTAAATTTGATAGTTTTTGACATATAAGCGATTAAAAATTGAAAAATTGCGAAATCGGCCATTTTTAACCCTTAAAAACTATGTGAAAAACTGAAAATATGAATGTTGTCCAGGTAAGTAGATATTCTTTAAATATCGATTGATGAAATCCCGAAGAGTTTTTTGCAATACAATATTCAAAACTCCTTAGTTTTTTAATTGCTAATCAAGCGTGCGCGACACTATTTTCCACCATTGCAATTCGTTATTTCGTAAACCGGCGACTTTAAGGAAAAATTTCGAAACAGGTCGATTTTTATTTTTAAGTTATGATATTGTGGCATATATGGTATACTAGCGACGTCATCCTTCCGGGCGTGATGACGTAATCGATGATTTTTTTAAATGAGAATAGGTATCGTGTGCTAGCTCATTTGAAAAGTTCTTCAATTCTCTATTCAGTAATATAATTATTTAGACAGGGTGTCCAAAAAAGTTTTTAATTTATTTATTTGAAAAAGAAAAGAAGAATGTATGGAATTTACATACTTTTCATTTCAAAACGAATTGAAAAACTTTAATCAAACTTAACCACGCCTCTATTCTGATGACTCTATCTCAGCTCAAGGCCTTCTCCTGATTCTCACATCGTTAGCAATATTGCACGTGCGAACTTTTTATACTACATAAACAACTCAGAGACACTTTATCTTTATAAGATAAACATAACATCGACATCCAGGCAACTTTCCACGAATAGCTCTTTGAAGTTAATACCGCGTCCTCCGTAGAATATAATAAATAATTGGAGGTATTTAGCCGTTGAGTTACTACGCCAAATTCTAGAGAACATAATATGTTAGATAAACAGCAGAATATTCGATGATCGATTTCATATTATGAGAAAAGAGAAAAATAATCACAGATGACCTAATTCTACGCAATACACGGTACAATTCCTGAAACGGATTTAGCATATAGGGTGGAGCGAAAATGATACTGATTTTCAATAATGTTACAATAATAGATATTATTCTAGAAGCCAGGGAAGTTGAGTACCTACCTATTTTTATGTCGCCCCGGTACCTTGATTTTTATGCTTTTGTCGCGTAGATTCAATTTTTCAGGGGTATTAGCCTGAAAATTCCACACCTGTAATTTTGAACCAATCAAAATACGTTATTTTGACAGATCACCATGGCAACGGAGGTATTTTATCGGAAATTTTTTGCTCGTGGGGTATCCAACAGCGAATTATAGTGGAAATTTTTTGACGTTTACAATAACAGAACATTTTTGACAGACTGGTTTTTATTTGTTTAGATAATTTAGTTTTGATTCATTTTAGTTACAAAGCTAAGATGTTTTCTGTATTCTTCGGACACCTCCTCTCTTCTTAATGGCGAAAATGCAGGACTTTGAATGTTTTCAATTAAGTTTCTATGTCTAATAAAATATATATAATATTTAGACACTAATTTATTTACCTTTTTCCCATTCAGTACTTTCAATTTTGCGTAGTTTAGACGCAAATATTCGTGGACAATTTGGAACAGATTTTCTTTCTTCAAGTTGAAGCCACAATCCTCTATTAATTCAAATAAATAAGCCATGGTACGATGATTGATCTTTACATCAGATAATTTCACGCATATTTTGCATATTGTATGATTTTCAAATCGATTCATTTTTTAAACAAAGAATTTTATTGGTTTTACTGACTGTGCAATATTATTTATTGTAACAAAACGCGAGTTTTTTTTTATGTTTTAAAGTGTCAAAATATAATGATCACAGCCTCCTATGATTGATGCTTGCTGACGCTGGTTATGAATTCCATACCATTAAAACGCGCATAACGCACGTTAAGAAAAACGCCAAAAAATAATTTTCTATCACTTGTAGTTACTCAAAACTTATGTAAAATTGAAGAATATACTATTTTCTATCTTGAAATGGTATTCCCATGCAACTACAATGAGTAGAAATTACGAATTTGAAAACCTAAATAATTGCTGACAAAGCTATGGCGCGCTATTAATCTGTTCATGCAGCTTTGGATTTTCAAATGCAAACTTGGTGTGGAATTTTCTTACCGAATACCACGCGAAGTCAAATTAATATCCGGAAATTTTTTTTTGATCATGAATATTTTTAGAAAATTTCCCTCGTCTGCGACTCGGGAAATTTTCAAAATATTCATGATCTCAAAAAAATTTCCGGAAATAATTTGACCTCTAGTGGTATTACTAGTGATAATCTGTCAGATAATTTATTATTAACAATTAAATTGTTTAAATTATTGTATTCCCTCAAAAATAAAAATTGTTTCTTTTGGAAAAATGAACAAAATGACTTTTGATAAACTTTGATCTGATTGATCACTTAGAAGACGTCAGAATTGTCCGTAAGAATTGAAAAATTAAAGACGAAAGACGAAAGACGTCTGGTACACATTTTTATTGAAAAATTAAAACTGTCAAAGTGTCACTCGGAATACAAATCGATAAATTTAGAGCTCTCGTGTAATTACTACTGATAATTTGTGTTTGCCAGCAAATGCTTATTAGCATCGGAACAGAACATAGTCTGTTTCTTACAGATTCTGTTTCTTATAAATTCAATATTACTATAAAGTGATTTAATTTACGATAAAAATTGGTCATGTTGCCTGATAGTTCCTGTAAAGCATACGATTATACCTTCCAC
Organism: Diabrotica virgifera virgifera; assembly: GCF_917563875.1. Taxonomy (NCBI): domain Eukaryota; kingdom Metazoa; phylum Arthropoda; class Insecta; order Coleoptera; family Chrysomelidae; genus Diabrotica; species Diabrotica virgifera. The sequence continues at coordinate 69,137,432 of NC_065447.1, read as the reverse complement.
CGAAATACCGAAATGCCCTTTGCTGTCTCCACCAAAATACACAGTACTTGCTGCTCTATTACATATCGTTGATTGGGAAGAATAGTATGATATTTCAAAAACATTAAGTTTACAGAAAAGACAATTAAAGATTGAGATGGGTTACGAGATCGGATTACTTAAGCAATACAATGTTAAATATCCTTTTCATCAGAATAATTAAAACTTACAGTATTAACTGACAATATGGGTTTTACATCCAATCCATATACCACCCCCAACTCATATTTTTCATCCCCATTTTGAGTTATAATACTTTTCTTCATAAAAATTTTGTACTATTTCACAATTATAAGGTTATTAGGGACAATAAAACGGAACAGTTTAAATGTTTTATTAGAGTGTAAACAACAATGAATGAAAAAAATCGCAGTTATAGTACAATACCAATATAAAAAAACAAAAAATTTGCTATAAATAACCGCTACATTTTTTTTCTTTTCAAAAAGAGAGAGCAGGCCAGCTTTCTTTTTTTCACTTATTCCCACTTTCTTCTTGTAAGTTTGTTTTAGAGTAACGTCACGTGCTGATGGAAGTCGTCGTTTGCTTTGAAGAACGTTTATGGTTTTAAATTCCTGTTCTTTGTACGACATTTTATATAGCAGGTGACTAGGATTTTATTTGGTAGCTTTTAAAACGCATATTCCTGAGAGAGGGACTGATCCACCTTCTTCCGTCTTAAAAGAATCCTTCATGCCCATATCACTTGATAGTTGTTTTAGATCAAAAAAATTCTCATGACCCATTTCATGTTCGTTGAATGGATTTCCATGCTTCTTTGCTTGTCTAACCAATGTTACATATTTATCTGGTACGTAAACGTTCTATAACACTCAGGGCCGGTTGTTCGAACGCTAATCAAAAATAATCATTATCAAATATTTAATTACAGTCACAACTGTCAATGTCAACTTTGATTGGGTTGCTGAAAACATAATTATTGATTACAATTATGAAATTAGTTAATCAATTATGTTAATAATTGTTATGTTAATTGATTAACTAATCTCATAATTATAATCAATTATGTTTTCAGCCACCCAACCAAAGTTGACATTGACAGTTGTGACAGTAATTAAATATTTGATAGTAATCATTGTTGATTAGCGTTCGAACAACCGGCCCTATATGTTCTATAAATTGAATGTTCTAATTACATAATGAACGTGGTCTCCCTCGTTCTGAGTATGACCACTAATTAAAAATTTATGGGTGATGGACCTAATATTTTCCAGAATAGAAACTGCATAGATGTATAAAGCAAATACGGAGCGGTTTTTATTTTGTCCGAAATAGTTGTCAGTATAAAATACAACATCTACCATTTCAGTATTTTTGGCGGCACAGACTGCAAATAATTCCAAACTCACGAACCCACTTCATTTGCACCTCTGTGAGCAAGACCTTCGTGCCATATAAAGCACATTGCTTCCGTACTTTTAAGCTCGTACAATGTTAAATTATACACACTTAGTTTTGATACATAATAAAAAGAAGACGAGTCCCCTTGTGGACATGGCAATGCTGCCTGCATGTCATAAACAGCGTCAATTTTATCCAGAGAATTTTTATCCATGTCCTTCTCTTTTCTTGCCAGTTCTTTGTCTTCAATATGGTTATTGTACTATTCCTGAAGTTCTTGTTTTTCTACCTCGGAGGCATTAGTAAAACCCTGGCAAAAATCACACTTATCTTTCTTTGGAATAAAACAAGATAAATTAAACTCTCCTTTGAATATATTGGAGTACATCAAGTAGTTTACGTTAGGTTTCCCGAGTTTTTTACAACGCTGCTCATAATCTCTGTGCAGGTCGGCAATAGTTTTTCCTTCTTCAATGTATTCTTTCTTTGATTGAGATTTGCAGTAGTGGCTCTCCATTCGAGGAATATATCGAATATGACTACGCACTTCTTCTTTCAACTCCTCAGGAACACTGCTATGTTTTTCATGTGTACATCGATTATCTGTCTGTATTATTCCATTTACTTCATTATTTTGTTTGCGAAAAATGGTCTCAATTACTTGAGAGTTAATGCAAAGAGTTGCCATAAAGAAGGATTTGCAAACACGAATTTTTTCTCCTGCGTATGAAAAAAAAAATGCGTTAATAAGTATCTAGTAAGAAAAAAATATTTTAAGGAATAGAATGATAAAACGAGATCATTTCTTGGATTTGAGTTAAATTATGTTGCAGACAATGTTAACTAAAAATATCACGTTATACTTAGCGCAAAATTATATTCAAAACTATGTTAACTCAAAATGAAATAAAGATAAAATGCCCACAGGTGTACTTATTTTATTCAAGAGTATCATATTATTTGTAATCATCATACTGACCAAAATTATAATAAAAATAAATGCTTACCTGTTAAAGAAGAGTATGATATTTTGAAATATAATTCTCTTGCTCCAAAAATATTCACTAATAAGATGCAAGCAGTGTTAATATTTTGACTTATAATAGTATTGATTAAATAAAAATGACCTAAACTTAGGACGAACTCCGCCTGTGGTGACAAATGGGTGAATCGAGTAGCTCAGGAGTCACCACTGCCGGTCCTAAGCCCGGATAAAGGAGGAAGGTTGGGCAGTGGGCTGACAACCCACTCCCGGAAAAAACACACTGTTACGAAACCTGAACATTTGCCTCGGAATACAGGACGGAACTTTCGGAAACGACTCAAGCTACGAAACATGGACTATGCATTTGGAAACTGGAATGTGAGGACGCTAAATAGACCAGGAGCTCAAACCGCACTTCTGCAAGAACTAAAAAGATATAAGATCATGATTACTGCTCTTCAAGAGACGAGATGGCTGGGGAAAGGTGTCAGGGACACTAAAACGCACACAATTCTATATAGTGGGAAGGAACAAGGAAGCAAAGAATGTGGAGTCGCATTTGTGGTGGATAATGATTTTAAGTCAAAAATCATCGACTTCCAGGCAGTCAGTGAAAGGATATGTAAGTTGAGAATTCGCACCCACTTCTTCAACCTAACAATGATAAACATTCACTGTCCAACAGAAGATCAAGAGCAACATACAAAGGAAAGCTTTTACCAACAGCTGGAGATAGTATATGATAATGCGCCAAAAAATGACATCAAGATTATAATGGGTGATATGAATGCTAAAATAGGCAAGGAACCGCAGTTCTATGGCACAATAGGAAAACACTCTCTGCACAATGAAACAAGCGAGAATGGGGAGTTTTTGATAAATTTTGCCACCAGTAAAAACATGGTTATAAGTTCCACATGCTTCCCACATAAAGGCATACACAAAATGACATGGATTTCACCAGATGGAACCACAACCAATCAAATTGACCATGTGCTGATAGACAAAAGGGCAGCCAGTAGTATCTCCGATGTGAGAACACGACGAGGAGCATGCTGTGGATCAGACCATCTTTTAGTACAAACCAAATTTAGATGCAGAGTTAACAGCAAAAGAAACGAAAGACAACAAAGAACAAACAAACTGGACCTGGAAAAACTGAAGATTCAGGAATGTAAAGAGAAGTTCGAACAAGAAGTCGCAAATGAGTTAAGGACGCTAGAACTGCACTCCATAGAGGGCAAATGGACTAATATCAAAACAGCAGTACTGACAGCAGCAGCGTCCACCCTGGGAAACAAGAAAAAGGAGAGAAGAGCAGCATGGTTTGATGACGAGTGCAGACAAGCAATCGAGGAAAGAAATGAAGCACACAAAATGTACATAACAAGAAGAACACGGGAAAGACGAACATTATTTGAAGTCGCAAGACGGAAAGCAGACAAGACATGTAGAAATAAAAAGAGAGCCTATGAAAATGGACAAATAGAAAAAATGGAAGAACATTTCAAAAATAACGAAATTAGAGGGGCTTACGAATACCTAAAAAAGATAAAAAGTGGGTATAAACCTCAAACAAGTCTATGTAAAGATGAAAGTGGGCAAATAATCAGTGACCAACAGAAAGTCACAGAAACCTGGAAGCATTATTTTCAGACACTACTTGGAACTCAAGTAGACATGGAAGATGAAATGGGTATGATCTACGTAGAAGAGAATGGAGTAGAAGCTCCAACCATAGAGGAAGTTTTCGAAGCCATTAAGGCCCAGAAAAACAATAAAGCTCCGGGAGTTGATGAAATACCAGCAGAACTATATAAGGTAGGTGGCGACCACCTAGCAAGTCACATCCACGCGCTCATCAGAGACGTATGGCAAGAAGAGAAAATACCCGACGACTGGAAGAAAAGTATAGTATGCCCGATCTATAAAAAAGGAGACAAACTCCAGTGCAAAAACTACCGTGGAATCTCTCTACTATGTACAGCATATAAAGTCCTCACGTATATTATAAACCAGCGGCTCCAACCACTAGCAGAAAATATTATTGGAGAGTATCAGACGGGCTTCCGACGGGGAAGATCGACACTGGATCAAATATTCACAGTAAAACAGATCTTGAGCAAAGCATGGGAACACGATATTGATGTTCACAACGTGTTTGTAGACTTCAAACAGGCATACGACTCAGTCAAAAGGAACAAACTATACTATATATTGGCTGAATTGGCAATACCACACAAGTTAATAAGACTCATTAAAGCCACAATGGATGAAACTCAGGCATGTGTACGAATACAAAACCACCGGACAGACTTTTTTAACATTTCGCAGGGACTAAAACAGGGAGATGGGCTGGCCCCAACATTGTTTAACCTGGCACTGGAGTATGCGGTTAGGCAAATGCAAACTGGACGAGGAAATCTACTGATCAACCGAACGGTTCAACTGGCCGCTTATGCTGATGATATTAATATTATGAGTAGAACATCAACAGGAGCACAGGAAACATATGCAGAGTTAAAAACACAAACAAAAATGCTAGGTCTGGAAATTAACACAGAAAAAACAAAAATAATGACTCAGACGAGAAGAAATATAGTCCCAGAAAACATTATACATGAAGATGACATTGAAACGGTTGAAAAGTTTACATACCTGGGAGTAGAAATATATGCCGACGGATCAGAAGATGGAGAAATAAGGAAGAGAATAACGCAGGCAAACAGAGCTTATTTTGCCCTCTCCCATATATTTCGGTCAAAAAGTGTCCACCGAAATACAAAGATGAGAATCTATAAAACCTTAATTCGACCAATAACATGCTATGGCAGTGAAGTCTGGGTGCTGAAAGAAACATCCAAAAACAAACTCGACACATTCGAAAGGAAAGTACTTAGGAGAATACTAGGACCTGTGAGGGAAAACGGAATCTTCAGAAGTCGATACAACAACGAGCTTTATCAACTTTATAAGGAAACGTCCCTGTCAGACTTCATTAGATTACAAAGATTGCAATGGGCCGGACATGTGATAAGAATGGGAGAGGATAGGCTACCAAAACGAGCACTGAATGCTAGAATGCAAGGAAAGAGACCGGTTGGGAAGCCACGAAAGCGCTGGGAAGACACAGTAAACAGCGACGCACAAGCCCTTTTAGGAGTCCGTGTATGGAGAAGAGCAGCCACAGACAGGCAAGGGTGGAGGCAAAAAATAAAGGAGGCCAAGGCTCAATTTGGGCTGTAGTGCCGTAGAAGAAGAAGAAACTTAGGACGACCTGTAGACAACTGAGTTACCCGAGTCTTCTCCACACCGGTTGTGTGGAAGTGGGAGATGCCATACTTGGTCACAGAGCTCTCTAGTGCTTGTCGTTTAAACTGCACTTACAATACTTTTCTCCATAATAGATCCATTTATTTTGAGTAGTTTGTTGATATAAACTAAAAATTAACCATTTTTGACTTATCATACTATTCTTCCCAATCAACGATATACAGGCAGAATAGCTTCAGTATATCAACATAAATAGCCAAACACATAAAATAGAAAGGAATAACACCAGCTTTCATAAAAAACACAAACTTAGGCAAATGCATTAAGAACAATGGGAGCCAAAAAAAAGCAAATACAGAGTGGTGTATACAAACTAATATGTTGTGACTGTCCAAAACTTATATAGGTCAGACTGGCAGAATCCTCGACAAACGTCTAGCAGAACACAAAACTACTTTCAATAATAGAAAAACAGACTCTACGTATGCACTTTACCTTCTAGATCATAACCATTCTTTTAATGATTAGTTTGAAGTTCTTCATATTAAAAAATAAAGGTTTTAAGCTATCAAAAATGAATAACAATTTTCAATTTTGTTGCAACACGAAACTACAGAAGCATCATATTCTAGTTCAATCATAGAGTGCAACAAGCACCTCTACCGGTTTCAAACTTATTAGTCTCACATCAGGAGGCGCAAATGCTGCTTTCTCTGACCCAACCAGGACAAACCACGGCGTGCAGTTACGGATTGCAACGAACGAAATGGCAGGGATGCCCTAACGGCAACTGCTAGCAACGGACTAAGTTTTCAATCTAATAGCACGTAAAACAACATTAAAAATATTACTCTACATCCCAACAAGATTGAAAACAATGGGAACCTTGTCTGGTTTTACCTCCGAGGCTTCTAAAATTTGCAAACCATAACGGATGCTGAGACTACAGAATATGAGGGAATTTTACAATTTATAATTCACGTCCCATCTCTGATCGAACTAGAATATAATGCGGTTGTACTTTCGTGTTGCAACGAAATTGAAAATGGTTATTCATTTTTTATTTACATGTTTACTCTGATTGGAGTACGAAGGGAACCATTCTAGTTGGAAGTTTACCGCGCTGAACAGATGGGACGTGAATTATATGGGCAGAGCTGAGCAGATAGGACGTGAAAATTGAAAAATTCCCTTATCTTCTTTAGTCTCAGCATCCGTTATGGCTTGCAAATTTTAGAAGCCTCGGAAGTGTAACCAGAGAGAGTTCCCATTGTTTTCAATCTGGTGGGATGTAGAGTAATATTTTTAATGTTATTTTATGTGCTATTAGATTGAAAACTTAATCTTTTGTTTTAAGCTATCTTTATTAGAATCAATTAAAATCAATAAATTGAAAAATACAGATACAATTCTGATTGACCAACTTGAGACAAACAGTTATTCAGTCAGAGGTTTTTAAGTGTAGACACATAGTAAATTTCATCACCCTTTAGAAAGGAGCTTTATCGAAACAGCTGTAGTGATATCAACGTATAATAATTATTGTGGAAGTGTTGAAAACAAAACAAAAGTTTTGTTGTTTTATTGTTAGATAAAATGAATTTCCGTCAAATAACAGTAGGGCAGTCAATGAGGGTATTTTGCTCCGAATTCCATCTTATTACATCGATTTACTTGATATTTTCACAGTTAGTAGGTAATAGCTCAAGAAACAAAGTCTACCCTATATACTATGGCGCTTTTATCTTGGTGGCGGATCCCACCCCTTCAGAGGGTGGAAAAATTTTGGGTGAAAATAATCACGGTAGTAGCTAGAAAACCTAATTCTAAGCAAAAACTGTTGTATAATTCTTTTCTGAATACTAAATATTTTTTTAGTTATTCGTGGTTGAAAATTTGCCATTTTCATTGAAAAATTAATTTTCGTACGGTATTTTACGAATACTTTAAAAACTATGAATCTCACTTATAGCCCAATAAATGACCATTTTGGAGTGTAATTTCCAGGGGCAACTCCGAATTGCACGAAAATTTGGATTTAGGTTCTACTTACCCTAAACTTCAAAGTTGAATTTGTGCCGTTGGTTGCTTTTACTTGGGGGGTGACATTTACCCCTTCTAGGGGGGTGAAATACACGTGTTTAAAATAAGGCCGGAAATGCATAAATTGACTTATTTTAAGCACCTTTTGTTCCATAAAGTTTTTTACGTAACTCAATACTTTTCGAGTTATTCGCGATTTAAAATGTAGATTTTTCGACAAAAAAACTACGTTTTCAGACTGTTTTTCCCAAATAACTCAAAAAGTAAATATTTTATCGAAAAATATATTTTAAGCAAAAGTGTAGCCTATAAAAAAACGAAAAAAATGGTGTACCAGTAAAGTCTACAAATTGAGTAGAAACAAAGTTGTAGCTCATGAAAAATACGTTCTTATTCGTCTAATTCCAAATCGAATAATTCAACGCGAAATCACCGAAGAAAGAAGCGTTTTTTCGGGAAAACCTTACTAACATTTTTAAAGTGTCGAAAAAAACCTTATTATTTGTTTTTTACAAAAGTTTACATCGTCAAAAATAAACGAGTTACACTGAAAAAAAAGTTGGCCCCTTTTTTTGGTAACAAAAATCGTGAAAACCACCCTTTTATTTAGCACCCTAAATGAAATTAATCGTTTGGCTTTACCATCTATTTTAACTGTATGTGTATTGTTTATATGATCTGTAAGTTTGATGGGTTTGATGCGCTTATTTTTGAAAACATTTAGTTTTATAGTAAAAAAAATTTCTGAAAATTTTTGAAAAATTTCATTTTTTCAAAATAACTTAAAAAGTATTAGTGATAAGAAAAATATTTAAGAATAAAAAAATGTAGGCTTTGCTATTATAAATAAGCTAGTTTCATTTTGTTTCTCCGTAAGACAAAAATTGGTTAAGATATGGCTGTTCAAAATTTGCATACACTCGTGATTAGTGACCCATTCAAGCTTTTTCAATTATAACCCTTTCAAAGATAAACACTTTAAACCGGTGAGACTGACAGATCATATAAAAAATAGATAGGTAAGTAAATTGTTTCTAAAGCGGTAGCGATTAATTTCATTTGGAGAGTTAAATACGGCGAGATTTTCATGATTTTTTACAAAAAAAAAGAGGGCCAACTTTATTTTGAGCGTAACTCGCTTATTTTTAATGGTAAAACTTTTTTTACCAATTAAAACAAAGCTTTTTATAAACACTTTAAAAAAGTTTAAATGGGTTTTTCCCGAAAAGGGCTTAATTTTTCGGTGATTTCACCTTGAAATTTTCGATTTGAAATTAGACGAATAAGAACGTATTTTTCAAGAGCTACAACTTTGTTTTTATTTGATTGATAGACTTTACTGAAACACCATTTTTGGGTTTTTTATAAGCTACACTTTTACTAAGAATATTTTTTTCGATAAAATATTTACTTTTTGAGTTATTTGCGATTAAAAACGTAGGTTTTTTGTCGAAAAATCAACATTTTCAATGGCAAATAACTCAAAAAGTATCGACTTACGTAAAAAACTCTATAGAACAAAAGTTGCTTAAAATCAGTCAATTTATCGATTTCCGGTCTTATCTTGAACGTATGTTTTTTCACCTCCGAGAAGGGGTGACTGTCACCCCCTAAGTAAAAGCAACCAACGGCACAATTTCAACTTTGAAGTGGAGGGTAAGTGGAATCTAAATCCAAGTTTTCATGCAATTCGGAGTTGCCCCTGAAAATTACACGGTATCGCCGAATTTCCCGTTCATTTACTGGGCTATTAAAAAAACTATATAAAACATTTTGTAGCTCATAAAAAAACAAAGAGACTCGTTCATTTATAAATCTTTTAGTTATAATCAAATAAGAGATATTTAGGTGTATTATGCTCCCAATACCTTTTGTAGTGCTTGAAAGGGCATTACATTGAAACTAAGCAAGATGATATGCTGCAAAAAAAACTGATGACCAAATGTATTTTAAGAAAAAATGAGAAGTATATTTAACCCCTCATCCACCAGAATTTAAATCCATCGTTTTACTTCTACAATACCTTTTATAACCCGCGAGTAGTCGCGCGGTGAGATAGAATCTCAATTTTTATCCTTTTTCACGATAACTTGATGAAAAATTTTGCAATTTTGAAAAAATTTCGTAAGTGCCTCGAGGAAGGGTGTAGTAATGCGTAGGAACATTTTTTCTTCTTCTTCTTTTTGTGGAATTTATGGCTTTGGGGAGAGCCAATTAGCTTTAAACCGCGAGTAGTCGCGCCGTTAGATAGAATCTCACATTTCATCCTTTTTCGTAATACAGTAAAACCTGTCAGTAACGGCCACTAAAAATGAAAGAACTATTGGCCGATATAGAAAGGTGGCCGCTATTGCCAGTTTTTGTAGTCTACATATAATTGGTTTGGGAAATTTTTAAACTGGCCGTTAGGACAGGTGGCCGATGTTGGCAGGTGGCCGTTAACACAGGTTTTACTGTACAGTAAAATTTGTCAGTAACGGCCACTAAAAATGAAAGAACTATTGGCCGATATAGAAAGGTGGACGGTATTGCCAGTTTTTGTAGTCTACATATATAATTGGTTTGGAAAATTTTTAAACTGGCCGTTAGGACAGGTGGCCGATGTTGGAAGGTGGCCGTTAACACAGGTTTTTTTAATAAAATTGTTAGAAATATATATTTTCAATATAAAAAGTAGAAAAAAATAGTACAAAAGAAAAATTTGTTTTAAATTCGTATTTTGAGATAGAATCTCACACGCGACTATGGGCGTTACAGAAGTGAGCGCGACTACTCCCGGGTTAAAATGTTTTTTCTATGTTCAAAAAGATGGACGAGTTTAAAAGGAATGATTTAAAAAAAAAATAAGATCAAATTATTATAGAGCGCATTTTTAAATTTTCTTAAAAATCTTTTTCTCCATTAACTCGAAAATCATAAGAGATACGAAAAAAAGATACTGCACAAAATTGTAGGCTTTTTTAGATAACAATTTTGTTTTTATTTACTGTATCTCTTTATTTACTGTTTTCATTACTGTATCTCTTATAATTTTCAAGTTACACTGATAAAAAGGAAGATTTTTAAGAAAATTTAAAAATGCGCTCTATAATTTGATCCTATTTTTTTCAAAAACCATTCATTTTAAACCCGTCCAAATTTTTGAACTCAGAAATAACACCATAATAAAAGGTATTGTAGAAGGAAAAAGATGCATTTAAATTTTGGTGGATGAGGGGTTAAAAATATACTTCTCATTTTTTTTAAATTCATTAGTCATCAATTGTTTTCCAGCATATCTCGCTTAGTTTGAATGTAATCGACATATAATGTTGCTCGTTTTAAAGGTCTTTTCAAAAACTACAAAAGAAATTGGTAGAACTATACAACTAAAATCGACCGTTTATCTGTTATATCAGGTTGAATACACCGATTTTAGTATGCACCAAAAAAAAACCAACTCTTTTGATCTACCTTATCTCTTTTTGTATTATAACTAAAAGATTTATTAAGGAACGACCGTCTTTGTTTTTTCATAAGCTACAAAACTGTTTTAGTAGTTTTTTTAGTTAGATGCATAGTTCTTAAGATATTCGCAAAAAACCGTTCGAAAATGCCAATTTTCTTTTGTCAATCTTTCAATGAAAATGGCTAATTTTCAATCACGAGTAACTCAAAAAGTATTGAGTTTTCAAAAAAAATTAAACAACAGTTTTTGCTTAGAACTAGGTTTTCTAGCCACCCATGTGGTTATTTTGACCAACAAATTTTCCACCCCTTAGAAGGGGTGGGAACCACCCCCAAGATAAAAGCGCACATCCGCATAGGGTAGACTTTGAAGTAGGGGATTAAAGGCTATTCCCAAAATGTCACTAAAATCCATGCAGTAGGATAGAATTAGGAGGTAAAAATCAGGTTTTTTCTCTCAGCGACTGGCGTACAGTCGAATCCATCAATTATCTTAATACATACTTGAGAGAGGTACTGGGTCTAAATTTCACCAGTAATAGCCACTCCTTTATAGAAATACAGTATTTTATATTAACACTCTCTTATTTTAATAAAACAGGTGGTATTTGCAAGCTAATGAATATCAGAGATAATTTGTGTTTGCCAGCAAATGCTCATTAGCATCGGAACACAGCATTATGTAGTCTGTTTATAATGACATTATCTCCTCAAATAGTAGTTCACACTGGATTCGTCCATAGAATTTAATTATCCACTATGGTGGTTAATAAACAGTTTATATAGTATAAAAGTACAGCACATAATTCTGAATGTGAGAATAAAAAGCAGTTTTATAATTCGATGTGTAAATATAATATCGGTTTTAAAAACTTTATTTTCTTTACGTAGTTAGATTTATGCCAACAACAAAAAGATATAGAAATTTTAGTACATAATAATATACTTTAACATGAACACTCTTTTTAATTAAAAACTACGAAGAAAAATTAAAATAACAAGCAAATACGCAGAATAAGAAAGAAGTAATTATTTTGATTATTGTGAAGATATTTTTGTGCATTTATCTTAATGCAATTTACTCTTATTGTTGGGAATAAAACCGTCTACACACGCCCTGAAAACCTTACAACCTGTGAAACAAAAAGAAGAACTTCTGTTGGAGTGTAAGTAAACAGGACGATAAACTCCAACAGAAGTAAGGAAAAAAGAAGTTAGCTCTAGATGTAAGCTAATGGGACAAAATGAAGAGAGCTTCTCGTTGGAAGCCTGTAGTAATAAAATACCAAGGAAAAGTTGAAGTGATATATGATGAAGTTGAGGAAAGGGGAAGTAAAATAGATAGAGGTAGAAGTATGAAGATACAGAGGCAAACTGAATAGAATTGGCTAGCAAGAGATGCAAGAGAACAACTTGACACTAAAGGATGGATACGGCTCGTTTGCATGCCTGTCGAAGAACAGTAGCTCTAAGTAGATAGTAATGATGACTAAAAAATGAAGTAATAGAATAAGAATAATATACTGAAAATGAATGGAGATGAATAATTGCTAAAGACGAACAAAATAAATAAAACCAACAAATCATGGGCGCCAAGAAAATGATCTTCGATCACTCTCCCAGGTATTTTACACTGCTGTCAAATATTAAATATATTAATTCAGTAAACCTGAACATAAAGGAATAATAAAAATAAATGATATTAGTCTGGGCTGATTATCGGAGAATAGGCCATTTTTGGGAAAAGTTATTTACCAGCAATTTTATTGCTGAAATCGAATTATAAGATCCTATATATTAATAATATAGGTGTGCAAAGTCATCAGATAGTGTGCTACTTTTTTTATAAACAAAATGGCGCCCGAAAATCGTGTTTTTTTCAATTATTGCTCTATAACTCCGAAGATTTTAATTTTACAACAAAAACACTCAAATAAAAATTCACCGTGATTAAATTCTGCATAGAGACGTGTTTTTCCCGATCTGCTCCGATGAAAATTTTCCTCGGAAAATGCGGGTTTTCTTTACAAAATCTTTAATTTTCAAATAAAGTTTTAAATAAGTAATTATTTACCAATAATTAAATAATTTGGTGACTTAAAAGCCTTCTTGGTTTAGATCATAGTTCCAGAAGCTGATAAAAATTAAACGAATATTTTAGCAACAATTCTGTTAATTAATAATTTACGGTCGCAATAATAACGAAAATCATTATGATACCGATCAAACTTTGAAATCTTATAAAGATGAGATGCCTATTTAACATTTTGTGACAAAATATAAATTTTTTGTTTTTTTGCATAATCTTTAAATGTTTAAAAAAATAGTTATAAACAAATTAACGTTTCTCAGAAAGTTTATAATATATTGTAATTTTAAAAAATAGTTAAAATGCGCATTTCAAATTTCTTGAAAATAGATGTTTTAAAACTTTTTTGCAACCATTTGCAAAAAAGTTATGAAACAGGAAAGTAAACATACGATTACTAGGGTGTTTATAATTTCTTTTAATTCTTTCAAAGCGTAGAAGTGAGTTTAAAGTACAAGCTAATTATTTACAAAAAAATATCGATTATCAGTTTAATGGTTCTACTTTAATTAAAGATTATAAATATATTTTTTTGCAATTTACACGCGCGAAAGTAGAATAATACAGTAATGTAGCTAAAATTTTCACTCGGAGCGACGACCGGCCGCGCGAGACGTACACTTTTATAAATAATATATGCTGCGTGTCAGTCGCTTCGAGTGAACATTTTAGCTCCGACTCTGTATCAGGCCTACTTTTGCGCTAAAAATTACAAAAAAAAGCATTTTTAAACTTTGATTAAAATATAACCATTGCACTAATTTTTTACATACTTTGTGAGTAATTAGATTGTACCATAGACTCAATTTTAAGCTTTGAAACAATTAAAACAAATTATAAATAACCGAGAAATCGTATATTTATTTTGCTGTTTCATAACTTTTTTCCAAATGGTTGGAAAATTTTTTTAAAGCATTCATTTTTAAGACCTATGAAATACGCATTTTAAGTATTTTATAAAATTAGAATATAATAAACAATTTCTGAGGAATGTTAATTTTTTTATCACAATTTTTTTTAAATATTTAAAGATTATGCAAAAAAATGAAAAATTTATATTTTGTCAACAAAATATTAAATAGGCATCACACCTTTATAATCTTTCTAAGTTTGATCAATGCCTCATGATTATTTTGGTTGTTATTGCGACTGTAAATTGTTAATTAACAATTGAATTGTTGCTAAAATATTCGTGGCATTTTCACCGGCTTCTGAATTTATAATCTACACCAAGAAAGCTTTTATTTCGCCAAGCTATATAATTATTGATAAATAATTGCTGGCCCAAAAAATTTATTTGAAAATTCGAGATTTTGTTGGGAAAACCCACATTTTCCGAGGAAAATTTTTATCGGAGCAAATCGGAAAAAACATATTTATATGTATAATTAAATTGGAGTGGATCTTTATTTGAGTGTTTTTGGTGTAAAGTTAAAATCTTCGGAGTTATATAGCAATAATTGAAAAAAATACGAATTGTCGGCGCCATTTTGTTTATAAAAAAGTAGCACACTATCTGCGGACTTTGCATACCTATATTAATAATACATAGGATCTTATAATTCGATTCCAGCAATAAAATTGCTGGTAAATAACCTTTCTTTGTACTTTACTAATTAGACCAGCGTATTCTATTTTTTTTTTCAAAATTTAAAGATTATGCAAAAAAAAAGAAAAATTTATATTTTGTCGATAAAATATTAAATAAGCATCTCATCTTTATAATCTTCATCAGTTTGATCAGCGTCTCATGATTATTTGGGTTATTATTGCGCCTGTAAATTGTTAATTAACAATTGAATTGTTGCTAAAATATTCGTTTCATTTTCACCGGCTTCTGAATTTATAATCTACACCAAGAAAGCTTTTATATTTCACCAAGCTATATAATTATTGATAAATAATTGCTGGCCCAAAAAATTTATTTGAAAATTCGAGATTTTGTTGGGAAAACCCACATTTTCCGAGGAAAATTTTTGTCGGAGCAAATCGGAAAAAACATATTATGTATAATTAAATTGGGGTGGATTTTTATTTGAGTGTTTTTGGTGTAAAGTTAAAATCTTCGGAGTTATATAGCAATAATTGAAAAAAATACGAATTGTCGGCGCCATTTTGTTTATAAAAAAAGTAGCACACTATCTGCGGACTTTGCATACCTATATTAATAATACATAGGATCTTATAATTCGATTCCAGCAATAAAATTGCTGGTAAATAACCTTTCTTTGTACTTTACTAATTAGACCAGCGTATTCTAACTATTTTTTTTTCAAAATTTAAAGATTATGCAAAAAAAAAGAAAAATTTATATTTTGTCGATAAAATATTAAATAAGCATCTCATCTTTATAATCTTTATCAGTTTGATCAGCGTCTCATGATTATTTGGGTTATTATTGCGATCTTAAATTGTTAATTAACAATTGAATTGTTGCTAAAATATTCGCTTAATTTTCACCAGCTTCTGGAATTGCAATCTATACCAAGAAAGCTTTGATGTCACTAAGTTATTTAATTATTGATTAATAATTACTTACCGAAAACTTTATTTGAAAATTAGAGTTTTTGTTAGGAAAACCCGCATTTTCCGAGGAAAATTTTCGTCGGAGCAAATCGGAAAAAACATATTTATATGTATAATTAAATTGGGGTGGATTTTTACTTGAGTGTTTTTGGTGTAAAGTTAAAATCTTCGGAGTTATATAGCAATAATTGAAAAAAATACGAATTGTCGGCGCCATTTTGTTTATAAAAAAAGTAGCACACTATCTGCGGACTTTGCATACTTATATTAATAATACATAGGATCTTATAATTCGATTCCAGCAAAAAAATTGCTGGTAAATAACCTTTCTTTGTACTTTACTAATTAGACCAGCGTATTCTAACTATTTTTTTTTCAAAATTTAAAGATTATGCAAAAAAAATGAAAAATTTATATTTTGTCGATAAAATATTAAATAAGCATCTCATCTTTATAATCTTTATCAGTTTGATCAGCGTCTCATGATTATTTGGGTTATTATTGCGACTCTAAATTGTTAATTAACAATTGAATTGTTGCTAAAATATTCGTTTCATTTTCACCGGCTTCTGAATTTATAATCTACACCAAGAAAGCTTTTATTTCACCAAGCTATATAATTATTGATAAATAATTGCTGGCCCAAAAAATTTATTTGAAAATTCGAGATTTTGTTGGGAAAACCCACATTTTCCGAGGAAAATTTTCGTCGGAGCAAATCGAAAAAAACATATTTATATGTATAATTAAATTGGGGTGGATTTTTATTTGAGTGTTTTTGGTGTAAAGTTACAATCTTCGGAGTTATATAGCAATAATTGAAAAAAATACGAATTGCCGGCGCCATTTTGTTTATAAAAATAGTAGCACACTATCTGCGGACTTTGCATACCTATATTAATAATACATAGGATCTTATAATTCGATTCCAGCAATAAAATTGCTGGTAAATAACCTTTCTTTGTACTTTACTAATTAGACCAGCGTATTCTAACTATTTTTTTTTCAAAATTTAAAGATTATGCAAAAAAAAAAAGAAAAATTTATATTTTGTCGATAAAATATTAAATAAACATCTCATCTTTATAATCTTTATCAGTTTGATCAGCGTCTCATGATTATTTGGGTTATTATTGCGACTGTAAATTGTTAATTAACAATTGAATTGTTGCTAAAATATTCGTTTCATTTTCACCGGCTTCTGAATTTATAATCTACACCAAGAAAGCTTTTATTTTACCAAGCTACATAATTATTGATAAATAATTGCTGGCCCAAAAAAGTTATTTGAAAATTCGAGATTTTGTTGGGAAAACCCACATTTTCCGAGGAAAATTTTCGTCGGAGCAAATCGGAAAAAACATATTTATATGTATAATTAAATTGGGGCGGATTTTTATTTGAGTGTTTTTGGTGTAAAGTTAAAATCTTCGGAGTTATATAGCAATAATTGAAAAAAATACGAATTGTCGGCGCCATTTTGTTTATAAAAAAAGTAGCACACTATCTGCGGACTTTTCATACCTATATTAATAATATATAGGATCTTATAATTCGATTCCAGCAATAAAATTGCTGGTAAATAACCTTTCTTTGTACTTTACTAATTAGACCAACGTATTCTAACTATTTTTTTTCAAAATTTAAAGATTATGCAAAAAAAAAGAAAAATTTATATTTTGTCGATAACATATTAAATAAGTATCTCATCTTTATAATCTTTATCAGTTTGATCAGCGTCTCATGATTATTTGGGTTATTATTGCGACTGTAAATTGTTAATTAACAATTTAATTGTTGCTAAAATATTCGTTTAATTTTCACCAGCTTCCGGAATTGCAATCTATACCAAGAAAGCTTTGATGTCACTAAGTTATTTAATTATTGATTAATAATTACTTACCGAAAACTTTATTTGAATATTAGAGTTTTTGTTAGGAAAACCCGCATTTTCCGAGGAAAATTTTCGTCGGAGCAAATCGGAAAAAACATATTTATATGTATAATTAAATTGGGGTGGATTTTTACTTGAGTGTTTTTGGTGTAAAGTTAAAATCTTCGGAGTTATATAGCAATAACTGAAAAAAATACGAATTGTCGGCGCCATTTTGTTTATAAAAAAAGTAGCACACTATCTGCGGACTTTGCATACCTATATTAATAATACATAGGATCTTATAATTCGATTCCAGCAAAAAAATTGCTGGTAAATAACCTTTCTTTGTACTTTACTAATTAGACCAGCGTATTCTAACTATTTTTTTTTCAAAATTTAAAGATTATGCAAAAAAAATGAAAAATTTATATTTTGTCGATAAAATATTAAATAAGCATCTCATCTTTATAATCTTTATCAGTTTGATCAGCGTCTCATGATTATTTGGGTTATTATTGCGACTCTAAATTGTTAATTAACAATTGAATTGTTGCTAAAATATTCGTTTCATTTTCACCGGCTTCTGAATTTATAATCTACACCAAGAAAGCTTTTATTTCACCAAGCTATATAATTATTGATAAATAAATGCTGGCCCAAAAAATTTATTTGAAAATTCGAGATTTTGTTGGGAAAACCCACATTTTTCGAGGAAAATTTTCGTCGGAGCAAATCGAAAAAAACATATTTATATGTATAATTAAATTGGGGTGGATTTTTATTTGAGTGTTTTTGGTGTAAAGTTAAAATCTTCGGAGTTATATAGCAATAATTGAAAAAAATACGAATTGTCGGCGCCATTTTGTTTATAAAAAAAGTAGCACACTATCTGCGGACTTTGCATACCTATATTAATAATACATAGGATCTTATAATTCGATTCCAGCAATAAAATTGCTGGTAAATAACCTTTCTTTGTACTTTACTAATTAGACCAGCGTATTCTAACTATTTTTTTTTCAAAATTTAAAGATTATGCAAAAAAAAAAGAAAAATTTATATTTTGTCGATAAAATATTAAATAAGCATCTCATCTTTATAATCTTTATCAGTTTGATCAGCGTCTCATGATTATTTGGGTTATTATTGCGACTGTAAATTGTTAATTAACAATTGAATTGTCGCTAAAATATTCGTTTCATTTTCACCGGCTTCTGAATTTATAATCTACACCAAGAAAGCTTTTATTTTACCAAGCTACATAATTATTGATAAATAATTGCTGGCCCAAAAAATTTATTTGAAAATTCGAGATTTTGTTGGGAAAACCCACATTTTCCGAGGAAAATTTTCGTCGGAGCAAATCGGAAAAAACATATTTATATGTATAATTAAATTGGGGCGGATTTTTATTTGAGTGTTTTTGGTGTAAAGTTAAAATCTTCGGAGTTATATAGCAATAATTGAAAAAAATACGAATTGTCGGCGCCATTTTGTTTATAAAAAAAGTAGCACACTATCTGCGGACTTTTCATACCTATATTAGTAATATATAGGATCTTATAATTCGATTCCAGCAATAAAATTGCTGGTAAATAACCTTTTTTTGTACTTTACTAATTAGACCAACGTATTCTAACTATTTTTTTTCAAAATTTAAAGATTATGCAAAAAAAAAGAAAAATTTATATTTTGTCGATAAAATATTAAATAAGTATCTCATCTTTATAATCTTTATCAGTTTGATCAGCGTCTCATGATTATTTGGGTTATTATTGCGACTGTAAATTGTTAATTAACAATTGAATTGTTGCTAAAATATTCGTTTAATTTTCACCAGCTTCCGGAATTGCAATCTATACCAAGAAAGCTTTGATGTCACTAAGTTATTTAATTATTGATTAATAATTACTTACCGAAAACTTTATTTGAATATTAGAGTTTTTGTTAGGAAAACCCGCATTTTCCGAGGAAAATTTTCGTCGGAGCAAATCGGAAAAAACATATTTATATGTATAATTAAATTGGGGTGGATTTTTACTTGAGTGTTTTTGGTGTAAAGTTAAAATCTTCGGAGTTATATAGCAATAACTGAAAAAAATACGAATTGTCGGCGCCATTTTGTTTATAAAAAAAGTAGCACACTATCTGCGGACTTTGCATACCTATATTAATAATACATAGGATCTTATAATTCGATTCCAGCAAAAAAATTGCTGGTAAATAACCTTTCTTTGTACTTTACTAATTAGACCAGCGTATTCTAACTATTTTTTTTTCAAAATTTAAAGATTATGCAAAAAAAATGAAAAATTTATATTTTGTCGATAAAATATTAAATAAGCATTTCATCTTTATAATCTTTATCAGTTTGATCAGCGTCTCATGATTATTTGGGTTATTATTGCGACTCTAAATTGTTAATTAACAATTGAATTGTTGCTAAAATATTCGTTTCATTTTCACCGGCTTCTGAATTTATAATCTACACCAAGAAAGCTTTTATTTCACCAAGCTATATAATTATTGATAAATAAATGCTGGCCCAAAAAATTTATTTGAAAATTCGAGATTTTGTTGGGAAAACCCACATTTTTCGAGGAAAATTTTCGTCGGAGCAAATCGAAAAAAACATATTTATATGTATAATTAAATTGGGGTGGATTTTTATTTGAGTGTTTTTGGTGTAAAGTTAAAATCTTCGGAGTTATATAGCAATAATTGAAAAAAATACGAATTGTCGGCGCCATTTTGTTTATAAAAAAAGTAGCACACTATCTGCGGACTTTGCATACCTATATTAATAATACATAGGATCTTATAATTCGATTCCAGCAATAAAATTGCTGGTAAATAACCTTTCTTTGTACTTTACTAATTAGACCAGCGTATTCTAACTATTTTTTTTTCAAAATTTAAAGATTATGCAAAAAAAAAAGAAAAATTTATATTTTGTCGATAAAATATTAAATAAGCATCTCATCTTTATAATCTTTATCAGTTTGATCAGCGTCTCATGATTATTTGGGTTATTATTGCGACTGTAAATTGTTAATTAACAATTGAATTGTCGCTAAAATATTCGTTTCATTTTCACCGGCTTCTGAATTTATAATCTACACCAAGAAAGCTTTTATTTTACCAAGCTACATAATTATTGATAAATAATTGCTGGCCCAAAAAATTTATTTGAAAATTCGAGATTTTGTTGGGAAAACCCACATTTTCCGAGGAAAATTTTCGTCGGAGCAAATCGGAAAAAACATATTTATATGTATAATTAAATTGGGGCGGATTTTTATTTGAGTGTTTTTGGTGTAAAGTTAAAATCTTCGGAGTTATATAGCAATAATTGAAAAAAATACGAATTGTCGGCGCCATTTTGTTTATAAAAAAAGTAGCACACTATCTGCGGACTTTTCATACCTATATTAGTAATATATAGGATCTTATAATTCGATTCCAGCAATAAAATTGCTGGTAAATAACCTTTTTTTGTACTTTACTAATT
Source organism: Diabrotica virgifera virgifera (assembly GCF_917563875.1). NCBI lineage: Eukaryota > Metazoa > Arthropoda > Insecta > Coleoptera > Chrysomelidae > Diabrotica > Diabrotica virgifera. The sequence continues at coordinate 69,116,281 of NC_065447.1, read as the reverse complement.
AGACCAACGTATTCTAACTATTTTTTTTCAAAATTTAAAGATTATGCAAAAAAAAAGAAAAATTTATATTTTGTCGATAAAATATTAAATAAGTATCTCATCTTTATAATCTTTATCAGTTTGATCAGCGTCTCATGATTATTTGGGTTATTATTGCGACTGTAAATTGTTAATTAACAATTGAATTGTTGCTAAAATATTCGTTTAATTTTCACCAGCTTCCGGAATTGCAATCTATACCAAGAAAGCTTTGATGTCACTAAGTTATTTAATTATTGATTAATAATTACTTACCGAAAACTTTATTTGAATATTAGAGTTTTTGTTAGGAAAACCCGCATTTTCCGAGGAAAATTTTCGTCGGAGCAAATCGGAAAAAACATATTTATATGTATAATTAAATTGGGGTGGATTTTTATTTGAGTGTTTTTGGTGTAAAGTTAAAATCTTCGGAGTTATATAGCAATAATTGAAAAAAATACGAATTGTCGGCGCCATTGTGTTTATAAAAAAAGTAGCACACTATCTGCGGACTTTGCATAACTATATTAATAATACATAGGATCTTATAATTCGATTCCAGCAATAAAATTGCTGGTAAATAACCTTTCTTTGTACTTTACTAATTAGACCAGCGTATTCTAACTATTTTTTTTTCAAAATTTAAAGATTATGCAAAAAAAAAGAAAAATTTATATTTTGTCGATAAAATATTAAATAAGCATCTCATCTTTATAATCTTTATCAGTTTGATCAGCGTCTCATGATTATTTGGGTTATTATTGCGACTCTAAATTGTTAATTAACAATTGAATTGTTGCTAAAATATTCGTTTCATTTTCACCGGCTTCTGAATTTATAATCTACACCAAGAAAGCTTTTATTTCACCAAGCTATATAATTATTGATAAATAATTGCTGGTCCAAAAAATTTATTTGAAAATTCGAGATTTTGTTGGGAAAACCCACATTTTCCGAGGAAAATTTTCGTCGGAGCAAATCGAAAAAAACATATTTATATGTATAATTAAATTGGGGTGGATTTTTATTTGAGTGTTTTTGGTGTAAAGTTAAAATCTTCGGAGTTATATAGCAATAATTGAAAAAAATATGAATTGTCGGCGCCATTTTGTTTATAAAAAAAGTAGCACACTATCTGCGGACTTTGCATACCTATATTAATAATACATAGGATCTTATAATTCGATTCCAGCAATAAAATTGCTGGTAAATAACCTTTCTTTGTACTTTACTAATTAGACCAGCGTATTCTAACTATTTTTTTTTTCAAAATTTAAAGCTTATGCAAAAAAAAAGAAAAATTTATATTTTGTCGATAAAATATTAAATAAGCATCTCATCTTTATAATCTTTATGAGTTTGATCAGCGTCTCATGATTATTTGGGTTATTATTGCGACTGTAAATTGTTAATTAACAATTGAATTGTTGCTAAAATATTCGTTTAATTTTCACCAGCTTCTGGAATTGCAATCTATACCAAGAAAGCTTTGATGTCACTAAGTTATTTAATTATTGATTAATAATTACTTACCGAAAACTTTATTTGAATATTAGAATTTTTGTTAGGAAAACCCGCATTTTCCGAGGAAAATTTTCGTCGGAGCAAATCGGAAAAAACATATTTATATGTATAATTAAATTGGGGTGGATTTTTATTTGAGTGTTTTTGGTGTAAAGTTAAAATCTTGGGAGTTATATAGCAATAATTGAAAAAAATACGAATTGTCGGCGCCATTTTGTTTATAAAAAAAGTAGCACACTATCTGCGGACTTTGCATACCTAGATTAATAATACATAGGATCTTATAATTCGATTCCAGCAATAAAATTGCTGGTAAATAACCTTTCTTTGTACTTTACTAATTAGACCAGCGTATTCTAACTATTTTTTTTTCAAAATTTAAAGATTATGCAAAAAAAAAGAAAAATTTATATTTTGTCGATAAAATATTAAATAAGCATCTCATGTTTATAATCTTTATCAGTTTGATCAGCGTCTCATGATTATTTGGGTTATTATTGCGACTGTAAATTGTTAATTTACAATTAAATTGTTGCTAAAATATTCGTTTCAATTTCACCGGCTTCTGAATTTATAATCTACACCAAGAAAGCTTTTATTTCACCAAGCTATATAATTATTGACACATAATTGCTGGCCCAAAAAATTTATTTGAAAATTCGAGATTTTGTTGGGAAAACCCACATTTTCCGAGGAGAATTTTCGTCGGAGCAAATCGGAAAAAACATATTTATATGTATAATTAAATTGGGGTGGATTTTTACTTGAGTGTTTTTGGTGTAAAGTTAAAATCTTCGGAGTTATATAGCAATAATTGAAAAAAATACGAATTGTCGGCGCCATTTTGTTTATAAAAAAAGTAGCACACTATCTGCGGACTTTGCATACCTATATTAATAATACATAGGATCTTATAATTCGATTCCAGCAATAAAATTGCTGGTAAATAACCTTTCTTTGTACTTTACTAATTAGACCAGCGTATCCTATTTTTTTTCAAAATTTAAAGATTATGCAAAAAAAAGAAAAATTTATATTTTGTCGATAAAATATTAAATAAGCATCTCATCTTTATAATCTTTATCAGTTTGATCAGCGTCTCATGATTATTTGGGTTATTATTGCGACTGTAAATTGTTAAATAACAATTGAATTGTTGCTAAAATATTCGTTTAATTTTCACCAGCTTCTGGAATTGCAATCTATACCAAGAAAACTTTGATGTCACTAAGTTACTTAATTATTGATTAATAATTACTTACCGAAAACTTTATTTGAAAATTAGAGTTTTTGTTAGGAAAACTCGCATTTTCCGAGGAAAATTTTCGTCGGAGCAAATCGTGAAAAACATATATCTATGCAGAATTTAATTGCGGTGAATTTTTATTTGAGTGTTTTTGTTGTAAAGTTAAAATCTTCGGAGTTATAGAGCAATAATTGAAAAAAATACGATTTGTCGGCGCCATTTTGTTTATAAAAAAAGTAGCACACAATCTGCGGACTTTCCATACCTATATTATTAATATATAGGATCTTATAATTCGATTCCAGCAATAAAATTGCTGGTAAATAACTTTTTCATGAATTTTGCTAATTAGCCCAGAGTATATACAAAATAAGCAAATATTTATTAAAAATAACTACCTAGATTTTTGACAATCTCTGAGTTACACAAAGTGCATATCATGTGACTCTAAAATGACATAAGTTATACTAAGTTATATTTGAGATAACTACCATAAGGTTATCTGTTACAAAATTACATACCTCTTACTTACATATTATAGGGTACAACTCACATGAGACTTCTACCAAATGGTTATAGTACGCTAGCTACGTACCACTAAATTGAAACTGACAAATATTGAAAATATATAAACAAATAGGCATAAGCCTGACTAAGGGAAAATACTATGATGAATTAAGAAAAATTAATGAATAAAAGTTATAGAAATGAAGTTAAGATAAATACCGAAACGATGACCTAAATTAACCGAACAAATGGAATAAAGCGAATAAACAAATAAATATTTGGGAAACAAGCAAGTAATATTACAAAATAAATATCAAACCAATAATAAAGTATAAAACCCTAATTGTCTAGGCATGATTACCTTGTGCACACAAGTAACTTACCATAGATACAATAGTTTGGGAACCAAATATTAATATAAAAATATGTCATATTAAAAAACAAAGGTAAACTAAATCTGAAAAAAATTAATAACACATTGCATTAAACCAAATGTCTGAAATGTAAAAACCAATAGTTATTTAAAGCACAACACTAAATGTTCCCAAACAAACCCATTCATCGAATGACTCCTAAAGAGGTTGCGGTTGCATCCTCGAAAATGAGCATCAGGATGGTGCGACCCCATGACTCCTGTAGGCGCAGGTGCCAAGACGAAAGGGAGCCGGAATGCCCCAAAAAAGCTTGTTTCCCTAAGTGACTACTGCCAGTGACTTATGGTTGGAGATTGGCCTCTCGGTGTTTCGAGGTGTTTTTAAGTTTTCACATGGGTGGCTAGAAAACACAATTTCCGTTTATTTCAATTTACCAAGCGTACGACAAATCAAAGAAAAGAAATAAGAAAAATTAGGAAAGATTCTAGGATAGATAGTAATGTAAAAACCCAGTAGTTACACACAAAAAGAGACATCTAATTAATGGACTACTTGACCTTAAGAGAGATTTATGTGAGAATTTCTAATTACAGACGTGGATTCGTGATTTAACTACAGAATAGGTATTGATTCCTTTAAAATAATTATAGGCTACTTATTAGATATAAGAATAAAATATACAAATATCAAAGATACAGATAAATAGCTAAAAATTAAGATTAGGATTTTCTGTGAAGGAATATTACTTAAAGATTTTGAATTAATTAAAAGATATCTACTAAATTCACTGAATAAATTTACCCATATGGTTTAATTGGAAAAAATATATGTCACCATGAAATGGATGCTGACAGTTATAAAAAACTAATATAAAAACAGATATCGCTAGTTACCGGGTGATACGATGAATTTATGCAGAAATCCCATTGTATTGATTCCTTCCAAAGACTTCTGAAGAAGTTTCGTGATCCATCCTTTGAAACTCACATATCTTAACTAAAGCGATTCACATATTTTATAATAACACGGTTTATTTCTATTTAAAGGACACAACATGTTTCGAAAGAATAAAATATGAATTTTTAGTAGGTGTATTAACTGTTAAAATTATAATTCCAAAAATTACACTAGTATAAAAAAGTACTTTTTATAATAACCACGGTTGTTTAAAATGATTAATATTTATATATAATAATTAACTTATAAAATACGAATTTTAAGTATATCAACTTTTAATTATTTATTAAAAAAATTAAAGAAAGATACGCAACAGCCGTGTTCGAACTAGGGAACTCTCGCTCTGCAGTCTAATGCCACTGACCCACCATCAATTTGTAGATATCGATTTATGAACGTACTTTAAAATATCATTGCGTTAGCCACATTCTTAAAATAGTTAGAAATAAAAAAAAATCGATTTATCCATTCAAGGTGATTGATTAGTGGGGAAAAGCTCCATAGATCCGTTATAGTAATAGATAGCAATAAAAGTTAATAACAAAAATTGTAGCCAACTTTGATTACAGATTGATTATCAGTAATCGTAAATTGTCAGTTTTAGACAATTCAGTCATGGCTTACCTAAAATTTGGAAAGATTTAGACCCGTAATTAATAATTTTCTCTGAAAAATGAAAATGTCCAAAAATTAATAAATTTAGACATATGGAATGTTATATATAAATTAAAGTACGGTAATAGTACTTTTCGATAGTGATATAAAATACAGGGTGTTTCATTTAAAATTACTGAGAAAATAATGTACTTGCGTTTTGACTCACCCTCTATTCAATATAAAGAAAATCAGGAATATCAATCATTTATGAAAATTTTGAAAATAATTAAAAATATATGGCATTAATAAACCATTGCCGTTGTGCATATTTTTATTTATACAGGGAGTTGAACTTGTTACGATTTTCATAAATAATGTATTATAACTTTGTAAATACCCTGTATAACATACCAAACCTTTATATTTTTGTAATGGAGAAGTTAAGAAGATTTTGAATATAAAATAAAATATATGGTGTTCCATTTAAAGAAACATAAATTTGATCTGCCACTATGTTATCGAGCACCCTGTAAAATTCTAACTAATTTTGTAATGTGAAGCTCAAAGTTGGCTACATTTTTTGTTATTAACTTTTATCGCTATCCACTACTATAACGGATCTACAAAGCTTTACCATACTAATCAATCACCCTGTATAATAGCAGTTAAATATTACATTGTTAGCTAGGTCAAAGCTATTCTGAAAATTTCAGGTACCTACGTTGCCTAGAACTATTTTTAAAATGGATTACAAAAGGCGCGTTCCAAGTGACATGAAAACCGTCCTTCGTACTGCCCTCGTCATGCGCATTATAACAAATGCGTTCCAAGCGAACATGAACGATGATTCGTATCGTACACTGTGTTGTTCCAAGCGATCCATGTACCGTTTCGAAATCGGTAACTGAACGGTCCTTTTGATACATGCCTTCAAGCAGAAACTATTTGTACTGACTTGCGCAGTTAGGATTGCTTTCATTTTTACTGGTCACTGCTATGAGATCAGCTGATGATTCAATCAAAATAATCCACAATCCACGCTATAGTATCTGTGAATCTTGATTTTCGTTTAAATAATTATTAATTCTTTTTTTTTCAAATTAATCTTAAAAATATGGATAATTTATTTTTTTTCCATAAAAGAGAGCGATTTGTCAGATATCGATTCTGAGGAAGATTTTGAAGTGATGTTTAATGAACATGTTAGAAATGATAATTTCTAACCATCTAGCAAACTACTAGTGGCACTCTTACTGAAAATGGCTCAGGCGCAACTCGAACTTGAAATGGTACACAAATACGTTCCAAGAGGGTTACGTACGGGTAATCGGTTCGCGATCGAAATAAAACCGTTCAAGGGCGATTCTGCGCATTAAAACAGTCCAATCGAATTCGTGACGGTTCAAGGGATCGTACAAATGTGTCGTCTTGGAACGAACCTAAAATTTGCGGAGTCCGTGACACCGATCAAGCCAAGTATTCTTCTTCTTAACGTGCCCTATCAAGTCCCCTTGACGTTGGCGATTAACTTGGCGAAACTTTCTCTGTCTCGAACTATTCTAAATAGGTGTTCTGCTTTCTTTATTCCTGTCCACTCCCGGATATTCTTCAACCAAGAGGCCTGCTTTCTACCAATTCCTCTGCGTCCTTCGATTTTACCCATCATAATAAGTTGAAGAATATTATACCGGTCTCCCCTTACTACGTGTCCAAAATAGGCCATCTTTCTATATTTGATGTTATCAAGCAGCTCGCGGGTAGCATTTGCTCTCTTAAGAACTGCCACATTTGTCAGCATAGCCGTTCATGGTATTTTCAGAATACGTCTGTGCAGCCACATTTCAAAGGACTCCAAACGGTTAATGGTGGATATTTTTAATGTCCATGCTTCGACACCATACAAGAGGACTGACCAAATGTAGCATTTAATCATGCGCTTTCGAAGTTGAAGTTGCAAGGTATCATTACAGAAGAGTGACCTCATTCTTATCTCTTTTTCTTCTACATTTTATCTCTTTATCTGGATCTAGTTGTTCAGTAATATGGCAACCAAGATATTTAAAACTGGGTACTCTTTGAATTATATGACCATCAACATATAAACGTGAATCTTGATGGGCCAAACGGCTAAATACCATGTATCTTGTTTTTGAACAGTTTATATTTAGGCCAAACTCTCTTCCCACTGTGTCAATGGCATTTAAAAGGTGTTGTAATCCATTCATATCATCACTTAAAATAACTGTATCGTCTGCAAGCCAAGTATATAAAAACGTTTTAAAAAGACCGAAAGGCCCGGCATAACTGTATTGTGTGTAAAAACTTTGTGTTGCTCACACTGTGAAAAATTTCATGTGTTTGTCTTGCAGCGATAATACTGTTTTTAAGAAAAAATGAGTACTTTGTTTGTAAAATTATGTTTCATAATATGAAAAACAAGTCCGAATTATCTTTCAAATAACTTCCCCAACGTTCACATATAAAAAAATGGATATACCGGTGGGGTGCAAATGCACCCCGCACCTTTGTTTACGTAAGAATCGAAGCACCGTCTTACGAGAGTTAAACAAATTTGTAGGACACCCTATATAAATAATTATGTTAATGTTTATATTACTGAATAGAGAATTGAATAACCTTTCAAATGAGCTAGCACACGATCCCTATTCCCTATTTAAAAGTAATGGATGGGGGAGGTGGAAGGAATGGGGTTGACAAATGACAGATGTATGTACCGTAAAAATGTGTCCACCTTAGATAAAAAATCGACATAATTCTTGATTTTCTTAAAATCTAATAAATACTGCCAAATATCGATGTGGACTGTTTTCTTTGGCCCACACTGTATATTACACAAAGTCAAAATAAGCATTATTGGGATCAATGTTTAACAACAAAACTCCAACTAACGGCGGAGACAAAATTATTGTTTCGGCTTAGACTAGCTATAGTATTCTTAAGTGCAAGTATATCTTATTTTAATTGCAATAGTGAAAAAATAGTTTTGGAAGGGACAAATAAAACATTATACTTACTAATTATATCTATTTTCTCCTAAAAATAAAATTTTGGTATTTATAAAGCAAATTTCCGACAGTGTGCCTTTTCATTCCATCCATTTTAAACTAACCGTAGGCACAAAATCTCCTAGAGCTTGATCAATTAGCTTCATTCGAGGATTACTAATAATAAATTGCAAGTTAAAATAAGAAACACTTCTAAAATCATGTATGACAAAAAGGCACTTCCAAATAAAATATGAAAGTAAAAATATATACAGTTACCTCCAATAAATTCAAGATAGTTCCAAGGAGTTCCACAAGGTAGTATGCATGAACCGACCTTGTATATATTGTATGCTGAATATGTGCTATCAATACGACTTACGACTGTTCCGACATTTGCTGATAATTCAGCTATTTTGTCGTCCCACACTGATCAAACATCACCTCTAGGAACCCGCAAACTAGTCTGAACCAGGCCAACAACTGACTAAAAGAATGGCAAATCAAATTAAAGCTAATGGATTGCAATCAACACACTTGATGTTTATCCTCCACAGAAAAACGTGCTCAGTTTATAATGCTAAACTTCCACAATATGATATACGCGCCAAATTGCTCGGCATGCATCTGGATCGCCAACTGTCTTGGGCAAAACACATATTCACTAAGCGCAAGCAACTTGACCTCAAACTAATAACTTGTATTGGCTCATTGGTTGCAAATCAAAACTGTCATTGAACAACAAGTTTAGATTTTAAAGCAAATGTTTATAAATTCACACAAACAATGTTTAACTTAGATTTAGATACCTTTATAGGAGAATTATTCATTGGAATGATATTTTACATGTCATCAGCTTCATTGTCACAAAAAACGCTTATTGAGTACTAGGCAGATTATTTAATATTAATGTAATAATAGGCTCTATTGTATCCGCGTAATGGGCTGAAATGTTTTAATACCTACATTATTTTTACAATAACTGGAAATTAACTTGTACCAAGAGAGTCTTTGAATCTTGAATCTATATAGCTTGTTCTGTTTTGCGCTGCTCTTAAATTTTGCCATAGTTGGGCGTGATTGTGTTAATCTTGGAGTAGTGGCTTTTGTAACGAAGGGGACACCCGTTAAAATAGCAATAATTTTTGAAATATCCACGCAGCGCTATATTAAGAAGACATTCGACTTTGCAATTTCCAACACGCAGATATATTATATAAACCACCGACAAAATTCCAATCTAGAAAGGGAGTATCAATTACTGCGAAGAAAGTGACGTATTCGCTTATAAAAACGACGTAATCATTATTGAATTGAAATTCCGACAGTGCTCCTAGATTTATTAGCTTCATTAGAGGAATACTAATAACAAATAATTGATTGCCTTACATTTACGTACGAACGACAAGGTGTGACATGAGTAATTGCAATTTGAAGGAAAAAACCTACTGTTCTCAGTTCATCCAATAAATTCAGGACTTCCACAAGGTAGCGTGCTTGGACCGATCCAGTACTTATCGTATCTTGCTTTCAACACGACTTTTTACGGTTTGCGATATTTGCTGATGATCAGCCATTTTGGCGTTGCACATTGACCCAACATCAGCCTCTAGGAAGCTGCAAACTAGTCTGAACAATGTCAAAAACTGGTTAAATGATGGCGCATTTAAGCAAATGAATTGAGATCAACACTTATTTTTCTACGACACTACAGCCCAAATTAAGCATTGGCCTCCTTTATTTTTTGCCTCCAAAAAATTTTTTACTCTTTACTTCTGACCTTGTTTGTCTGTGGCTGCTCTTCTCCATTAACACACGTGGTGTTTATCCTTCGCAGAGAAACGTGCCCTCCTGTTCAGTTTATTAATTGTCTTCTTCTTCGCGTGCCACTCCTAGCGGAGATTGGAAATCATCATGACCACTGCGAATTTGTTAGCAGCGTGCCTAAAAAGATCAATCGAACTACACCCGAACCATTCACTTAGGTTGCGAAGCCACGATATTTTTCTTCTTCCCACACTTCTTTTGCCCTTAATTTTGCCCTGCATGATATATTTTAAAAAAGTTCGTACTTTTCACCCCTCATAATGTGCCCCAAGTAAGTATTCCATCTTTCCAGTTTTTATCTCATTTATAATTTCGCATTTTTTGTCTAAAGTTTGGAGTACTTGCGTGTTAGTGACGCGGTTATTAATTGTAAACTGCCACAATCTCATTGAGCCAAATACCTCGGCATGCACCTGGATGGACGACTCACTTGGACAAAACACATATTCACTACGGGCAAGCAGCTTGGCCTCAAACTAGAAATATGTATTGGCTCATCCGCCGCAGATTAAAACTCTAATTAAAGAACAAAATATTATAATACAAAACAATCTTGACACTTGTGTGGACCTACGACATCGAGTTGTGGGTAACTGCTAGCAACTCCCACATATCCATCTTACAAAGGTTCCAAAATAATGTACTGCCAGTCATTGTTGATACTTTCTGCTACGTCAATAAAGAAATCACTATGCTTAATATCTCTTTAGAATCCATCAAAGAAGCCATACATCAGTTTAGTGTCAACTATTGTGAAAGAGTGTCAGTGCGCTCAAATCGGTTAGCCGCCCAACTAAACGTGCACGATATCAAAGATGTCCGTATAGCCCAGTAAATGAACGGGAAATTCGGCGATACCGTGTAATTTTCAGGGGCAACTCCGAATTGCATGAAAATTTGGATTTAGGTACTACTTACCCTCCACTTCAAAGTTGAAATTGTGCCGTTGGTTGCTTTTACTTGGGGGGTGAGAGTCACCCCTTCTCAGGGGTGAAAAAGCATAGGTTCAAGATAAGACCGGAAATTGATAAATTGACTGATTTTAAGCAACTTTTGTTCTATAAAGTTTTTTACCTAAGTCAATACTTTTCGAGTTATTTGCCATTGAAAATGTTGATTTTTCGACAAAAGAACTACGTTTTCAGACGGTTTTTCACAAATAACTCAAAAAGTAAATATTTTATGGAAAAAAATATCCTTAGCAAAAGTGTAGCTTATAAAAAACCCAAAAAAATGGTGTATCATTAAAGTCTATCGATCAAATAAAAACAAAGTTGTAGCTCATGAAAAATACGTTCTTATTCGTCTAATTCCAAATCGAATATTTTAAGGTGAAATCACCGAAAAATTAAGCAATTTTCGGGAAAAACCCATTTCAACTTTCTTAAAGTGTTTATAAAAAGCTTTGTTTTAATTGTTAACAAAAGTTTTAGCATTAAAAATAAGCGAGTTACGCTCAAAATAAAGTTGGCCCTCTTTTTTTTGTAAAAAATCATGAAAATCTCGCCGTGTTTAGCTCCCCAAATGAAATTAATCGCTACCGCTTTACAAACAATTTACTTACCTATCTATTTTTTATATGATCTGTCAGTCTCACCGGTTTAAAGTGTTTATTTTTGAAAGGGTTATAATTGAGAAAGCTTGAATGGGTCAGTAATCACGAGTGTATGCATATTTTGAACAGCCATATCTTAACCAATTTTTGTCTTACGGAGAAACAAAATAAAACTAGCATATTTATAATAGCAAAACCTACATTTTTTTACTCCTTAAGATTTTTCTTATCACTAATACTTTTTAAGTTATTTTGAAAAAATGAAATTTTTCAAAAATTTTTATAAATTTTTTTTTACTATAAAACCAAATGTTTTCAAAAATAAGCACTTTAAACCAATTAAACTTACAGATCATATAAACAATACACATACAGTTAAAATAGATGGTAAAGTCAAACGATTAATTTCATGTAGGGTGCTAAATAGGGGGAGGTTTTCACGATTTTTTTTTTTACAAAAAAAAGGGGCCAACTTTTTTTTTCACTGTAACTCATTTATTTTTAATGCTGTAAACTTTTGTAAAAAACAAATAATAAGCTTTTTTTCGATACTTTAAAAATGTTAATAAGGTATTCCCGAAAAACTCTTCTTTCTTCGGTGATTTCGCGTTGACTTATTCGATTTGGAATTAGACGAATAAGAACGTATTTTTCATGAGCTACAACTTTGCTTCTATTCAATTTGTAGACTTTACTGGTACACCATATTTTTCGTTTTTTTATAGGCTACACTTTTGCTAAAAATATTATTTTCGATAAAATATTTACTTTTTGAGTTATTTGGGAAAAACTGTCTGAAAACGTAGTTTTTTTGTCGAAAAATCAACATTTTAAATCGCGAATAACTCGAAAAGTATTGACTTACGTAAAAACTTTATAGAACAAAAGGTGCTTAAAATAAGTCAATTTATTCATTTCCGGCCTTATTTTAAAGACCCGTTTTTCACCCCCCGAGAAGGGGTAAGTGTCACCCCCCCCCCCCCCCCCAAGTAAAAGCTACCAACGGCACAAATTCAACTTTGAAGTGGAGGGTAAGTAGAACCTAAATCCAAATTTTCATGCAATTCGGAGTTGCCCCTGGAAATTACACTCCAAAACGGTCATTTATTGGGCTAGTAGGCTAAAACGTCCACTGCCATTCGATCTATCTACAGCACACAGATCTTAGTTTAGACACAGTTTAGATTTTAAGGCAAATGTTTAGAAATTCACATAAGCAATGTTTAATTTAGGTATAGATAAATTTAAACAGATTATTCGTTGGAATGATAGTCTACGTGCGATCAGATTCATCCTCAGATGAAATTAAAAGTGATTTTGTCAATCCTGGAGTAGTTGCTTTTGTAGTGAAGGAGACACCGGTTAAAATAGCAATAATTTTTGAAATATCCACGCAGCGCTAAATTGAGAAGACATTCGATTTTGCAATTTCCAACACGTAGATATATATAAACCACCAACAAAATTCCAATCCAGAAAGGGAGTATCAATTACCGCGAAAGTGACGTATTCGCTTATAAAAACGACGTAATCATTATTGAATTGAAATTCCGACAGTGTGCCTTTTCATTCCAGCCATTTTGAACTAACCGTAGGCACAAAAAGCTCCTAGAGCTTGATCCATTAGCTTCATTCGAGGATTACTAATAACAAATGATTGATTGCCTAACTTTTGCGTACGAACTAAAGGTCTCAGGGAATTCTTTCATAAAACTTTATGTGCGAAACGTAAATTTTAATTCTGGCTTCCCCGAAAGATCTAAATTGCGGCCTCTTTAAGGAATAAATCTTCGGGCGGGGCCAACATAGCCAGACCGATGTTGTTCACCAAGGTGAATTTTTTCGCGCGTTTAAGATTATCTCCACTTTTATTGGTTAAAAATAAAAATTAAGTAGCGAATTTAAATAAGAAAGGAATAAATTTCGCATTTTTTTACCTTAATCATAAATCGGATTTTAGTAGGTGGATTAGGAGTTTCTCATCTCGGGAAGTAAAAAATTAATTTTAAAAGCGGACCGGAATAATTCTTATGGGGTAATTACAAGCTTAATACTTATTACAAATATTCGTTACTATTGATTAAAGTTTTGAATTACAATTGATTGAATTGTGTGTGTATGTAAATTGTTATTAGTCCATTAAAAGGTTACATTTTTTAAGCCGTACCTTGAATTTGTTAGAGGAGTCAATTTTATTTCTCTAATGTGTAGGGGGATCAGTAGAAGCTTAAGTTTAAGTTTTTGGGGCCGCCACCCTTGTCCCCCGGCCGCCGTCGTGGAAATGGGGTGCAAAGGGTTTTCGCGCTATATCTCGTAAACTACCAACCTTATGGAAAATCTAATTAAACATAAAATGTAGCAAATTAAATTTTCTACAATTTTGTTTCTATTACTTTTTATGATCAAGTGACCAACAAAAAAGATATAAAAAAAATATGTAAAATTTTTTTAAGAAGTTTCTTTTTTGGAGGTTATAACTTTTTTCAGTTCATTTTAAAATAAAATAACAGTATAGAAATTTTGTAGAGAGTTTTTCAGCGAACAATTTCCACTATAAATTTGTTTAATTCTATTTATTTATATAGGTTTTACAGCGCTCCAAACCTGACCAGATTCTCGAATGCTCATAGGGATAAAATAAAAACAAAAGTTAGGCTTACTTTTCTATCTATATATATTTTTTATTGAGCATGAGCATAAGAATGACGCAATCGCAAAATTCAAAATTCTTAAGAAAAGTATGATTAAAATTATATTTATTCTCATAAAGTATGATTAAAATTAGCCATTCACCACACCGTGGTCACGATCTCGAGATATAAGCGTTTTTTGGGGTGTGCCGCTTGTCTATGAAGTAACATAGACATTTTTCCTATTGTATATTTTGAATTAAAATTTTCCAAGAAAACTTCTTCATGAATTATGTTTTATTGTTATGTTGGTTAAAATTATAAACTAAAAAGTTTGCCACTCAACTTTTTTAAGTAAACATGAAACTAACGAAATGTGAGGACAAAATGTTTAAAAATTAACAACTCTTTTTTAAATGTGTTTAAACATTTTGGACAAATTTCATTGTTATCTACATACTTCAAATATGACACAGTAAAATTTTCAAAAGGAAATACTTGCAGCGACCAAAGATACAGCAAAGTAAGTTTTAAAAATCATCAAAATGGATTTTTGGCATGTTTGTATAAAATTTGATTTTTGAACATATTCCACCAACTGTAGATAAAATTAAACTTCATATTCGAATTAAGCGACCTCGAAAACATAAAAATAGACCAAAATTGGCCATTCACCTTAAATTTGATTTTCGTGGTCGGCATAACGGTTGATGCCGCTGTGCTGCTCGTCTGATATTATATAGATAGAAAAGTATTGTTTTTATTGTATTCCTATGAGAATCTGGTCAAGTTTGGAGCGCTGTAAAAAATAGATAATAAACAAAATTAAACAACTTTATTGTGAAAATCGTTCATTGAAAAATCCTCTACAAAATAGTTATGAAGTTCTTTTATTGTGAAATGAACGTAAAAAAGTTAGAACCTCCAAAAAGAAACTTCTTAAAACATTTTCTCTTATTTTTGTTTGTAACTTTTTTTTTGGTGACTTAAAAAGATGACGATAAAAAGTAATAGATATAAAATTGTAGAAAATTTAATTTACTACATTTTATATGAAATTAAATTTTCTGTAGGATTGCTAGTTTAGGATATACAGTGCAAAAGTCCTTTGTACCCCTTTTTCCAATATGGCGGCCGGAGGACAAGGGCGGCGACCCCAAAACTTGAACTTAAGCTTCTACTGAACCCCCTTACACATTAAAAAAATAAAATTGACTCCTCTAAGAAATGCAACTCTAAATGTAACATTTCAATGGACTATAAATATATTCATGTTACGGTACCTTTGCTGATGATCAGACGCCTTTTCTTCTTCCAGTGCACTGGACTTCACTATTACACTGAAAATTATTGCACTTGATTAGATAATCATAAAACCGTGTCACTTGTGTGAAGGCTATAACAAGCTGAGTGTGTGAACTCTTTGTAAGCTTTGCATTCCTTCTATACGTAGCAAAGATACATTGCTTTGGTTTTCCAATTTCGTATTCTTAACAATCATATGTCGTCTTACACCTAGTAATAATATCTTGCCCTGGGCCTGCGGATCTAGGACGTTTCATCGCCGCCAGTTCATCGCCGCCGTTTCGATGCCGCCAGTTCATCGCCGGCCGATTCATCGCCGGCCGTTTCGATGCCGCCGGTTCATCGCCAGTCAGTTAATCGCTAACTGATATATTTCCGAATTTTCGACCAATTTTCGACAGCTACATTTATTATTTATTTTTAGTATTAATTAGGAATTCTAGGAAATGCGAGATCTGACCATTCCTGTTGCCATACTTAATATTTTAATATACTTTTAAACTTTTATAATATAAAATATAATTTAACACTACGAATTTAATACTGTTTAGTATCAAATTTGGGGGAAGTAGAAATAGAACAGTAAATTAATAAAATAATAATTTTTATCTATTTATTTCTCATAAGTTTAAAACTTTTTTTTTTTTTTTTTTTTTTATTTTACAAAATAGTCGCATCAACCTCGGAGGTTATTAGCGACATATACATATACATAAGGTAATTTATTTACAGATGTTAGATTTTGTTAAATACATTGATATCTTTAAGGAATTTTACCAAGTGTTCAATTTTACAATTTTCTCCTAAGATTTCACTTGTTGATCCGATGATGTGGTTGTTCTGTCTCTGCAACTGGTATTTTGGACACTCTGCAAGTACATGCTAAACACTTAGTGGGATATTACAGTTTTCACATAAAGTGGGATTAGTGTGACCAATTATGTGTCCGTGGGTAAGTCGGGTATGTCCTAGACGAAGGCGAGTAACAATGTCATGGTGAGTTCTGTTGTGAATTTGAGATTTCCACGGTTTTACAAACGTTTTCACTTCGCGAAGTTTTGAAGTTGAACTGTCCCACTGGTTTTGCCACAGATTTTTGACTTTCACTTTAATAAATTATTTTAAATCATTAAGAACTACATCTCTCACTTCACTCGCGGTTTCACTGTCCCTGGCTTGTTGGGCTGTCCGATCCGCCGCTTCATTTCCTTGGAGGCCAATGTGTGAAGGAACCCATAGGAATTGTACAATATGGTTGTTGTTTTGAATGGTAGCTAGTTCTTTTTTAATTAGGAGAGCAATTGGATGCTTCGTGTACAGTTGGTTAATGGTATGGATGGAACTGAAGGAATCGATAATTATAAGAGCATTGGATATATTACTGGAGTTAATATGAACGAGAGATTGATAGATGGCGTATAGCTCGCCAGTATGTATACAGCTTAAGGATGGTAGTTTATACTCAAGTGTACTATTTGGAGTAATGACAGCTGCCCCAACTCCAGTAGATGTTTTAGAAGCGTCTGTATATATATGATAGGATTTAGAAAATTTTGTTAGTTTGTTGAATGTTATAGTTATAATTATTGAATGTTCAGCTCCTGGGATAATTCAGTCGATGTATCCGTGTCAGGTTCTTCATCCTCGTAGTTGTCTTTTGTGAGCTGTCTCGTAATTTTTTTGTTAAGCTTTGTACATTTCAATTTTAATGAGCGTTCGGATGTATATGAATGAATTTTGGTTATGAGTTTTTTAAATCCTAGAATGTCTACTGTATATTTATTTACAACGCTGATAACATCTTTTGTTCCATGAGCGTTTTCAAATAAATCAACTGTTTCCTCAAAAGTTAATATTTGCTTTTCGGAATTGAATAATTCTTTAATTGGTTGCATTAGCGTTTCTAATGGTATTGTTGATATTTTTGTTTTTATTCTTTTTTGTTTCTGAGTTGGCTTTGAAAATACATCGTCACTAGCTGATGTCTCAATCGGGGGTGATATTGCTTCAGATACAGTTCGTTTGGAGGATGATTTAGATGTATTTTCTTCGTTGGATACGCTAAATTCTTTTGGTGCTGGATTCTCTTTATTTTCATTAACCGAGCAAGAATTATTGCTTAGACTGGAAGATGAAGGCTGGTTAGTTATGACTATGTGAGGTGAGGGGGCTGATGAGGTGGATATATTTGGTTTAGATATCACTGGCATTGTATTATCTGTAGTTGATGTATCAAGAGGTGTTAGGTTGGTTGTAGATAATATTTTTGTTAGTGGCGTTGAATTATTTGATATGTTTGTAGAAGTGCATGTTGTTGAAGGTGTAATAGCAGTCGTTTCTGTTGAAGTTACTGTACTAGGTTCGTTTCTGTTTGAAAGTGTAGCAGTTGGGACAGCTGTTTCTGAGTGATTTACATTTACTGAGCAACTACTGGAAATATGGCCATGTTGTTTGCAAATGAAACATAAGTTGTCTAATGTCAAAAAAATTCGATTTGTAGTATCTTCATGAGTTATTAAAATGGTATCGGGAATTGGACCTGTGGGTGGAGATACGTAAATATGTCGACGGAAACTGAGTACATGTTTGTATTCAGGATTGTTGGTTCCTATTCGCAAAAATGACATTGATGAAGTTGGTTTTAGCCCTAAGAGCAGTAGTTCGTTTTCTATTACCTTATGCGGGATAGTGGGAGAAACATTGGATATTAGGAGTCTTTCACTTGGAGTAATTAGTCTACGGACTTGAATTTGTGTATTGTTTACAGTGATGAAACCTCTACTGTTTGAAAAAAATTCATCTACGACTTGTTTGGTTGAGAAATAGATACAGATACGATTGTTGGTGATTATTGATGAAAAAATAATGTGTTTTGGACTAACTAAAGCTCCTACCGCTAACAAGTATTCTTCTAATTTAACATCGTTGAGAGAATTAAAAACTACTGCTTGTAGCTTGGATGGATAGATTGTTTCTTTTTGTCTACTAGCTGCAGCAGAGTAAGATAAAGGTTTTTGTGATGTGGATTGCGATAATGATTCATCGCTATTATTAGTGACGTCGAATTCCATTTCTCAACACCATTTGATTTTCCTAAGTACGGACCTGTTCCGCTTGGGATTTTGGTAATTGTCTTTAAAGACAAAAAATTGGTGTCGATCAATGACTGGTGTTGTTTATTGACGGTTTTATAAAATTCTTTGGTTATGAAATACTTATTAATAGAAAAATATGTACTCACAGAAAATGTTTTTCTATACACACTTAACTAACACTATTATACTTGATGTTAACGTAGTGTAAGAATACTATGATTGGTTTTTGTAAGTTAAATTTACTATTTGTCAGGATCGATCAAAAAGCATGTGTGCTTATTCGATATCAGTTGAATGAATCCAAGTTTAAAACTGAATTTAACGTCGTGTCGTGTCATCTCCCATAATACAGGATCAACTGACTAACTGGCGATGAAACGGCCGGCGATGAAACGGCCGGCGATGAAATGGAGTGGCGATGAACTGGCGGCATCGAAACGGCGGCGATAAACCGGCGGCGATGAAAAGTCCAATTCCGGGGCCTGCCGCTTTTCCTCACTTTATCCGGTCTTTGGTTATAGTTATAAGTGTCTTCTGACGGCTGCATCTCGTTTATTCGATCTACGTAGCCTAGCCATCTCAGCCTGTTTATTTTAATGGACATACCGATACTAGGTTCACTATAAAGTCGCTAAAGCTCAAAATTATAGCGTCTACAACATAATGCATTTCCCTGCATGCTTTTATAAATATGTCTCAGGATTTTACGTTCAAAACGGCCTAAACGTTCTTTGTCACTTTTTGTCATCGCCATCACTATTTTTGTCCTTTTTGTAACTATATTTGATGTTAAAACATTCTTTAATCCATAGTATGCTCTATTTGCTAGAAATATACGTCGATTGATTTATGCAATTATGTATTGTTTTACTTTTTTACTTGTGAGCCTGGTCTAGATATATCTACCTCGTACTAGTCCTAAAGTATAAGTTCCAACTCCAACCGTTAGATTTTCGCATTTTGCTACTTGTTTACTGATTGTCACCTTCATATACTTTCTTTTAATTGTAGTCTCATTGTTTTTACAACTGGTTCCAATGACGTGAACGATTGGACCAGATTCGCTTTTCTTCTTGCTATGATACCGATGTTATCCGCATACGCTAGTATTTATACAGTCCTAATAATAATGTTTCATGTTGTTGTTATTCCATATTCTCTAATAGCTTTCTCTGGGGCAATGATGAATAAAAGGCATGATAGACTATCAACTATCACCCTGTCTAAGTCCTATTTGTGTCTCTAAAGATCTTGATATTCCGTTCTGCACTCTAATCTTATACTCGACCGTTGAGGGGGTTTATTTCTCCCATTTCACTAAGTGCATTGGGATATTAAATTCTACCATAGCTTTGCATGGTGCGTTTCTGTCTACACTTTCATAGGCACTTCTAAAATCCACGAACATATATTCTTCTTCTTTAAGTTCCATCTTCTATCAAAGGTTGGATATCATCATGACAATGCGGACCCTGTTGACTGCCGTTCTAGACAGCTCTCCA
The DNA here is from genome assembly GCF_917563875.1 of Diabrotica virgifera virgifera. NCBI lineage: Eukaryota > Metazoa > Arthropoda > Insecta > Coleoptera > Chrysomelidae > Diabrotica > Diabrotica virgifera. The sequence goes on along the minus strand of NC_065447.1, from coordinate 69,096,136 downwards.
CTACTGCATTCGAACCATTCCCTTAAGTTCTTAAGCCAGGATGTTCTTCGTCTTCATACATTTCGCTTTCCTCGGATTTTGCCTTGCATAATAAGTTATAATAATAAGTATTTTTGCCCTCTCATCACATGTCCCAACTACTCAAGCTTACGTCTTTTGATCATGATCAACATCCAACCAATTCACGTCCACTGCTGGACATAGGTCTCCCCTAATTGTTTCCACACCTCACGGTTTTGTGCTGATTGTTGCCAGTTTTTACTAATCCGCCTGATATCATCTTCCATCGCGTAGGCGGCCTTCCTCTACTACGCTTATCTTCCCTCGGTCTCCATTACATCAGCTTTCGTGTCCATCTTAAATCTTTCAGAATGGCGATGTGTCCTTCCCAGATCCATTTGAGCCTGGTGATACGTTCTACAACATCTGTGATACCGGTTCTTTGTCTGTTACCGTCTTTTGATGGTTAATATTATTTCCGCTTTATTTCCTATTCTTCTAGTTACTTCCACGTTTGATATTCTTTGAATCAAGTTTACATTCACCAAAATTCAAAGGCGGTCAACTTATTCAGATGGACTTGTTTTAATGTCCACGTTTCCAAGCCATAAAGAAGAGTAGATAACAAGTAACACCGACGCATTCTTAGGTGTAGTTCTAACCTTATATCCTGACAACAAAGAAACTTTTTAAGTTTAACGAATGATGCACGTGCTACTTTAATACGTGTCTTAATTTCTTTGGTTTGGTCTACATTTGGTAGGATTTCTCTTGTTCTGGATTTCTTTGGTTTGTAGACTACAGTTGACGTTATCCATGTTCCTAAGTATTTGTAGTTATCCACACTCTCAATTAGAGATGGCGGTTTTTGACAAAACACCGGTTTTCGGTTATACCGGTTTTTTGCTTACGGTTTTACCTGGCGGTTATAACCGGCCAAAAAACCGGTGTTTCCAAAAACCGATTTTCGGTTTTTTTAATCCAATAGGTTACAATGTTACATTTACGATGCACTTTAGTTTGCGATACTCAACTCGACTCGATACTCGATATCAATATGATCAAAATTAGTACTACAAAAGAACATCAATATCAATATAAATAAAACACAATTTTTAATAAAACCATTTTATTCTATTAATTATTATATTTATTTATTAATTTATTATTATTATATGGTTATTGAATATTATTAAATACATATAATATAGCGTGAGATTAATATATACATATTGCCATAATATACAATTTAACCCAACCATTTCAACGTATAAAAAATTTCCCAGACTCTTTCAAATGGGATTTAAAAAAATAATATCAACATAAGTAATTTACTTAAAAATAGATTGGATAATGCAATTTATCTTTTATTTTTACTACCATCAAAAAAATGTATCATGTATTTCTTTTAACACGTTTGTATATTTGTATAATAACTAAATTTTAACTAATTTAATGCTTCCTGTATGGGTGTATCGTTTTGAAAACGTAGGGAAATCTTGGAGATTCGTATTCGTAATCGGTAATTCGATATTCATAGTCAGAACATTATTTTTGGTAATCAGAAAAAGTCATTCACCCACTTTCAATGTCAAGAGTCAAGTGTAAAAAATAGATGATGTTTGCGTCTACTTCAATCAGATCACGTCTTATGTAAATATTACGATTACAAATGCCTTTCCAATGAAATATTATAATAAAACTTAATTGTTTCTGGCTGATGTGAGTTTGCACTTTCAATTTGCTTCTGTATTTATAAAATAAAATTTGAATTATGGTTTTGTTTGGAATAATTACTTGAGAATAATAATTATGATTGGGATCCAAAACAATACCTAACCTAATCCTAATCCATGTAAAAACCTAATAACCGGTTTTAACTTTCAAAGAAAAAAACGGTTATAACCGGGACAAAAAACAACCGGTAAAACCGGTTATTGCGAAGTAAAAAAAGCGGTTTTAGGTAAAAACCGCTAGGTTTTCACATCCCTACTCTCAATTACAGTTTCTTCAATAATAGTCAATTGGATGTTGGCGTGTGCTAATTTAGTCACGATCATGCATTTAGTTTTCTTTAAATAATATGACGAACATAATATGGCCAGTATCAATTCCCTACGCATATGTTTTTTTCAATGCTTGTCTTAGAACGAATATGTGATTGATAGTTGATGTTTCTTTGCAAAACGCACACTATTATTGGCCTATTACACATATGGTGTTGGTATGTTTTCACAATATCCCGATAGTTGATCGACAAAAATGTAGGTAATTTGTATGTCACCCTTACGAGGGTAATTCCTCTGTAGTTATCCCACATTATTTGGTCTCCTTATGAATACAGTAAGGTCTCTTTTTATGCGGATTTTTTTAATGCGACTTTGAAGTTATGCGGTTTTTATTTCATCCAAAAATTTCTATTATTAATAACTAGTATAATTAATATTAACTATTTCCATTCAGATGTCATTAATCTGAGGGTTTGCAATTCGGGTATTCCCCTTGTTCCATGATGTAGCATGTAGCTATTACATCAATCTGAGTTTCGCATTGAAAGGTGTAACCTGTAATTCTTTTGAAATTAAATTTAAATGTTTAAGTATTTATTTAAGAGTTCAAATGTTGCTGATTTCAAGTTGGAGTATAGTATAGTATAGTTGATCCAAAAGATGGCATAACCCAGACATCCAAAGTGAAAGTTATCCTTCAACACCAAATTGTTCTATATGGTCCACACAATGTCCAGAAAAACGTCACACCATTTTGAGCGTCGGGTTTGGGGGCGAGAGGGGCGAGAAATCGGTAAATTCGTAGTTTTTTAAGTTTTTCGCCAATATTTCTAAAACTATGCGGTTTAGCATACACAACCCTCTATACAAAATTGTTCTACATAAAACTTGAAATAAAAAAGGCCCTATGCAAAATTTTTCTAAAATGAATGGTTCCAAAGTTACGGAGGAAGTATATTATAACTGGTCCAAAAAAAGGCCTAACCCAAACATCCATTGTAAAAGTTTTCCCCCAACACCAAAATGTTCCATATGGTCCACATACTGTTCAGTAAAAAGTTACACCATTTTGAGCGTCCGGTTTGGGATGGAGATGGGAGAGAAGCCGGTAAATTAGTAGTTTTTTTAAGTTTTTCGTCAATATTTCTAAAACTATGCTTTAGCGTAAACAATGTTATACACAAAAATGTTCTACATGAAATTTAAAACAAAAACTGTATACATAATTGTTATAAAATCAACGGTTCCAGAGTTACGGACGGTGAAATGTCGAGGTTTTCGATACTTCTTATATTTTTTGGGCAATATTTATAATATAACTATACCAAAAACCCAGACATCCAAAGTGAAAGTTATCCTCCAACAGTAAATTGTTCTATATGGTCCACCTAATGTTCAGAAAAAAGTCACACCATTTTGAGCGTCGAGTTTGGGGGGAGGAGAGGGGGGAGAAATCGGTAAATATAAAAAGTATCGAAAACCTCCACTTTTCACCCTCCGTAACTCTGGAACCGTTGATTTTATAACAATTATGTATAGAACATTTTTTGTTTTAAATTTTATGTAGAACATTTTTCTATAGAACACTCCTTACGCTAAAGCATAGTTTTAAAAATATTGACGAAAAACTTTAAAAAAACTACTAATTTACCGATTTCTCTCCCATCTCCCCCCCAAACCGGACGCTTAAAATGGTGTAACTTTTTACTGAACAATATGTGGACCATATAGAACAATTTGGTGTTGAAGGAAAACTTTTACTTTGGATGTCTGGGTTAGGCCTTTTTATGGACCAATTATACTATACTACCTCCGTAACTTTGGAACCGTTTATTTTAGAAGGGTTATGCATAGGGCCTTTTTTATTTCAAATTTAATGTAGAACAATTCTGTGTAGAAGGTTGTTCATGCTAAACCGCTTAGTTTTAGAAATATTGACGAAAAACGTAAAAAACTACGAATTTGCAGATTTCTCCCCCCTCTCCCCCTCAAACTCGACGCTCAAAATGGTGTGACTTTTTTCTGAACATTATGTGGACCATATAGAACAATTTGGTGTTGGAGGATAACTTTCACTTTCGATGTCTGGGTTTGGGTCTAACTGTACCATACTAGTATAATAAGCAGCACATTTTGATTTGGGATTGAAACATTTAATTGAGTGTCATAAAGTTTTATGTTTCATTAGAAGAGGTTTTTGCAATTTCAATATCGTTAGTCTGCGTTTTTAATTCCTTCTTTAAGATGTTATTTGGCCTAATGGAGAAACAAACCCGGCGTTATCGAAATGCCTCCCACTTTTTCAGGTAAATATTTTCATACATGAAATGCCTCCCAGGTACAATCGAAATGCCTCCGGTTTGTTAAACATTTAGGCTGATATTTTGTCTACTTAATCTCTGTATAATGAGACAATGTTGCCAAATCATAATTTAAATAGGTACTAAAATGTACATAAAATATGGTAACATAAATATTTCACAATATGACATATTTCTTTTTAGAAAAGAAACTTGTTCCGACAATCTAATAGCCAGCTTTTCTGGGTAATTCCAATTCCGATTCTTATCTCTTCTTAACGATTCCATGAATAGGTACTTTTACCTTAATCTTTTTGTTTGTTTATATTGTACTAAATATGTACTAAATATGTACTAAATATGTACTAAATATGTACTAATGTACTAAAAAAACCTGGAAAGCATTTGTGAAAACACAGGGATGTGAAAATACGATAATTGAATCAATATTAGATCATAACCACGAGAAGTTGCTCATCTGTAAAGAACTTAAGAAGACAAATATAGAGACATTTACTATCAATGATATCAATAAGGTGAGACAAAATTTATATTATGCTAGAACCACCAATTCTTTAATTAAACTTCCCAAAAATATACCTAAATTTCATCAAGCTCTTGATTTATCTTCTATTGTTACAAATAGAAATGAAAATTTTATAATTAAAAATGACAAGCATAATCATATTGTTATATTAACATGCTTTTCAAATCTTCGTTTTCTTTCGACTGTTTCCAATTGGTATGTTGACGGATCTTTTGAATACTGTCCTCGTTCTTTCACTCAATTGTTTAGTATACATGGCTTGAAAAATGGACATTTTATTCCTCTTGTCTTTTGTTTACTTCAAGATAAAAAGTCGTCTTCATATTATCTCGCCTTAAATATATCATAGAAGAATGTTTTACAATTAATTGTCCTCTATCCTCTAAAATAACAACTTCAGACTTTGAAATTTCCATTCATAATGGTATTCGTATGGCATTTCCTGAAGCAGATCTTCATGGATGTCGTTTTCATTTGGGACGGGCATGGTATAGAAAGGTTCAAGCACTGGGATTAGCTCCAGAATACCAGAAAAAAGGTGTTAACTCAACCGAAATTACGCATTTTCTTATTTATATTTTTGGTTTTTCATTCTTATATCCTGAAGTTCTTAGCGATTTTTTTTTGCTATAAATTTGGCAGAAATTAAACCAGTCGATGAAAGAATCACCCAATTTTGTGATTATCTTGTTGATAACTACATATCTGAAAATTCAACATTTCCTACACATCTTTGGCTGAGCACTCTTCATCCTTACAAAGAACCACAAACCCATGCGAAAGTGTTCATTCCAAGTATAATTCTTCTTTCTACTGCCCTCTAATTATTGTATTGATATAATTTTACAATTTCAAATAAATACCTATATTAAAATGAATTCTGTTTAGACACCACAAAAATGTTGCCGAAAGTTAAGCAAAAATAAATTTTCTAAATGAAAAAATTTTAGAATTAAGAGAATGTAAAATAAATAGATTAGAATTTGTCAAAGTAGTATCATATAAATTTAGGAAAAATATTTTGTATTTTATACTTCTATACACATTTTGTAATATTTTCCAAATAAGTTTTTTGTGATGTTATTTTTAAAAAATCTATAAAATATGTACTTATTATGTTTTTGTATTTTCTGTTATAGTTTAAGGTACCTATTAAGGTACCAAGGGTAGTATAAGGATAATAACGCTTGAGGTCAATGGTGTATAGACCGAGGGCCTTCGGCCCGAGGTATATACGTTGACCGAAAGCGTTATTATTATAATACCCATGGTGCCTTCAACGTTTAATGTCCGACTAAATTATTCTTTATATGCAAAAAATTTGCATGCATTTTGAATTAATTACTTTTCAAATCAGTAGATACATTTACCAGAAATAGTCGTAACGTAATTGTGGTAACCATAGTTTTACTTAGAGTTTTATTTGTCAACTTGACAGTATTTAACTCGTTATTTAAATTTAATAGGCCCTAGGGCGTTGTTTTTAAAAATAACGCCCTAGAGCATTATATCATACTTAACTGACTTCGAAATCATGTCATTATTTGTCAAATAATATACCAGTCGGACATTAAATTATTAATGTCCGACTGGTATATTATTTGACAAATAATGACATTATTGCGAAGTCTATTAAGTACGATATAACGCCCAAGGGCGTGTTATTGAAAAACAACGCCCTAGAGCCTATTAAATTTAAATAACGGGTTAAATACTGTCAAGTTGACAAAAAAAACTCTAAGTAAAACTATGGTTACCACAATTACGTTACGACTATTTCTGGTAAATGTACTTATTTGAAAACTAATTAATTCAAAATGCATGCAAATTTTTTGCATATAAAGAATAATTTAGTCGGACATTAAACGTTGAAGGCACCACGGGTATTATAATAATAACGCTTTCGGTCAACGTATATACCTCGGGCCGAAGGCCCTCTGTCTATACACCATTGACCTCAAGCGTTATTATCCTTATACTACCCTTGGTACCTTAATAACTATAATAACAAAAAATAATGGTTATTATAAAATATATTATAATGGTTATAAAACTAATTGTATAGTATGTATAAGTAGTTAGTTTAAATTTATAAATACCGCCTAGTGTGAATAATGTTTAAAACATAAAGGTTGAAAATTAAATAACAAAATACCAATTTTGCCAAAAATTTACAAAGGGACGAAGATGTGGCAACGTTTCACCTTCACATAAAGATTAGAAGCAGGTAATTTATTTAAAGCTTGGGAGGCAATTCATATATGACCATTTTAGCGACAGGTAAGAAACCCTTTTTCGGGAGGCATTTCATATGCGGCCAAAAAAACATCAAATACTTACAAACGTTTAAGATTAAGATTAAGATTAAGATAAAGTAAGTTAATTACATGCAAAAGAATGTATATTTCAAAAATCTGACGATTTGAGCAGGGCAAATGAACGTCAGATCGAAAAACTAAAAAATATGTGTTCAATATTTTTCAAAAATCTATCGAATGATACCAAACACGACACCCCACAGAGAGGGATGGGATGGTAAATTTAAAATTTTAAATACGAACTCCGCGATATTTCGCGAACTGAACATCAGATCGAAAATTTGCAAAATACACGTATTAATGAATAATCTATTGAATGGCATCAAACACGACCCCCCACGGATCTGTGGTGGGTGGTCACTTTAAAATCTTAAATAGGAGCCCCCAATTTTTATTGCAGATTTGGATTCTTTACGTAAAAACAAGCAACTTTTATTCGAGACATTTTTTTGAATTATGGATAGATGGCTCTATAATCGGGAAAAACGATTGTTGGAAATGGAAAATTAAATTAAAAAATGGAAAGTCCACCACTTTATGGAAAACTTTACTTAACTTTTTTTGGTTTTAGGACCTCCTTTTCACAACCCAATCGGTCCCCATAACGCTCAAGTATCTGCAAATTTAGCATACTTTCCTCCGCTACTGTTACTAATAGCTGACTATTATGAAAATATATTTTCATTACATATACATATATACATATTATACATATACATAACATATAACTACACCTACTAAAAGCTTTGATTTTTATTAAAAATATTTCATTTCAATTCAAGCTAATATTTATAATATTTTATTTTTATATTTACAATTTTATATAACATATTCAAAAAATGTACGAATACTGTAGAAATTTTAGTTTAATGAAAATAAAACTAACAAAAACAAGGCAATAATTTAGAGAACTCCACATACCACGCTGGTAATGGAAATAGGAAGCAGGAAAAAATACACAAACTGATATTTAAACAAGGCCTGTATTTAATATGACTTAATATAAACAATAAAATTATGAAACATAATAATATTAAAAATGTTTGTTTTGCTAATAGCATTAAATTTGCTTTAATATAATAATAAAATATTCCAGTAATTACAATTACGTGATTTTAAATAAAAATGTGAGTTCTACGAGATTTTTACCTGTTATTATTCATTGCTAATAAAATATATATCTGTGCTCTGTGCGTAAAGTGAGTTAAGTCCAAAAATGGTCGAAATTGGCAAATGCACTATATGTATGTTAGAGTTTGATATCTACATGTGTGTATAATTTGTCAAGTCTAATTCCATTCCTAAACTGAGATATTCATTTTACACAAATAAAAAACAATCAATAATAACTGTGAGTACCGAAAAAATTAATGAGCTGTAAACACGTAGTGTCTCGGCTCTTGATATTTTGTCTATTACCAGTGAAACTACCAGTTTTTAATTATAGTTAAAGTGATCAAAGTAACTTTAAACTGTAAGTTTTATACTACATATATTATTTAATCGTATATTAGCGTATTTGAACCAGTTTTGTTAGTTTATATTCCTATCTACTACAGCAGTTATTATAAATAGATACAGGTTTATGGATTATAAACAATTTACCAGTTTGCTTTTTGCGGGAAACGAAAGTAATTAGTTTCGGTAGTACCGTAAATAAATTATTAATATGTCATCAGATGTTACTATACAGAATGTCCCAGCGAATAAATCTTATTCTACCGCAGCTTCACAGCAAAATTTCTTCCCAGGAAAAGAAAACGCAATACTTTTTAGTGCTATTAATAATACACCACTGCAAGAATACCTTATTTCTTTAGGTAATTTAATATATCCCAAAAATATCTTATTCTCGTCTCGCCTATCTAATAATCGAATATGCATGTATTTAAGTAGCAAGCAACCTGTTGAGGATTTTATGACAAACTATGGTTCTATAGAGGTAAATGGGGAAACAGTCAGGGCCAGAAGGCTCATAACGCCTGCAGAAAGAATAGTGCTATCAAATGTTTGTCCAAGTATCCCACACGAAGTAATCGTCCAAGAATTAAAACATCTCGGCCTAAACTTAGTTTCTTCAATCACTTTCTTAAAGATCAGTGCCTCTCTTCCAGAATATAGCCATATAAAAAGTTTTAGAAGGCAAGTGTTTATTAGTCCGCATAACACGACAATTCCAGATTCAATTCTTCTAAATTATGATAATACTAATAATAGAATATTCATTTCCCAGGATAGTATGACATGCTACGTCTGTAAACAAATCGGTCACATTGCTAGTAACTGTTCAAGCAATAAAAATTCTTCTTCTCAGACTTCAGGACCCTTGGCCCCCCATACTGTTCAATCTTCTGGCTCTCCTACCAATGCTGGTAATCAAGTAGACCAAACTTCTAATAATGATCAAAATAAAAATACCGAAATATTTCCACAAGTATCCACACCAAACACCTCTAATTCTACATCAGTGGAAATTATACAGCCCGTTTCTGGAGCAACCCAAGATTTAAAAACTAACTAAAATACTCCACTGGAATCTTCTGCTACAGCCGAAAATATAGAGATAATTTCACAGACTTCACTAGCGATCACGAAAGAATCACCCTGTCCCTCCACCAAACGAACCATAGAGGAAACATTATCTCCACCTGTCGAAAATATTGTTGATATTCAAACATTTCTTCTTCCTGCTGAGCCTCATAAAACCAAAATTCAAAAGAATAAAAAATCTAAACGCTCATTACCTATCCCGGAATCCCTTAAATCATATCTAAGTAAACAATCAACACCGTCCATTTTAAGCTATGACCAATTAATGATGCTTATTGAAAATATTCAAGGCAGCCAATCTCCTATCGAAATTGTTAAAGAATTTACATCTGATTTCTTTGGCCTCATAAGATTGCTTACCGTCTCTTATCAATATATTCCAGACAGAGCCACAAAACATCGTTTTACAAGGCTAAAAACCCTACTGATACGTTTTCTCAGTGAAGAAGCTACTACTGAGAGTGATCTCTCTTCAACTGAAACATAACATTCAACTCAATTTTACAGGGGAATATTGATGGACTTTTCCATCGCTTACCAATGCTCAATATCATTCAATCAGAACACTGTCAACACCGAAATTATATGTCTACAGGAAAATAATCTTGTATCTTCTAACCCATATTCGCCAAAACATTTTACATGCTTTCGGAAAGACCGAACTAACACAGCTCTCGCAAGTGGGGGAGTTGCAATTTTAGTACACAAATCCATAGAACATAAACTTTTACTAGTACCATCTTAGTACCACTTATTTCAACTTTCCCGCATTGCAGTATATACACAGCCGAATTGTTCGCTCTCTACAGAGCGCTTGAATTTTCTAACGACAATAACATAACTAGAGTAGTGATTCTTTCTGATTCGCTAGTGCGATAACATCCGTACAAAAGAAATCATCCAATTGAACAAATGATCAAGTTGGAGTTTCACTTACCTCAAAAATGGTAGAATAGTCAACTTCATTTGGATTCCTTCCCACGTGGGCATTAGTGGACATGAAGATGCAGACTCAGGTGCGTGTAGTGCAGTGACTAGTGCGGATTCAGAAACGATATTAAAATGTGCCCCTAATTACTTGAAAGTGTTGATAAAACAATCTGTGCTAAATGACTTGCTCGATGAATGGCAAAATTCAAATTCAAAACTAAGGCAAATTAAAGACACTGTAAAAAAAAATGCAAAACAGTTTATAAAAGTTGTTATGAGCAAGCAGTTTCAACCGCCTACGACTAGGCCTTACCAGGCTTACTCACTCATATTTGTTCTCAAGATCTGAACCACCTATTTGTGAATCGTGTATCACACAACTAACTGTCAAACATTGAATGCCAAAATATACACAAGAACGGATTGATTTTAATATCGTGTCAAATATGTCAGTTCTGGGTGCCAATAATAAAGAACCAAAAAATTTAATTGACTTTGTAAAAACAATTGGTGTATTCAATAAAATCCAACAAATTTTGTAGATAATGCATGTAACCTTACCTTTGTACTTTACTTATATTGTACCACATTTTTGTTTAACCTATTATGTATTGCTCCGTCGCTAATAACCATTAGGTGGATGCGACTTTTTCTTAATAAAAAAAAATAATAATAACTGTGTAAAGCGTGTTAAGTCCCGAATATAGACATATCACTCTTTACACTAAACACTACTTAAGAAACAGGAAGACTTAGTGTGTTAAGTCCCACAATTTGTGTGACTTAACCCACTGTACACTAATGTCAAGTTATAAAGTTATAACTCTCTGTACGCCGCGCGCCTTTAAAACTGATTTGTCTTTTTTACTAAAAGTATTTGGAGAAAGTCGGAGATAACTATAAACTATTATTCAAAAGAAAAGATCATCTTCTCCGGGCACATTCCGACCGGATGAGAGAGGAAATTTTAGAAAAAAAAATATAACTGAAGAAGAAAAGAATACAGTAAATCAATTTTTAATTGGAACCCAGCTTATGAAAGCCACTACTCCAGACAAGATTGTGTCACTATAATATGAAGAATACAAGTGTGCCCTATCTAGAAACAGTTTAAAACCTGTAAGCTATAGTAAGTTTTGTGAGGAGTTCCACAACTTAAATTTAAAAGCCTAAATTAGATACCTGTTCAAAATGTGATAGGCTTGACATGCAACTTAAAATATGTTCTAAGAGTGAAAACCAGGAGTTCTTAAAACAAAAAAAATGACCACATTGATAACGCGGAGTATGCGTATGAGTCTAAAAAGTTAGACAAAGAAAATTCAAAAGTTAACGATTCAACCAAAATTGTGACAATTTACATGCAGCAATGCCTTCCCACTCCACTCGTGCATAGTTCTGTAGCCTTCTACAAACGCCAACTTTGGACTTTTAATCTAACAGTCTTTGACGGCAGTGATGGCATAATTTACTGTTACCTTTGGCATGAATGTGTAGCTGGGAGAGGTGCTAATGAAGTTGGCTCATGTGTATACAAATTTATTTCTAAAGCTTTAAAGCCTGTTGTGAAAAGTTTGATCATATAGGTACTCAGATACATGTGGTGGTCAAAACAAGAATACTCATGTACCAGCTATGTGTATGGTAGCCGTGCAAAATTCTCCTAATTTGGAAGCGATTAATCATAAATTTTTTAGTACCTGGCCACACGCACATTGAGTGTGATACATCACACGTCCTTATTGAAAAAAATAAAACAGCTTTTGCTGGATGTTCCACTATTCTCATGGTTGGGCCGAACTTATACAAAGCACTGGTAAGAAACGCCCTTTGAATTTTGTTAAAAACAGTATGAGATGTACAGTGGCTGAATTTTGTTAAAAACGAGCCTAGATTAATTTACTATAATAATAACTTAGACCTTAATCAACCGTTTCAGTGCATTAGCTTCAAAAGAATAGGCAAAGAAACCATTAGCAAAATGGACCCTGGTTTACGTTACCCAGGACAAAATTCTATATCCAAGTAGAAAAAAAATGACCTCCCCAACCTGCTGCCATACATTTCACCAGTATTTCACCAATTCTATAAAAAATAACATCAAATGAAGCAGAGAAAACCTACACTAATGACATTCCTGATGAAGCAAATGAAGAGATAGTACAACTACATAATTGACAAAAAAGGAAAGTAAATGTGAAGATCACGAAAAAATGACAGTTAAATTACCTATAAATAAATATGAAAACATATATTTAAAATAAATCAAAGAAACAAACTGTCAGAAAGAAGGGAAAAAAATGTAAATATTAAATAATAAAACTTAAAAAATATTGATTTGTTTTCCATATCAGTTTCTGGTTATTACTTATTACTTACTTGGTTTATGATGAATTAACACAAGTTTTGTCTTGCTAAATGTTCTTCTATTATTATTTATTAAAACCTGCTACTTTGGTCTTAAAAATCCCCATTATTATTATTAAATATTATTTTTTATCCTTTTTGATATAGTTTGTGTTATGCGTTAAGCGTGTTATATGCATGATATTTGTGCAAATTGTGTTAAGTCCATGTAAGAAAAAGTTTATTATTTTTTTATAATACTTATATGGTTTATTTATATTATTTATTGATTATGTTATTGAGAGAAATAAATATTTAATTGATCCAAAGTATTTAAAATAATTTTGAGGGATACATTATTGTAAAAACTCCAAAAGTATAACTCGAACATATTATTTCAAACTTTAAACGCATTTATCTCAAAACAGTGTTTTAGGACTTAACTCTCTTTACGCACTGAGCACAGATATAGTCCATTGAAATGATAATACTACTAAAATACCTAGCTACTGGCTTTCACCCAGCGACTCGTGTTCGATTCCTAGTGATGGATTTTTTTTTAGTTTTTAAAATTGACATTTTGATTTGCAAAATAATTCAAAAATGAATAACCATTTTCAATTTCGTTGCAACACGAAACTACAGCCGCATTATTATTCCAGTTCAAGCAGAGAGTGCAGCAAGCACCTCTACCGGTTTTGAAACTTATTAGTCTCTCATCAGGAGGCACATATGCTGCTCTCTCTGACCCAACTAACTAGCGGCAACTGCTAGCAAAAAACTAAGTTTTCAATCTAATAGCACATAAAACAACATCCAGAAATGTTATTCTACATCCTACCAGACTGAAAATAATGGAAACCTTCTCTGGAGGTGTTACCAGAGAAGGTAGTCTCAGAATCCGTTATGGCTTGCAAATTGTAGAAGCCTCGGAGGTGTTACCAGAGAAGGTTCCCATTGTTTTCAGTCTGGTAGGGTGTAGAATAACATTTTTGGATGTTTTTTTATGTGTTATTGGATTGAAAACTTAGTTTTTTGCTAGCAGTTGCCGCTAGGGCATCCCTGAAATTTCGTTCGTTGCAATGCGTTACTGCACGCCGGGGTTTGTCCTAGTTGGGTCAGAGAGAGCAGCATATATGTGCCTCCTGATGAGAGACTAATAAGTTTAGAAACCGGTAGAGGTGCTTGCTGCACTCTCTGATTGAACTGAAATAATGATGCGGCTCTAGTTTCGTGTTGCAATGAAATTGAGAATGGTTATTCATTTTTGATTTAAATGTTTACTCTGATTGGAGTACGAAGGGAACTATTCTCGTTGGAACTTTACCGCGCTGAGCAGATGGGACGTGAATTATAAATTGTAAAATTCCCTCATCTTCCTTAGTCTCAGGTCTCGTTATGACTTGCAAATTGTAGAAGCCTCAGAGGTGTTACCAGAGAAGGTTCCCATTGTTTTCAGTCTGGTAGAATATAGAATAATATTTTTGGATGTTGTTTTATATGCTATTGGATTGAAAACTTAGTTTTTTGAAAAATAATTATTTTTTGATAATACCACGTTTTTATTATTTATACTAAACAATATAAAAAACTCTGTATGTCTTTTGTCGAATCGTAAACTATGCATTTGATCATAATTTATCATTGACCTTAAAATTTGTTGTACATGAACCCCTGAAGGTTCCTGAGTTGATACGAACAATCTAAGTGAAAAAGGGGGTCGTACCAACTCAGAAAGCTTCAGGGTTAAATGTACAACAAATTTGCTGATTAAGGTCACTCATAATGATCAAATGCATGTTTTACGATTTTATAAAAGACATACAGACTTTTTTTATCTTGTGTCGTATAAATAATAAAAACGTGGTTGTATAAAAATAATTATTTTTCAAATCAAAATGTCAATTTAAAAAAAACATTTCCAACGCCAGGAATTGAACCCGAGTCGCCTGGGTGAAAGCCAGTAGCTAGGTATTCTAGGCCATTATACACGTAAGTCACGGAGATAAATATTAGAGGAAAGTAACCAAATATGGAATAGTGCCCTAATATGGAATTCTTCGATTTCTCCGAAAATATAAGTTGGAAGCGCACTACAAGACCATCCTCTATTTCATTCGCTCTCTTTATTATCGTATTCACACCTCTGTGTCAGAAGCGCGAACGATACGTGTCTGACAGGCGCGTTTTGTTTTATCGTTTCGCAGAAAATTTCAAAGGTAAATATATTCAGCAAGTGTTACTGGTTATTATGCGTGAATACAGACTTATTATGCTATTGCTTATATCAATAGTACCTTTATTTTAATACTTTATGACCTTCTGTAATTAAAACATTACGACTTGAAAAAATGTTGATACTAGTTTGAACTAATGTACAAATCCAAATATGGACAGTCGTTGGTGCCTAATTATGGAATAGTGGATTAAGTGTAAGTGGGCTCATTATGATTGTGCCGGACCACAAGTCCACGGTCTGCAAGTGAATTAAGCGACTTCTTTCATTTTTCACAATTTTCTTATTTAAATTTATTTGATCTCAGATGTTTATGTCTATTTTTGTTATTGATATGTTGGTTTATGCCTATGTTCCATATATAGGTACCTATTCCATATTTGGTTACTCATTTGGGATTTTGTTTTTTTGTTCGATTTTTTTTTTGTTAGTTAAGATATTTAGTAGAAGGCTTTTAATTACTACACAAAAATGTATGACTGATGTGCCATAACATTAAATTGTTTTCATTTCTATAAAGGTATTATTTTATATCCCCAAAACAAAATGGTATTCCATAATTGGCGACTTTCCTCTGGACATATAAGTTGTAGCGTTTTTCCATCAAGTTTCATATGTAACCTTCTCTTGGCTAAAATCCTTGGTTTTGGGCCGGCTGACACATCATTTGTTAATAAGGTTTGGAACACCTAACTAAATAAAAAGAAAACAGCCATGCTAAAATGCTTCGGTCAAATTTGACACTACCTCTCGGGCTATAATGTTACATTTAAGGTTGCGTTTTTCAGAGGACGCAATTTTATTTTTTTAATCTGTAGGGGGTCAGTAGAAGCTTCACTTCAAGTTTGAGGTGTTGCCGCACTTGTCCCCCGGCCGCCATTCTAGAAAAAGTGGTACAAAATGTTTTAGCGCTGTATCTCGTAAACCAGCAGCCCTACAGAAAATTTATTCAAACATAAAATGTAGCAAATTTCTATAATTTTATCACTATTAGGTACTTTTTATAGTCCAGTCACTAACAAAAAAGTTAAAAACAAAAATAACTGAACATTTTGTAACAAGTCTCCTTGTGGAGGTTATAATATTTTTTCCGCTATAAAGTTTTTTAACCCACGAGTAGTCGCGCCGTTAGATAGAATCTCACATTTTATCCTTTTTCGCGATAGCTTGATGAAAAATTTTGCAATTTTGAAAAAATTTTGTAAGTGCCTCGAGGAAGGGTGTAGTAATGCTTGTAATTTTTTTAATATTATTTTTTTTTATTTTTTCTTCTTCTTCATTTTGTGGAATTTATGGCTTTGGGGAGAGCCAATTAGTTTTAATAATTGTTAGAAATAATATTTCTAACATAACAAGTAAATAAAAATACTATAAAATAAAAATTTGTTTTTATTCGTATTTAAATTCGTATTGTGAGATATAATCTAACACGCGACTATTCACGTTACAGAAAGAAGTGAGCGCGACTACTCCCGGGTTAATTTTATTTATTTATCTATACACACCGGCAAATTAACGGAACATCTTAAAAATGGGTCATGTTAGATGTCTCGAATTTTATAAACCTGTTGTCCGATTGGAGTGATTTTTTTAGTTTGTTATAAGCTATTTTAAAAAAGGTAACTGCTTATTATATGATTTTTAATAAAGCACTTCAACAAATTAATGGTTCAAACATTGTTCTCTCGAACATAGCAAAATTTTGTGTTTGTTAAACAATTGATTTTTAATTAAAAGGTTAGCAATCACGTCCCGCGAAGCTTGAGTTAAGTTAAGTATTCTTGAAAAAGGCATACTCTACACCACCACAACAGACACTGTTCCATTTAATCCACAGGAACACGACACAAAAATATACTGATACTGAAAAAATTGAAACTGAAAAAATCCATAACAGATCAAACTTAACTTGCCTCTCTCTTCCGTCTCAATTAAAGGCAATACTCCTGTCCTAAAGAAAGAAAGGCCCTCCCATTTCTTAATCATCGTATCTTTATCCGATCAAAAGAAATCAAATATTTCTTCTACCAATAAAATTATTCCAAAGTTACGCCCTACCAGGAACCATAAAACTCTTTGGAACAACCAGAAGAATTACGCAAAATCATTTACGGTTTTTGCTGTGCTCACCAAAGTTGCAACGGCCACATTAACCCATTAACCGCCAAGCAAAGAAATACTGCAATAATATGTAATATATTTGATTAACTAGAGTAAAATAAACTTAAACATTCGTAAAAAAATTATTTTACATTTTGATAATGGCAGGTGTCACAACAACAAAATGGTTCGTTTTCGAACCTTTGGCGGAAATGAGATATAAAAATTGAAATACACAATTTTATATTTTTGTGAAAAGTCTCAAAACATTTAGAGTGTAAATGGACCTGGAAGTTTTGATAAACAAAAATAGTATTGTTAGAACATTGCCTACACCTTCTTTATCAAAAACGAAGTCGAACGGCCCTCTATCTTTTTTAGAAATTATTTTAGATATTTCCAGTTTACACTTTCCATTCCTGTATCTTGCACTGTGCCAGTTGCATAAATTCGACAAATCGACATATTATATTGTCTACAACACTACGCAACCTCCCTTATGTAGCCCCCTCCCCCACCCTAGATTTTAACAAAACTGAATACCAGAATACCCGTCTTTCTAAAGGTACGTATCCACTACGTTCGTAATATTGGACCACCGAGGCACTGCCGCACGGTCGTTGGCGCACTGTTGCACGGTCCGGGAGCGCCAACCATTAAATATGTTCACAAACCTCTTGCACTCCGCGCTCCCTGCAACTGCTCCAATCGATACGGTATGCGCTCCTCTACATATAAACCGACACCAATTGGAACGCCGAGGCGAAACGCGCACTGTTGCACGGTCTGGGAGCGCCAACCATCCACTATGTTCACAAACTTCTTGCGCTCCGCGCTCTCTGCAACTGCTCCAATCGATACGGTATGCGCTCCCTTACATATAAACTGCCACAGATTGGAGCGTCGAGGCAGACTGCGCACAATTGCACAGTCCGGGAGCGCCAAACGTGTCCACTATGTGGAGCAGTTGCAGGAGCTTGGAGCGCAAGAATAGTGGATACGTGTTTTTACACATAATAAAGAAATATCCCAACAAATTACTGCCTGTGCATCACCTTGAACTTATTCCTGATCAGACAGAATTATATGTCGACTTCCGCCAATGGTTCGTTATCGAACCATTATTTTCAAACACGAGATTTGATGACTCAGAAATTATTTTTTTTGTATTTTTATAACAATTGGTGTACAAATAGGTTAAAAAAATAATGTTTTAATTTATTTGACCACAAAAGTGTTATGCCAATAAAATTACTACAGTAAAAATAAAGTTGTGTCGAAGGATTGAAAATGTCGGACATTTAGAAAATATTTTTGTGATGAAAGCACGAGTTTGGAAATTAAACAAAATTAAATTTAGTTACACTTATATCTTGTGGTTGCTTAAAAAATACAAAGATTTAAAAAAAATTAACGAATTGTCAAAAAAAAATTCTACAAAAAAATGGTGCGTTTTCGCACCTTTGGCGCTAAATGGGTTAATGCAGGTGTAGTAACTTGATATTATTGGGACTTTATATCACCAAAGTCTAGTCTCAGAGACGCGTGAAATCATTAAATACTTTGCCGCGATAAACAAATTTCTCCATTCAGTCAGAAGATAAAAACGCTGGACGGAAGGGCCGACCGAAAACTTTACCGTACCGATCTATTATTGTTATCGTACTAGATAGGTACTGGCATTCTATAGAAATAACAAAGTTACTCGTTATTTTGATATTTATGATGGGGTGAGGCAGTCGCATCAGGCGGCATCATAAGAGGGGTAGGCATAATCAGTAAAGTCAAAATACAAATTGAACCATTCAATAATTAAAAATATTTATATAGAACCAAGTGTCAGCCGAAAGTGTAACTATTTTATATACAATGCTTATCAATTTCTGTAACTTCTTTGTCATTCCGACATTGAGGTATACGATTTATGGATTTGTGTTGAGCGCTCATCAAAGGAATTACGACCATTTAAGGGGCGGCATTTCGAAGACTTGCATGATATTGAAAGTATGTACCGCACGGAACTGTTTTAGAGACACCTTGTATAATTGAAAATGTTTTATGGTTCTACGCATCATTAATTCCTGCATTTGAGAAAATGTTCGATGCCATATTTCGGGGACATACTATAGATTATTGCATAAAACAATAGAATATTAGTCATACTTTCATTTCAAATTAGTTCATTTTTCAGGGAAATTAATAGTTTACAATATTTGCATTTTCCTTATATTTCTATTACGCCAGTCAATACGCGAGAGTAAGAACAAGGTATTACCTCCGAATTCTATCCTACTGCATCGATTTTAATGAAATTTTGGGAGTAGCCCAATATCCTAATTCAAAGTCTATCCTATATACTATGGCGCATTTATCATGTGGGCGGTTCTCACCCCTTCTCGGGAGTGGAACATTTTTATTTACATGGAGAAAAAGGAAGATTTTTACGAAAATTTAAAAATGCGCTCTATAATTTGAACTTATTTTTTTCAAAAACCTTTCATTTTAAACCCGTCCAACTTTTTGAAAGTAGAAATAACACTATATTAAAAGGTATTGCAGAAGAAAAACGATGCATTAATTTCTCGTGGATGAGGGGTTAAATATAATACATACATACATAATAAGTACATATTATGTACTTATTATGTATGTACGTATTTTTCCTTAAAGTACATTAGTCATATATTTTTTTGCACCACATCTCGCTTACTTTGTATGTAACCGACATTTAACGATGTTCGTTTTAAAGGCCTTTTCAAACACTACAAAAAGCGTTGGTAGCATTATACACCTAAAGCCCACCGTTTCTCTGTTATTTCAAATTGAATACACCAATTTGAGCATGCACCAAAAAACAAACTCTTTTAACCTACAATATCTCTTTTTGTATTATAAATAGAATATTTACGAAGGAACGAATCTCTTTGTTATTTATATTCTAAAAAATTCTTTATATAGAGTTTTTAGTTCAATGCATAGTTTTTAAGGTATTCACAGGAAACCGTCCGAAGAGGTGTCATTTTTCAATGAAAATGGCAAGTTTTCAACTACGCATAACTCAAAAAGTATTGAGTTCTCAAAAAAAAGTACAGACCAGTTTTTGCTTAGAAATAGGTTCCCTGCCCAGTTCCGTGGTTATTTTGACCAACAAATTTTCCACCCCCTTGAAGGGGTGGGAACCGCCGCAAGATAAAAGCGCCATAGTATACAGCGTGTCTACTTAAGTTGGAAACATATGGGAAACTTTTTTATTATTAATTTTACGAAAAAAAGTTATTCTTCATAAAAAGTTCTGCATACTCTAGAACCTATGATTCAATCATCGGATATAAAATTTTATCAATATTATACGAGGTATGTCAAAAAATGTGAATTTCGTTCAAGAGGTAAATGCTCAATGTAAAGTACCTTTATTTCTCTCAATATCGAAAATTCTTATTATAAAAAGTTGTTTGTAATTAAAAACTAATATCAAATATGCAATTACATGCTTCTAATCGAAAAAAAATGTTTTCTAAATTTTTCTCAAATTTATGGATATATTTAACTTCGTTTTTATTTATTACATGTAAGGAAAGTTGAAGGGTTGGTATACAATTAACCCTTATAGTCCTTATTTAAATAATTACTGCTTCATCTGCTACAACATACTTTATTTACAAGTCTTTGAAGTGTATTATAAACAATAACACTATATCAGCCAAACCATGTCGCAATTCTACGTACAATAATATAATTCATTCTCTCGTGTTTTGTCGTCTATTTTATATTTTATTCTTAACTCAAAACAACACGTTTTATGGGTTCACCTGAGTTCAATGTCACTTCACTAATACATATCTTATAAGGTTATTTAAAATTAACTTAAAACATATTATTCTATATAGATTGTCCTAATGATATTACATCTCCCTGTTTTAAAATGAGATATATTCCTCTTTCCCTTTTACAAAATGTTTATGGTTACCTAATACTTCAACCCTATTATTCAATACCTATTTTCAAAAATTAAATTTCCTAACTATCCTAATACCCTAAACATGTATATTATTTTTCCTATTTTAAACCGGTTTTTCCTAATACTAAAAAAATTGTTTATTATTATCACTAATTCACTTTCTGTTCCGTCTTGCTTTTTGAGTCTTTTCTCCATTCACAAAACAGTGTCCACATGAAAACAGTGACTAAACCTATCGGGATTTTTAATATAGTCTTTT
The DNA here is from genome assembly GCF_917563875.1 of Diabrotica virgifera virgifera. Classification (NCBI taxonomy): domain Eukaryota; kingdom Metazoa; phylum Arthropoda; class Insecta; order Coleoptera; family Chrysomelidae; genus Diabrotica; species Diabrotica virgifera. The sequence goes on along the minus strand of NC_065447.1, from coordinate 69,074,583 downwards.
AGTGCCTATATGCATCTCCTATAAGCAGGGGAATAATCTAATCTACCTAACTAAAAATCTCGTATCTTACTAAAAGTCCTAAGCTAAGCTAATATTACTCGAATAAGTAAAAAAAATGTATCCTTTACTCTATTAATAATTCCTATTTCAGTCTTCTTTTAATTTATTTATATATGTCTTACTAACTTTAAAATATTGTACCTATAATAAAAATGTAATCTCTCTAAACATTTCTAATATTTCTCTAAACTTCTAATAACTCTTTTGTAGCTATAATAAAGATTTAATCTCTGTTGCTGAATGTCTAAAAATTTCACTTTTTGTGTCCCTTTGCTTACTATCTACTAACCCTATTGTAAGATATTGTCTATCCTTAATTCAAACACTTCCATTTTACGCGAAAATTTAACCTGAATTCATTACCTACCTTTAAAAATAAGTTATTTATAATTTACGTTACTTTAGAGAAAAAAAATTTACAACTTTAATTCTTAAACACAATTCAATAATTAGATACTTATTTGATTAGTATATTATTCTTAATTCTGCTTGTTTATTTTGACATTTCTTACAAATTTTATGTCTCTTCTTTCATTTTTCCCACATATTTTAATAAAATTCTCTTTTTTCCTTTCTTTTCTTCTTGTCTGGTACTACAACTCATATAATTCATTTTTCTTCATATAATAGCACTTCTACAGTGTACATAATTCATCTTCATATACATATTTCATATAACAATCATATATCATATATCTCATATATCATTTCATATAACATCATAATCATCACTTCATATACTAGCTCCGATACCTTCGTTTTACCTTAATAAAAGAGGTTTCACTCGGATGTCTTAGTTCTCCGCCAATATTAACCCGAATTTTCGCCCTGATCTGTACGCACCATTAAGGTGCTATAGTTAACTCAAAACACGAAATAGGTATTTTATGCGGTTCAAATTCTTCTAAAAATATCACAACCTCAATCCCTTGCTTTGAGGCCGTTGTTTATTCACGAATAATCATGAATAAAATAGGTACTCTCAAAACACAGAGTGGGTCTCTAATAAGCTTTCAAGCTTCTATAAATCACTTAGTACCTTCCCAATTTGACAAGAGCAGTGGGTTTCTTATTGTCTCAAGTTGTCTCATAATATTTAGCTTATACTATTGTTAGTTCTTCTTCTTATCTATATAGTTCTTCTCCAAATTCCTTATCTCGACGCATCAGGTCGGTTCGTTAAAAATAAATCTCTTGCTTATAGCAATGTTTGTCTTAAGCTCTTATATTAACATATGTCATCACTAATCATTATTCATTAAAAAAAAATCATTTATATATCACACAAAAATTATTAATTCAGGTTCATATCATACAAAATTTAACACAAAATCGATGAAAATGTACTAAATATACTCGATAAATATCAATATGTAATAAGATAACTGGCTAATAAAAATTCACGAATAGTATACATATTCGACAAAAATTCGATAAAAATTCAAAAATAGCATATGCAAAAGTTAGATAAAATATTCAAAATAAGTTCATATCTCAAAATTCGATAGAAATTTTTGGAAAAAATTCGATATTCCATAAAATATTCAAAAATAACCGTACTAAAAATAGAAATCGGATAGAGATTTTTCAAATAAATTCAATAAAGATTCAAAATTCAATAAAAATTCAAGAATAGCATATATAATAAACTTCGATAAAAATATTCAATTCAAAAATCACTTCATGTTTCAAAATTCATAAATATTCTTAAAAAAAAATCGTTACTTCATAAATTATTCAAAAATCAGCAAAGATAAATATTCAATTTTCAATAATAATATAAAAACGAGGGAAGCATTTTTAATAAAGATAGACATTCTTACTTACATTTTATCACTTTATCTTTCCACTGTCGCTCACTGGGTTCTCTGCATCTTCGTCCTGGTCCATCTTCGCCGTCTCCGTTTCCAATTTTTGTCGCCCATTGTCAGAAGATTTTCCCAATTAATTTACAGGAGCGCCATGTAAGGAAAGTTGAAGGGTTGGTATACAATTAACCCTTATAGTCCTTATTTAAATAATTACTGCTTCATCTGCTACAACATACTTTATTTACAAGTCTTTGAAGTGTATTATAAACAATAACATTATATCAGCCAAACCATGTCGCAATTCTACGTACAATAATATAATTCATTCTCTCGTGTTTTGTCGTCTATTTTATATTTTATTCTTAACTCAAAACAACACGTCTTATGGGTTCACCTGAGTTCAATGTCACTTCACTAATACATATCTTATAAGGTTATTTAAAATTAACTTAAAACATATTATTCTATATAGATTGTCCTAATGATATTACACACATATGATAACTATTTTATTATTAGTTTTACGAAAAAAAATTTTTTTTTATAAAAAGCTCTGTATGTCCTCACACCTAAATGCAACCATAAGATATCACATTTTATTAATTTTATACGAGGTATGTCAAAAAATATGAATTTCACTCAGAAGTAAATTACCTTTATTTTTCACAATATTGAAAATTATTATTACAAAAAGTTGTTTAGAATTAAAAACTATGTTTGCATATGCAATTATATCCTTCTAATTGAAATATTGTGAAATATAAAGGTACTCTACTCATGAGCGAAATTCATATTTTTTGACACACCTCGTATAAAATTAATAAAAATTGATATATCATGGTTTCATCTTAGAATCTAGACTAGGCTGAGCGTTTTATAAAGAATAACTTCTTTTCGAAAAATGAGTAATAAAAGAGTTATCATATTTGTAATAAATAAAAACGACGTTGGGTATTCATAAATTTGAGAAAAATTTGTAATTTTTTTCTCAATTAGAAGCATGTAATTGCATATTTGATCTTAGTTTTTAACTCCAAACAACTTTTCATAATAAGAATTTTCGATATTCAGAGAAATAAAGGTACTTTACCCTTGAACGAAATTCATATTTTTTGACACACCTCGTATAATATTGATAAAATTTGATATATAATGATTGAATATTAGTTTTTAGAGCATGCAGAACTTTTTATGAAGAATAACTTTTTTTCGTAAAATTAATAATAAAAAAGTTTCCCATATGTTTCCAACTTAAGTAGACACGCTGTATAGGGTAGATTTTGTTTCTTGAGATATTCCCTACTTACTGTGAAAATATCAAGTACATCGATGTAGTAGGATGGAATTCGGAGCCAAATACCCTCATTGATTGCTCCATAATAATGCCCTGCTATGATCGCGTGAGAGAGGGTACACACAAGATTACCTATATCAAAATTTCTATTTACTGTAACTTTTTAAGTTTTTGAGCAACTGCAACGAGTTTTATGTCACTGAAAAGGTAATTTTGCATTCTTTCAAAATGTGTGAAAATATACAGGGCGGATTTAAAAATTAAGATGTTTTTTCATTTCCGGTTTAACCGGAAGCCATATTTTAGGTAAAATTTATTATGATAATTGATAATACCGTACCATATATATTTGCTAAATTTAAAATTTTAATTTCTATTACAGAGGAAGTTACGGGCACTCGAATATTTTTTTATAAAAAATTCATAACTCCCCTTCTATGGGGAGTTAAAAAATATTTCCAATGTCATTCAATTTACCGATAGGATGCCAAAAATTTATCAAAAAGTAAACAAATTCCTTTGAGACATTTTTAAGAAAATCTAGTTCAAAGTTATGTCAAATTTTGACCCATTAAATATAGGCAACCCATAACTTTTTCTGAAAACAATAATATTTTTCTTATAGCCCCATCTTTAGGATATAAAGAATTTTTCAAATTAAACCTATCTTAAACAAGTTTTTAGATAGGTAAGGAAATGTATCGGGTGGGCGGTCGGCCATGTTGGCCGCCATTTTGAATTTGGAAATGTCAAATTCCGTATTTCTATTTACCTATCTATGAGCTAACTTTGAGTTAAATTTCATTCGTTTCGGTCAAAATTTGCAAATATGGGCCCCAAATAGCCCCCCTATTTCGGCCCCCCTTTGAGAGGTTTTTTTTTCAAAGCTTAGTTTCTCGACAAAATTCTCTTAAACTTACTCATACCAAATTTCATTGAAATCGGTCCAGTAGTTTTTGCTGGGCGGTGGCGGCATACGTACGTACGTACGTACATACTTCGGACATGTTTTTTTATTTGCTTTTGAGACTCAGGGGGACTCAAAACGTCGAAAAAAAGTGAAATCTGAAAAAACTATTTTTGCACGATCCTACAACTTTATTTATTATACTACGTATGTAGTACGATGAAGTAATAACATATCGCTGTTTAGCTTTTCCATGCTGCTGCAGATAAGCTAAAGGTTTTGTTTTATCCCATTTATATATATACAGTTTTTACGCGTCGTTATAGAGACAATTGTACTATGTGCAGGTATATCTTATTCGTAAAAAATAACTCTGTACATATATCCAAAGTTATCTTCGTTAAAAAACAAATTTCACATACTCGTAACTCCCACATCCTCCACGTTTTAGCTTAGAAAACTTTCAAACAATTTGTTAAACGTCAATCCTTCCATTTAGCAAAGCTGCTATTTATTATTGGAAATATATCCTTTAAAAAAATGCTTGACCTACATTCTCCGAACACCGTATCCTAAAATTTTTCACTTGTCACATATAAAAGAAGTTTTCGAGATTGAAGTTTGTTACTTACCAACCCAATTTCGTCTAGCCTTAAAGGAATTTTCCGCAATTTTTGTCGACGCAATTTTTACAGGGACGGCGGTAAAAATACCCACAAAGATAGTATTAGGCGATAAAAGACCGCTACTATTACGACATAAAAGACAGAAGAATGGAATACTTTAAATATTTTAACCCTTAATAAGACAACGGGAACAAATTCCTCACTTTAATTTGCCGCCAAATTTTTTTGTTGCTGTCAATACACAGAATGTTAAATTTTCGTTTTATGAATAAACAACCATCAACTATTCTGACAGCTATTAGGCGGATCAGATGTTTAGTTGACAATCAACAACTAGATGTTTTTATATTTTGATATTTCTTGCCGCTAAAAGTTGTTTTTTATTATGCCAATTTATTGGTAAATTCGATCGAAAAATTCTGGTAAGTAGGTACAAAGTAATTGTGTAATTGACATATATTTATTGATTGGGAAAACCAAATAGGCGAGCGGCAGGCACCCCCAAAATGACCGGTACTGGCCACGATGGGGAGAATGGCTAATGTTGATCATACTTTATATTTTTGTTTGATAATTAACTATTCTAAATGGGAAATAACGTTTCGACGTCCAAATGGGACGTCGTTGTGAAAATAAAAAATATTAATAAATTAAACAAACATGTTGTTGCTTAGTAAAAAATTCTAATAATAATTTAATTTAATCTGACTCATTTATATCGGCAATTCGGACATATGAATATTATATATTTTAAAGTAGAAGACTTTAAAATGATATTGCCAATATTTATGAATGGCGTTCCTGGGACGACTTTACTGAAAGATAGTTCATTCGATTACATGAAATCAACCCCAACTCAAGAATATCCGTCACATCTAATCGAATGAACTATATTTCAGTAAAGTCTTCCCAGGAACGCAACTCATAAATATTGGCAATATTATTTTAAATCTTCTATTTTAAAATGTATAATATATGTCTGAATTGCCGACATAAATGAGTCAGATTAAATTAAATTTTTAGAAGAATTTTTTACTAAGCAACATTTTTGTTTAATTTATTAATATTTTTTATTTTGACAGCGACGCACATAGGGGTATTTAAACGATCTAGCCGGTCAAAAGTCCATTTTTCAGAACTCAAAGCGGTAGAAAAAAACCGAATACTCGTGAAGTTAAATAAATAGAGAACACAAGGCGACCTTTTCCGTTGTGTAATAAGTTGCACCAGTGCCGTAGCTTTAGTCGGAATTTGACCTTGTCGCTACAGGTGTATGTATCTTTCTCAGCTGTTTGGTGCAAGTGCAAGTGCAAGTAATAAAAAAAATATCAAGTGTTCGTTGTTAAAAAAATACAGTTATGGATCTAGAACAAGCAGGGAAGAACACATACTTTTCATGTACTTATTGTTTTATTTGTTGATGTATTAATAATATTTTGGATGTTTGAAAACGGGGTTTAAATATTTTAAAGTTTCGACCACATTTTAACACATCAAAAGGTTTTTGTTATACTTTAGGGTGAGATCCGGTTGTTGTATTTTTTTTTAATTGGAAGATATGAATTTGTACATCATAATAATTATCAAATCAGCCGCCCATATTCGCACTTTCTTGACTTATGGGCAAAAAATCATGAAAGAAGGAAATTACACATATTTAAATTAAAAATTTAGATTACGTTTACGTGAGATAACGTTAAGATAACTTAAAACCATAAAATTATCCAAAAATGTATCGCAAATTCCTTCAAATGGGATTTGCGATGCAATGACATAAATTTGAGAATTGGCATAATTATTATGGTTTTAAGTTATTTTTCGGGTGTAACTACAATGCTATTATGCTAAAAATGATGGTGTATCGCAGATTTAAAATGCGTTTATCTCGAAAACGGTTGAGTTTAGGGAGATGAAAAAAGTATACCTTTTTTAAGTAAAACTAATAGGAGAATAAAAATTTTAATGTCAAAATTATACAGAGTGAGGGATAAAAAAAATTGAACGTAATAAATTAGTGCTGAAAGGCGTATGTGGCGCCCTCTGGGCAGTACATAATTTCTGGTAAGGAATTTAGTTTTCTCGACCCAAAAAACCCCTATATACCAAATTTCATGTTGTTATCTCATTCCTGTCAGGAAATATTCAATAATAAATAAAAAAAAAGTTTAACTTTGACACCCTGTATCTCGGTTATTATAAACTTTGTACTAAGGTGAGTTAGCTTAAATCGGTCTATTTTAACCTCAGGAACCTGAGGTTAAGCTATGGCCCATTCTTTACCAAACACCCTGTATATGTAGTAGAATATGGGTCACTAAAACGAGACAGACGCACTGCGCATGCGCCGGCACAGTCCCAGACAATGTCGGTAAGCATTGGATCTGCATTACCGGCCAACACGTAACTTAGCATGGTTCAAAACCTAGAACCTAATATTTTTTAATATATTCCGGGACTGCGCGGCTAATAAAAATTAAAAAAGGAAGTACAAGGTAGTGTGACGTCATAACGTCATATATGACGTCATAAAGTCAGATATGGTTTCGGTCTTGACTAAAAGGTTCTGAACCATGCTAAGTTACGTGTTGTCCGGTAATGCAGATCCAATGCTTACCGACATTGTCTGGGACTGTACCGGCGCATGCGCAGTGCGTCTGTCTCGTTTTAGTGACTCATATTCTACTTATATATATGTTGTAAAACACTCTATATAGCTTAATTCAATTAGGAAATCATTTTAGAATAATAAAATCGAAAGAAATAATTATGACCGCCTAGATTGGCAAAATACCCCTATGTGCGACGTCTGATTTGGACGTTGAAACGTTAATAAAATCATTTTTTAGTTAAATGTGGCTTATTTCCCATTGAAAAAAGTTATTTCACAAGGAAATAGCTCCAGAAGAACCATTACAAAACTGGTATGGGCCTAGCGTGAATCAAAATTTTTGTTTGATGGTGCTGAAAACGAAAATGAGGTTTATTTTGAATTTTATGTACGGAAACATTGTCAAAATCGCAATTGTACCCTAAAAATAAAAAAAATGGAATCGCGTTTTTTTGAGTTTAACTCTGTTATATTTTACTATTGTTTTCTAAAATTTTTATAGTATATTATTTCTTACCATTCTGACGACAATGGGACCTGTTTCAAGCTTTTAGTATTATTCTTATTAAAGGATTCCTGAATTGCAAAGGTAATTGCTAATTTTTATCTTACGTTATGCTTTTGATGGTGGTGAAAACGAAACGGAAGTTTATTTTAAATTTTAAGTAGGGAAGCATTGTAAAAATCGCAATTTTACCCTAAAAATAATAAAAATTAAATCATGTTTTTCTTAAAGTTAAAAGTTACACCATTTTTTTGTACAACATTTTGATCTAAACCTCTTTAGAAAACTTCATTGTGCCTTATGTTATAACATAAATGATTAAAAAGATAAATTTCAAATTCTGTCACTCATCTTTTGCGATTTAACCTTGCCATTCACAAATCTGCATCGTTTCCTTTAAAAAAATCATAACATGCTTTATAATAAGACTGGAGACTTGCAATGGATTGCTTAGTCTTTAGATAGGTGAAAGATATACAGTATAAAAATATCAGAAAAAAAAAATAAAACTGAACAAAGTTGTAGCGAGTTAAACACAGAAAAACGTATTTATTTTTTATTTTTAGGGTAAAATTGCATTTTTGACAATGTTCCCCTAAAAATTTAAAATAAACTTCATTTTCGTTTTCAGCGCCATTAAGAGGATAAAATAAGGCCAAACTTGCCATTCACCACACGTGGTCAATATCTCGAAAAATAAGCGTTATTTTGGGGATGTATAACGTCGATATTAAAAGTGGCACAAATTTGATTTCACTTATATATTTTGATATAAAACTTTCCATAAAACTTCTTTGTACCCTATCTTTTAACATAAACGTTAAACATTAAACTTTGCAATTCAGGAATCTGCACGTTTTATTTAAAAAAATTTATAACTTTTAATATAATAGAAATGAAAGCTTGAGTCAGGTCCCACTGTCTTTTGAAAGGTGGGAAATATATACTATAGAAATTTCAGAAAAAAATATTAATACGGAAGAGAGTTGTATCGAGGTAACGCAAAAAACGTGACTTCATATTTTAGGGTGAAATTACGATTTTGACAATGTTCCTCCACATAAAATTCAAAATAAATCTCATTTTCGTTTTCAGTACCATCAAAAACATAAAGTATGGCCAAAATTAACCATTCACCACACCGAGGTCACTATCTCGAGATATATTCGTTTTTTTGCGTGTGCTGCTCGTCTAAAATACATTATAATTTGCTAAAAAAAATCTCTAAAGATATACTGATTTTTTCTGGAGTTGGTGGAAAAATCTTTTTCTTGTTCGAATAACGCAAAAATGATCTGTCGCCAACATTAAAGTTGCTGTTGAGTTTTAACATTATGACTTCAGAAAGGGATTATCACAACATGAACTCCTTAATGCGTTAGAAGAAGATTGCTCTTATGTTAGTGCTGACTCCGTTTACTTCTGTTTGTGGTAACATATCGGCCGCATGCTGCACGCCAATGGTGAATATAAAATTCTTAAATATATCTATTGTATGTCAAAAAATGCGCAATAACTACCTCTTAAAACCTACCAAATTTCGTTTGCATATCTCAACCGGTTTTAGAAAAATAAATAAATCGTCAGTTTGCAAGAAAAAATTCAACATTCCGTATCTCGGAAACGAAGCATTTATTTGTGACATATATTTATAAAGCAAGGTCATTATTTTTTCATACAGAATTATTACCCCTTAAAGTTTGTCGCACGTATTGATGAAGAGGCTAGTTATTAAAGTACCTAACTTTTTTATTATTCTACATAAACGAATGAATCAAAAACCAGAATGTTAAGAAAACCTGAGGATATAGTTGGGATTTAATTTCAGTACTAAAACGGGAAAGTTGGGACTTGGCTGTATACCATGTAGTTAAAAAACTCTAACATTGAAGTAAAAAAAACTCCTTAGTAGCTATAATTTAATTGAAAATTTTAAAAATTTAAATGGATTTCATAAACTGGTTCAGAACGAACTTTTTAGGACTTATGAGTCCATCATCAGTGAACGCATGTACTTGCAAAATATCCGCAAAACCAAACAATGTCGAATTTAGTTTACATTCTTAAATCGTAAAATTATAGAGGCTTGTAGCGGATATTAGCGGATACTTTCAGGGAACATAATAAGACCCTACCTTAATAACCATCTTGGTCAACTAGGTTCACTTGGCAGACTTCAGTTAACCAAGATGGTTTGTTTGAGATTTCGGGTAGGGTCTCGTAATGAATTCGACATATTTATAACATGCATATAATTTGCACTGTTGTTCTGAAGCTATTTCCTTGTGGCATTTTTATAATCAACTATTTTCAATGGGGAATAAGCGACAATTTTACCAAAAAATGATTTTATTAACGTTTCGAAGCCCAAATCGGGTTTCGTTGTTAAAATACAAAATACTACTAAAATAAACAAAAATGTTGTTGTTAGGTAAAAAAAAATTTCTAATAATTTATTTAATCTGACTCATTTATATTGGCAACTCAGACGTATATTTTACATTTTAAAGCAGAAAACTTAAAAATGATACAGCCAATATTTATGAGTTGCGTTCCTGGGACGACTTTACCAAAAAAAAGTTCATTCGATAATATCCGTCACACAAAAATCATAGCATGTGATCTGTCTTTAAAAAGACAACCAAATGCAACGATGACAGTAAAATTCTCGCGTTAGAGATTCCATAGTAAATCACGAGGGAAAAACCAGGAAAAAACCTCGTGATACTATCCCGATTAATATGTCGAAATTATAAATAATATTAATAATACATAGATATATGTACAATCCAATAACACCATATGTTGTTGACTTCCTAATCGTGGTATTTTCTTTCTATTGACTTCCTTTTTCAGTATGGGTAACCACATCCTACTGCATTCTACCGAGGACTATTTGTTTTCCACGGAAACATATTTTTAGAACTAAATTTTTTGTTTAGATAAACAAACGTTTATGTTCGATTACTATTTGAGTTACATAATATGTGTATCATGACTCTTATTTTGCCGATCATTATAGTAAGGGAGGCAAGTATTCTAAATTTGCAGTAAGATTTATGGGGACCTATTGGATTGTGACCTATTGGATTGACGTGAGGTCCTACAGAGGTGCACATGCAGACACAGACCATTTTATGGTGACTGCAGAGGTAAGACAAAAAGTCAAAAGAACTCTAAAAAACACGACAACAAAAAATAAATGGCACGTAGAAAAACTGAATGCTCCAGACATAAGGATTAAGTATGCTGATGACATGAACAAAAAGCTGAAGGAACAATCTAAACCTACAAAGGATATAGAAGCAGAATGGAGAAATATAAAAAAATGTATAAATGAAACAGCGGATGTACACATAGGGATAAAAAGAAACAAAAAAAGACAAAAATGGTATAACGAAAAATGCCATAATATGCTAAAAAAGAAGGTAGAAATTAGACAAATGTGAATAAGAACAAATAGACACGATTATAGGGAAGAATACAATAAAATAAGGCATGAATGTAAGAAAAAAATAAGGAAAATTAGACGTGACTGGTTGGATGATAAGATAAAAGAAATAGAAAAAGAAAGGAAGAACAGAAACACAAAAGAATTCTATAAGAAAATTAGTGAGGAGAACAAAACCTTTGAAGGAAAGATAAAAAGCATAAAAGATAAAAATGGAAAAGTATCAGAAAACGATGAAGAGTATAAAGAAATTTGGACTAACTATTTTAAAGAATTATTAACAGAACAACAAAATCAAAACCTAAATGAAAACAGAGAAGAAAAAACAATGATGTTAGGGAACCAGCTACAAATACCAACAAAAGAGGAAGTTGAGGAAATTATTAATAGCAGCCGTAATGGTAAAGCCTCAGGATCGGACTGTATCAATATGGAGCTTATAAAATACGGTGTTGAAGAATTAAAAGATAGATTATACAATTTAATAAAAGACATATGGGACGAAGAAAAAATGCCGGAAGAATGGTACAAAGGACAAATAATCACGATTCATAAAAAAGGAGATCAACAGATGTGTAATAACTACAGAGGACTGACGCTATTAAACACAGCATATAAAATCATGTCCGCCTTAATACAACGAAGACTGACCGAAGCTACCACGAATATCATAGGACACTATCAATGCAGATTTGTTAAGGGAAAGTCTACAACAGATGCCATACATACGGTTAAACAAATTATGGAAAAAGCTCATGGATAGAAAATAGAAATTGAACTGATTTTTATAGATTTTCGGCAAGCATTTGATACAATAAAAAGACCAAAATTTAATGGTAGCTCTGAAAGAAATGGGAATAAAAACTAAATTAAGAAGATTAATACAAATGACAATGAGTAGAACTGTAGTTAGTATAAAAATTCAAGTAGGCACCACAGAAGAATTTGTCGTAAATAAAGGGGTGAGATAAGGAGATTCATTATCAGCAACTCTGTTTAATCTTGCCCTAGAATACATCGTCAGGAAGATCAACAAAGGCACCCTCCGAACGAGAGAAGGACAAATAATAGCATACGCTGATGATATTGTGCTAATAACAAAAAATAGGAAAACAGTGAAACGAATGTTAAACGAAATGGTAACAGAAGGAAAAGTAATGGGATTAAAAATAAACCAAGAAAAATCCAAAATAATGAGATTTGACAAAAACTTTGAAAAGAGAAAGGTTAGAATAGGAGAATACACTTTTGAAGAAGTCGAAAATTTAAATATTTAGGAATATTAATAACAAACAATGGAGAAAGAGAAACCTAAATCAAAGAAAGGATTATTACAGCAAATAAGAGCAAATAAAAAATTAATTAAAAATAAGTTATTGAGTAAGAAATTAAAAATGAAAGTATACAAAACAATAATTCGATCGACGATGATGTATGCAGCCGAAACTCTTAGCATGACAAAAAAATAAGAGGAAAACCTTAGAATACAAGAAAGAAAAATACTAAGAGCAATACTAGGACCAATAAAAATAAGTGACAATGAATTTAGACAAAGAACGAACCTTGAGCTACTGGAAGAAATTAAGGAGGATATAGTGTGTAAAATAAAAGAGCAAAGAACAAAATGGCTAGGACACGTATATGGAGATCCGGATCAACTACGACGATATTCTCAATATTGGAATGGACACCAGCTGGCAAAAGAAGACGTGAAAGACCAAGATCTACATGGTTACAAGAAGTAGTAAGTGATCGCAACAAGGCGGGCATACGACATTGGAAAGAAAAAACCAGAGACAGGAAAGAGTGGAGAAAAATAACCGAGAAAATTAAATAACGAACATGAGAACTGATCTACCTCAAAACAAAGATCTAGAGAGCGTAAGCGGCGTAACCCCTAAAGGGGTGTTTAGCCACTATATATATTGGATTGTGAAGATTAGGTCCTAAAACCAATAAAAATTAAGTTTAAATATCTTCCATTTTAGTGAGGACTTTCCATTTTTAATTCAATTTTTCATTTCCAACAATCGCCTTTTCCTTAATTTTACGTAAATAATCCAAATCTGCAATAAAAACTGGGGGCTTCTATTTAAGATTTTTAAGTAATCCCCCTTTCCACCTCCGTGGCGGTCGTGTATGGAGTCATTCGATAGATTTTTCAAAAATATTAAAGTTGTTCTGAAACTATTTTCTTGTGGCATTTTTGTAATTAATTATTCTAAATGGGAAATAAGACAAAATTTAATATTCTTGAGTTGGAGTTCATCTCACGTAATCGAATGAACTATCTTTCAGGAAAGTCGTCTCAGGAACGCAACTCATAGATATTGGCAATATCATTTTAAAATCTTCTACTTTATAATGTGTGTCTGAATTGCCGATATAAATAAGTCACATTAAAATAAATTATTAAAAGAATTTTTTACTAAGCAACAATATTTTTGTTTTATTTATTATTATTTTGAATTTTTACAACGACGTTTGACTTGGACGTCAAAACGTTAACACAATTCGTTCTTTCTTATTCATCTCTACCCATTAACCATTATCATCTATCCAATGATACACATACAAACTAACATCTACTATCATCACCCACATACATCTCCATCTCTAAACTTTCATCCATAATTTTCCATGACTATCTTCACCCCATCTATTCACATTATATCCAAATTTAACAGTCTCACTACTCTTTCTAGGTCCCGTTCATGTCACATTTCCATTATAATCTCATAAACCTCTAACACTCAACCCTCTCTCCTATGGTTGACTATATCATATACCGGTCTGTTTTGTCGAACCCTTTTTTGAGAGTTTTGATGGGGTAGCCTGCAGGGACCTTGGGAAATGGTTGCATGAATCTGAGCTTATCTTATACATCCCTTCCTGATTTTAAGACATTTCTACATCTGTGTCTCCCCCATTGTGATCTTTTATGGTACTTCCACATACTACGGCAACTTCCAACCATTCGAATAATATCGATACCTTGATATCAACATAAAATTGCTTTTCTAAGCCCTAGATGTCCACATAAGAGGGCTTGATAACGTTTATTAAGTTTTCGTTCCAACGCGTAATGTGGTTTACCTATCTCTTTCATTACAATTATTCTAACTTTTACATTAAGTTCATTATCATTCTAACAGAGTATTTACCATAGTGGGAGCGACTGTTTTTATTGTTAATAATTTAACAAACTTTACAATCACAAAACCAACAGGGAAATTTTAACTTCCTGTGGAGCTGTCATTTCTTTCATGTCACCATTCAGGATTTCCGCTATCAAAGTCACTTGCTTTTACACAGCCATGATGTGAACAAGTCAAATTTAGCTCAATGGTACCTCGAGCGTGAAACATTGGATATTTTGTACATCCATATGCAAAGTCACATCAATTTTATATGTTCCTATGATGGATTAATTTTAAGGGGTTTTTACCCTAATATTTTTACTTTGGTGGTTAGCATGTATGATTCAAGTGAGTATAACCTGTAACTTTTTAAAATCATAATCAAAATTTTAAATACTTTGCATTATTTTATCAGGTTATACACTTTTTAGGAAACACTGGTAATGATCGGTCAACCGATTGAAAACTAGATTTGTTTGTTTTATGATGTAGCCCTGTATAGGGATTTTAGCAATATACCTTTTATAAACGATTTCATGGTTTTTTGTAATAAATGGTATACAGCCAACTACAGGAAATTTTTTCCCCGTGGATTCTTGTTAATAAAATCATTTTAAATTTTTCACCCACTCCTCTCCGTGGGGTTGTGTTTGGTATCATTTGATAAAGTTTATATACAGGGTGTCCCAGACTAATTTACCCACGCTATATCTCTTAAACGCATAGAGATTTTCGAATGGGACAAAAAGTGGTCTATTCTACTTATAACAAACTTTAATGTGGCGTACAAAAAAATCATCCCCTAAGTATTCATCCCTTAGTTACAACCCCTAACTTTAATTTTTTTTAATAGCACCCTGTATATTTTTTTATAGTTTTGGATGTGGTCTTTTATCGTCTATTCAACACATTTTTTGAAAATAAAATCGGTCGTAAATAACCAAGAAATTATCAGTTTATTTTTGTTAATTGTGTGTCCCAGACTAATTTATCCAAGCTTTATTTCTTAAAAGAATAGAGATTTTCGAATGGGACAAAAACTGATCTATTCCATTTGTAATACACTTTCATATGGCGTAGAAAAAATTCACCCCCTAAATATTCATCCCTAACTTACAGGGTGCTATTTAAAAAAAAATAAAATTAGGGGTTGTAACTAAGGGATGAATATTTAGGGGATAATTTCTTTTCTACGCCATATTAAAGTGTATTACAAATGTAATAGATCAGTTTTTGTCCCATTCGAAAATCTTTAGTCGTTTAAGAAATATAGCCTGGACAAATTATTAGTCTGGGACACATAATTAATAAAAGTAAACTGATATTTTCTTGGTTATTTACGAACCGATTTTATTTTAAAAAAATATGTTGAATAGACGATAGGAGATCAGATCAAAAACTATAAAAAAATATCCAGGGTGCTATTAAAAAAATTAAAGTTAGGGGTTTTAACTAAGGGATGAATATTTAGGGAATGATTTTTTTCTACGCCATATTAAAGTGTATTACTAGTAGAATAGACCACTTTTTGTCCCATTCGAAAATCTCTATTCGTTTAAGAGATATAGCGTGGGTAAATTAGTCTGGGACAACCTGTATATTTAATATTTAATATTTAATATTTAATATTTAATATTTAATATTTAATATTTAATATTTAATATTTAATATTTAATATTTAATATTTAATATTTAATATTTAATATTTAATATTTAATATTTAATATTTAATATTTAATATTTAATATTTAATATTTAATATTTAATATTTAATATTTAATATTTAATATTTAATATTTAATATTTAATATTTAATATTTAATATTTAATATTTAATATTTAATATTTAATATTTAATATTTAATATTTAATATTTAATATTTAATATTTAATATTTAATATTTAATATTTAATATTTAATATTTAATATTTAATATTTAATATTTAATATTTAATATTTAATATTTAATATTTAATATTTAATATTTAATATTTAATATTTATTATTTAATATTTAATATTTAATATTTAATATTTAATATTCAATATTTAATATTTAATATTTAATATTTAATATTTAATATTTAATATTTAATATTTAATATTTAATATTTAATATTTAATATTTGATATTTAATATTTAATATTTAATATTTAATATTTAATATTTAATATTTAATATTTAATATTCAATATTTAATATTTAATATTTAATGTTTAATATTTAATATTTAATATTTAATATTTAATATTTAATATTTAATATTTAATATTTAATATTTAATATTTAATATTTAATATTTAATATTTAATATTTAATATTTAATGTTTAATATTTAATATTTAATATTTAATATTTATTATTTAATATTGAATATTGAATATTTAATATTTAATACTTAATATTTAATATTTAATATGTAATATTTAATATTTAATATATAATATTTAATATTTAATATTTAATATTTAATATTTAATATTTAGTATTTAATATTTAATATTTAATATTTAATATTTAATATTTAACATTTAATATTTAATATTTAATATTTAATATTTAATATTTAATATTTAATATTTAATATATAATACTTAATATTTAATATTTAATATTTAATATTTAATATGTAATATTTAATATTTAATATTTAATATTTAATATTTAATATTTAATATTTAATATTTAATATTTAATATTTAATATTTAATATTTAATATTTAATATTTAATATTTAATATTTAATATTTAATATTTAATATTTAATATTTAATATTTAATATTTAACATTTAATATTTAATATTTAATATTTAATATTTAATATTTAATATTTGAAAAATATTGCACACATTCTTTTTAGTTGTTCGATCTGACGTTAATTTCGCGAAATATTCGCTTTTTTTTTAACTTTGTAACTCGCCCATTTTCTTATGCCTCGCTAAAATCGTCAGATTTTTGAAAGGTACACTGTTCTGCATGTACTTACCTACCTAATCTTAATCTGACTTAATCTGATTTCGAGTTTTTCTAAGGATAGACTTTTTTCGGACCCCCCGAACTCCCCTGTGTTAAGAGCCAATATATGGTAGAGGTACATTTACAGGGTCCAAGGTTTCTCCCAATGTGATTTTCTGACGCGCTCAAATAACTGCAAAAATCCCCGCTTGAGCTCCCCCTATCATAAGATGTTTCCAGGAAACTGGAATTTAATAAAATATTAGAGAAAATAAAAGAATAAAGGCAGAACAAAGAGCATGAAATTTGCATACTGGTAAGAGTGTTCTAAAGAAACTTTAGTAGAAAATAGAGTAGGTATCTAGAATTTCAAGAAAGCAAAACCAAGTTAGAATATCTCGCCTATAAGAAAACAACAGAAGAAATTAAAAATCCATATAAACATCGGAAGATGAACAAAGCACTCGTGCCAGGGAATATACCCGGGAAATTGTAAGTACGAGTACGAAATAATCAAATTATATGATCATCTTTGGTAATTTTTTTGACCAAAGGGACTGAAGCGAGGATGTTGTCCGTCCTCTACTTGGATACTCGAAAGCGTTTCAAACCATCGAAACAAAAATGGAAAAAAAAATTGTAGACTCATCAAGTTATCATGACCCAGCTCGAAACCTAAGAGGACAGAGAAAGTAAATTAACAAGGCCGCTATCTTGTCCGGATGTCTGAGAGATATGGTCTGGAATAACCTATATATGAGAATGGACAGCAAAGTTAGAATTTATAAAACTTGCATCAGACCTGTTATGACTTATGGCATTGAATTAAGAGAAGACACCAATAAAACCAAAAGCATGCTACGAACAGCCGAAATGAAGACACTAAGATCAATAGCAGGGAAGACAAGCAGAGATAGAATACGAAACAACATCACCAGGGAACAATGTGGCGTGCAAGATATAGTCAGATGGGGCAGGCAAAAACAAAGAGAGTGGTTCAGTTATGTAAAAAGAATGGAGGAGCACAGACTACCAACAATTGCGCTAGAAGGAAAACCAGCAGATAAGCGTCCACCGGAGAGACTACCAAAAATATGGAGAGATAGCTGGCAGTCTACCTCTCAAGAAATACTTCAACGTCGGAATTAACAGATCGATAGATCTTCAACAAGTATAAGAAGAAAAAGAAGAAGAAAAAAAGAACAATGGTGATACTACTCACCCATCCATACACTTAATTTTGCAGTCGATCAAGTAATATTGGATCAAGATTATGACGATTTGGCCCAAAAATTAATTGAAGCGTGGCATATGGGGTTTTTAAGTCAATTCAAAGAAAACGGAATACTAGTGAATTGAAGGGTAACAAAGCAATCTTATATTAAATAACATAGCTGCGATAAATACAACTGCTATCATGCAGAATCAATATTATTATATAACTCATCTCTTTATAGCTGTGAGGTATGACTACTGAAAGGAAGAACATTGGCAATACTGAGAGCAACAGAATTGAATTTTTGTGAGAAGAGCATCTGCAAAATCTAGATGAGATAGGATTAATAACGATCGCATTACAGGAATAATAGGAATTAAATGAACGGTGACAGATCAACAAAACAAAACAACTGATCTGGTTCGGGTAGGTATATTATAAAGAATAAACCATAAATATCAAAGGAAATACCTACTAGGCAACTAGAAGGCATAGAAAACAGGGTAGACCAAGAACAAGCTGGAGAGGAGGAATAGACAAAGAGGTGAGAAAAAGTAACAGAATAGGACCTATAGACAAAGTGGCGATTGGAAGTAGGAAGAAAAATATGCAAATATAAATGTAACTGAAAACGTTTAAATATTCTTATTAAAAATCTTAGGTTAGTTAGTTAAATTAAGAAAATTTAAAACACATTAAATAGAATAATTTTAGTCTTATCCAAAATAAAACAGGTCGCAATATTTGAAGATAATCCCATCGATATATCAAAATTTTGACGTCAAATCAATAAAACAAATTTTTACATAATAATTTTCTAATTTATATTTATATTAAAATTGAGAGAACTCTTTCTATAATTTACTCATTTCTTTACAATATACTTGTTCAGTCTTTATCATCAGTTATCATCAAATTCAATTTTCTCAAAATGATTCCTCCTGAAAATGTAACCGAGTGATAGGACGACTCTGCTTTTAACTTTTTCCAAGAAGCGGTGCCACGTACACAAGTATCTACTATAATTGAAATTACGTCTATGTCGAAAAGTGGAGTTAAACTTAAAGTTCTTATGTATCGATAAAGTTGCAATGGAGCTAACAAGCTTGTACAGTTCTTAAAAGTCTCTGGAAATGGCAATCTTTTGAAGAACATACATGTTCGAATGTTGGAAAAAAAAGGACGTAACGGAGAAAAGTCAATTAGACGTTGAAAATATTCACACAACATATCTTAATAAAATGGCATTTTATATATTGCAATAAAAATTTAAAAGTTTGTAGTTATTTTAGAAAATATTTTGGATTACCCCTATCCATACTATGTATTGTTAACCCGCCATTACACGCGATATGAGGGAATACCTCACCATATTTGTTTATAACCAATAAAATCGTCTTAACTAATACGATATCCTTGAGCACCCAGAAATGCCTTTAGCATCGTTAATGAGAGGGTATGAAAAAGTTATAGAATACTTCAGGCGGTCAGTGTGCTCTGTGATACTTGAAAGAAGTGACATCCCTCTTCAAGTGAGAGAATTCCTCACTGCGCGTGCAATCACGGTGAAATCACGTTTCTGTTATCTCAAAGAAACTTTTAGGTTTTTGTTTAATATTTGGGTAGGTTTAATTAAAATATTACTGTTTAGGTTAGGTTAGGAACAGTGCCGCACCGAGGGGGGTGGGTTGGGGGGGTTCAAACCCTTTCCAGAGCATATAGAAATATATATAAAAGAAAGTAGGAAAATGTAACTTGTCTTTCACAAATAATACAAAAAACTTTTGGTACCAAAGACAACCCCCCCAGAGGAAAATTCTAGGGGCGCCACTGGTTAAGAACCCATTTTTAAATTTACCTATTCTAATTGACAAATAAGCCACAATTTACTTTTAAAAATTGTTTTTACTGACGTTTCGAAATCCACCTCGGACGTCGTTATCAAAATACAAAATATTAATAGTTAATTACATAAATGCCACAAAGAAATAGCTTCAGAACAGTTGTTAATTTTAATTTGTATTTTTAGTAAAATGAATTCGCGTAAAGAACGTAAATTACTTCAGTGGCTTCCTGAAATAGAAAATAAGGAAAACTTGCTTTTGATTTATATTATTTTTACTTTTGTTTTGTTAAATTAATAAAAAAGAATTGATTTACGAGACCGTCTATAATATGTGAGTACAACCCATTTTACAGTTATACATGTTGACATTCATTCTTCCTCGAAATAAGTCGAATTGATGTAGGTGAGGGCGACGCTCATACGCGTGCAACCACGTCACAATAGAAGACGCGTGTAACGGCGGGTTAATAATTATCACATATATGTCTTTATATTTTTTTGTTTTCCTTCCATAGTATTACGAAGACCATTTTAATTAAAACTTTGGCTCTAATCATCTCTTTAAGTCTTTCAGCCACGAGTTGTGGACGACCGTAGCTCAGCGGCTAAGTTGAAGCTTAAGTTCAAGTTTTTGGGGTCGCCACACTTGTCCCCCGGCCGCACTATTGGAAAAAGGGATGCAAAGGTCTTTCGCCCTGTATCTCCTAAACTAGCAATCCTATAGAAAATTTAATTACATATAAAATGTAGCAAATTAAATTTTCTACATTTTTTTATCTATTACTTTTTATTGTCAAGTAACCAACAAAAAAGTTATAAACAAAAATAAGAGAAAATTTTGTAAGAAGTTTCCTTTTGGAGGTTATAACTTTTTTTCCGTTCATTTCACAATAAAATAACATTATACCGATTTTGTAGAGGATTTTTCAGTGAATAATTTTCACTATAAAGTTGTTTAATTTTATTTATTATCTAGGTTTTACAGCGCTCTAAACTTTACCAGATTCTCGAATTCTCATAGGAATACAGTAAAATAGGTCTGGATCCCGCGTATGAAAAAAAAGTTGATTAATAGCAAGCTGAAAATTTGTTAAGAGCTAAAGGGGGCCTAGTCGGATACACTTTGATATATGTTAACACTGGAAGAGGGGCAGTTTTGATTGTGGAACAGGTTAAAAATGTGTAACGGTCACACCACGAAAACGGCACATTTATTTTGTCCGACAGAACAGACTTAAACTCTCCGAACAGAGATTAAACTCTCATGCACAAACCAGACTGCTATTTATCACCTGTCATAATTCCTGTCATTTGACATATTCTACATGTTCTACTCATTAAAACGCCCATTTGGTGACAAATAGAAGTTTGATTTTTGCATGAGAGTTTAATTTCTGTTCGAAGAGTTTAACCCTTATCCGGGCAACACATTTCACTTACGTAACCGGGCAACTCGAGTCCGTTGGGCCCACTACTGTTCTTGAATTTACTATTCATATTTACCCATATATTTCTAATATTCTTTTTGATTTTTTATTAAAGTTAAATTTAAATTATCTAGATTGAAAAAAAGGTGCTACTATAGTATGCGGTCAACCTCGAGGGTGCGATCTATCTGAAGGATTTGCACAAAATAATGAAATGCAAGAAAACTTTTGTAGAAAAAATATTTATTTACAAGTAAAAAACATTTGGAGCCAAATAAAGACTACCTCGATACGAAACAAGTTGCTCATCTACCGTTATGTGTTCTCCTGTTAAATAGTATTTCTGAAAGTTTTGGTTGACTTGATTCCACACATCGCGTATTGCTGCTAATTTGTCATTCTTTTTCGTTCAGACCTCGTGTAATTTCGTCAAATCGAACAAATCTTAGCAAGTTTTTGAATCGTTTTAGCCCCATGGTAGCTTTAAATATAGTAGGTCCATAAAATTTACTCCAAAGTATATCTACACTATGGATGTTAGTACTCAGGTGCCCTGACGTTAGTAGTAGTCCAATAGAGGCATATAGCTCTGTAGAGTCGCAATATTTCCAGTTCTCTATCGCCAGGACTTCTTAGGCTTCTTTATTTGTACACTTCACTATTTCGTTCACAATTTTTTCGTCCACAAACAAACAAAACACATCAACGGGATCATCTACACTTTGACCAGGGACTAACATTACTTTGTGCGATTTGCTTTTTATTATGTCGCAGTATCGCATACGTCCTGTCGGTTGTGGTTAACTCTTTCAGTTAATTCCATCCTTAGTTTCAAAAATTACACACTCTGAAATCTGGGAACTTGTAGCTACACGTTCTTCTTCATTATCACTCAATACTATTTGCTGATCATCCTCTTCACTTGCTTCCGAAAGATGATCCTTAATTCCGGAGTCACTTTCAATGCCACCTACTTCAGGAGATTCTTTACCATAGAAATCCCATAAATTATTAACAATATCTTGCAGTTCTGCAGCTGATAATTGTTTTCGGGACATTTTATTGGCACTATCTACTTTCACTGTAATTCAATATAATTTTAGGAGCTTAGTTGTCGACACTAACATCGATATCAAGCGACTGATAGCAGATGCATTATTTATTTCAAAATATGTATAGGTATATGTATAGGAACCTAACAATATTATTGCATTCCAACAAAGATTATCAGTTTTTGAAACTCATTTAGAATAGATATAACACCTATTGTACGCATCTCTTTGATGTTTACATCAAAGAGATGTTTACATTGTTTGTGACACGTTTAGACTTTATTATTGGATTTCCGGAATCATAAAAGCCGTTTAGATAATCCACAAAAAAAATACCTGACTGCTAGTTTAACTGCTGTAACAAAGATTTAGACTTTAGGTATAAATACAAACAGAGTCCGACGGGCCCGTGTTGCCCCTTTACGTGACAAAATTCTTTCGACGCAATAATTTCAGAAATGATAATGAATATTTTGAAAAGCTCATGACTATGTTGAAGGAAACATACTTCTAAACAAATTCTGTGATGCATAAAATTCAATAAAATTTTTTTTATGAGTTTATGATAAAAGAATTGGCATCTCAGGCCCGTTGGACCCACCTTGCCAGGATAAGGGTTAAGTCTGTTCTGTCGGACAAAATACATGTGCCGTTTTCGTGGTCTGACCGTTCCAAATTTTTAACCTGTTCCACAATTAAAACTTGCCCTGTTCCAGTGTTCCCATATATCAAAGTTTGTCCAACTAGACACCCTTAAGCTATTAACAAATTTTCAGCTTGCTATTGATCAACTTTTTTTTCATACGCGGGATCCAGACCTAAAAGCAATACTTTTCTATCGCAACCGTTATGGCGACCACGAAAATCAAATTTAAGGTGAATGACCAACTCTGGTCTATTCTTATGTTTTCGAGATCGCTGAATCCGAATATGAAGTTTATTTTTATCTAGAGTTGGTGGAACATGTTCAAAAAGCAAATATTATACAAAAATACCAAAAATTAATGTTGATGATTTTTCAAATTTAGCTCGCTGTAACTTTGGTCGCTGTAAATATTTCCCTTTGTAAATTTTACTGTGTCATCTTTGAAGTATGCAGATAATAACGAAATTTATCCAAAATGTTTAAACACATTAAAAAAGGAGTTGTTAATTTTTAAACATTTTGTCATTATATTTCGTTAGTTTGATATTTACTTAAAAAAGTTGAGGGAGAAACTTATCATTTTATAATTTTAACCAACACAACAATAAAATATAATTAATGAAGAAGTTTTTTGGAAAATTTTAAGTTATTTAAGTCAAAATATACAATAGGAAAACAGTTTATTGTTACTTCATAGACAAGCGGCACACCCCAAAAAACGCTTATATCTCGAGATCCTGACCACGGTATGGTGAATGGCTAATTTTGATCATATTTTATGATTTCGATATCATAAACCGTTTTTTTGCTCTTCTTGAGAATTGTGCATTTTGCGGTTGCGTCATTCTTCTTCCAAACCGGCGAATTTGTCCTCAAACAACTTCTTGGGCCATTTCTATATATGCTTAGGGTTATAAGTTTTATAGTGGGGAAAAAGGTCAAAAACAGATTAATAATAGCACAGGAATGTATTATAGTAAATTGTATGAATAAAAAATATATATAGATAGAAAAGTAAGCCTAACTTTTGTTGTTATTGTAAGCCTATGAGCATTCGAGAATCTGGTCAAGTTTATAGCGCTGTAAAACCTATATAAATAAATATAATTAAACAACTTTATAGTGAAAATCGTTCGCCGAAAAACCCTGTACAAAATTGCTAAAATGTTATTTTATTTTAAAATAAACTGAAAAAAAGTTATAACTTCCAAAAGGAAACTTATTAAAATTTTTTTACATATTTTTGTTTATATCTTTCTTGTTGGTTACTTGACCATAAAAAGTAATAAAAACAAAATTGTAGAAAATTTAATTTGCTACATTTTATGCTTAATCAAATTTTCCGTAGGGTTGGTAGTTTACGAGATATAGCGCGAAACCTCTTTGCACCCTATTTCCAAGATGGCGGCCGGGGGACAAGGGTGGCGACCCCAAAAACTTGAACTTAAGCTTTTACTGATCCCCCCTACACATTAAAGAAATAAAATTGACTCCTCTAACAAATGCAAGGCATGGCTTAAAAAATGTAACTTTTTAATCGACAAGGTTTAAAATTTTGTAGTTTTTTTTTTATTTTTGTGGCATAGACTTGGTGTCATTTAGCCAGTCACAACTTTTTTAACTTGTTTATAATATATAAAGAAGGCAATGTGGTCCTCAGAGTTCCACAACAAACTCTTCCGCATCCAATTGTGTAGTTATTTCTAAAAATATTTTTGATTTCCACTATCCTTATGTATTGTTAGTAGTTATCAAATTTCGTCGCAAGGAGATGTTTAGAGGAAATAACGTAAGATGACAAAACTTATTATAATACACATTGATTTGGAGGTTGTGTTATTTAAAAGATGTCTTTGTATATCTGTTTTATTTATTTTTCCACATTAAGAAGATGGTATTGACTAAAACATTGTAAGCTGCACAAACGATTTCTGCGGACAAACGGTCAAACCATCTCTTCAAGCCTTTCAGCCACGAGTTCTGGCGTCTTTTTACTGATCTTTTATCCTGTACTTTACGTTCCAATATGATTTGAAGTAATTGATATCTTTCACCTCTATCACATGACCCAAGTATTGCATTGCCTTTCTTTAATTATTCTTAGTAATTCTTTTTGTTTTGCTAGGTTACAATGGAACTGTAACCAGAGAAGAGTAACCAGCAAAGGTTCCCATTGTTTTCAGTTTGGTGGGATGTACAGTAACATTATGTTGTTTTATACACCATTGGATTGAAAACCGTCTTTTGCTAGTAGTTGCCGCTAGGGCATTTATGCCATTTCGTTCGTTGCAATCCGTGATTGCACGCCGGGGTTTGTTTTGGTTGGATAAGAGAGAGCAGCATATGTGCCTCCTTATGAGAGACTAATAAGTTTCGAAACCGGTAGAGGTACTTGCTGCACTCTCTGATTGGACTAGAATATGATGCAGCTGTATTTTCGTTTTGTAACGAAATTGAAAATGGTTATAATTCATTTTTTATTTACATGTTTACTCTGATTGGAGTTCGAAGGGAACCGTTCTCGTTGGAACTTTACCGCGCTGAGCAGATGGGACGTAAATTATAAATTGTAAAATTCCCTCATCTTCCTTAGTCTTAGCATCCGTTATGGCTTGCAAATTGCAGAAGCCTCGAAAGTGTAACCAGAGAAGGTTCCCATTGTTTTCAGTCTGGTGGTATTTAGAATAACATTATGTTGTTTTAAATGCCATTGGATTGAAAACCGTATTTTGCTAGCAGTTGCCACTAGAGCATCTATGCCATTTCGTTCGTTGCAATCCGTGACTGCACGCCGGGGTTTGTTTTGGTTGGATCAGAGAGAGCAGCATATGTGCTTCCTGATGAGAGACTAATAAGTTTAGAAACCGGTAGAGATGATTGCTGCACTCTCTAATTGGACTAGAATATGATGCGGCTGTATTTTCGTTTTGCAGCGAAATTGAAAATGGTTATTCATTTTTGAAAAAGAACTGAAATTATGGCCCGTGGGGGTCGGCTTACAAATTATGCCGCCATGAGAAGCACTGTCGATATATCATATCTCCTCCATGTCAACTCTCCCAGTGGATAGACTACAACCGACCACTTTACCCCAGAAAGAGACGAACCACTCTGCGGCACTGCTCTGTGGCGCCACAAAGTAGGTTCCGATGGTTAGCCGTAAATTCTTATGTAAATTAAACGTGAAATTCCACACGAGCGACAGTGGCCAGCCACTGTCGCCGATCCTAGCTGCCAGTGGCGTCCATTACAAAATCATTTGCGCTACAGAATCGCCTGTCAAAGAAAGAGACGAGCCACTCTGCAGCGCTACTCAGTGGCGCTGCAGAGTGGCTCGTCTGTTTCTGCGGTTAGATTTTATTGATAATAAAGCTCTACTAATGGTAAAATACACTGCGCGTCATAGAAAACGGGCACCCTAAAAAATGGGTAATTTTTGAGGTCGCGTATCTCCTAAACCTGTTGTCCGATTTAAGCGAGTTTTTGAATATGTTATAGCCTTATTATTTGTCAATATCCCTGTAATAATATTTTTTCTAAACAGGTAAATTTTCATTGTATACAGGGTGTACGAATCAAACTGTGTTTTTTTCTCAAAGTTCGCAACACCCTGTGGAATATTCTAGCCTTTATAAAATACTGAAATTAAATTCCGACTATAGCCTCAGGTTTTGTGAACATTCTGCTTTTTGATTCATTCTCTTATGTTGGATAATACAAAAGTTATGTACTTTAACAACTAGTCATGTTCTTTATCAGTATAGGTTGTTTGTAAATAAGTGCGACAAACTTTAAAGGGCAATTCTGCATGAAAAAATAATGACCGTTTGCTTTATAAACTTATGTCCGCAAATGCTTCGTTTACGAGATACGGGATGTTGAATTTGTTTTACAAACTGGCGATTTATTTTATTGCCCTTAAACCCACTAAATTTCATTTGCATATCTCAATCGGTTTTAAAGCAATTAATAAATCGTCAGTTTGTAAGAAAAAATTCAACATCCGGTATCTCGCAAACGAAGCATTTGAGGACATACGATTATAAAGCAAACTGTCATTATTTTTTAAGGCAGAATTACCCCTTAAAGTTTGTCGCACTTGTTTAGAAACACCCTATACTGAAAAAGAACATGGCTAATTGTTATAGTACCTAACTTTTGTAATATCCAACATAAACGAATGAATCAAAAAACAGAATGTTGAGAAAACCTGAGGCTAGAGTTGGGTTTTAATTTCAGTATTTTATAAATGCTAGGATATTCCACAGGGTGTTGCGAACTTTGAGAAAAAAACACAGTTTGATTCGTACACCCGGTATACAAAGAAAATTTACATGTTTAGCAAAAATATTATTACAGGGATATTGACAAAGAATAAAGCTATAAGATATTCAAAAAATCACTTAAATCTGACAACAGATTTAGGAGATACGCGACCTCAAAAATTACCCAATTTTTAGGGTGCCCGTTTTCTATGACGCGCAGTTTATAATTAGTAAAATTATCAAAACATGTACTGCCGTTTACTTTTAAGAAGATACCTCAAAGTAAAGTGATTTTGGTAAGAAATATTAGAATTTAAGCACACCCAAGTGCGTGGTTTATATTTAAGTAACGCATGCGGTATTCTCTGTGGAACTTTTAGGCGAGCGGAAGCAAGCCCTAAAATGGTGTTATACCGACCACGAAAATCAACTTTCAGGTGAAAAACGAATTTTGGTCATTCTGTATGTTTGAGGTCGTTGAGTCCGAAAGAGGTCGCTGAGTCCGAATATGAAGTTTGTTTTTATCTAAAATTGGTGGAACATGTTCAAAAATCAAATTTTATGCAAAAATGAGAAAAACAAATTTAGATGATTTTTCAAATTTAACTCGCTGTATCTTTGGTTGTAAATATTTCCCTTCAAAATTTTATTATATTATCTTTGAAGTATTTAGATATCAATGAAATTTGTCCGAGATGTTCAAACAAATTAAGAGAGGAGTTGCTAATTTTTAAACATTTTGTCGTCAGATTTCGGTAGTTTCATGTTTATTTAAAAAAGTTGGGTGACAAACTTTTCAGCTTGTAAATTTAACCAACACAGAATTAAAACATAGGTCATGAGAAAATTTTCTGGAAAATTTCAAGGCAAAATAGTTAATAGAAAAAAAGTTACGTGACTTTATAGACGAGTGGCAGTCCCCAAAAAAATCACTTATTTCTCGAAATACTGACCACGGTGTGGTGAATGTCCTAGTACAATAAACAATAATTGTCCTAGGACAATTATTGTTTTCCTTTCTAAATATGTATAAAAATTCTGTCTTTCTAAATATGCAAAAATATTTTTTCTAAGGGTAACGGTTAAAAGGTTATTCTAATTGTTTATAAGTAACCAAAAAATCGACATGTTTTTGCAAAATAATTTTACACTGTTTAAAATCACTTTTTGTCATTTTTTTAATTAAGTTAATAATAAATGTTCTTCTTTCATAAACTGTCCGAAGTATTACTGTAACCTAATAATTCTCTGACTTAAGTGTTGCAAAAAAAATGAATTTGGGATAAACAAGTCTTTTTCACTATTTGACCAATTGCATTGAAATTTAAAATATACTTTAAGCACAAGAAGTCTCAGCATTCCGTGTAATAATAAGGTTCTAACTTAATTTTTACATAAGTTATGAACATTTATATAATCTCAAAATTTATAATTTATTTTGCAATTTTCTAAGCAACAAATAAGGATAGACATATTCAGCAAACGATATATTGAAGTTTTTTATATGATTTATGAGTTTCTTATTCTCAAATTTGTTTAGAATGCTTCACTTTTTAGTAATAGAGGAAAAAACGAAAATTTACCGTTTTTTGATCTTCATTTGTTTATAACTATGTATATCATCAAAATCGGCTTCAGGAAACATAATATAGGTTATTAATATAGATGTCCTTACTACTCAAAAAATTTGGTTTTGGCCTGGAGGTGGTTGTGTCACGATAAAAATCTTATTTCTCTGGACTGTAACTACTCATGTATATTAGTGGTATGTATAATAATTCGTTAACAAATTATGCCGTATATTAACTTACTTCATAGTCTAAATTCTCTAAAGACCATAGTATAATTAGCATTCATCATAATCAAAACTCTCAATATAATTCAAATCGCACGTATTAATTACTTTATAATACAAGTTTAATTTGAAGTGTCGCAATTAAACTTTATCAATATATTTCCACTGGGTTTTAATATAATATTCATTTATGGGCATTACGAACATTAAAGTAGATTAAAGTTGGTCCCAACAGCAAAGGAAGATAGTATGTAGTAGTAACATAAAACCCTCCGGGGCTGGAGGATCAGACGCTGATCCGTTGCTTTCATATGAAAATATTAAATTCAGTAGAGCTCAGGGTTATGGGAAAATGAATGAGCCGGCTCTTTACGTATTTCGTGGATTAGGTATGCCACGAGAGAAACTGTCATGCTTTCTTTTATTGTATCGGGGCCAAAAAAAGTTGAAAGCCCTGTTTGGCTTCCATTGATAGTACGGTCAATCGGTTGGCAATAATTCATTTTAAGAGTTCATAAGTTACAAAGTAATTAAATGGTAATGAAAATAAAATTGGTAAAGGCGTATCCCAGTTCATATCCTACTATTTTCAATGATAGGGATTGTTTCATCGAAACAATGAAGCAAAGAATATAATATAATAATGAAAAGTAACGATTTACACATGTACTTTAAAGTGAAATTTTAAAACATTTAAAAAGTAAAGAAAATATGAATTCTGGACAGTTTGATACAATTAACCCTTATCTAGGCAAGGTGAGCCCGAGACGCCAATTATTTTATCATAAACTGACAAAAAAAATTTTATTGAATTTTACACAACACTGAATTTGCTTAAAAGTATGTTTCCTTCAACATAGTCATGAGCTGTTCAAAATATTCATTATCATTTTTTAAATTATTGTGTCGAAAGAATTTTGTCACGTAAAGGGGCAACACGGGCCCGTCGGAACCTTTTGTATTTATACCTAAAGTCTAAATATTTGTTACGCAAGTTAATTTGGCAGTCAGGTAATGCTTTTGTGGATTATCGAAACGACTTTTATAATTCCGGAAATCCAATAATAAAATCTAAACGTGTATCAAAAAATGTAAACATCCCTTTGATGTTCACATCAAAGAGATGCTTACAATAGGTGTTTTATCTATTTTAAAAGAATTTTAAAAACTGATATAATCATTGTTGGAATGCAATAATATTGTTAGGTAGTTAGCTATAGATATTTTCAAATAACTAATGCATCTGCTATCAATCGTTTGATATCGATGTTACTGTCGACAGCTAAGCTCCTAAAAATAAATAAATGTCAAATAGAAGAAAAATAAATTACTAATCTATGGTTTTTTATGTTTGTTGCTGTTTCTTAACCTAATACTTAAAAATTTAATTTGTTTGTCATACCAATTTGCTATTCTAGTTGGGAATAAGCTAATCTTGTGGCTTAGTCCCAACTAAAATAGTAAATTGATATGACAAAGTATTAATTTGTAAAAGTAAAATAATAATATTCTTCTGACTTATGCGTTTTATCCATTTTGTAAAGATTGTTTTTGTCGGTATTTGTACATGAACTGCTAATTACCATAATCTTTTCTCAGAAGGGTTTTCACACAATAATGAATGGCAACAACACCGTAATTTTTCCAGCGTATGCGTAAATATCAACCCCTATTTTCAAATAAAATGGCCAGGTAGATTTTCAAAAAAAGTTTTATTTTTTTATTAATTAAGTCTTTATTTGACTCCAGATGTTTATTACTTGTGAAAAAATATTTTATCTGCAAAAGTTTTCTTGCATTTTATTATTCATTTGCAAATCCTTCAGGTAGATCGCACCCTCAAGGTAGACCGCATACTATAGTAGCACACTTTTTTAATCTAGATAATGTAAATTTAACTTTAATAAAAAATTAAAAAAGAATATTAGAAATATATGGGTAAATATGAATAGTACATTCAAGAACAGTGGTAGGACCAACGGACCCGAGTTGCCCGGCTACGTAAATAAAATATGTTGCCCGGATAAGGGTTAAAAAAAACGCTAAAGTAAAAAACACCCGAAAAAAAATTCCATCATAAAGTTACTGTTCACTGAGGCGAAATATAGTGTAAAACAATGGACTCATCAGTGACGAATTTAACATACTTATAATATGTACTTAACACAAGAAGAGGTATACAATGGACATGAACCACACACCTAAGCGATCTGTAATACGCTGATGATAGTATCTGCCTCTTTGGACAAAGGTTCCAAGATGTGGCTGACCAACTAGAAACACTTTCCACTGAAGCGAATAAAATAGGTTTGAAAATCAATATTAATAAAATCAAATCCATTCAGCATGCTCAACTCTGTTGGAGGTCTGGCCAGTACACTACACAGACAAAGATCCGAATATTCGGATGTCATGTCTTGAGTGACATGAATGTCTTAAATACAAACTGTATTTGCTAGTGCGTAAGGAGAATTTTTCGTATTCTCTGACCTAACTGATCTCTGACGATATCTCTGACGTATTTGAAATAAATTAGTAAATAATATCTAAATATTATTTTATTGCATGTATTATAATTACTTTAAGGCCATATTAACATATTCTAAATTAACTCGCGTGCGGAAAAGTAAAAACCTCGTGCGGAAAAGTAACACGCGTGCGGAAAAGTGAAACTTTCTAAACTAAAATGCGTGCGCGAAAGTAGACATTTTTGCACGCTCGTAGAAAAAAAGTATTTTTGAAAAATTTAAACGCAGCATGAAAGATTACTTTAATACAGTGGGCCGAAAGTCCCTTAGAATGAATAAAAAGTTTCTTTTGAATGAGATATTTGAAATAAAAATGACACTAAATTTTCTCTTAGTTTTTTATCTCTAACTTATTAAAATAAGCATTATGGAAGTTTTCAGGGACTTTCGGCCCGCGGTAATAACGTAATCTTTCATTCTGCGTTTAAATTGTTTTCTCGGGATTCGAAAAAAAAATGAATCCCATTTAAATATCATTGAAGCCGAAAGTTCGTACCATCCCTTAAGGGGATGGGTACGTATTTTCGGCTGCAATGCTATTCAAATAGGGATTCATTTTTTTTTTCGAATCCTGAGAAAACTAATAATTTTTTTGAAAAAATTTAAACGCAGAATGAAAGATTACGTTATTACGTTCCCATCCCCCTAAGGGGATGGGTACGTATTTTCGGCTGCAATGCTATTCAAATAGGGATTCATTTTTTTCGAATCCTGAGAAAACTAATAAGTATTTTAAAAAAATTTAAACGGAGAATAAAAGATTACGTTATTGCCGAGGGCCGAAAGTCCTTGAAAACTTCTATAATGTTTATTTTATTAAGTTACAGGGGTGAAAAACTAAGAGAAAATGTAGTGCGATTTTTATTTCAAATATCTCATTTAAAAGAAACTTTTTACTTATTCTAATGGACTTCTGCCCTCGATAATAATTTAGGCTTTCATGGTGCGTTTAAATTTTTTAAAAACATTTATTAGTTTTGTCAGGATTCGAAAGCAATGAACACCATGTCCGTGGTGAGATTTTCCAAATCGAACATTCGCTATATTTGTCATAAAACGCACTGAGTCAAATAGAATATGATGACAAAACAGTGACAGCTTTAAATCTTTTAAATATTTGACATGGCACCGGGAATATTTTGAGTTGTTGGTTAAATAATATTGATAATGTATTTGATAAATAATTGATTTAAGAGGTGAACTTAATAAAACGTTATTTATTGTTTGTTATTTCTGGAAGATTCAAGCAGAGAATACATCAAGATTATATTCTGTGATTCAAGTATTTTGTTGTTGAAGATGTTCAAAATAATTGTAAGCGTTCCATAGTAGCAATACAGGGTGATTCATTAAGAATATCCAATCTCTGAGTTGTAGACGCTAGACCTCAAGATATTAAGATTTAACCCAAATCACTTAAATAAAATATGGCTCCTTACTGAGTTACAGGGTGTTTTATTTAAAAATTTAATAATTATTTTTACCCAGTGCTTGGTATTTTAAAACCACTTGACATATCCTTGTCATACTTGGCAAAATATGTAGGTATTGTACATCCTACTAAACTATGATAAATAAACATTTCTGGCTACTACCAGAAGCATACGACAGGGGTAAGTGAATGGTTGACCCTTCCCACATTCCACGCCACTGGATGAATTGGTATTTTAGCGCAATATTTCGATTCTCCAATCCTTTCTATGTAAAAAATACAATTCCCATTCGCAACTTTAAAGTCGTTAGTTTTCGAGATATTTGAAGTTGAAAATGAAACGGCACAGCTATTTTGATTAATGTATGTGTCCCTTCATTTTTAACTTCAAATATCTCGAGAACTAATGATGTCATCCGTACGAATGAAGAGTATATTATTTACAAAGGAAGTATTGGAAAATCGAAAAATTGAACTAAAATAGTGATTCAGCCAGTGGCGTAGAATGTGGGAAGGGTCAATAGAATAGAATAGAATAGAAATATGCTTTATTGTCACTGAAAATTTTTACAATTTTATGGACAAGGCTTACATACAGTCAAAAGAAAAATAATATCAACAAGAAATAACAAATAACAACTACAATTCAATAAAATTAGATAAATCGTCAATATACAGTAAATAAGATATAAAACCAAAGACAAAAACAATTACTTGCAAAATTTATATACATTGCAAATTGAAAATTGAACATACTTACAACAGATAAAATACAGCATTAGGAATTGACAATTTAAGCTACTTCGTATGAAACCCAATTTTCTTAGTTATTCATTAAGAAATTCTTCTATTGAATAATATGGTCTTTCAGATAGATATGCTTTTGTCAGTTTACGGAATTTTGGGAAAGATGTTGCAGATTTAAGTTGTAAAGGCAGATGGTTGTAAAGTTTTTTTGCGAAATATAATTTAGATTTCTTTACTAACTCAGTGCATGGGATCGGTAAATAAATATCAAAGATTGATTTTCTGGTGGAGTAAAGATGATTGGGCCTTGCTGGAAAGGCATGAAGGTGTTTACGAATTAAACAAACCGTTTCTAGAATATATAAAGATGGAAGTGTTAAAATTCCGTGATTTCTGAAGTAACTTCTGCAATGTGTAGATCTTCTGAGGCCAAACAGATACCTTATTGCTCTTTTTTGCAATTTAAAAATAACATCAAATTGAGCAGCTGTACTAGAACCTCAAAAAGGAAGACCATATCGAAGATGAGACTCGAATAATGGAAAATATGTTATTTTAGAAGATGCTAAATTGAGTTCCCTTGAGACAGATCTTATTGCAAAGCAAGCTGAGGCGAGTTTCTTACTTAACCAATCGATATGAAGGGACAATTGGAGGTTGCTGTCTAAAAAAATACCAAGAAATTTTACAGAATCAACGGTACTGATCTGACTGTTATTAAGAGGCAAAGGTTGAAGAGCTCCTTTATAGGATAATGCTACTCTTTTATCTACATTAAAAGAGAGTAAATTAGAGTCAGACCAGGTCTTTCCCATCAGTAAATCCGAAGTTATAGTTTCATGAAGAGATGCTATAGTTGAGTTGCTCCAAGTGATACTGGTATCATCAGCAAAAAGAAAAATTTTCCCATCGATTTTTAAATTAGTGATGTCATTTATAAAGATAAGGAACAGAAGAGGACCCAATACTGAAACTTGCGGTACTCCACATACAATGTTTTTGAGACTAGAGTCAGTATCATTTGCTCTAACTAGTTGTTTCCTATTACTCAAGTAGGATTGGAACCAATTCAAAGAAATACCTCTAATTCCATAGAAATTTAGTATGTTAATCAAGATGTCGTGATTTACACAATAAAAAGCTTTGGCATAGTCAAAGAAAACAGTGGCAGTATAAAAATTATTGTTTAGTGCTTGATAAACCTCATGTAGTACAGAAAACATGGCATCAGTGGTACATTTATTAGTTAAGAAGCCGAATTGATTTTGAGATAAAATGTTGTTATCAACGATAAAAGACATGAGTCGAGTTTTAATGAGTCTCTCAATAATTTTGGAGAGTACCGGTAGTAAGGCAATAGGTCTATAGTTGCAGGCATTAGATTTATCGCCACCCTTATGAAGAGGAATAATAATGGCTGTCTTTAGGCACTCTGGAAATTTACCTTTTTCGAAGGAATCATTAATTAGTGAGACGAGGATTTCCAACACATTTTCTGTGAGATTAGAAAAAATTTTTATAGATAGTCCATCAGTACTACAGGATGATTTGCTTTTGATACTATTAATTGTTTGGGTCATTTCAGGTCAGTTCAATCATTCACTTTCCCCTGTCGTATGCCTCTGGTAGTACCCAAAAACACATTTTTTAACACAATTTGGTAGGGTGTATAATACCTACACTTTCTGCCAAGTATGATAAGGATACGTCAAATACTTTTAAAGCACTGGATACAAATAGTGTTGCCCAAAATCGGTCTTGGTCTTGCAGTCTTGGTCTTGTTCTTGCATTTTCGCAAGACCAAGACCAAGTCCAAGACCGCCTAATTTTAGCAAGACCAAGACCAAGACTTAGCATGCAAGACTTTAGCAAGAACAAGACTAAGCCTGCGAGACTCTTGCGTCTTGCGGTTAGAACTGAAAATCGTTTTAGGGAGTATGTAGGAGAATAAAATATTTTGCACATCTTTAACAGCAGCCGATTTCTTTGCTCTGAACTTGATTGTCCAGGTTTTTGGTACGAGTGTACCAATCAAACTGTGTTTTTAAATACATATTTTCTTAACATTCTGTTTTTTAATTCATTCGTTTATGTTGGATAATAAAAAACTTAGGTACTTTTTTAAATAGCCATGTTTTTCATCAATGCAGGGTGTTTTAAATAAGTATGGTAACCTTACAGGGTAATTTAGCACGAAAAATAATGACAGTTTGATTTGATTTATAAACATAGGTATGTCCTATTAGAGGTAAAATTCAATAGCTACACTTTGTACTTGATGAGTTTTTCCATGAACACAATTATTGGATATTGAGAAGTTAATGAATTTATCTCCATAAAGTATCATGACGTTGGGATTCAAAATAAAATAGGTAATGAATACAATGTTAATAAGTAATTCTTAAGTACATAAATAAGTTTATACAAAACAGTTGCCTCTATAGAAAAGCACATGTGATAGAAACAGAAATAATGTTACTGTTAAAATATCAACATCCATTTTATACATACAAAGGTACCTATACAAAATTTTGCTGACTTACAACTACTAACGATCTATCAAAAATAACAGTGTATTCTTTAAAAAATGAACAATAAGTTTCGTTGTTTGAAAATAAATGCCATTATTTTCGGCGACAGCCACAAAAGTCGCCAGCTTAACCATAAAATAGATAATGTTACCCATTATGTAAGCGTAGGCTATCTGTTACAAAGAAATTTTAACCCATATTTTTTTAATCAATCGCCGAACAGATAATGCACACGAATAATATATAGTTTCAACAATACAATATAACACACAAGTCGCCTGCTTGATCGCAAAATAGATTATGTAAAATATTTGCTACAAAGAAATAATTTAAGCTCATTTTTTTAATCAATCGCCGAATAGATAATGAACACAAAAATAATAAACAGTTATGTTTAATAATGTATTGTTTGAAAGATCACTAAATAATATGTATTACCGATTCGGTACTCCAGATTGTAAGTAAAAATTCACTAAGGGCAATAATAAGTTTTAATGAGTTTTACCTTGAAACCGAAATTCACAATCATGCACTAAGTGAAGTACTTATACCATAAATTATCTCAGCAATTAGAGTAGAGCCCCAGTTGATATCTTCAGAGCTGGACAGTACCGTATTGAGTTCAAATTGATGAAAATGTCAAAATCTCAAAAAGAGCACTTTGTGAGTTTCACCTCTAATAGGAGGGTATGTCCGCAAATGCTTCGTTTCCGAAATAGGGGTATTAAAATTTTTCTTACAACTGAGGATTTATTTATTGCTCTAAAACCTGTTGAGATATGCAAATGAAATTTGGTGAGTTTTATGAGGTAGTTATTGCGCATTTTTGACAGACAATTAAGAATTTAATATTCACCATTGGCATGCATACGTAAAAGTCATGCATACGTCATTTTAACATGACTCGTTTGTTTAGAATTACCCCTTAAAGTTTGCCATACTTATTTAAAAACACCCTGTATTAATGAAAAACATGGCTAGTTGATAAAATACCTAACTTTTTTGGTATACAACATAAGCGAATGAATCAAAAGCAGAATGTTAAGAAAACATTAGACTATAGTTGGGTTTTAATTTCAGTATTTTATATGCTAGAATATTCCACAAAATGATGCGAACTTTGAGAAAAAAACACAGTTTGATTGGTATACCCGGTATCCGGTATACAATGACACTTTACCTGTCTAGCAACAATATTTTTCCAGCGATATCGTTAAAGAATACGGCTATATAGCCTTATATATAAGGCCAACTGCGAGACTTGCAAGACTCTTGCTGCAAGACCAAGACCAAGACCAAGACCGGGAGCGCAATACCAAGACCAACACCAAGACCAGGTGTACTGGCGCAAGACCAAGACCAAGACTATCTAAGTCTCGTCTTGGTCTTGCATTTGGGCAACTTACTTTACTTTACTCCTCTTGATTCCACTTGGAACATAGGGCCTCTACAGTCCCCCTCCATTCATCTCTGTTTCTGGCCAGGGCTTTCACTTCTTTCCATGTTAACCCATTGTCTTCTAGCTCTCTGGTAATATTTCTTTTCCAGGATGTCATTGGTCTGCCTTGTTTTCTTTTTCCAGTTGGTTGGTAATCCAGGGCTTCTTTGGTTATAACATCTTCATTTTTCCTTAATGTGTGTCCAATAAACTTCCATTTGCGTCTGTTTATCGTTTTGGCTATCGGCTCTTGATTAGTTTTTCTCCAAAGTTCCTTGTTACTTATCCGATTTGGCCAATATATTTGCAATATTCGTCTAAGGCATCTATTTACAAATGTTTGAACCTTTTGTATAATCTTTTTCTCTATTTTCCAAGTTTCTGCTGCATATAGCAAAATACTTTTTACATTTGTATTAAATATCCTGATTTTGGTTTTGGTTGTTAATCTATTGGACTCCCATGTTTCCTTCAGCATATAGAACGCATTTTGGGCTTTAGTTATCCTTCCATCAATTTCCTCTTCTATTCCACCGCTAGCGTCAATTATGCTTCCCAGATAGCAAAACTTCTGTACATTTTCTACTTCTTCTCCTTCAATGAATATACCCATTTCTCTTTCCGTATTTATCTTCATAAGTTTGGTTTTTCTTGTGTTAATCTCTAGTCCTATTTTTCTTGCTTCTTTTGTCACCTTTTCTGTTTTTTTCTGCATATGTTGTCTTTTTTCGGACACCAGACATATATCATCTGCAAAGTCTAGATCTTCAAGCTGACCGAAAGCATTCCATCTAATTCCTGTTTTATTTTTCGTTGCCTTCTTCATGACCCAGTCAATTAAGATCAGAAATATGGTTGGAGATAGAATACCAAGACTATCTAAGTCTCGTCTTGGTCTTGCATTTGGGCAACACTAGATACAAATTGTTAATATTTATGTAACAGGGATTTTTGATTTAAAAATTAAAAAAAA
Organism: Diabrotica virgifera virgifera; assembly: GCF_917563875.1. Classification (NCBI taxonomy): domain Eukaryota; kingdom Metazoa; phylum Arthropoda; class Insecta; order Coleoptera; family Chrysomelidae; genus Diabrotica; species Diabrotica virgifera. The sequence goes on along the minus strand of NC_065447.1, from coordinate 69,035,328 downwards.
TATACCCAATCCTTTAAAAGTATTTGAAATATCCTTATCATACTTGTCAAAAAGTGTAAGTACAGTAGAACGTCGATAATCCGGACGTCAAAAATCCGGATCGTCAATAATCCGGATTTGTATCTAGCAGAAATATCTGATTCTTTTAAAATAAATTAAGAACTTCGCTGCGAAAAACGAACCTCTACCGCAGTTCAAAAATATTTTACACATTTGACATTAGAACGTCAATAATCCAGATTAATTGGGACCGGGCCCCATCCGGATTATCAAATTATCCGGATTATCGAAATTACCTCAAAACAAGGCCACTATACACAGTAAAGTACAACAAACGTTTTAAAATTTCATGTTTTCTCTTGTACAGTAAAGTTTCTAGAGGTGAAATTAATCAAAACTTTTTTATGTTTAAACACTGTATTGTAATTATACACATAATTTATAATAGCAGCATGTGTACAGTAAAATATCAGACACTATTTGGCCTTTTAAAAAAATGTGTAAAATATTTTTGAACTGCGGTAGAGGTTCGTTTTTCGCAGCGAAGTTCTTAATTTATTTTAAAAGAATCAGATATTTCTGCTAGATACAAATCCGGATTATTGACGATCCGGATTTTTGACGTCCGGATTATCGACGTTCTACTGTAATTACAATACAGTGTTTAAACATAAAAAAGTTTTGATTAATTTCACCTCTAGAAACTTTACTGTACAAGAGAAAACATAAAATTTTAAAACGTTTGTTGTATTTTAATGTGTATAGTGGCCTTATTTTGAGGTAATTTCGATAATCCGGATAATTTGATAATCCGGATGGGGCCCGGTCCCAATTAATCCGGATTATTGACGTTCTACTGTACTGTACACTCTACTAATTTATGTTAAATAAACGTTTCTGGCTACTACCAGAGGCGTACAGGGGAAAGTGAATGGTTGACCCTCTCAAATTTTACGCCACTGATAGAATTGCTATTTTAGCATAATTTTTACATTCTACAATACTATCTATGTAAATAATATACTCTTCATTCGTAACGCTAAAATCATTAGTTTTCGAGATATTTGAAATTAAAAATGAAGTAGCGCAATACACTAATCAAAATAGCTGTGCCGTTTCATTTTCAACTTCAAATATCTCGAAAACTAATGACTTTAACGTTACAAATGGAGAATGTATTATTTACATAGAAAGGATTGGAGAATCAAAATATTGCGCTAAAATAGCAATTAAGCCAGTGGCATAGAATTTGGGAATGGTAAACCTTTCACTGTCCCTTGTCGTACGCCTCTGGTAGTAGCCAAAGACGTTTGTTTATAATCATTCAGTAGGGTGTACGGTAACTGCACGTTTTGAAAAGTATGACAAGGATATGTCAAATAGTTTTAAAGTACTGGGTAAAAATAATTATTAAATTTTTAAACAAAACACCCCGTAACTCAGTAACGAATCACATTGTATCTAAGTGATATGGGTTAAATCTTAATATTTTGACGTCTAGAATCTACAACTCAGAGATTGGACATTCTTAGTGAATCACGCTGTATATTATTAAAAAATCACTTTAACGCTTTTCCTCTTTTCTCGATTGTTAGTGATAGTGAAAAAATTATCACATTTTATTAACTGAATTAATAATTTGCAGTTATACAAATAACAGTTATCCAAGAACATTCAAAAGCCATCTCTTTAAAATTAATGATGACATTGTCAAGTAGAATGACATTCTAGTAATGTTTACATATCTATATGTGAATTTTACTACACATAATTTGCCGTGTAAAGACAGAAAAAGTAGGGATAGCCGTAAAATATTTGCGAATTATGTACCCATGGCCTTAAGAGTTCATAAGTTATATAGTAATTAAATTGGGATGATTGATTTATTGCATTAAAAAAAATAATGGGTTCAACAATGACGAATTAACATACTTATCAGACCGGGGTGCGTGCTTTCTCAGTTTCTTATTAACATAGCTGTCGTGTATGTTGTCTTCCAAACTAAACTCCGTCACAAGAGATATACAATGTACGTTAGTCACACGCTCAAACAATCTAGAATACGCAGTGCCGGATTAACCATTAGGCAAAGTAGGCAATTGCCTAGGGGCCTCGGCCCCAAAGGGGGCCTCGTAGGGCCCAAAACCAAAAAATAATATGTAATTAGAATTAAATAAAATATATAAATCATATATTTTGTTGAAAAATTCCAAATCGCGCAATACCATAAGGAAATATTCTACCAGTTAGAATAGGGGGAAAATATCAAATGCTTTCTGCGTAAATTTCGGACTGAGACAGGGAGATCCGTTGTCCCCATTGTTGTTTAACCTGGCCTTAGAATATGTCATGCGGAAAATATATCACAAAATCAAACCAGACATAAGTGCTCGGGGAGCAAAAATCATACTCGTCTTTGCCGATGACGTAGACGCAGTAGCACAATCAACATTAGAAATTAAGGATATTTTATCGAGCTTTGAAGAAGCTGCATTAAACATCGGTCTAAAAATAAATGAAAACAAAATAAAATACATGGTCGTCTCAAAACAAGAATGACGGCGAATAAGGCAAAACGTTACTATAAACCATCACAACTTCGAAGTGGTTAAAGAATTTAAATATCTAGGAGCAACAATCACAAAGGACAACAAATTAGAGCGAAAAGTTGAAACGAGAATAATGGCAGGAAACAGATCTTTTTTTGCAATGCAACATCTAATGAAGTCAAAACTTCTTTCACGAGGTGCCAATATCCAGATATATAAGACTATAATACGACCAGCATTCGCGTATGGAAGCTAAACATGGACGCTAACAAAAAGAGAAATAAATAAACTGCTGGTGTGGAAACGAAAAATCCTTCGATTGATATATGGCCCTTGCAGAGACAGCGTGACAAACGAATGGAGGCGCAGATACAATAACGAGCTAGAGTAACGACAATCGCCTTATAAACAATGTGTTCTGCCAAAGGCCAGATGGAAGAAGGTCTGTAGGGCGGCCTAGAAAAAGCTGGAAAGATGAAGTCACAGAAGATCTAGAGAAAATGAGAGTGCGACAATGGGAATTAGTGGCACAGGACCGACAAAGACAAACATGGAAGGCAATAGTATACACGGCAAAGACTCACGAAGAGTTGTAGCGCCATTGATTATTAACTTCTTATTATTAATCTATACTATTATTATTGTATTAATTAACTTCTCATTACAAATTTAGAAAAATTACAAAAATAGCAACAAATTTAAAAACTGAATATTTGCCTTCGCATCCGCGTTCGCGAATGTCAGTAGCAGATATTCGCATTCGCATTCGTATTCGCGAATGTTCAAAAAATGACATTCGTTACATCACTAATTGGTATCCAGGCTCATTTATCTAAGATTGACAAACTTGCAGTTTACATTTCTTTTGCCGCACACTCGCTTAATTTAGTTTTAGTAAGTGCTGCTGGAAGTTGCGTTGGAGCAATATCGTATTTGGGGTTTGTTCAGTCCGTATACAATTTTTTTTTCAGCCTCTACTACCAACCGTTGGAAAGTTATGATCAAATGCTTCAAATGAAACTCCACTAAACGATCCCATTCGCCACGATCTAGTTATTAAAAGAATAAGTAGCATTAGATGGAATGCAAGGGCTGACGCAACAAGAGTTTTGTCTAAAGGTTACAACGTCTTTAAATTTGCTGTGAATTCCTTTGCTAAAAACACTAATCAAAAGGATGAAACAGTTCAAGAGGCTAATTATTCGTTGAAAGAAATGTCAAGAAAAGAAACATTCGTAATGAATGAGTTTTGGGCAACAATTTTAGAACGCATCAACGCTGTCAATAAATCATACAGAGAGAAGGGATTGAACTTAAAACTGCAGATGGAGGATGGAGATAGGTTAACCGAGGTGGTTTTGGAGAGAGAAGGCGGAGGCCTTAAAGGGCCTCATAGCTTGGGTTGCCTATGGGCCTCAAGATTCTTAATCCGGGACTGAGAATACGCCGATGATATCTGCCTCTTAGGACAAAGGCTCCAGATGTGACTTACCAACTGGAAACACTTTCCACTCAAGCCAATAAAATAGGTTTGAAAACGAATATGATTAAAGCAAATCCATGACAATAAATAAAAGAAACAACATACTATTTACGACTAGCAACATGCAGATTGAAAATGTGAAAATTTTACGTATCTTGGAAAAGTCATAACAGATAACGGAGGTACAGAAGACGATATTCGTATAAGGATACAAAAAGCTCAACAAGCAACCACATAAAGACAAGGATCCGAATATTTCAGTCAAAGGTCAGGTCCCTTCTTCTCTACGGATGTGAATTCTGGAAAGTGACAAAATCCCTTACAGACAACTTTCACTCGTTTTTTAACAAATGACTACGAAGAATTATTGTTCGTATTTTCTGGTCAAACATCATTAGAAACGAAGGTCTGTTACATCTAACCGAACAAAAATGTGTAGAAATTGAAATAAAGGCCAGAAAATATGGTTGGATCGGTCAGACACTTAAAAAAATAGCTATAATAGTAAAAAGACTGCTGGGAATCCCCAAGCAAAAAGAAAAAGAGGTCTCCCAGCACAACTTTAGAAAAGGTTAATTATAGATGATATAAGAGGTTAAGGAAAGTTTTGGAATGAGGTGAAGACCTTAGTGCAAAAAAGAGCTCAATGGCGCGTTGTCACTTAAGCTCTATGCTTAACTTAGAAGTTCAAGTATCTTGTTTCTGGGGCTAGAGTATCAGATGTTGATCTGTTGCTTTCATATGAAAATATTAAATTGATTATTATTATATACATATTATGGTAAAATGAATGAGCCGGCTCTTTTTGGTTCATTCATTTTAAATTGTTAAAATTGGCTTATTCCAGGTCATGCCCTACTATTGAAAGTGATAGAAGGTGAGAATAACGAGAAAAATTATACTCCAAAAACAAAACTAATACAGACTCGATAGGTCAAAAGTAATGAAGTTCAAGTGAAAGCAAACAATAAATCGCAAAATAGGTTTAAATAAAAGGCATAATTCGACTCCCCCATCGAACAAGGTTGTAACTCAAGTTATATCTTTTTTCAAATTTCAACAGGCGAATTCAGCAAGAAATTGCGCACACATCAATATTCCTTTCGTGACCGGCTGACAAGATCGTGAGCTCAGGTTTATGTGGGTACCAATATCAAAATAAACATATTTTTATTGGGAAAGATGATATCAGTATGTTGTGTCTATGGTGTATTATCAGAGTAACTGAAATCATTTAACGAATTCGCGCTTAGTTTGGAATAGAATACCCTATAAGATTGCTGTGTATTTTGAGGACGAAACCGGTAAAGGTAAGTAAATGATATTTTGTTTTTTATAAGTCTTTATGTTATTGTAACGGGGTTGTGGTATAGATAAAGTTTCAACTTCAAGATAATAAACAAGATTTAAGAAATTATTGGTTTGTTTGTAGAGATCTTGTCCCGTAATATTTGAATATCACCATAGTGAGTTGCCGTCACACATTCAATTTTCGATAGCAGAAAATTAAAAATACTAAATATTTATTGTTTTAACTTTTTATTATTTTTCCTCTATTTAAATGATACAAGTATTTTTTCTAATTACAGGTGTGCCTCTCACCCACGCCTTGGCTCTAGAGTTGTTAAATGATGGTAACTAGTCCGAAATAGAAGATTTAGATGGCGAAAATAATAATGATTTTGAGGTTCAAATATTTAAAAATAACACCGATGACAAGAATATTGAAGAAACTGTATTGGATGAAGAACCTGTTCCTTTAACGAGCTCTTCTTCAGCAAGGAGGCAATGAAAAGACATGAAATTTCAGCAAAAAATTTTTGTTTTATTTTAGTTAGTATGTAATATCATATTAAAAAATTATAAAAACAATTGTTATTTGGTCCTATTAGTGTTTTACGTTTAATAAATTAAATTTTTTCATACACTTACGATCCTGAATTCATAGAATATAAGCCGAGAGCACACGAACGTGACATGTCATTTGTGGCAGATTCAAACTATGAATTTTTTTTCTGCATTTTTTACACCTTTTTTAGATACCGTATATCGTATTTATTCAAAGGGAAACTTCATTTTCACTCAAAAAAAGTTCAGGTTTGAAAGGGATATAAACGACATAGTTAAATTATCAATAGTTTGGCTAATAAGAAGTTGTATTTTAAGTTACGTGTACCATTTTAAATCATTTTAACATGAAAAAGGCAGTAACACTGGATACTCCCTATGTTAAGTATCTACTTTCTTTATACTTGACGATTAACAAGGTTTTTAAATGAGTTACAACTTTGTTGCACGTATGTTTAATTTATAAACTAATCAAGCTGCATCTTATAAGTAAATTTATGGAAATGTAAATAAAAAAGGATTTACTTTTTCCTTTTTGATAGTTGCAGTGGACAAAATAAATAATATAAAATCGTTTTTGCTACATACTTCTACGTAGTAAAAAAAGTTTAATATTTAATGTATTTTTTGAAATAGCACATTCCAAAACAAGGGTGATTCAGTGCATGCCCTTATAGAAAAACGGAAAAAATAAGTCGTATAAATATGCTCCAGACCAATGGATAACCATGATACGATGTGCCAAAGCATCAGGCAAGCCTTAATCCGTAACTGAAATAAATCAGAAGCAAATTGTAAATTTTAACCTATTTAAGGACACCCATGTTAATTTTGAAGTAGATGTTAGTAGTAAAAGAGTAAAGTAATATTGCAAAATGGTCTAAAAGTAAATATTTACAGATACGCAATAGAAATGCGAAAAATTTTAGATATTTTATAACATGTTTTCTTCATAGTTATAGAATAATATTGTTATTGTAAAATTTATAATTTCCAATTAAAGTTGTGAAAGCTATGAGTTAATATTTTGTTTAAATATACCATAAAAACTAATTTTCTCCTATCTATATTGCCGATGACTCAAAACATACAACCTTTTAATAATAAAACTGCAAAAATAGTTAACACGGAGAGTGTAAAATGGTTGTTAAGCAAGTTACAACCTTTTTCTACGAAGAATCATCTTTATTTTTAAAGTTGTATCTCAATCAAACTCAATAGTTAATAAAATTTCAAAACAGTATTTTATACATCTCACAGTAATCCCTTATTATGTTATAAATATCATATAGCATCAGTGTAAAAGAGTCTAACCATTTCGCTACAAATTTTTAAAAATTTAATTTTTCGTTTTTAGCTTCTTGTGTAAAATCGCTAAAAATGAGTTACAACCTTGTTGGATGGGGGTGTCGAATTATGTAATTTACTCTTTTATTTTGGAAATAATAGGTCTGGATCCCGCGTATGAAAAAAAAGTTGATTAATAGCAAGCTGAAAATTTGTTTGTAGCTTAAGGGTGTCTAGTTGGATAAATATTGATATATGGGAACACTGGAACAGGGGCAGTTTTAATTGTGGAACAGGTTAAAAATTTGGAACGGTCACACCACGAGAACGGTACATTTATTTTGTCCGACAGAGCAGACTTAAACTCTCCCAACAGAGATTAAACTCTCATGCAAAAATCAGACTGCTATTTACAACCTGTCATAATTCCTGTCATTTGACATATTCTACATGTTCCACTCATTAAAACGCCCATTTGGTGACAAATAGCAGTCTGATTTTTGCATGAGAGTTTAATCTCTGTTCGGAGAGTTTAAGTCTGTTCTGTCGGACAAAATAAATATGCCGTTTTCGTGGTGTAACCGTTCCAAACTTTTAACCTGTTCCACAATTAAAACTGCCCCTGTTCCAGTGTTCCCATATATCAAAGTTTGTTCGACTAGACACCCTTAAGCTATTAACAAATTTTCAGCTTGCTATTAATCAACTTTTTTTTCATACGCGGGATCCAGACCTATAAAGCCACAATTTTATTTTGAAATTAATTTATTGACGTTTTGACTTCAATTTCGGATGTCGTTTTCGAAACACAAAATATTGAAACGAAACTTACGTCGATGTAGTATTGATACATACTATCAGAGTGTCAGTGGTAATAATTAGGAAATGGCTATTATCTCGTGAACGTATTTTATAATGTTATTTTATTGAAGTGTTCATGCTTGGTTACACCACAGATTAACCCAACAGATGTTGGGTTAATCTGTGGTTACACCAACAGATATTAAGCTTACGACGCATGGGCGCCCATATAAAAATTCAGGGGGAGGGCAGACGTGAAGATTTTGCACATTACATTTTGTACACTATGGCTATGGAAAACAATATATAGTTTAAAGCACCCAAAAAACTAGGGGGGTACGCCTGTAAATAGGACGTTTAAATATAAATATAAATCCTTATGCTGGGACCACACTAGCGTCTGATGCCGTTAATTATCGCATTATTTGACAGATTTTTAATGCAGATAATGCACAAATTAACGGTATTAGACGCTAGTGTGGCCACACCATCAAAGTATAAGCTGAGCTGGGCTAAGCTAGAGCTTAAGATTTGTTGGTGCCACCAGGCATTAATTTTTTTTTCACTATCGAGGAGACTAATGTGTAAATATAAAACCAAATAAACTTTATTGATAAATAAATAAAACTTTTTTGATTTATAAAACAAAATAAACAATAAATGCAAATAAACCAATAAACTGTCAGTTTCATTGAAAATTATAAACGTCAAAATTCATAAGCTATCAAAGACATAGTCCTGTCGCCAGGGGGGGTACAACGGCCTCCTTAATTCAGATGGCCTTACATAAGTTTTTTTATGTATTTTGACCCGTAGAACACTAAAATCATATTTAGAAGAAAGGTACCACCGTGTCAAGCATGAAGCAGATACATAAAAAATCTAACCTATACGATCTGGAGTCCCTCAAGGTAGTGTTCTGGGTTCCATATTATATCTAATATTTACACACGACATACCAACAAACGAAAATGTACCGACTACAGCAGATGACACAGCTATGTTAGTCACAGATAAAAACCCCGCAACAGCTACCGAATCTCTTCAAAGGCATATTAGGAACATTGAAAAGTGGACAAAGAAATAGCGAATAAAGATCAATGAATCAAAATCACAACTTATCATATTTACAAAATGTCGTAAAATATCGCCTAATATAGAAATAAATAACAAAGCAACTCCACAAGCCGAAAGCGTTAAATACCTTGGTATGCACCTGGACAAAACTTTGACATAGAGAACACATATATGGAAAAAGCTCCAACAGTTAAATTTAAAATTTCGTAAACATTATTGGATACTGGGCAGAACATCGAAGTTGTCTATACGTAACAAACTGTTGGTACACAATACAATACTCAAACCGGTCTGGACCTATGGGATCCAGTATCAATAGTAGTTCGTGAATAATTTCATGCATGGGAAAAGATAGCGTGGAAGAACTATATAGATATTTTTTAGGTTTTTTAAATTTTACATAAAAAAATTTCAACTTCCGACAAAGTTTTTGTAACCTCATAAGGATTTTTTTCAATTAACAATTTTTCAATTCAAAAATGGGATCTCGCCTTATAATGGTAGTCTAAACCTTTGACCATCATAGCTCTGAAGATGGCAGTGTCAGCCGAAAATATTCTGCTTGAAAATGAAATAATTTTACACACTTAAAAAATACTTCTCTTTTTCCTAGATGTTTCCCAAATATAAAAAAAAATCATTTAATAAATTATAATTTAATATTATATGATTAGGTCACATAATTTTATTTTCGATACAATTTCATATGTCTATACAAATGTGTAGAAAAATCTGCTATATTTACTTATTTATTTAAAAACCGGCGAAATATTTTTAATCTCTAAAATTTGCTTAACATTTCCATGTCGTTTATATTCATTCTAGAATAATAAAGATTTATCAAATCAAGAGCAAACAAAAACACCACCATCTTTCTTAAAGCGCTCGTAAAAATTCTCATCATAATAATTATAATCATAACTCAGACTATGGCATAAATATCTTTTATTTCATGGATGTTGCCGAACGACAAAGAAAAAAGAACAGTGTGAAATAAATTCGTATTACGATGAAACGGGAAAAAGTCTAAGAAAACATAAAATAGTCGAGTGCCTTAAGGTGTCTCCTGGAAAATATTTATCAATGTAGACATATATTAACGTGTGGTGAATATCTCTAAAGTATGAAATGTTGAGTTATAGTTTTAAAAGAAAAACGACTAGAAATATTATTTGAATCTATGGCATTACCGAATATTATATTTGTTTTATATACCCACCGCATAGGGAAGACCGTTGAGGATCTATGTCCCGCGTGTGGGGTGGTTGATGACGCGCGGCCTGTCGTGTTCGTATGCCCTGCGTACCATGCCAGGCGTGCCGAGCTGCAGCTGGGTCTGGGATCCCCTCTAGGTGAGCCACACGAGCTAATGGACAAAGCCATTAATAGCAAGAGAGACTTCGACCTGGTCATTGCTTTTGTCACCAAGACAACGAAACACAAGGAAGAGAAGGAGAGGCGTCTGCAGACGGGATGACCACTATATTTATTTCTTTAAAATATGTTTGTGTCGTGGAGGACGCTTTACATCCAAACCACACTGACTGCCTATTTTATTTTTACATGGTTTTACTTATTACTTATTTGTTTATTTTATCGTAGTTTATTTATTTATTTACTTAATTTTATTTATACAAGTCATCGTTCTTTGAACAATTTTATCTTTCTATTTCCTGTTTATGTTCTCTATCTTTACTTTCTCTTATCCTTTTTTGCTTCTTTCCTATTCTTTCTTTTTTCGTCCTTCTCTCTTCTCTAATTCTATCTCTGCTTTCTCTTTTCATCTCCCTTTACTCTAGTTTTTTCCTTGTATGTTATAGCATGTTTTGTATCATTTTGGGACAGTTAGTGGGGAAGGACCGTCTACATCCGACCTACACGAGTATGCGAAAGTGGGGGAAAGTGTGTATGGATAAAAGTAAGGAATATTTGGAGTTAAACGAAACAAAGCATCAACGGGTGGATGAGAAAGCGTGCATAGATGAAAGTATGAATGACTGGAGTTGCTTGTAACTGCCAACTGACATTCTCTGGTTAGTTCCATCCTGGGTTGGGGGTCACCCCGGTCGACCTACCCGCGCACGGGTTGAGCTAGACGGTCGCTTCACCGGTCTGTCTGGTGCGGGGTATGGACGGGGGGCGGCCGGGTGGCCCAACCAATCCGTGAAATGCACGCTACGAGTGCCAGAGGGGAGCTCTGAGTAAGATGGACGGGTCAGATATGCTAAGAGCGGTTCCAGGCCCGTCTGCTGGAGAAAGAGGAGGTAGGTTTAGTCGGTAAGCGGCTCGTGATATAGATAGGGCGGGCCGAATCCGAGACACCTGGAACACCTTCCCAGACGGTCTTAAATATTTATTCTTACATTTACAGCGATGGCTTTTATTTTAATCCCTACTTGTGCGAATTTCATTATCTTAATTTACTCCCTCCATTTTTAACCCTATTTACAGTTGCGTCATTATTCATTTGAAACTAGGTCTAAAATGGTGCTTATTTCAATAACGACGCAACTACCATGTAGTGGCTCAGCACATAGTTACAGTTCTGGCGCTTTTGTATCATCTGTACATAGTATTTCAGAAGTCAATTACGCAATAAACATTAATTGACAAAATCTTCAGTTACGTCATTCTTATTCCGGACCGGCGATATGTATATTTTCATGTTGTTCTGAAGCTATTTCCTCGTGGCATTTTTGTAATTAACTATTCTAAATTGGAAAAAAGCCAAAATTTAACTAAAAAATGATTTTATTAAATATTTGACATCCAAATCAGACGTCGTTGTCAAAGTACAAAATATTAATAAATTACACAGAAATGTTGTTGCTTAGTAAAAAATTATTTTAATAATTTAATTTAATCTGACTCATTTATATCGGCAATGCAGACATATATTATACATTTTAAAGTAGAAGACTTTAAAATGATATTACCAATATTTATAAATGGCGTTCCTGGGACGACTTTACTGAAAGATAGTTAGTTCATTCGATTACATGAAATCAACCCCAACGCAAGAATATCCGTCATAAAAAGCATAGCATGTGATCTATCTTTGAAAAGACAACCACACGCAACGGTAACAGTAGAATTCTCGCGTAAGAGATTCCATTATAAATCACGAGGAAAAACAAGGAAAAAACCTCGTGATACTATTCCGACATCGTAAGTATTTGGTCTTACATTTAGTTTACTCTCAAAACTAATACTACATTCTGACTTTACATAATATATAGGTTATTTTAAATTATAAATAATATTAATAGTACATAGATATATAAATAGTACTAAAATATAAAATATGTACTATCCTCGATATGTTATTGACTTACTAATCGTGTCATTTTCTTTCTATTAACTTCCTCTTTTAGTATGGGTAACCACATCCTACTTCATTTTACCGAGGAATTTGCGTCACAATTGGTTTCATTTTGCATAATTGGAGCCGCTTCTTTGATTTTTCTCTTTTTACTATCTGTTTCTTTCAGGAATATACTTGAATATAATTGAGTATAATATAATATATTCTTGAGTTGGGGTTGATTTCATGTAGTCGAATGAACTATCTTTCAGTTAAGTAGTCCCAGGAACGCAACTCATAAATATTTGCAGTAGCTATAATATATCTGAATTGCCGATATAAATGATTCAGATTAAATTAAATTATTAGACGAGTTTTTTACTAAGCAACATTTTTGTGTAATTTATTAATATTTTGTATTTTGACAACGACGTTCAATGTGTATGTCGAAACGTTAATAAAATCATTTTTTAGTAAAATTGTGGCTTATTTCCCATTTAGAATAGTACAGTTGAGTGCGGGAGTCTTTACCCGTGCGTCATCATTTAAAGCATACGAAATAAGTCGATGATAAGTCGGAAATTGAAATTTACTAAATATAACAGCAAGTGACAGTAAGTGACTTGCTGTTGCGTTTAGTAAAATTCAATTTCCGACTTATCATCGACTTATTTCGTATGCTTTAAATGATGACGCACGGGTAAAGACTCCCGGACTCAACTGTATATTTTAATATTTTGTTGTTTGTAATATTTTGTCATATAATAATTATTGAAGTAAATTTTGTACTTTAATTATAAACTTAAAATATACTAATCTTGGTTTAAAAAAAACTTGTGGAAAGCAAGGGGTCGTCAACAACCCACATCAAAAATTAACCCTATACTGCAAGCTTTTAACCCTAGCTGCAGTCCTAGCGTTGCTTTCAGGCAACACCGAAATTAAATTCGTTAGAAAACTAATATTTTGCCTTTTAGTGATTTTAAAGTGCATATTACGTACTCAAAGACACATTCTATTAAAGTGATCGCGCTGCTCCCCATGTCAGTACATCAAACCAAATGTTCGCGCCAAAAGATTTCAGATATTACCGTCAGGTATTTGATTACACATGTGCGGTATAAGTTCTTGCAGATGTTAGCAATTTTATACTATTTCTAAACGCAATGTTTTCTTAATTTTTTAATAGACTTGGGAAATAATTATTTCATATACAATTGGTATGTACAAAATTACAATATTTTAAGGTAAGTTAAGGATTGCAATAGATAAAAATATTTTGCAAGTAAATGATCCTACACCATAAAAAAACAACAATACTAGCAATCTATGCTCCCTCAGAGGAGAGAATGTAACCACAAAAGACGAATTCTTACAACAAGTACGAATTTTACGAGTACCTACGAATTGTAACCGTAAAATTAAACGAACTTATTATGAGAAATGGAAATAATCGAGAGTTATTTCTATTAGGCGATTTTAATCGATGAACAGGAAACAAGCGCCACAACAATGTCATTGGACCTTATGGAGAAGAAGTCGTAAATGATAATGAAGAATGACTTATTAATCTGTGTAAAAGTAATAGATTAAAAATAACTAATGGATATTATTGTCACAAAACCATACACAAATATACATGATTTTAACCAACAAGGTATATTAAGTCTATAATAGATTACGTGACAGTTAAACAAAATTCACAAATATGTACCCATTAGTGATACTAGAGCTATGAGAGAAGTAGTGTGCAAATCAGATCACCACATGGTTAGGGCGAAAATTGTTCTCCCATATAGATTAGACGAAAGTGTCTCACCAAGCCAAGACGAACAACTTTAAGAAAGAATTGAACTTCCTCAATACAATATGTCCAGTTTAATTCATGAGAGCACCTGTACACTATATAAGACTCGAATGGACTCCAAACTTGACGAAACACTAACAAATACCAGATACATATTGTTATGATCTGCTTTCTCTTACTTTTATATTAATTAGTATTTATTTAATTAATTACACTGGGGAACAATTTGAAACTTAATTTCTGTTGAGTTAGATTTCTTAGCTGTTTTCTATAGAATTAGGCATGCTGATTTCAAAACTGTTTTTAGTTTTCTTCTATCACGTCACGTTCTTTTTCTATGGGGGTGGGGCGCCTGGTGGGAGTAATGACGCTCTGATAACTGCAATTTTTCTAGACTTGCCTGTTAAATTCAGTTATGTCTGTTATATTGTGGTGAAACGTTGTGTTTCGGTTAGCAGTATTTAGTATTTTGTTACTGAAGTGTATAGAACTGCTTAGTGTGTTTGAACTGAAACGTTTCCTCATGGTTACCTCTGCTCCTATACGTCGTAAGTGCGAAAACAGCCCCGATTCGTTTTGTTACATATGTGGCAGTTTTACCATTCCCAGTCAAGGGACAAACATTAGTACATTTGTCAGACAAGCATATTTAGCCTATTTTAAAGTGAAACTTGGTGATCAAGATAAAGTATGGGCACCTCATAAAGTGCATTTCTGGGTTTACGGATGTGGACCAAGGGAGAACGTGCTAAACTTCCATTTGGTATACCTATGATTTGGCGTGAGCCCAAAGATCATTCAAGTGATTGTTACTTTTGTATAGTGAAAACATCAGGATATAAACAAGACAAACAAATGTAAAATAGAAGTATCCTAGTTTACTGTCAGCTACACGCCCAGTGCCATATTCAGCCGAAAACCCCGTGCCAGTTTTCAATGAATTTCCCTCTTTGGAAGAAGAGGAATACGGATATGGTGCATTTGAAAGCTACTCCAACGATGAAGATTTCGAAATTTAAGACGACTCCGCACGTAAGGGATTCGAACAACAAGAGCTAAATGATTTGGTGCGAGATTTGGGACTATCCAAAAAAGCTTCAGAGCTCTTAGCATCACGACTCAATGAGAAAAACTTGCTTGAAAAGGGTGCCAAGGTATCCTATTTTTGAACACGAGAAAGGGCATTTCTGCAATATTTTCAAAGTGAAGGTGGATTTGTGTTTGGCCATAATGTAAGTGGTTTAATGAAAGAATTGGGAATTTCAAACTATGTATAACGCATCTGACTCGAGACTGTTTATAGATAGCTCAAAGTGGAGCCTGAAATGTGTTCTCCTCCATAATGGAAATTTATTTGGTTCTGTTGCATCATGAAAGCACGGTACCAAGGTAGATGGGATGTACATATGATGGCTGACTATTTTTGGAGCATCAAGCGCGAATGTGCACAAACTGAACACTCCAGAAAAAGCAATAAACGCAAATTTTTTTCTTAATTTGTCAGTAATGTTCATTATTAAACAATTTTATTTGTATGAACTCGATTTAACTTAAATTAAATGATTTGTAAACTGATTTTTATTTTACGTTCCTTTATATGCATGATTTTTGAGGATATCCTGTAGTTTAAAAAGTTGACGTGATAGAGAAAATCTGAGGTCATTCTCAGATTCAGACGCCAAAAATTAGCGAAAAACAAGTGTCAGATCTAACTCAACAAAAAATGTGTTCCCCAGTGTTATTCAATTGTCGCAAATCATACATAAAAAATTAAGAAAAATTTCAGGGTGCTTTTTGTCATAAAAAAAATAACTAAATTATCTTAGGTTATACTTGTCCTTTCTCGTGGCTTCAGTATCTCTTAGTTGATCCTTATCGGGATCAAATAGGAAAAAGAAATAAATAGAAATACCATAAATAAGCACATACAAATACCTTTATTATCAAAAGCAATGCTCTGAAAATTGATCAATTAAATCATGTGGGCATAACTGTCAAAATGAAACCTTTACCATATAAATTAATCTAATTGAAACAAATATTTATCGCTTTGTTCCTGATACCATTAATAAAACAAGCTAAACAAACAAATTTAGGTATTCGCAAAACTACTTATACTTCCTATTAAATTTTTGAAATGTTGGAATCTAAATTCATATGCTTTTACGCAAAAAAAAAATAACTTCTGATTATAAAGAAAATCTATCACATAAGTTATTGACTGACCTTTTTGATTCACACACAATGATGTCTCCTCTTGACCCAAACAGCCCTTCCTTGTTGATTATGTTAGGCTACCAATCAAAGCCCTCTCCGTTCTCAGCATCAATCCAGCAGCATACCAGCAACTATTTCTCCAAAACACGAGCCAGGCCTCTTTTGACCAGTACTCGTTCAATAAACTCCAAAACTCTCTCCTCTCTTTCTCACAATAATAATCTCCTGAGACCCAAGTATCTTTTTTTTTCTTGATGTCACAAATAATTTTAATAACTATAGTTATTGTAACTTACTCTCTTGGACTTTACAGAATCAAAGAGGTATTTCTTCTCAATTTGATTTGTCTCTCGTTCTACTTTTCAGCTACTCTTCACTATCAAACAACCACTATTACTTGCTTCTGAACTACTTACGAAAACTCACATAATAATCTTCTCTTCCAAACTGTCTGAACATTCAAACTTCTCTCTCCCCATTCCAAATTGCCAAGCCAATCAGAAACATTTCTCTCTCCACATTCCTCTTTTTTCATTCGAAAAACCCATGCATTCTTTCAACAAATACTTCTACTCATCATAATTACTTTTCGGGAATTCTACAAATATTCTTGGGATTAAACAAAAGGACTTAAAATTCCAAATTTATCTACTTTATTTTTCTAAAAACTAACAATTACAATTACCAGTGGATTTTGCCTTTCCCGTAACAAAACAATCTATTTAAAATTATAATCCGAAATAAATTGTCTTTTCACTTCACTTTATTCACAAATATCTTTAATTCTTCAGGAAAAACTCCTTAAGGATAAACCCACTGCGTAAAAGCTAACTTCTAATAAATAGTTACAAATCAATATACAGGGTGTGTCAAATTTATGTGCCAGCGTTATATTAAAAAAAATTTATTCTATCTTTGATTCACAAAATGATACACAATAATATATTATGAGAAAATAATATCAAGTATTCATCAAATAGCACAGGAGGTTTTAGGAATCAAACAAAATAAAATTATTAACAAGCTTTGGTGGAATGAAGACATTGAAAATGCGGTAACAGAAAAAAAAAAGAATGTACCATAAATGGTTAAGTACAAAATGTGATGCAGACAAAGATCGATACAATGAAATGAATAAGAAAACTAGAAGGATAACTATGACTTTCAAAAATGGGACATGGACAGAAAATGCAGCGAGATAGAGTCTTATATTGTTAAATCTGTTAACTCTGTTAACTCTGTTAAGAAGCCGACTAACGAGAAAGTGATTCTAAATCCCATAAATACCGAGGATTGGAATCATTATTACAAACATCTATTAAACATCTAATTCATCAAGAATCAAAATTCTGGATGAGGTTATAGATATCAACAGAGTTCAAAAAAGCTTTAGCAGAGATGAAGAATGGGAAAGCATGCCGTTCAGATGAAGTAACTACGGAAGTAATAACACGGAACGGAACTAACACGGAACAATTTATTGGCATATCATGCTATATGTCAATATCTAAATTACTGAGACAACGAATATTTTGTAATCCATAATTCAAATACGAGGATAATCCAAATAGCTGATGTAATGTATCTATCTAAAAGTTATTTATAAATTATATGTTTGAAGTTGAATGTAATGTTTCTCGATTACACGTTACGCGTTATAAATGGTCGCCTTTCTCGCATTATCTCCCAAATGATCTAGTGTCCATCGAATGTACACTAGATTTTTTTTCTATTCGAAATAGATTGAAACAAATTTTAGGAAGGAACTCGGATTGCATGATCAAATTTAGCGTCGTAACTACTACAACTACATAAATCATTTCGGCGATAATGGTTAAACGGATTAGACTTTTGGAGCTCGATAACTTAGAAACGGCTTAACCGATTTTGATCACTAAACATCAATTTGAAACGTATTGACAAGGATTATCTGATGCATCCAAGGTCAAGTATGATAACTGAAAGTGTTATAAGAATTATTGAGCTTGAAAAACCGTTTTTCCCATAGGAAATAGATTTGATCAAATTTATGAAGCCTATAACTTAACAATTCGAATTTTCCCAGATATTAGGTATATACCGTTAGACGCGTTTGGAGTCCTCCTACAAACGCTCAGTTATTGGCTCAATTCGTAGGTTAAAATTTTGAGTAATTGTCGAAAAACCAAAATTTTCAATTGAGTTCTTGAGTTTTTCGGCTATACTGAGCCCTGTGTATGTCTCATTCTGACTGCTTAGGCACCAGTTGAAAGCTTAACTCAACGCTATTGATTTGGTGTATTTGCGGTTTTCCTGTCTCTCCTTGAACCTAAGATATACACCCCCAAAAAATATGCCGTTTTGTACCTACCAATTCCTATAGCTGGCTTATGGGTGGTTGAAAGTCACAAACTACACTGGTTCTGAATCGGTCCTGACCCCCTCTTGAAATGGAAAAAATTCAGATCTGTGTAATTTTTCCACACACATACACATATACATACCCACAAACATATTCCCCTTTTTACATAGAAATTGAGTCATATTTCTGATCTCGGTAACTTTTGAATGGTATAACCGATTTTTAAAATTAAACATGCGTTGGAAAGATAATGATCAGTGCTTTCAGAAGCCGTAAAGGTGGGACTTTAATTTTTGAAATTTTTGGGAGTTTTGCGGACGAGAACGAAAAAAGACTCTAAATAGGAAGGGCCGTAAAATTCACACCCTTGGACCAAAATAGATGGTTGCCATATCTTCTTCTTCTTCTTCTTCTTGTAATAGGACTGTGTCCTGTTTCTTCTGTTACAGTCTTTGCTGCGATCCGGAGCTCCAACTCTCGTACCATCGTTTTTTGGGTCTTCCTATGGGTCGCTTGGTGTTGGGCTTCTGTGTTTTCGCCCAATGCGCCATACGTTCAGGGTCCATCCGATCTACGTGGTCCCTCCACATGCGTCGTCGCGCTCTTGTCCATCTCACTACGTCCTGAACGCCTAGCTCTCTCAATGTGTCTTCGTTTCGTACTCTATCTCTGAGTGTGATACCTCTTATGGATCTTAGGGTTTTCATCTCTGTTGTTCTCATTATCTGTTTGGTCTTTGTTGTCTCGGCCCTTGTCTCAGCTGCGTATGTCAGTACGGGTCTAACACATCTCTTATAAATGCGGACTTTGCTTTCGGTGCTCATATATTTATTCCGCCAGATTATATCCCTCAGGAAACCAGATATTCTCGCTGCTTTCATTGCCTGCTGTTTTGATTCTTGTCACAGATGCCTGTCGCTAGATATTTCCACACCTAAGTATCTGCAATCCATTACCTGTTCGATTATATGGTCGTCCACTACTAACTTACATCTAATTGGGTTCCTGGATATTACCATCGATTGGGTTTTCTCTTTGGATAGTGTCAGGTTATACTTTTCGGCGGTTATTTTGAATTTTTGTAGTAGGCGTTGTAAGTCATCTTCGTTTTCGGCTATTAAGATTGCATCATCTGCGTAGCAAAGTATTCTCATGCTTCGGTTAACCATTTTGTATCCCTGATTCATTATGTTAACACTACCTATAACTTCATCCATTATTAAATTAAATAGGCATGGACTGAGGCTGTCCCCTTTTCTAATGCCTGCATTGATTTTGATTTCTGGTTGCCATATGGATGTGCGAATCTTTTCCTAAACTTTAAAGTGGGATTTGACCCAATCTTCAATTCGGTCAGATTTAGATAATCGAAAATTTCGTGTATATATTGTGTAACTGCCGTTCTCTGGGATGTAATTTTATTGCATAGTTTTGTTGTACAATATACGTTCCATATTTTCAAAAAGTGGGGAGAACAAAAATGGGTTTTTCAAAACCAGAAGTAATTTTAAGGGTTCATATTTAAAATTCATAGAATATTAGATTAAAATCTTATTCTCCTTTATGTTCTTCTTGTGTAGACATGACTGTCTGTCTATTTTGTCAATGTGCCTCCAGTAAGTTGTCGTTCAATTATTATCGTGGTCTCCCCACTGATCGTCTTCTTATTGGGGAACTGTCAGTAGTAAAGATGTCTCTTTACTACTCTATTTGTGGTAATTCAGTTTAATGGGGTAGTCCTATTCTTCTCTTCTGTTTCTTACCCAGTTCTTAATATTCTCAACCTTGCACCTCCGTTGTACATCTGTACTTCTAGCTTTGTCCCATGGTATCTCACCATCGATTTTTAAGAGTTTTCATCTCTGCGGTTTCTAGTATTCTTTTAATCTTCGCTGTGTCAAGTCGTGTTTCTGCCGCGTATGCCATTATTGATCTGATGGCTGTTTTGCAAATTCTTCCTTTTATTTCTTTCCCGATATATTTATTTCTCCATATTGTTTTATTCGGGCAACCTGTGGCTCTGTTTGCTCTATTCACTTGATCTTCCACTTAGAATAGAACAGAAATATGCTTTATTGTCACTGAAAATTATACAATTTTATGGATAAAGCTTAACATAGAGTCACGAAAAAGATATACATAACAATAACAAATACAATTTTATAAAATTAGATAAATCGTCAATAAAAAAATATAAACAAGTTAAAAAAGTGAAGTAAAAAAACAAAAACCAATATATTGCAAAATTACTAAAAATTTCGTGATCTTTAAAGTAACTTCTGCAATGGGTTGTCCTTCTGAGGCCAAACAGATATCTTATTGCTCTTTCTTGTAATTTGAAAATAACATCAAATTGGGCAGCTGTACTAGACCCCCAAAAAGGAAGACCATATCGAAGATGAGACTCGAATAAAGAAAAATATGTTATTTTAGAAGATGGTAAATTGAGTTCCTTTGAAACAGATCTTATGACATAGCAGTCTGATATGAAGGGACCATTTGAGGTTGCTGTCTAAAAGAATACCAAGAAATTTTACAGAATCAACGGTAGAGATCTGGCTGCTATTCACAAGCAGGGGTTGAAGAGCACCTTTATATGATAATGCTACCGTTTTATCCACGTTAAAGGAGAGTAAATTAGAGTCAGACCAGGTTTTATCGTAAGAAGATCAGAAGTTATAGTTGCATGAAGAGTTGCAATAGTTGATTTGCTCCAAGTGATACTGGTATCATCAGCAAAAAGAAAAATTTTTCCATCGATTTTTAAATTAGTGATGTCATTTATAAAGATAAGGAAAGGTAGAGGACCCAATACTGAACCTTGTGGTACTCCACATACAATGTTTTTGAGACTAGAGTCAGTATCATTTGCTCTAACCAGTTGTTTCCTATTATCTAAGTAAGATTTGAACCAATTCAAAGACATACCTCGAATTACATAGAAATTAAGTTTTTTAATCAAAATGTTGTGATTTACACAATCAAAAGCTTTGGAATAGTCACAGAAAACAGTGGCAGTTTAAAGATTATTGTTTAGTGCTTGGTAAACCTCGTGAAGTACAGAAAACATGGCATCAGTTGTACATTTATTAGTTAAGAAGCCGAACTGATTTTGTGATAAAATATTGTTATCAAAGAGAAAGGACATAAGTCGGGTATTTATGAGCCCCTTAATAATTTTGGAGAGTACCGGTAGTAGGGCAATAGGTCTATAGTTGCAGGCATTAGATTTTTCGCCACCTTTATGAAGAGGAATAATAATGGCTGTCTTTAGGCACTCTGGAAATTTACCGTTTTCAAAGGAATCATTAATTAGTGACACGAGGAGTTATAACACACTGTCTGTGAGATTTGAGAAGATTTTTATGGATAGTCCATCAGTACTACAAGATGATTTGCTTTTGATACTATTGATCGTTTGGATCAATTCAGATTTATAGGTTGGTCTTATAAAGAATGAATTCGAGACAATTTCTGAATTAGGGCGATAGGAAATGGGATCTAGTTTGAGACTGAATAGTTGATATTATATTTTTACTCACGTTAATGAAGTATTCGTTTAGATTTTCAGGGTTTGGAACGGCAAATGAAGATCGTTTATTATGGACCAAGTTTCTTTTGCAACACTGTTGGAGCTTCCCAGACGATTTCGATAGTAGGCTTTTTAGCTGATTTGATGAGTTTTAGGTATGTGACTCTGTAATTGGCGATATATTGAGTGACAGAGACGTTGGTAGTAAATTTCTTGATATAAAGTAGTGAACGCATATTTTTTGCTTATATGCGGATACCTTTGGTAGTCCAGGGTTTGCGACGTTTTGGCTTGATCGTAATTAAAGGAAATGCCTTATTGAAGATACAGACAAGCTTCTGCTTCAAGTTTTTCGTAGGCAGATAGTATGGTGTGTAAATATTTAAACTCCATTACTTGTTTTATGATCTTGCCACCTAACTCTAGCTTACATCTTATAGTCTAGTAAAATAAGATAACGCTACATGTAAATCAAAATGTAAATTCGTACAGGTTGGAACAAATTTTATATCAAAGTTTACCTATGTGAGTACAAAAAAATTTTTCAAGAAAGTATCCAAATCATATATAAGGGGGTCATTGTTTACATAAATAAAAAGGGCTCTTTTTGGTACAGTATTTACTTTTTTAAATTCTGAGGTAATTTATATTTTAATGAAGTTCTTTAGGATTTTTTCTACAAAGCTGAAGGACAAATCTTTCACCTAAGACTTATTAAATTAAATTTGACGCTATATTTATTTAAATAATTATATATTAAATATAAAAATCAAATTTGCAAAAAAATACTTTTGATTTCTAAATAAGCACTATAAATTATTTTATTTAATAGGAGAAGTTGCGGTATGTTGCCAGTATTAAGCAAAAAAAATATTAGTTAAAAAATATTTAATAATTTATGAGATATTTAATTTGTTTATTAAATGTTACTATATTTTTAACTGCAAAACCCCGTTGTTACCAAAAGAATAAAAACCTGTTTAAAATCTCCTTACTTTTATTTTTATTGTATGTTTTCGATAAAAGCATTGATAAATTAAAATTTTAATTTAACTCTCCTCTAAAATGACATTTGAAAATTGTTCTAATTTGTTTATAATTTGTTTTTTAATAACGTTGCAGGGATTAAACATTTGGAAATGCTGTTCCGATAATCGGGTTCCTGCGAATTTTTCATTAATTAACAAATTTTTTTGTCGTTTTTTCTTCGTCATATTGGTTCAGTGCATAAATTAAAGTTTTAATTTTATTTTATATTAATTAGAAGTAGTATTGTATCTCTGCAGGTATTTAGTGCCGTTGCTAGGAAAGTGATGTTGGTTAGCAATTTTTTATTAATGTAAATAAAGTTTTTCTTTGTGACATTGTCAAAAAAAAAAGGTCACAATGCAAGAGAAATTCGATATTTCTGAAGAAATAGTTAAAAGAGCCAAAAAAGCGACTGAGAATATGTTACCGAAAAAATCCAAAGAAACGTACGGCAAGAAATACGCTAAATTTCAACAATGGATGGCAGAAAATATAACTGAATGCCTAAATGAGACCGTACTGCTGGCATACTCTGGAGACATATATTATGTACTTTATGCCCGCGCTGGCATAAAGTATAACATTATACCCTCTCGGGCATAAAGTACAGTCAAACCCGCTTATTAGAATACCTCTTAAAGGAATATCCCGATTTAAGGAATAGAAATTTGAGGTCTCGAATCGTTTCTACTAGCGACCAATGATCGGTTATTAGAATATCTTGGTTATAGAAATACCTTCGATTTACTCGAAGGCTATTCCAATAAGCGGTTTCGACCGTATACCATTATGTGGTTCGTAGCTAAGTAATAAATAATACACATTAAACCGATATGACATAAAAATTATAAGCATGTTTTTTGTTTGTACAAACGGGTGTATGTATAAATTTGGATTTGTTATCCAGTGATAACAACTAGTCTCTTAGATTATTGGAATGTGCCTTTAACGCTAAGTACAGTGGAACCTCGATAACTCGGATTAAACGGGACCGCGGCCGATCCGGGTTATCGAAAATTCGGGTTAGCAGGAGAATATGGTAAAAAATAATAAAACACGGTATACACACAGATAAACTCCGTTAGAATTGAAATAACATGAAATACATATAAATATGCACAGTACCTACACATCTAAATTACTAAAAACACGCAACCAAAAACGTAAGCAAACGGAAGCGAACAATATACAAGACTGTTGTACTACACACAATACAGTCACAATCGATGTGATGTTATTTAAGAACAGTGAAAACTAAAGAGCACTGTTTGAAAAAGAATTTTTTAAATAGCTCTAAATTAGTCTTTTTAAACAATGCTGTTTGAAATATATAAAGGAATACTACAGACAGGTGTCTGTTGTTTCTGCTGGCGCGGCGTGTGCCATGAGTCATTTTTACTATCGTATAGTTCAAATTACACAAATGCACATTATCTCTCAAATATTATATTACGTACATTTTTATTGCTGAAATGTTTATCTGATAATCAACTATGTATTTTGATAGGAAATAAGCCACAATTAAATTGCAAAATAATTTTATTAACATTTCGACGCTCAAATCAGGTGTCGTTTTCAAAATACAAAATACTGAAAATCAAAATGTTTGTCTGATGAAAATCGGTCCGGGTTAGCCGGAGTTCCGTGTTATTGGGGGCCGACTTATCGGGGTTCCACTGTACTTCACTGCACTTCACTTCACTTCTATCCTACTTAGAACGTATATGGCAGCTCCAATGATTTGTATCAGTCTATTCAGTCTCCGAGTCTGCTTACTATTATCTAGCAGGTTTAGAGCAAGACTATTTGGGTGGTTTTCCAATTTAACCAAATAGCGGATGCTGTATTCACTTGCTGTTTCCTTAATTAACTGCGGCTACTTGAAGATCGTCTTGGATTTCCCTATTTGGTATAAACCAAGGTGCATTTGTTATGGTCCGTAGTATCTTCGACTGAAAGCGTTCTAATATCTCTATTGGTTTTAAGGCTACTTTATAAACCAATAATTTGTTTCTTAAAATAAGTTTTGATTGTCTTTCCAATAGCCAATAGTATTTATTGATTTTAAATGTTGAATTTTGTCATGGTTTGGTGCATGGGTTAAAAACTGAAATACAATATATTTTTTTAGACAACATACTTACATATTTATCACAGAAAGTTATTTCTTCATACGAAACCATTTTTCTAGAAAAAACTGGTCCCTAATGGGTTAAAATAAACAGTATTTATAAATCAGGAGTCTCAAACAATTTAAGTATATTAATTTATATACACATAGCATTTAGTAGTCATATTTATATAATACAAACTCTTTACTTTGTCATGGCGCATGCACCAATAGTTAAAAAACAAACCATCATTTTCATACAGATCCAGGTCCAAATGCAGACGCTTCGCTTATTGTATAAATATTTCAATACTGCACAATAGTCCTGTCGCCAGTAGGGGTACAACGGCCTCCTTAATTCAGATGGACTTACCCAAGTTTCCTTTATGTATTTTGACCCGTAGAACACGAATTTTTTGGTTAACAGTCGATCCGGATGTCGATAAGATTGTTATAAACAAAGAACTTGAGGAATCACATAACAGCGATTTTTCGCAAAACAAAACATGTTTTTGTATTCTTTGGGTCATTCTAAGCAAAAATTTATTTTACAAGTTTTTTCGTAGGATGCATAGTTTTCGACATAAACGCGGTTGAACTTTCAAAAAATCGAAAAATTGCAATTTTTGAACCCGAATAACTTTTGATTGAAAAATAAAATAGCAATTCTGCTTACCGCATTTGAAAGTTCAAGTAAAATTATATCGGTTGTTTTGATTATTTTCATTGCTAAAAATTATTTTTTTATTGTTAAATAAAGCTATAAACACATAGTGATTGAATGATGTTTTCAATGCATTTCTAATTTGAAATCGAACGAGTAGGCGCGCATACAGAATTTCTACGTATATTACTTCCATTAAAACGCATGCATTGGGCCCGGGAAACACCACGTGTTTATAGCTTTTTTTAACAAACAAAAACTTAATTTTTAGCAATACAAATAATCAAAACCGATAGAATTTGACTTGAACTTTCAAATGCAGTAAGCAGAATTGCTATTTTATTTTTTAATCAAAAGTTGTTCCGGTTCAAACTTTTTCGATTTTTTGAAAGGTCAACCGCGTTTATCTCGAAAACTATGCGTCGTACGAAAAAACTTGTAAGATCATTTTTTGCTGAGAATCACCCAAAAAATACAAAAAAATGTTTTGTTTTGCGAAAAATCGCTGCTATGTAATTCCTCAAGTTCTTTGTTTATAACAATCTTATCGATATCCGGATCAACTGTTACCCAAAAAATTCGTGTTCTACGGGTCAAAATACATAAAAAAAACTTGTATAAGTCCATCTGAATTAAGGAGGCCGTTGTACCCCCCCTGGCGACAGGACTACAATTTCTAGGCACATTTCTTGATCTTCTGTATATATGAGCCTTTTTGACAACTTAAATCTTTTATTTAGCCCTGGTATGAAGTAAAATAAAAAATAGCAGTAGGAAACTGAGCAGTAAAAAAAATGCAGTGGTGACTCTTTGATCAACAGAACATAGCAATGAAAAAGTGGAGAAAAAACAGAATATAAACCGGATAATATATTCATCATCATCATCATCAACCCGTACTCGTCCACTGCTGGACATATGTCTCCCTCAGCTCTTTCCATCTCTCTCTTTTTTGTGCGGCTTGCATCCAGTTGCCGACAATAAGCTTCAGATCGTCAGCCCATCTGGTTGGTGGTCGTCCTCTGCTCCGTAGTACTTCTTCTCGTGGCCTCCACTCGGCAATAAGTTTTGTTCATCGGTTGTCTGACAATCTGGCGACGTGTCCTGCCCAATTCCACTTGAGCGACGCGATTCTTTCGATGGCGTCCGTTGTTTTTGTTCTACGACGTATTTCTTCGTTTGGTATTTGGTCCCTCAGGGAGACACCGAACATGTGGCGTTCCATAGCCCTCTGAGTTATGCGAATCTTTTTCACTGCCTTTTTTGTGAGTGTTAAAGTTTCCGCTCCATAAGTGAGTACAGGCAATACACACTGGTCAAAGATTTTCCTTTTCAGGCATATGGTTAAGTCTGATTTAAATACGTAGCTCAGTTTACCAAACGCTTCCCAGGCCAATCCTATACGACGTGGGAGCTCGCACGTCTGGTTATCTCTTCCCAGCCGAATTTCATGTCCCAAGTACCAAGATGCAGTCTGCTCAATATCCATTCCATCAACAACAATATTACGATTTAACACCAGATTAGTCATTATTTGCGTCTTTTTGATGTTAATCTTTAGTCCGACCTCTAAGGAAGCGTGATATAACTTGTTCAGCATTATTATTGCATCATCCCTACGATCGGCTATAAGGACGAGGTCATCTGCGAATCTCAAATGACTGAGCTTCTCTCCATTTATATTGATACCATATTCGTTCAGATCTGTCTTCTTAAAATTGTGTCCTAAAAGGGTTGTAAACAGCTTTGATGAGATGGTGTCTTCTTGCCGTACTCCTCGCTGCATACAGAATTTAGTAGTTTGTTGATCAGAGAGTCTCACGCTAGCCGTTCCATTGTGGTAGATATATTTTATCATGTTAGTATAGCGATGGTCTGTTCGGCATTCTGTTAATGCTTTTAACATTTTCTGCTGGTTTATGGTAGCGATGGTCTGTTCGGCATTCTGTCAATCCTTTTAACATTTTCTGCTGGTTTATGGTATCGAACGCTTTCTCGTAGTCCAAAAATATCAGTGCCAATTGTTTGTTGTATTGCGCCGACTTTTCTATCAAGTTTTCTATTACCAGTAAGTGGACGTTAGTGCTATATCCGGATCTAAACCCAGCTTGTTCTCTAAGCTTATAAAAGTCTAACTTAGCCTCCAGTCTTTTTTTGATAATTTTTGTGAAAAGTTTATACAGATGTGATAGCAGACTGATAGGACGGTATTTTTTTTAGATCTGTTGAGGTGACACAGCAGATCTAAAAAATATAATTCTTGTGCAATATAAAACAATGACTGCATTGTTCCATTTAGAAGGGGTTTTTAATTGGTAAATGCATTCAGTGAAAAGTTTGGTCAAAACCTGGATAATTTTATTTTCACCTTGTTTGATTGCCTCGATCACTACTCCATTATCGCCAGGGGATTTATTCTTTTTCATTTCTGAAAGTGTCTTTTAACTTCGTATGATGTTACTTCTGGCAATAATTCTGATCCCTGGTTTGTGATTTTGGGCAGGGCCTGATCTTGCCTTGGTGCTCTCATACATTTCGCGATAAAACGATTCGACAACCTTAAGGATTTCGGCTCTATCCGTAGCAATGTTGTTGTTGTCTTTGTTTCTCAATCTCTATATATGAGGGGTCTAGATTCAAAACCGGACATTTCCACTTTATGTCATTCCGAGTAAACTGAAAAAAACAATTTACAACTTTACTGTTCGCTATCTCAAATTGGAGGAAAAGTCCATTTTTGCATCTGAACCAATTCTTTCACACTGAATTACTACTAGGAACTGTTCAGTTTTGCTCTTCATCAAATTGTTAATATATGTATCTTTAATCACAGATTACAGAGGTGTATTCAACTAATTTTGACCAAAAAGTGGAAATGTCCGGTTTTTGCATCTAGACCCCTGATATTTTTGTTGCCAATGTTATTCGTATTTCGCCGCAAAACTTTTAAACCTTTTAAATAAAAATAAATTTCGACCACGAGTCAGGATTCTGTTAACCGAGATACGATAGTACCAAGCGGCGCCGCTAGGAGGAGCACTCCAACAATGCGTCTCAGAATACTTTAACGAAACGTGGTCATTTTGTACTCTAAACCGAGTAAGGTATGAAAAAGAAAAGAAAATAATCGTTTTCGTTTTGATTCAGTTCGAGTCTCTTGCCATCCTCTGACACCGTGTTTCGGGGTCTCTACCCCTTATCAAAGAGGCCCCCCAAACACGGTGTCAGAGGATGGCAAGAGACTCGAATTGAATCAAAACGAAAACGATTATTTTCTTTTCTTTTTAATAAAACACACTCTGACACCGTGTTTCGGGGTCTCTACCCCTTATCAAGTAGGCTATGCAAGTAGACTACTTGCATAGCCTATTTGATAAGGGGTAGAGACCCCGAAACACGGTGTCAGAGGATGGCAAGAGACTCGAATTGAATCAAAACGAAAACGAGTATTTTCTTTTCTTTTTAAACATTTGTTTTCTTAAATTATTTGAGTTATTTCTCTTGTATTGTTTTCTCTTATGTCTTTTCGGATTGATCAGTGGATATCTTTATTTAGTTTCTTCAGCGTTGTGTAGTTGGAGTTGTATTTTTCCATCAGTTGTCTTCTTTTACTTATGAACTCTTTGGTATTTTGGCTTAATTTTTCTTTATGGGTCACGACCGTCGGGCAGCACTCCCTTTCGGTTTCTTTTAGTGCCTTCGTTATGAGATTATTTGCTAGTTCGATGTCTTCTATTTCGTTTTCTAAGTCTTGTATACGTCTGGTTAGTCTATCTTCATAGAGGTCGTTGTTTTCTGGGGGAATCCATTTCATCTTTCGTGTTTTGAAGATCATCTTTGTTTTTTCTAAGTTGACATTTAATTGTATCCTTGCTCGGATTAATCTGTGGTCGCTCCTATCGAAAAATTTTTTAAGTACTTCAACATCTTTAATTATGTCTTTTCTGAAATGAAACAATTGGTGCGGTGTTATACAACGTATAAATTGGAAAATGAGTTCATGACTCAAAGAAAAAGTAGCCAGTGGCCGATGACAATATTTTTTATCTGATGAACATTAGTGGTATATATTTTCGGAAAAATATAATTTGTAGATACCAAAATTGACAAGTCATTACATTCCAATGTCAAACAATTCATGTAAGCCAACTTGTCCATGAACTTACTACCCATTTCGGATATCGATGTTATTAGTAGACGACACCAAAAAGAAACACTAGAACTGGTAGTAATTACAAACAAATGCAGCCTGAAATTCCCATTAAAAGATTTTTTTTTTATTTAAATTTATGTGTCTCGGCTGCAATGGCCATTGACACAAACAATACTGGTTATACAATAATTAATTACAGTAAGGACTTAAAACTAATTATTATAACAGTTAATTTCTAAATCTTAAAAAACATTAGGTAAAAATTATGAAAAAAAAAATTGGATATACAATCATTGGATACTATAGAGACGTACAACTAATTAAAAAATTACTTCGGTCTTCTTGGGATACTTCAGACGTTGTTTCGTCATAGTAGCAGTTGCATATGAACTAGTAAGATTACTGGAAGAATTGGGTCCAGACATGGTGATGCTAACAGTGGGGGAACATTGATTTAAATTGTTACTCATGTAGTCAAAAGTAACTTGAATTTGTTTATATTACGCTTTAGATGTCTGAAAATAAGTGATAACCTTGGATACATCACTGCAATACTGGTTGCCTAACCGTTGGCATCCGTTAGGACGGGATAGCAACAGTGAAAAACTATTGACAGTTTGACACTGAATGGGTTTAAGTTGGAAGATTATTAAGTAAAACATCTCTTACTGACTGGCGTTACAGCTTGTTCTTGATGATTAACACGTAACACAATTGTTATTATTCACTCTTTGAGCGAAAACTAATTTTAATAACTAGTATTTACAGTAATAATTACAAATTTCGGCACCAATTTACAGATCGATACATACACGTTCTGACGTTAGTTTGAATGTTCAGAAAGATAGTTTAATTCTGTACCAAATCGCCATTTCATAAGAGTTATAAATAGATTGAAATGTAATCATGCTCTTACCCCCCTTCATATGTACAGTTTGGGTCTCACAGAGTCACCTAACTGTGAGTGTGGAATAGAAGGTAATCTACTACATATTTTCCTCGAATGTTCACATCAATCAGTAAATATAAACAAGTTTTATGACAATCTTAATATAAAAAATTCCACTTTCCGTTTATCTGAACAATTTGATATTTGCTGAAGATATTAATACATTAAAAACAATTTACGAACATATCAAAAACTGTAAATATAGATTGTAGCAATAAAATTTACCCTGTATTTAAGTAATTTTTTGACAGTAATTTTGTTAAAACAAAGCAGGCATGTTTGTGAAATGTTTGTTTTGTTGTTATTTTTTTTAAACCCTGTAGATTTAATAAATTATTGTATATTAGAATTGAAAAAAGAAAAGAACAAGAAAAAAAAAGAGAAACAAAAAGCAAGAAAATAGAAAAAATCGCAAAAAGCAAAAAAAAACTAAGAAGATATAAACCTCCGAGATGTTGAATCGGGTTTATGTCTTAACGTAGTAAAAAAAACAAATAATAAAAATAATAATAAAAAAATATAAAAAAATCAAACTAAAGATATAAAAAAAGTAAAAAAAAATAAATATGTACAAAAAAATATTTACAACCAAAACAGTGTATTATTTAGGTAATAATTGTAATATGTTAGTTTGTTATGTATTTACAGTTAGAAATACAGAAAAAATTCCTCTGATTGAAAAAACAAATTTGTTTGTTTTTAGAATAACAAAATGTCTGGCTAATTGGCTCAGCCAAGGCCATCAAATTCACAAAAAAAACTTGTTAGAATTAAACGTAAGGAATGAACAACTTGTTCCTATTATTATCAGACATATAGTATAGTTAATCCAAAAGATGGCATAACCCAGACATCCAAAGTGAAAGTTATCCTTCAACACCAAATTGTTCTATATGGTCCACATAATGTTCAGATAAAAGTCACACCATTTTGAGCGTCGGGTTTGGGGGGGAGAGGGGGGAGAAATCGGTAAATTCGTAGTTTTTTAAGTTTTTCGCCAATATTTCTAAAACTATGCGGTTTAGCATGAACAACCTTCTATACAAAATTGCTCTACATTAAATTTGAAATAAATGGCCCTATGCATAATCTTTCTAAAATGAATGGTTCCAAGGTTACGGAGGTAGTATAGTATAACTGGTCCAAAAAAAGGCCTAACCCAAACATCCAAAGTAAAAGTTTTCCTTCAACACCAAAATGGTCTATATGGTCCACATATTGTTCAGTAAAAAGTTACACCATTTTGAGCGTCCGGTTTGGGAGGGAGATGGTAGTGAAGCCGGTAAATTAGTAGTTTTTTTACGTTTTTCGTCAATATTTCTAAAACTATGCTTTAGCGTATACAATGTTATATACAAAAATGTTCTACATGAAATTTAAAACAAAAAATGTTGTATACATAATTGTTATAAGATCAAAGGTTCCAGAGTTACGGAGGGTGAAAGTCGAGGTTTTCGATACATTTTATATTTTTTCGGCAATATTTATGATATAACTATACCAGAAACCCAGACATCCAAAGTGAAAGTTATCCTCCAACACCAAATTGTTCTATATGGTCCACATAATGTTCAGAAAAAAGTCACATCATTTTGAGCGTCGGGTTTGGGGGGGGGGGGGAGGGGGGGAGAAATCGGTAAATATAAAAAGTATCGAAAACCTCCACTTGTCACCCTTCCTAACTCTGGAACCGTTGATTTCATAACAATTATGTATAGAAGCTTTTTTGTTTTGAATTTTATGTAGAACATTTTTCTATAGAATATTCCTTACGCTAAAGCATAGTTTTAGAAATATTGACGAAAAACGTAAAAAAACTACTAATTTGCTGACTTCTCCCCCATCTCCCCCCAAACCGGACGCTCAAAATGGTGTAACTTTTTACTAAAAAATATGTGGACCATATAGAACAATTTGGTGTTGAAGGAAAACTTTTACTTTGGATGTCTGGGTTAGGCCTTTTTTTGGAACAATTATACTATACTACCTCCGTAACTTTGGAACCGTTTATTTTAGAATGGTTATGCATAGGGCCTTTTTTATTTCAAATTTAATGTAGAACAATTTTGTGTAGAAGGTTGTTCATGATAAACCGCTTAGTTTTAGAAATATTGACGAGAAACCTAAAAAACTACGAATTTTCAGATTTCTCCCCCCTCTCCCCCCCAAACCCGACGCTCAATGTGGTGTGACTTTTTTCTGAACATTATGTGGACCATATAGAACAATTTGGTGTTGGAGGATAACTTTCACTTTGGATGTCTGGGTTTGGGTCTAACTATACCATACTAATAAGCGATGTTTCTTGCGCCAGAAATAAACACAGTATATCTCGAAAGTTTTTTATTCGGTGCTATCATTACGTATGTGCACAATACTGAAAAAATAAAACAGTTTGCAAAAAGTGCGATAATTAAACTATTAGAGACACAAAAAGTTTTCTATAGTTCGAAAAGCAGAATCTTTGGTGACTATCCAGTACCCGAGCTTTTTACAAATATTACAATATTAAAGACATAGGCCGATAAATAGCGGACATGGTAGAATCTACAATATGGTCCGAGAGCTGTGAGACATTTTTAAGTAGGTATTTTAGGCAACTTGAAACTTTTTCAGGTGACTATTCCATGATGGCCTAATACAAAAATGCCTGTCTGGCTGGAGGGTAGCGGCGGTTATTTCCCCAAAAATCCCCCCAGAGTTAAAAAAAGGGTAAAACTTATTATTACAAAAAACATCATTGACGTGATTTTAAACTAAATTAAAATATTCAAATATAAAGAAAATTAACAGGCCAGGCGATTTGAGGGCGATTTTAACTCTGCAAGATACTTGCATGGGCGCCCCAGGATTATTTTCAGGTGGTGCATCTGAACTTCAGATGATTTCATCTGAATATGTACATACTATCAACCAGTATAAAATATACAACTATACATGCATAGCTATGTACATTCCTTCCGGACAGGGAGGTGCAATTGTTATTTTGACAGGGTATGTTTTTATATTAAAAATAAATATTCTAAAAAAGACAGGTTTTTTTGGTGAAATTTTCTACTGCCAGGTGATTAAAAATATTACTCGTGCATGTAAATGAAAAGCGTTATAGGTAAACAGCAGTGTGAGATAGAGCGTATACCGATAGCTGTTTGCGCCCTCTGTTGGAGCTGAGCGAGTCCGTTCGCTCGAGAAAAATCACGTGACCTGGCGATACCCATATTGTTGTGCCTCGAAACGTTATAGTAATTATTATATTATATTATAGTTTTTTAAATAACTTTTTATTAATTAAAGGAAAATAATAGGTATTATACAATAGATTTTTCGATAACACCACATCTCAAAAATATCAAGTTTTTTTCAGATGCGCCCGTGATTGTCCAGGCTTCGACTCCGTATAAAAGGACAGAGAATACGTAGCAACTCAATTAATTAATCACTTATTAATTTTTATTTAATTCTAAATATATATTACAACTATTTACAGATCATGTAGAAGAGGAATCTGAGTCTCGAGGGGAGTCTGACGAAGAAGAAGAGAATGAATATTTAAGCTTATATGAGCAGTTTAAAGAAGAAGTACAAGATTCGGACACATAATTAATTTAGTTTATAGTTTTATACTTTTTCACCTATATATTTATAATAATAAATTTGTCATTTTTCAAAGACAAATAAAATAATTTTTCATATCATTATTTCATATCAAATAATTTTCAAAGACAAATAAAATAATTTTTCATATCATATTTGCAAAATCTATAATATATAATAATTACTATAACGTTTCGAGGCATAACAACATGGGTATCGCCAGGTCACGTGATTTTTCTGGAGCGAACGGACTCGCTCAGATACAATATGGGACGCAAACAGCTATCGATATACGCTGCTCTTTTGCACACTGCTGCTTACCTGTAGCGGTTTTCATTTACAAGCACGCGTAATTTGTTTAATCACCTGGCAGTTGGAAAATTTCACCAAAAAAAAACCTGTCCTTTTTAGAATATTTATTTTTAATATTAATATTTTGTATATTTTATACTGGTTGATAGTATGTACAGATTCAGATGAAATCATCTGAAGTTCAGATGCACCACCTGAAAATAATCCTGGGGCGCCCATGCACGTATCTTGCAGAGTTAAAATCGCCCTCAAATTGCCTGGCCGGTTTATTTTCTTTATATTTGAATATTTTAATTTAGTTTAAAATCACGTCAATGATATTTTTTGTAATAATAAGTTTTACCCCTTTTTTAACTTTGGGGGGATTTTTGGGGAAATAACCGCTACCCTCCAGCCAGACCGGAATTTTTGTATTAGGCTATCATGGAAGAGTCATCTGAAAAAATTTCAGGTTGCCTAAAATACCTACTCAAAAATGTCTCACAGCACTTATGCTAATATGGATTTAGTACAGAGAAATAAGATTTTTCTCGTGACACATTCCCCTCCAGGCCGAAACCAATCTTTTTGAGTATTATGGACATCTATAATAATAAAATATATGTTTCCTGCAGCCGATTTTGATGATATATATATAGTTATAAACAAATGAAGATCAAAAAACGGTAAATTTTCGCTTCTTCGTCTATTACTAAAAAGAGAAGCATTCTAAACAAATTTGAGAATAACAGACTCATAAATCATATAAAAAACTTCAATATGGCGTTCGCTGAATATGCCTATGCTTATTTGTTGCTTAGAAAATTGCAAAATAAGTCATAAATTTTGAGATTATATAATTTTTTTTTAACTGGCATAGCCAAAAGGCCAGGAGATTATATAAATGTTCATAACTTATGTAAAAATTAAGTTAGAAACTTCTTATTACTCGGAATGCTGAGACTTCTTGTACTTAAATTATTTCTTAAATTGAAAAGCAATTGGTCAAATAGTTTAAAAGGCATTTAATTTGTCTATCCCAAATTCATTTTTTTGCCACACTGTAAGTCAGAAAATTCTGAGGTTACAGTAATACTTCGGATAGTTTATGAAAGAAGAACATTTATACTATTAACTTTATTAAAAAAATGACAAAAAGTAATTTTAAACTGTGTAAAATTACTTACTTACTTATAAACAATTAAAATAACTTTTTAACCGTTACCCGTAGAAAAACTTTTTATTCATATTTAGAACTTAAATTTTTATACACATTTAGAAAGAAAAACAATTGTCCTCGGACAATTAGAGACGAAGTTAGCCCCCCTCCCCGGCCTTTTTAATTCACATGTTCTTGCAAAATAATTTTGAAATATTTAGAATTTTTTTTCACTTTTTTAAATAAAATTATAGTGTAAATCTTCTTCTTTCATAAACTATCCAAAGTATTACTGTAACTTCATCATTTTCTGACTTGTAGTGTTGAAAAAAAAATTAATTTGGGAAAACAAATTAAATAACTTTTAATATATTTGACCGATTGGTTTGAAATTTAGGGTATGATTTAAGCGCCAGAAGTCTCAGAATTTCGTGTAATAAATAGGTTCTAAGTTAATGTTTACACAAGTTATGAACATTGATAAAAACTCAAAATATAAAATGTATTTTGCAATTTTCTAAGCCACCAATATGGATAGACATATTCAGCGAACGCCATATTGAAGTTTTTTATACGATTTATGAGTCTCTTACTCTCAAATTTGTTTAAAATGCATAACTTTTTGATAATAGACGAAAAAAGCGAAAATTTACCGTTTTTTGATTTTTATTTGTTTATAACTATGTATATAATCAAAATCGGCTGCAGCAAACATATATAGGTTATTATTATAGATCTCCATACTACTCAAAAAAATTGGTTTCGGCCTGGAAGGGGTTGTGTCACTAACAGGATATGTTTTTCCTTATTTCTCTGAACTATTCATCACCTTCCTGCTTATCTAGATAAAATTCGAACAAAATTCTGCATCCTTAATACTCAATATGAGTAAAATAAAATAATAATAATACTACTTAATAAAAATTTTACTTTAATTTCTACAAATGGGTTATGTACTTACATATCATTTACTATTTTTGATCAGCCCAATAACTTACCTGAAAATAAAATGTAAAAATAAATACAAAAAATATCAAGAATACAAAATTTAGTTTTTGCAATTACATAATGAATTTTAATTTACCAATATTTGGTATACTCATTCAAATTAACGTGATAAAGGTAGATGTAGCGTGGGTCTATCTACCTCTCTCTAATACTCCAATAGTCTGGACAGATTATCAGAGAATAGGCCATTTTTGGGAAAAGTTATTTACCAGCAATTTTATGACAATTTACCAGCAATGATTGTATATATTAATAATATAGGTATGCAAAATCCGCAGATAATGTGCTACTTTTTATAAACAAAATGGCGCCCGAAAATCGTGTTTTTTTCAATTTTTGCTCTATAACTCCGAAGATTTAAACTTTACACCAAAAACATCCAAATAAAAATTCACCATAATTAAATTCTACATAGAGACGTGTTTCCCGATATACTTCGACGAAAATTTTCCCCGGACAATCAGAGATTTTCCCAAACAAAATCTTTAATTTTCAACTTAAATTTTAGATAAGTAATCTCTTCTTATAAATAAATTAATCTATTATAACAAAACAAAAGCAAGTTTGACATTTAATAATACGTTAGTTAGAAGGCTCTACTCCAGTTACTTGGGAACAAAAAAAGAATGAAGAAGATTGCTCCTTGAGAAGCCGAGAAAATGCATTTTTTTAACGTATACCGATTTTTAACTTTGAGATTACATTTTCTCCAACTTAATCTTTGATTGGAATTTTTTGCAATGCTCACTCGTAATATCGATAGTTTTTATTACAATAATATATGTTATGAGTATTTTAAAGATATAAAGATTGGTGTGGAGAAAGAGAACAAAATAAAAAGGTAATGGTTCGAAAATTATGATCCTATTGTTTATATCTTTGCCATAAATGCCGGTCAAATTTGACCGGCTGTATCTCAGGAACCACTCATTACAATTAAACGTTTTTTCTTTTAAAAGAAGCATCCTCCCGCTTCTTTTTCAATGCCGTTTTGATGATTTAATTTAATTTAATATTTCCCGAAAGATTTTATTTGTTTATAAGCCAGAACATTGTTTATAATTTTAAAATATTCCTGAGGCCGCTTGAATAGTCCAATTTCAATTCTGTAAAGTACATTAGAAATGTACAGTGTCTCTTTATACAAAAATCGTAGTTATTCTTATGTATCGTAATTATTGTGGTTATTATAGTGACCGTAAATTTTTAATTAACAATTCAATTGTTGCTAAACTGTTCATTAAATTTCCATCGACTTCTGGAATTATAATCTATAAGAAAAGAGCTTTTATATTACTATGTTATTTAATTATTGATAAACTTATCTAAAGTTTTAGTTGAAAGTTAAAGATTTTGTTACAAAAACCCGCATTTTTCGGGGAAAATTTTCGTCGAAGTAAATTGGGAAAAATTTAATTACGGTGAATTTTTATTTGAGTGTTTTTGGTGTAAAGTTAAAATCTTTGGAGTTATAGAGTAAAAATTGAAAAAAAACACACGATTTTCGGGCGCCATTTTGTTTATGAAAAAAGTACCACACTTTCTGTGGACTTATACCTATATTATTAATGTATACACTCATAAGATTCGATTCGCAGCAGTAAAATTGCTGATAAATAACTTTTCCTTGTATTTTGCTAATTAGCCCAGAGTATAATTGATTCATTCATCTATCCACAATAAGAAAAAATGTCTCAAATAAAATTTGCTTATATTTACGGAAAGGAATCCAAATCTGAATAATAAATAGGGGTTCCTGTTTACGAATTTAAAGTTACCCCCACCTTATCTCTAGGGATGGAGTGGGGGGTCGTGTTTGGTGTTATTAGATAGATTATTAAAAAAAATATTGAACACGTATTTTTGTGAAATGAATTTCGACTCAATTCAAGCTTTCTGCTTAACCCAGGTATAACATACCAAAAGGCACCGCCAGGAAAATATTCCACTTTGCGGTTCAGAGAGCCCATATGAAACGAGTCTTTGTACTCTATGGAGAGTATGGCATTAACAAAATAAGAAAATCTACGGCTTCGTTTTGATTAAAATCTGTCTTCCTCCATCCCCCGATAGCACTATTTCTAGGTCTACCTGTTGTCAAGGAGGCTCTAAGGAAGACAGATTTGTACCATTCCGACCGTAGATTGTCGATATAAATTAAAATAATTTATATCGCAGTATGGATAGAACGCCCTCTAACGGGGAATAAGCGAAATGAATTTAGACTCAATTCAAGCTTTCTGCTTAACCCAGGTATAACATACCAAAAGGCACCGCCAGGAAAATATTCCACTTTGCGGTTCAGAGAGCCCATATGAAACGAGTCTTTGTACTCTATGCAGAGTATGGCATTAACAAAATAAGAAAATCTACGGTTTCGTTTTGATTAAAATCTGTCTTCCTCCATCCCCCGATAGCACAATTTCTAGGTCTACCTGTTGTCAAGGAGGCTCTAAGGAAGACAGATTTTTACCATTCCGACCGTAGATTGTCGATATAAATTAAAATATTTTATAGCGCAGTATGGATAGAACGCCCTCTAACGGGGAATAAGCGAAATGAATTTCGACTCAATTCAAGCTTTCTGCTTAACCCAGGTATAACATACCAAAAGGCACCGCCAGGAAAAAATTCCACTTTGCGGTTCAGAGAGCCCATATGAAACCAGTCTTTGTACTCTATGCAGAGTATGGCATTAACAAAATAAGAAAATCTACGATTTCGTTATGATTAAAATCTGTCTTCCTCCATCCCCCGATAGCACTATTTCTAGGTTTACCTGTTGTCAAGGAGGCTCTAAGGAAGACAGATTTTTACCATTCCGACCGTAGATTGTCGATATAAATTAAAATATTTTTATAGCGCAGTATGGATAGAACGCCCTCTAACGGGGAATAAGCGAAATAAATTTCGACTCAATTCAAGCTTTCTGCTTAACCC
The DNA here is from genome assembly GCF_917563875.1 of Diabrotica virgifera virgifera. Taxonomy (NCBI): domain Eukaryota; kingdom Metazoa; phylum Arthropoda; class Insecta; order Coleoptera; family Chrysomelidae; genus Diabrotica; species Diabrotica virgifera. The sequence continues at coordinate 68,995,185 of NC_065447.1, read as the reverse complement.
AGGTATAACATACCAAAAGGCACCGCCAGGAAAATATTCCACTTTGCGGTTCAGAGAACCCATATGAAACGAGTCTTTGTACCCTGTGCAGAGTATGGCATTAACCAAATATGAAAATCTACGGTTTCGTTTTGATTAAAATCTGTCTTCCTCCATCCCCCGATAGCACTATTTCTAGGTCTACCTGTTGTCAAGGAGGCTCTAAGGAAGACAGATTTTTACCATTCCGACCGTAGATTGTCGATATAAATTAAAATATTTTTATAGCGCAGTACGGATAGAACGCCCTCTAACGGGGAATAAGCGAAATGAATTTCGACTCAATTCAAGCTTTCTGCTTAACCCAGGTATAACATACCAAAAGGCACCGCCAGGAAAATATTCCACTTTGCGGTTCAGAGAGCCCATAAGAAACGAGTCTTTGTACTCTATGCAGAGTATGGCATTAACAAAATAAGAAAATCTACGGTTTCGTTTTGATTAAAATCTGTCTTCCTCCATCCCCCGATAGCACTATTTCTAGGTCTACCTGTTGTCAAGGAGGCTCTAAGGAAGACAGATTTTTACCATTCCGACCGTAGATTGTCGATATAAATTAAAATATTTTTATAGCGCAGTATGGATAGAACGCCCTCTAACGGGGAATAAGCGAAATAAATTTCGACTCAATTCAAGCTTTCTGCTTAACCCAGGTATAACATACCAAAAGGCACCGCCAGGAAAATATTCCACTTTGCGGTTCAGAGAGCCCATATGAAACGAATCTTTGTACTCTATGCAGAGTATGGCATTAACAAAATAAGAAAATCTACGGTTTCGTTTTGATTAAAAGTTTTAATTGAAATTCATTTCGCCTATTCCCCGTTAGAGGGCGTTCTATCCATACTGCGATATGAATTATTTTAATTTATATCGACAATCTACGGTCGGAATGGTAAAAATCTGTCTTCCTTAGAGCCTCCTTGACAACAGATAGACCTAGAAATAGTGCTATCGGGGGATGGAAGAAGACAGATTTTAATCAAAACGAAACCGTAGATTTTCTTATTTTGTTAATGCCATACTCTGCATAGAGTACAAAAAATCGTTTCATATGGGCTCTCTGAACCGCAAAGTGGAATATTTTCCTGGCGGTGCCTTTTGGTATGTTATACCTGGGTTAAGCAGAAAGCTTGAATTGAGTCGAAATTCATTTCGCTTATTCCCCGTTAGAGGGCGTTCTATCCATACTGCGCTATAAAAATATTTTAATTTATATCGACAATCTACGGTCGGAATGGTAAAAATCTGTCTTCCTTAGAGCCTCCTTGACAACAGGTAGACCTAGAAATAGTGCTATCGGGGGATGGAGGAAGACAGATTTTAATCAAAACGAAACCGTAGATTTACGTATTTTTGTGTTTGGATCCCATATTCATTTCCAGAAATATTCGACCGTCCCGCTACTTTTGGCACATCCTATGTATTTGGGTACATAATTGGATATAATCTGAAATGATAAATCTCCTCAATCCAACTTCAGTCCATATAGTGTAATGCTGGAGAAATAAAATGTAGAAATAAATACAAAAAATATCAAGAATACAAAATTTAGTTTTTGCAATTATATGTATAATGAATTTTAAATTAAACGATATTTGGTATATTGGTAAAGGAATCCAAATCTACAATAATAAATACAGGTTCCTGTTTAAAATATCAAAGCTACCCCCCTCCAGACCTCTATGGTATGTGGTGCACGTTCGTGTTTGGTGTCAGTTGATAGATTTTTGAAAAACATTGAAGACATATTTTTCAAAGTAAGTTATCAATCGAAGTACTTAGCACAGAAAACGACAATAAATATCGTTCCCATACCACCAGATTGACAACAGGAGGAATACTTTCTTCGGTTACACCTCCGGAGATTTTCAAAATTTATAAAAGTGCCAAAAATCGCCAAAGTGAGGCGATAAACTATCCCAGATAATTTAAATAATATTAGAGAATAATATTTCAATCAACTATGATAGCTATCGTGTAACCTAGACAAAAGCTCAATCTCCCAAGTTGTGAGTCCACCTTGTCCTAATCAAAAACATGAACAATGAAAATCCAGAATGGAGCAAATAAAACAATAATATTTAACTAATCATGTTTATTTTTCATAAAGACATAATTAAGTAATGTATTAGAAAAATATATATACAAGACCTTGCCGAAACTTAATAGATCACAGATTATACTTATCGATGGCACTTGGTATCTATCTGCGGGTCCTTGGTGTCTTGCTGTTGGTTCTGCAACGGGCTCTGTGGCTTGTAGATGCAGATGTGGCAACCAGGCCTGAAGGTGTTGGTTGTTCGGTGTCGTTTTGCGGTTATCGCTGCATCGCCGGCGACATTGGGGGCTCCAGTTTCAGGGAGTCTCCCACTAGGTGAAGGGTTGTTCTGATGTTTTTTTGCAGATTATCCAGAAAAAATATCATATATACATTTTTACAAATTTTTCAGTTTTTGGATCCGATGTTCATTTCGCCAAATATTCGACCGAACCGCTACTTTTGGCACATCCTATATATTTAGGTATATAATGTGATATAATTCGATATGACAAATCCCCTAAATCCATCTGCAGTCCATGTGGTGTAATGCCGAGATTGATGATTTAGAAATTCCCTATATTTTATTACTCCCTGTGGGAGTGATAACCCTTTACTGTGGTGTGACATAAAGGGTGTTAATTCTAAATTATAAGTAGGAAAGGATGAGATCACCTGAACTAACTAATTCAACGGTTCAAATAATATAATCTTTAAATATCACAGTAGTCAAGTAGTCACATAATTGTAAATAAAAAATATCCCCCAAAAATACAGAAAAATAAGAATTGTGTCCTATCAAAAAACAAATATTCTACCGTTAGGAAAACAATTTAATTTATTTGCATTCTACATAAAAAAATTTAAATATAAAACGTTATTATCCTCGGATCAAGCCTAATGCGGATTTGAATATAGCCTGTAATGAAGATTTCTCAGACTAAATAGTCCAAAATAAATAATACCTGTTGATAAATGGGATTTCCGAATAAAGATAATTTCTGTTGTATTCATTTATGCTCCAACAGCCGGGTTAGAAGCTTTTGCCAAATCAGTAGTCCAACTTGAACTCTCGAAGCGGTTGGCCTTTGATTAATACTCAAACGCCCTCATTCGAATTTTTACCAGATCAGTTCTCTGGTCGACCTTGTTTCTCTTTTGTGGTGGACGGCGTTCCACAGAGGAGTGCGCAGTGCGCGCCGATCGTAGTGGTAGCTTGTCAGTGGAAGTGCGTCCTTACAAAGAGATGGCAAGCCAGCAGTAAGCGCTGGCGGTTACAATGTTCAAAATGACCTTGAAACGTGACACAAGATACTACTTGTGCATGCCAATATATACTTTTTGTCATAAGCCACTTATTCAAGGTGAATTTAATAAGAAATTATGTAACAGGTCTATAGGAGGAGAATCAATCTACGGGACAGCTAAATGACCATTAAGCACAGTCGAGTTCTCCAAGAACAATTGATGATATGAAGGTCAGAGTTAGAAAAACATTGCATAGTGTTCCTTAATAAGGGAGGATGCTAAATTCTATATAATCTTTAAATTTCGCAGTATGCATATAATCACGAATAAAAAAATAGTCCCCTTTTCACTGTTTCATTAATTTCCTTGTATGAAGGAGCGGTGTCTTCTTTATCTTTTTATCCCTCATCTCTAATCCCTCAATATTACAGCATTGATTTTTTTTTTGTAAACTTAAAGAAATATAAAAGATGGTTTTGCTTGTTTTTGATTCAGAGGGATGCACAATCGCTGGACAGCTGTTTCCACCATTTCATGCTTTATCAACAGCGCTAGCATGCACTCCTCTGAATCGAAAAACAGCTCAACGATCAATTTAAGGGGAATTTGAAAGATCATCCAAATTCCCATTGGGACGCGATCCAGCGACATCTCTTAACAAATTGAAGAGTCTCAGATGCAGAATTCACCATTATAATAAAATTAAAATGGTAAATAGTTATTTAAATCTGAGACTTTTCTTAAAAATACTTTCTGGTACGTCCTTAATCTGCGACTTTTACAATTTATAAGACCGCAGACGACAAATATAGAAAACAAAAAGGACTCCTTGCAATCACATTCCGTTTTTATTCGTCTAGGAAAAGGACAGAAGAGGAACTTCCTAGTACTCAAATCTGAGTAAAGACAGAAAAGTGAAAGATAGTTTTGCTTGTTTTTGATTCAGAGGGATGCATAATAGGGTGGAACGAAAGGATAGGAAAAAAATTTTTTTTTTCATAGAACTTTCTAATAGCACTCGAAAGTTGCCTTTTCATGTCTACAATAAAACTACAAAATATTTTTGTTCTAGGTTTACATCTTGAGGTGCCGCAACAGCATTGAAAAGTTAGGTTTTTAACAAAAAAATACAGAAATTTTCAAATATTTTATATATTTAACCTGGTGCCATAGCTAACATTTCTTAGTCAAATATTGATTATAATAACATTTAACATTGCTATCATTGCTATCACTCTTATATGTACACATTGCTATAAGATTTCTTTAGCTACAATATTCTTCTTGATATTCAAAACATTGTTTTTTGTCTAAAACTTGGGCATAATCTTTTGGGAAGTAATATTTGCTCTAGCAAAGCCATTTCTTGCTTCTAGACCACAGACACTAAGAGACGACTCAGTCACGAGCTTTATGACTCTTTCCACTGCCTGCGTATGACAGGGAAAACACTGAAAATCCACACACTGCACCTGACAACTAGGGTCTCTTGCTTCACTTATATACTTTAAGTCCCCGTCAGTTATATGTTTTGTCATAGGAGGTTCAGTAATTTCTTCTTCCTTCCAGTTAATTATATCAATGTGGTCATTGGCATTAAAGTTAAGCTTCGGGATAACAAAGTTCCTTACACCATTTATGAGTTCCGATCTTGCCTTCAAAAGTCACCGTAGACCTAGCTCTCTTATGTGTTTTCTCTTGTCACATAACATGGAGAGAAGCATATTTTCTGGGTGAGAGAAGTAATCATTCCTTTGAATTCCTGGATCAGTTATTTGGAGATATTCCTCACAAAAATAACGTGAAAATTTTATGAGTCCCCATCGATGCTTTGATCCATTTACACAAGATGGTTTTAGCTTGATATGAGACAAGACTGGGGCATACACTTTCATCACATACATAGTTAAAGTTTTCAGATTATCTGAAGGATTCTCTGTTGCAACATATAGCAGAAGAATGTGATTAGCCAACGTAAGTCATCGTTAATGAGCCAATTTCCCAGGGGTTTTTAAAGAAAGATGAAAGATCAGAAGGATATACATATCAGATTACTTTGCACATTTCAAGTAAATATTTTCGATCTGTGCTTAGATCATCCTCAATCTCTAGAATAGGGAGGTTGTTTTGTGTGGGAGCGAAATTAACCACAGGAAGCTGTACCAAACAAATGACGCAAAGGCAATTCATTGGTATGAAACAAAGAAATCAACCACTGCAGCGGCTTATTTAGGTTTTTTTCTACTAAAGCAATTACACCATTGTTAAAACCGGTGATAGTGGCAGTTCCATCACATCCGACCGCTGCTATATTGGAAATGTTCAAAGGATTGTCACCTTGAAAATGCTCCACTATGCTATCTTTTATAGCTTCACCTGTTCCGGAAGCAGGAGTTATATGTCCTAGGAAGGTTGATCCAGGTTCCTCTACTATTGAAATTTGCTCTTCTAGTATAGTTTTTTTGTAAAATTTGTTCCCTCGTTTTTCTTGATTAATTGTTTTGTCTTTTCTTAAATCAAGGAATAACCCCGCGCTTTTTCCAATTTGCATGAAGCTAATTTCTGTGGCTTTTGTACGATTTTTCAACCGTGCTCGACGTATTTTCATCCTGTCAATTGCCTTACTTTTATTATCTTCCATAATAATGCCAACATCTTGTACAGCTCAGTTGATTGCTGCTGCTACTCTGTTTGAAACACCAGTCCTGTTTCAGATAGAAGCTACTGTTGACAGTTCTACTCGCATTTGTTTAGTTCTTATATTTAAAGAACATGACGGCTTTTTGGAATTATAAATAAATTCTTGCTCGTAACTTTGATTATGATCATCAGCATGTAACACATGTAATATTCACAGCAGTGTTACCATCAGCTACTGATTATTGTTTGTAATTCAAATGCTGCTGTACTAGTTTTTGCCTCCTTTCCTCCCTCGTTGCCAGAACCTTTGAAACTATCTTGTCAACTCTATCAATACACATTTTCCTCACGTCTTGGCTTTCATCTGGTACTAAGAATGTTAAAATATATTAAGAAATGAAATAAATATTTACTACTAAATATTTCTTTAAATGTGGAATTCTAGTTGAAACTTTGTCAGTTTTAGTAAAAATAAATATTGGATTGTTGTAAGCTGAAACTAAAATTATCTTTAAAGAGTAGTTTTGCAGTGTATATTTATCATTTAAAATAGGAATTAAGACATTACAATAGCTATTTTTGATCAAAATAAAATCTTCAAAATTCGCAAAATTTAACTAAAAATTCTATTTTCAACCCTTTTGCGGCACCTCTAAAAATATTTTGTTTTGAAAAATATTTTATTTGTGGCTTAACAATGGCTATAGGCAACTTTTTATCACTATTATACTTTGAAATTATAAAAACATTTTTTTCGTTCCACCCTAATGCATAATCGCTGGACAGCTGTTTCCACTATTTCACGCTTTATCAACAGCGCTAGCATGCACTCCTCTGAATCGAAAAACAGCTCAACCATCAATTTAAGGGGAATTTGAAAGATCATTCAAATTCCCATTGGGACGCAATCCAGCGACATCTCTTAACAAATTGAAGAGTCTCAGATGCAAAATTCACCATTATAATGAAATTAAAATGGTAAATAGTTATTTAAGTCTGAGACTTTTCGTGTTGAAAGATCTTTCTGGTACATTCTTAATCTACGACATTTACAATTTATAAGACCGCAGACGACGAATATAGAAAACAAGAAGGACTACTTGCAATCACATTCCGTTTTCATTCTTCAAGAAAATGGAGAGAAGAGGAACTTCCTGGTACTCAAATCTGAGTAAAGATAGAAAAGTGAAAGGTGGTTTTGCTTGTTTTTGATTCAGAGGGATGCACAATCCCTGGACAGCTGTTTCCCCCATTTCAGGCTTTATCAACAGCGCTAGCATGCACTCCTCTGAATCGAAAAACAGCTCAACCATCAATTTAAGGGGAATTTGAAACATCAATTAAATTCCCATTGGGAAGCGATCCAGCGACATCTCTTACCAAATTGAAGAGTCTCGGATGCAGAATTCACCACTATAGTAAAAGCATAAAAATATCAGCTGTCCAGCGAATGTGCATCCCTCTGAATCAAAAACAAGCAAAACCATCTTTCACTTTTCTATCTTTACTTAGATTTGACTACTAGGAAGTTCCTCTTCTGTCCTTTTTGTTCTTTATATTCGTCGTCTGCGGTCTTAAAAATTGTAAAAGTCGCAGATTGAAAGAACTTTCAACACGAAAAGTCTCAGATTTAAATAACTATTTACCATTTTAATTTTATTATAATGGTGAATTCTGCATCTGAGTCTCTTCAATTTGTTAAAGAAATGCTTTCCCCAGTTTCCCAAATTTTAGGTCCGACTATTGTTACCTTGTTGTTATATTGTTTTTTTTTTCATATTGGTACAGTTTTTTTTGTTGAAAAAAGTATCCACGAAAAATACACAAAAGTAAGAATTGTATCCCATAAAACACACAATATATCGTTAAGGTATGTATAGATATCCGCCACGCACTTCGCGCCGTGTGTGCGCCGCGCGTTCGTCGCGCGTACAACGCTTGCTAAAATTTTTCATTTTGACAGACCTTCCGCGATCCAAAGGAAACTTACGAAAATTTAGTCATGTATCAGTTGCGCGATAAAACCTGCGCCATTTCTGTGATGAGTGGTGGCTTTCTTTTTAATGTTTCTAAACTGTTTCTAAAATCTTTCTTAAGTTTGTACAAAAAGAAAAGGGAGCAACGGCGTTGATGGCAGATGGCACACTAACCTGTTTAAAATACGTAATGGTTTCTTCACAAAGAGGTGTCAGACAGGATTGCATACTGTCCCCACTGTTATTCAATTTATATTCAGATAAAATATTTAAGGAAGCGCTGCATAATTTGGAATGGGGTGTGAAAGATAATGAAATTCTGATAAATACAATCAGATATGCAGACGGTACAGTTATTTTAAGTGATGATATGAATGGATTACAACACCTTTTAAATGCTATTGACACAGTGGGAAGAGAGTTTGGCCTAAACATAAACTGTTCAAAAACAAAATACATGGTATTTAGCCGTTTGGCCCATCAAGATTCACGGTTATATGTTGATGGTCATATAATTCAAAGAGTACCCACTTTTAAATATCTTGGTTGCCATATTACTGAACGACTAGATCCAGATAAAGAGATAAAATGTAGAATCGAGATAGCCCACGACATTTGCAACTTCAACTTCGAAAGCGCATGATTAAATGTTACATTTGGTCAGTCCTCTTGTATGGTGTCGAAGCATGGGCATTAAAAATATCCACCATTAATCGTTTGGAGGCCTTTGAAATGTGGCTGCACAGACGTACACTGAAAATACCATGGACGGCTATGCTGACAAATGTGGCACTCCTTAAGAGAGCAAATGCTGCCCGCGAGCTGCTTAATAACATCAAATATATAAAGATGGCTTATTTTGGACACGTGGTAAGGGGAGACCGGTATAATATTCTTCAACTTATTATGATGGGTAAAATCGAAGGACGCAGAGGAATTGGTAGAAAGCAAGCCTCTTGGTTGAAGAATATCCGGGAGTGGACAGGAATAAAGAAAGCAGAACAACTATTTGGAATAGCTCGAGATAGAGACAGTTTCGCCATGTTAATTGCCAACGTCAAGGGGACTTGATAGGGCACGTTAAGAAGAAGAATGGTTTCAAGCTTGTGATGGACTCGAGTCACAAAAAATAATGTGCACCGGAGGTCGGTTGTGATGGCGTATTCTTATTCAGCAACCCCAAAAATTCTCCTAGTGATCTGTTTGCATCAATTTAGTACCGTAACCCTTTGAAACTCCAGATTAGGGATGGAAAAAACCTACCGGTTATAGCCTAATACCGGTTTTTTTTCTTCTGCAATAATCGGTTTTTCCGGTTGTATATTGGCGATCTTCAGAGGCTGGTGACCAGAATAGCAGAGTTTGGACAAGAATACGGGATAACAATGAATGTCACGAAGACAAAGCGAAAACTCAAAGAAATAACGAAAATCTCTTCATAAACGGATCCAATATCGAACGAGTCGACCAATATGCATTCCTTGGAACAACAATCAACTCCACAGGAGATTACTTACAGGAAATCAAAATCAGAATACAAAAGGCTAGAGCAAATTTTAACAAAATGAGAAAGGTGTTTTGCAAAAGAGATTTGAAGTTGGAACTAAGAGTTAGGTTGGCTAGGTGCTACGTTTTCTCGACTTTGTTTTATGGAATTGAAGCTTGGACCTTGAATGCTGCATCAATGAAAAAACTAGAATTATTCGGGCTATTATTCGGATGTACATCAAATGAACTTTTCAAGCAGCCGTCTCTAAAATACGAATAGCTATGATAATTGCCGACCTCCGCCGCGGAGATGGCACTTAAAGAAGAAGAATTATTTCCCTCGTCTATTATTACTTCTGCTATAGAGTTGTCCATTGTCACTTTCGCTAATCAAATTAATCAGTTTTACTGGCATATTTTTTGCATTTCTAGTAAGAGTTGGTGTTTATTTACAGAGTCGAAAGCTTACTGGTAGTATATTGTGACATAATTATGTCACAGGCTGTTTTCAGCTCCCGGCCTAACAGACGCGAGTTGTTTACCAAGTAACCTTATTTATTATTTATGATGTTTTATTCTTTCTCGACTTTTGGAGTAAATTCTTTCTTGTTTCTTGTAAATACTATTCGAGATGTTATTTATTTCTAGAACAGTGAATGTTGTATAAATAGTAGGTTTTTGTAATTAGCAGGGCAATTGTGAATTTGAAAACGTCGGTGTACTTTGATATGTAGCGGGCGCGGTATATTTTTGAATTTGTAATGAGATAAATTATTAGATTTGGTGTAATAAATAAATTAGATATCGTAGTTTGTAAAATAAACGATAATATAAATTCAATGTTTTTTATTTGTTTAGATGTAAGGTATTAGAAATAAATAAAGTCAACTAACACTAAACATTAGTGCCTAAAAGATCATATAAAAGTCAATTTTGTAACAATATATAGAGTAGGTGTAAATTTATGTCATGATAGTAGCACTTTTCAAACAGTTTAGTTATACGGAGTGTATAGTCGATTTTTTCTAGCGCCTTCTTGGTATCCTAGTGGTGTGTTGATCTACATAATTTTAATTCTCACGATGCTTGTAAGTATTTTGTAAGTAGGATTCAGTAGCATGAGTCCTCTATACATAGATACTAGTATCCCTTGTGTATCCTTCTTTGTATGTCGTTATTATATTATGACCCGTTCTCTTCTCCATTGGCATATTTTCTGAGTTATATATATATTTTTTATTAGTTTATGAGTTCGGTATATGAGTTCTCCTCCCATCTTTTATTAATTCATTGTTAATTTCACCCGGTACTGCTCATTTTCCCGATATCAACCTTTCCCCGTTTGTGGGAGCGTTTTCTTCTTTGCCTCTTTCATAACTCATCTCTACTTCCTCAAAGTTAAAGCACTGATTAATTTTATACAATTTTGCTTTCCCCAGTTTTCTTTACCAATTTTAGGTCTTACTGTTGTTTTATTGTTTTTATGTAGTTTTTTAACATAATCGTACAGTTTTTTGTTGAAAAAATAGAATGTGTGTGTACTTTGTACGCACGTAAGAAGTTATACTTCTATTATGTTATTTCAACGAAATTGATATATTATGTACTTTAAACAGTTTATTTATATTCTATTTAAATATTAAACTAATTTTAATACTTACTACTTTCCAAAAATTTTTATTAAAACAACACCAAAAATTAAAAAAATAAAGGAATAAAACACACACAAACACATTGAAAAATGCCACAAAGATATGATTTCTGAACAATAATTATTGTTGGCAAAAATCTTAACTAAATAAGCATTTTTTTTTAATTATATAACAAATATACTTACAAAAAACCATACAGAAGTAAAAACTTCTTTTGTATATTGGTATAAAAATTTTTATTAAAAAACATAAAAGTCCTCCAAAAGGATTTGCAAAACGTTTTCAATCTGAATCAGATCATCCTCAGTGCGTTCTGCTTCGTAAAAGAAACTAGCAACTTTTTGTAAAAGGTTACATCGATATTAATGGTTTACATAATAATTAAGTGGTATTTGTAGCGACTCCAAGTCGATGTTACAGGATGAAATGTGTTAGGAGTGCTCAAAGGGCAACATGGTTCCCTGCTCGTTAAGAACTTGTGGTTCTTGCCAGTTCAATGGACACAGACCAACATAACGTATTATGTAAACCATTAATATCGATGTAACCTTTTACAAAAAGTTGCTAGTTTCTTTTACGAAGCAGAACGCACTGAGGATGATCTGATTCAGATTGAAAACGTTTTGCAAATCCTTTTGGAGGACTTTTATGTTTTTTAATAAAACTTTTTATACCAATATACAAAATAAGTTTTTACTTCTGTATGGTTATTTAACTATGGTATACAGCCAGCTACGGGGACTTTACCATTGATATACTTACAATCATAAAATGTATAAAAAAATAAAAAAATAAAAACTTGCATTGGGGATCGAACCCGCGCATGTTAGGTTGCTTAGATTTGTAATCGAAGCCTCTACTCATTTACCCACTTACACATATCCGTCATGTGGGAAGATAGGCCAACTGAACTTTTACTGTTTGACAGTTCTGAATTAAATCAAATTAGTTTGATTTTTGTGGAATTAAAATATTAAACAAAACATAGAGTAAGAAAACAATATATTAGATGAAGATTGGTAGAAATTTTGTTGGTAATCAAATTATGTAAATCAAAGCATTACCTACCAGGTAGGTACATTTTCCATTTTAGGTAGGTAAGTACCTACCTATATAATTTTTATTACAATACTGAAACATTTACAATTGCGTACATGTTGCTTTTAAAAACTATTTAAAAAGTCACTACAATTATAAACTTGCTTTTGTCTGTGTCCTCACAACAATAAAAACTAATATATACATATCATTTGTTTACCAATAAGCAATGACGTATTAATAAAATAACCGACATTTTGAACAATTGTTGACAGGTAATTGTAATTACACAATCAGAGCACGTATAACGTTTGAGCTGCACTAAGGACCAAGACTTTTGATAAATTCGCGCACATATAATTTACTCCCAAAGCGCCTAAAGAAGTATAACTTTAAAAATAACCCTCAAACATACACAAATAAGAATTGTGTCCCATAAAAACAAACATTCTACCGTTGGGAAAACAATTTAATTTATTTGCATTCTGCATCAAAAAATTTAAATGCAAAACGTTATTTCCCACGGAGCAAGCTTAATGCGGATTTGAATACAGCCTGTAATGAAAATTTCTCGGACTAAATAGTCCAAAATAAATAATACCTGTTGATAAATGGGATTTGCGAACAAAGATATTTATTTTGTATTCCATTTGATAAATCCTTTATCATTCCCGAGTGATTACTAATGGCCCCAAGCGGGACTTTATTTCGAAGATTTTTGAGGCACAATGTAATATTTAAAGTTTTGAAATTAACATCTACATTTTGTTTGAAAAAGGGGTGCCGAAAGTGATTTGTAATACAATTAGGAGAAAACAAGGAACAAGAATCGAATAATAAATTTAACTTTGTTTACAATCGAGTCAGTTTATTCTATCTAAATCAAAATATCAGCAGATTTTGTAAATTGAAGTAAGTTTATTAATATTTTCTACTCTTTATTACACTTTCTTTTTCTAATTTATTATATTTTTCAACTTTATTTTAAAAGAGAAATAAATTTATATTTCCAAGTATTTGTTAAATATTCTTAAAGTACACCAGGGGTGGCCAAACCACGGCACGCGTGCCACGGTGTGGCACGGCGGTGTCTTAGAAATGGCACGCGAGAACTTTTTGGAAAAATAAAAAAAATAAAAAAAAATTAACTTAGTAAAAAAATTAAAAATTCGTCTTTTATTCTACGCCACTCTTTTATTGTACGCCACTGCCTCGCGCTAGACACGTTCACGTTATTCTCTACTTAGTTGATTCTCAACTTTTGTGCTAGACGCTTCAAGTTTGTTTGCCTTGTGAGATAGTGTTTTTAAAATTTATTTCCTTTTAAAACAATTGTTTTCGAAATGACCACGAGTAAGCCATCAACTTCAAAACGTAAATATGAGGACGATATCGCGATTCGTGAATTTAAAACTGAGTGGGACGAACAATTCTTATTTACTCATCACAACACTTCCAAGCCTTGCTGTTTGATATGTGGAATTTGTGTGGCAGTGCCAAAAAAATTTAATCTGGAGCGCCATTATAAGCAAGTTCAAGCAAGCACAATTTTGCTTTGCGGTATTGTTGTCGTTTTGGTTCGACGTATGTTTGTGAAGAAATGTTTTCAATTATGAATGTTATTAAATCACAATATAGTTCAAAATTAACCAATAATCATTTGAAAAATCTAATTTCATTAGCTGTAACAAAAATTGACCCCAACATTCAAGATTTAATTAAGAAAATTCAGATTCACAAGCCACATTAACCACATCAACCATAAACATGTACTGTACTACTAGTAATAAATTAATAAACAATCTCGAGTAGTTGATAATTATATTTTTTTACTATTTAAAATAAAAAAGGTCGTAGAAAAAGTATAGTATTCTACTCGCATGTAATGGCTATTACTCGCTCTGATGAATTACGACACTCGCTTTCGCTCTTGTCGCAAACTTCATCATCGTGAGTAATAGCCATCATTACATGCTCGTGGAATAATATACTATTGTAGCTACATATATTTTTTGTTATTTCATACAAATTCCACCTACCTATTGAATTTTTTGTTAGAAAATTTTTGGTGGCACGACTAACTTTTCACAAACAGATAGTGGCACACTGTTAAGAAAGTTTGGCCACTCCTGAAGTACACTGTAACAAAGTATACAGAGTATACAGACCAAAAAATTTGTTTAAACTTTGTTTACTTAACCCGGCATTGGTCGCTAGGTTGGCTTTTACGTCAGTGGTTGCGTGTGAGATTTTGTCTCTCATGCGTCTCACTCTGTCTCACTTTTTCCTTTTTTTAAGGATTAAAATTTTCAAAATAGAATAAACTTATTATTAGTTTTACACAATGTGACTGTTGATGCTCTTGTACATTTTAATATAAAAATGTATGGTCCAAGAGCTGTGAGACATTTTTGAGTAGGTATTTTAGGCAACCTGAAAATTTTACAGGTGACTCTTCCATGATAGCCTAATACAAAAATGCCGGTCTGGCTGGAGGGTAGCGGTTATTTTCCCCAAAATTCCCCCCCAAAATTAAAAAGAGGGTAAAACTTGTTATTACAAAAAATATCATTGACGTGACTTTACAGTAAATTTAAATATTCAAATATAAAGAAAATAAACAGGACAGGCGATTTGAGGGCGATTTTACCTCTGGAAGATACTTGCATGGGCGCCCCAGTATTATTTTCAGGGGGTGCATATGAAATTCAGAAGATTTCATCTGAATCTGTACATACTGTTAACAAGTATAAAATATACAACTATACATGCATATACATTCTTTCCGGGCAGGGAGGTGCAATTGTTCTTTTAACAGGGTATTTTTTAATATTAAAAATAAATATTTTTGGTGTATGTATTATGCTTGGAAACATGGATCATCTCCAAAGTGACGATCTTTAGATTTTTATGGAGTATGGTACTGGCAATTCTAAAAGGTACTATCCGACAAGCCAGAGGTGGCGCGTGACCTTGAGCGAAAATACACGGCGACAAATGCAGAATACGAGAAGGTCAGCCGCCAGTACTCGCTTGTCTCATTGTACATAAATATAAAGAAGCTACATACGGAATTAGAGCCATCTTTATGTACGAGTTTGCCTGCTTTCCACGCATTTACTGGATGTGATTATAATTCGCCTTTTTTACAAAAGCGCAAGATTAGACCGTTTAAATTATTAACAAAAAATTTTATTTATCAGAAAGCATTAGCGGATCTTGGAGCTGCCAACGTTACCGGTACGCGCGATGAAATTTTCGAAACTTTGGAAGAATTTGTGTGCAAAATTTATGGTACAAAAAATTTATCAAATATTAACACAGCACGATTTCAAACATTTTGCCGAAATTATAAGTTTAATAAGAAAAATTAGCCTTTTAAGAAAATATTGAAAAAGTGTGATCCATCTACTTTGCCTCCGTGCAAAGCCGAATTGAGACAACATCTGCTAAGAACTCAGTATGTATATCACGAGCATTTGGCGAAACGCATATTTGCAAGTCCCCAGTTCCTTAACACCTAACGGAAATGGATTGATACTAAATATGGATAAATTAGATTTTAATTGATTTGAGGGAGATTGTTTGCATCAATCAGTTTATGATGCTAGAGTTCATCAGCGAACCAAAGAGAATTTCAGATATATGGCTGAAGGTAAGCTTACATACATGTTCTTTTTATAACTGAAATCTTTTTTTTTTAGTTAACTCAATCTTCTGCTTCTTCGTGTGTCATCCTTTTATGACAATGGCGATCATCACGGCCCATTTTATTCTATCTGCAGCGATTCTGAAGAGTTCTATTGTTGTTTTTACACTCCACTACTTTAAATTTTTCTTGCACTTTTCCTTATATAACCAGTCACATCACGTTTTTTATTTCTTAGTATATGACCAAAGTAGCTCATTGTTCTTTCCTTCATAGTGTTGAGTAGTTCTTTTGCCTTTTTCATCTTTCCTAATGTTTCCGTGTTTGTTACGTGTTGTGTCCATGATATTTTTTACATTATTCGATAACACCACATATTAACAATGGCAAGTTTTTTCAGATGCGCCCGTGATTGTCCAGGCTTCGACTCCGTATAAAAGGACAGAGAATACGTAGCCAACTGAACTAATTAATCACTAATTAATTAGTCTGACGAAGGAGAAGAAGAGAATGAATATTTAAGCTCAGATGAGGAGTTTGAAAAAGAAATACAAGGTTCGGACAGAGAATTAATTTAGTTTATAGTTTTATACTTTTCTACCTGTACCTATATTTATAATAATAAATTTGTCTTTTTCTATTATATTTGCAAAATTAATAAAAAGTTATTTAAAAAACTATACTATATACCTAATAGTTACTCTAACCTTTCGAGGCACAACAACATGGGTATCGCCAGGTCACGTTATTTTTCTCGAGCGAACGGACTCGCTCAGCTACAACAGAGAACGCAAACAGCTATCGGTATACGCTCTTTCTCACACTGCTGCTTATCTATAGCGCTTTTCATTTACATGCACGTGTAATTTGTTTGATCAGCTGGCAGCTGGAAGATTTCACCAAAAAAATCCTGTCTTTTTTAGAATATTTATTTTTAATATTAAAAAATACCCTGTCAAAATAAAAATTGCACCTCCCTGTCGGGAAGAAATGTACATAGCTGTGCATGTATAGTTGTATATTTTATACTCGTTAACAGTGTGTACAGATTCAGATGAAATCTTCTGAAGTTCAGATGCACCCCCTGAAAATAATCCTGGACCGCCCATGAAAGTATCTTGGAGAGTTAAAATCGCCCTCAAATCGCCTGGCCTGTTAATTTCCTTTATATTTAAATATTTAAATTTACTTAAAGTCGCGTCAATGATATTTTTTGTAATAACAATTTCTACCCTTTTTTTAACTTTGGGGGGGATTTTTGGGGAAAATAACCGCTACCTTTCAGCCAGACCGGCATTTTTGTACTCGGCTATCATGGAAGAATCACCTGATAAATTTTCAGGTTGCCTAAAATACCTACTCAAAAATGTCTCACAGCTCTTATACTAGTAGTAACATTATTAGTTTTAATATCTTAATATATGTAAATTTCTGTCTGTATCTAAAAGACTGTAATCTGCTAAACAAAGTGTAATAAACTGTTAACTATCCCGCTAATAATAGCCTTATTAGGTTGAAGTGGATTGTTGTAAATAAAAAAAAATATGTGTAAATTTCAAATTTGTACCTACTCAGTGGCGTACTGGCCCCGCAGGGACCCGGTAGGGTACAAGGTCCGGGCCCCGCAGGGGCCCGCTCGAATAAGCTTTTTGTTTCTTTTTTTTTATAATTTGATGGGGACATTTTGAACTGCACAAGTACAGACTAGGAAATGTAACTGCTCAATAAATTTTTATTTTTGTGTAGGTAATTAAAATAACAACGAATAATACCTATTTATCAGAGAATTTGAAAACAAAATTTATTAAGAAACATAGGGAACGATTTTGTCAGGTTCTGTACTCTTTTTACCTGCTTAAACCGAATCCCTGGTTTCAACACTTGTTTTAATAATAACGGCCTGTGCCTACTACCCCAAACACTCGTGTTATATAAGCGCGATCCATGAATAGTTGTTGTAAACTACAAAGTTGTAGAAATTCGGAAACTGAGATATTCAAAGTAAGTGTTATACGGGGGGCTATAAAAATAATCCCAAGACAATAAATTAGACGCTCGATGCTCCTTTTTTTCGTATTTATAGCACCTTCATTCTTCAACTTTTGCCTACTCTTATATGTAATTATATATCTTTATCTACTCTTTACTATTTACCTACTCTTATATATAATGTATAGATAATTCTTATAAAATAACTGAAATTAAATTCTAAATATAGACAAAAATGAGGACAACCGAACTTAAAAGTACGATCAGAACTGTCTTCCTTCATGTGTGGAAGCAGTTACTGCAGTTAGTAAGTTTAATCAGTACAGTTACAGTTTGAAATATCTAACTAATAGCTAAGAGCGTGATCTAAGACTTTGGTCTCCAATACACGCTGTACGGCGTTTACTGGATACCACCGGCTATCTTATTACCGCCAGCTTATTACGGAAGACCGAAAGTCCCATAGAATAAATGAAAAGTTTCTTTTGAATGAGATATTTGAAATTAAAAATCACACTCAATTTTCTCTTTTTATTTTCACCCCTTTAACTTATTAAAATAAATATTATAGAAGTTTTCAGGGACTTTCGGCCTTCGGTAATAACATAATCTTTCATTCTGCGTTTGAATTTTAAAAAATTACCAATTAGTTTTCACAGGATTCGAAATAAATTAATGCATGTAAAATACATTGGAGCCGAAATTTGCGCCTATCCCTAAGTGTTGGCGAAAATTGCTTTATCAATTTCTTTTTAAGAAAATCTCGTCGTTTGATTAAAGATGTCTACCCCACCGTTATCCAAGCTTTTATTTTTGCTATTTTTTATGTAAGTGCTTTATCTCCCTACTCCTAGAGGTTTGTTTGTAATTACATTAACTTATTTATAAATGTATCATACATATGATATAATATTATGTGCAATTTGAAAATATATTTTGTTCATAAAAATTGCATCTAATGTTCATTTTTTAAAAGCTGTTTTCCGATATTCAGGTTTTTAATTATGAGTGGACAGGCCTGGATCCCGCAAACCAGAAAAAGTTTATTCATAGCAAGCTGACAATTTGTAAATAGCTTAACGGTGTCTAGTCGGACAAACATTGATGTACGGGAACACTGGAAAAAGTGAAGTTTTAATTGTGGAACAGGTTACAGATTTCGAACGTCAGACTACGAAAATGTCCCATGTATTTTGTCGGACAGAACTTCCAATTGATTTGTTACCCTTTCATTACACTCTCATGCAAAAATCAGACTGCTATCTTGCTATCTGTCACCAACATAATTCCTGCCATTTGACATGTTCTACGTGTTGAACTTATTAAAATGCCTAACATATTTGTCGGACAGACATTTTTTCGTATATTCTATAAAGTTTGCTATTGAATGAACTTAGAAACAACCTGCTAGTATTCGCAATCATAAACGTGTCAGGGTGACAAGTTCCACAATTAAAATCACGTTCCACAATTAAAACTTCCCCTGTTCCCATATATCAAAGTTTTGTCCGAATAGACACCGATAAGCTATTAACAAATTTTTAGCTTGCTATTTAGGTATAAAAACGGCTAGAGTAAAGTGATGTCATGTCAG
This sequence comes from Diabrotica virgifera virgifera, assembly GCF_917563875.1. Classification (NCBI taxonomy): domain Eukaryota; kingdom Metazoa; phylum Arthropoda; class Insecta; order Coleoptera; family Chrysomelidae; genus Diabrotica; species Diabrotica virgifera. The sequence continues at coordinate 68,975,831 of NC_065447.1, read as the reverse complement.
TATGAAAAACGATAGGATTGATATTATTTTACTGTTTTAAATTAGTTTGTTTTTATATGTTGATTTATATTTAAGGTTTATTAAAAACCTTTGATAATATACAATGTGTTTTTATTGGGAGGGGGGCCGCATTCCAACTGGAACCAGGGTCCGCTGATCTATCAGTACGCTACTGTACCTACTTGTTCTTTATTTTATTGTCCTGCAACAGGGTAATTTCTAAAATTATCTTTGCACGATTCATATTGCCAATACGCAAATATATTGCAAATAATATCTCACGTGAAGCGCACTGACTTAACAATAGGGCCATACTAAGTCAACTGACCCACCATCTGAACAGACGAGTCTATTTGATTGTAGAGGAAGGATAATTAGGAGACTAGAAGGAACGCCTGTGTAATTTGCCAGGGAAAAATTATGTTCAATATTCTGAAACCGTAAGAGAAAAATCTTGACCACTGCCGGGTTAAATATATTTTTTATATATATCTGATTTTTGTACATTCTTGTGTGCTGAATCCAAATGTGTTTTAAGGTTTTTTATTTCACTTGTTGTGTTTGAGGAATGTTTCTTTGATTAAATAGTATAAAACATAAATATTCTATGATGAAAAATTACCAATCTCACCAAATTCTTGTATATCTTTCCGTTCAGCTCTTCTCCGATTTTTCGATTACAGAGTACGTACCCCGCTCATTGGCTTTCAGCTAAACCAACCAGCCTGTATCCTGTTGGCAATTTCTCGATCTAGTTTCTGATTTTCTGTTTTGTAGGAGCCAATGTATGTTACGGTTTTTTATGCAACCTCCACAATTCAATTATATATGCTTCAAAACCCCCTGGTTACGCCTATGCTAGTCCTTTAAAATAGTAAACATTTTCATCAAAACTTGCAATTTATTTCTCACTGTTATAGCCACTTTACACCATGCAAGTAATTGCGAAATTTATTGCACAATTTCTTGTAGCAATAGAAATTGCATCGTGTCATAGGCGAATTGCACAGAAAAGCTGCAACTTCTTGCAGCAATTTCTTGCTGCAAGTAGTTGCAGCTAAATAGAACATGTCCTATTTTTCATGCAATTTTTTCTGCAATTTGGTTATATTTTTAGTAACTTTTAAGGCTACACTGTTTGTTTTGACATTCTGTCATTGTAAATTTCAAACTAAACAATTTTTGACAAAACTAGAGGAACTTTTTACCAATTTCACGCTTCACAGATAACATTATTCTGGTGGATAACTTTAATTATGCAACATAGGGATTAAAGAAACTATTTTCTATTTCTTTTGTATTTAACAACTTGTTTCCTTTTGTAAATGAATAATGTCGTATTATAGGTATACTTGCATTAGGTATTAATTGATTTTGTTATACATAATACATATTATAATTTTCTCAAATTATAATCTAACATTTTTAATTTAATATATCTGATAACTCTACTCAAAAAATTACATTTTTAATTTATAAAAACAACATAACTTAAAATTTATGGTATGTCAAAGTTTCTGTCCATTTCATGTCAGTTTATGCAATTACTTGCACCGTGTAATCACTTTATTGCAGAAAGCTAGTTGCAACTTATTGCAGAAGTTCTTGCTGCAAGAACTTGTGCAATAAATTTCGCAATTACTTGCATCGTGTAAAGTACGCCTAAAACACTCCGTTGCATTGTGAATACAGAATTGCGGTGTAAAATATTTTTACAGAATATTATAATAAAGACAGTTGTTTAATATTTAATATTCCGATAACTAATCGAATAAAGGATTACAGATTACGGTAAATATTTATTAAACATATCTGATTACAAACTTTTGTACATGTTTGATTTTAGACCGTGACAAGTGCTCTGATCTGATTGACGTTGACAATGTGACCAATACACTGACACCTAAAGGTGTGTTCACACTATACACTAAATACCTTCCCCTTAAAGATCAAGTTTCACTGGGGGTTTAATAGATCGTCCAAAACGAGATCTTTGATAACCTGAAGTACCTGGGTCAGAGATTACTTGTTCATTTTTATTAACATCTATTGTCCTAAATAATAGATTGATATCATCTACAATATCATTATTACTTATAGGAATCTGATTATTCAAATATGTTTTTTGTTCAGGTATATACTGGTCGGGAAACAATTTGGGTTCCAACATAGCATCATAATTTGATTTTGTTAAAGATGGTTTTAATTGACTGCTGTTGCGCCTAATAACTTTATTATTACTTTCCTTACGTATCCAGTATGCTCTTGGTTCTCGAGCTTTCTCTAGAACAACTGCCTTATACCATATTTTATCTCTATTACTTTTAACTACTACTTTATCTCCCTTTTTATATTCTATTAAGGATTTAGGACTCGTTTTATCATAATGTATTTTCATCTTTTGTTTTTGTTCATTTAGATAATTGACAATATGCATTTGAATTTCTGGTTCTCATTTATTTTGGGTCACTGGAATTTGTGTTCGAAGTGTTCTACTTTGTAAAATTTGAGCTGGGGAGGCTTTTAAACTAATGATAGGGGTATTATTATATTCCAAGAGCAAGTCTCTAAAATCACTTTTTTCTGCTAAACTTTTCCGTAAAATTTGTTTTCCTAAGCTAACAGCCTTTTCAGACAAACCATTGCTCTGATGATGGTATGGTGTACAAGTAGAGACTGTGATATCCTTGTTCTTGTAATATTCCCTGCATTTTAATGATACAAAGGGTAAATTATCTGCGATTAAGTGCTGAGGGTAACCAAATTTTGTAAACGCATTCTGCATCGCATCTATAACAGATTCTGAAGTTTTATTTTGTAAAGGACATATTTCAATCCAATGAGAGAATGATCTATTAAGATTAGATATGCCTTTGCTCCAAATTCCAGTATGTCTGCTCCTATTTTATTAAAACGTAGTTTTGGGACTGAGTGGGGTAATAGGGGTTCCCTACGATTACTTGGCATGTACTTTTCACAAGTTCGACATTGTTTGATAAATAATGTAATGTCAGATGACATATTTGGCCAAAAAAATAACTGCCTAGCTTTATGTATAGTTTTATTAATGCCTAAATGCCCTTTATGTTTTAAATTTAAAATAAAAGACTTTAAACTATTTGGCACCACTATCTTGTCACCCATAAAAATCAGACCTGCTTCAACATATAAATCATTTTTCAGGACATAGTAAGGCTTGCACAATGGTGAAATACTATTTATTCTTGGCCAACCATTATAATAAAAATCTGAAATTTTCTTTAATATTTTATCATTGGCAGTTTCCCTTCTGAAATTTAATTTTCTCTCGTCAGACATAGGCGAATGTATTGATACAGTGTGTACCATTTCTAACATCTCAAGATCAAGTGTCTTGACTTTAAGACTAGCTCTGGATAACATGTCTGCAAAATGGACATATTTCCCAGGGACATAATATACATTTAAATTATACTTTAATAATTTTAATCTTAAACGTTGTAAACGTACAGACCCTATCTTACAAATCGGATTTTTCATTATCGAAATTATAGGCTTGTGGTCTGTCTGTATATCTACTGTTGCACGATAAATAAAATCATGAACTTTTTGTGTGTGAAAATATATTGAAAGCAGCTCCTTTTCAGTTTGACTATAGTTAATTTAATGGTCGTTCATTGTACGAGAAGCGCATGCTACTAATTTAAGAGTATTTTCGTGCTCCTGAAACATACAACACCCCAAACCATTTTTAGAGGCATCACACTGAATAACAATTTTTTTATTTGCGTCAAAAGAAACTAGAGCTGGTGCCTCATTAATAATTTTTTTTTAAATTTTCAAAAACTTGTTGGTGTTTTGGCAACCACTGCCATTCAATATTAGACTTTAATAATTCACATAAAGGACTCATGTATTCAGACATATTTGGGACATATCGTCTCACATAATTAAAAGAACCAATGATTCTTTGAAGTTCTGTTTTATTTTTAGGCGATTCTAATTTATTTAGGGACTCAATACGATCTGGATTTATTTGCATACCATTTTTTGAAAATATTTGACCCATAAATTTAACCTTTAATTGACAAAATTGAAATTTCTCTTTGTTAAATTTTGCGTTTACTTGTCTGGCCCTCGCTAGTACTTGTTTGACTGCCTTTTCATGCTCCAATTGAGTGGCTCCAGAAACGATCATATCATCATGACAAATTGTAACATTTTCAAGATCACCAAAATGTTTTTCAACTTCTTCTTCAAACAAGTCTTGTGAGTCTGAAAGTCCATAAGGTAACACCTTGTACCTATATACTCCAAAGGGGGTAGCGAAGCAACATTTCCAGGATGATTCTTCATCAAGCTGTAAATGATGATAACCTTCCGATAAGTCAAAGACTGTAACTATACTTTTACCACTTAATTTTAAACTTATTTCTTCAATACTTAAATTTGTACGGGGTTTTCTAATTATACTTTTATTTAAGTCTAATGGGTCTAAACATAACCTAATTTTTCCATTAGATTTCTCAACTAAGACAATTCTATTTATACTCGCTCTATAGTCAATTTGTTCAATTTTTTCTATGGCATTTCTTTTAACTAATCTGTTTAACTCGCTTTTAAAAGCATCACGTATGGCTAAAGGTATTTTAGTTGGGGGATGACTAACCGGTTCAAAATTTTTGTTAGTGGTTATATGGCATGTACCAGGGAAAACACCTGAACCTGAAAAAATATCCATATTTTTCTCTATAAAAGTTTGTTTGGTTATGTCTGATTGGAATTTATCAGTAGAAACAATATTAATTCTTTTTATTAAATTTAAATGCAAACAAGCTTGACCACCTATTAGAACCTGATTTGCCCCTTCCACGATCACAAAATCCTCAAAAATTTCCTTATTTTTAAATTTAGAGTTTAAATTTACTATACCTATCGGTTTGGCAACAGTACCTTCAAAAGCTTTTAAAATGTACTCTGTTGGCCTGACTCTAAATTGTTTGTTGACATATTTAAATATTTTTAAAGGAATTATATTTACGTCAGCACCCGTATCCAATTTAGTTTTTATTTTTCTCCCTTCAATCTCTAAAAACTCTTCCCAGATACTTCCTCTGCTAGAATTACAAGCTACAACGTTATTACTTAAGTTTACATTATCTACAAAAATTTCACTTGAACTGTCGCCATCTTCATGTTCAACATTTTTAACATTTTTTACCCTACATGATTTTGAAAAATGATTTAGAATACCACATTTATTGCAAGCTTTTCCATAAGCTGGACATTTGCGGGGGCCGTGCTGAGTCTGGCACCTTTTACAGCGAAACGTCTCAGTAGATTTTGAAATTTTCTCATGACCTTGCTTTAAATTTTTGTTACATTTTAAAAATTTTGTACTTACAGTTTTTTTATTTCTTATTTCATTTACTTCAAAACCTGTTTCATTGCTTCCTGTACTCTGAAATTGTAAATTTTGACTTTTACTTTGCTCACTTGTTCTGCAAAAACTTATGGCCTTTTCCAGTGTTAGTTTATCTATCCTAAGAAGGGCTTCTCTAGTTGTTGTATCTCTGATACCCATTACAATTTTATCACGGAGTGCCTTATCTTCTGCCGTCTCATCTGGATCATTACGATTGTAGTTGCATGTTCTTACCAAGTGTCTGCAATCTGTTAGGAAATGTTCGAATACTTCACCCTCTTTCTGGGTCCTCTTTAAAAAATTATAACGTTCAAAACATTCGTTCATTCTCGGATTCACATACTTCGATATCGTTTCTATCATATAATCATATTTATCAGCCTGGTCATCTGGAATCTTAAATGTTGTCATAATACGGGCTGACTCGGTTCCCATTATGTTTCTCAATAGGGACAGTTTTACCCTATCTGTTGACTCATGCTGCCCTATAGCTATCAAGTAGTCTTCGAAAGCCGTGTACCAAAACTTCCACTCTGTAGCAGCATTCTGCCCTTGCAAGTCAAAATCGGGGGGAAGTTTTACAGACCCCAGGCCTAAATTTGTTGCCATTTTTCTGGTTATTTGAATTTATAACCTAACCTCTATTCAAGCACTGTTAAATTTCAGTTCTCTGTCACAATCCTTCTTGAAATATTCTTTTACTTTCGCAGCGCCATGTTTAATATTTAATATTCCGATAACTAATCGAATAAAGGATTACAGATTACGGTAAATATTTATTAAACATATCTGATTACAAACTTTTGTACATGTTTTATTTTAGACCGTGACAAGTGCTCTGATCTGATTGACGTTGACAATGGGTGCGTTCACCAGACCAGTGCGCTACGTCAGCGCTCTGAAACTGTTTAAGATTTTTCGGGTGAACGTCATGTCAATTTAGCCTAAACTTCAACGTGTTGACGAAGCGGTCGCCATTTTATTGAACGTAGTATTTGTATCGCTTCAATATTGAACGTGTTTAAGAAATATATTGTAATGGCGCGATTATTTGAAAATATTTATTTTACAATGGTTTAATTATAAAGTAATTGAAACTTAGGAGATACATACCTAATTGTACATGCTCACGAAATTGTAAATCTGTGTATTAAGGAACAATATTTTCAACATAATTCATATTTACGTGATAATTATTATTTATTTATGGTGGGTCATCCAATGGTTCTGCTCTGCCAAGTCCAGCACAGCCAGCAGCACCAAAAAAATTATTTCTTGTTCATTTCATTATCAAATATCAATAAAGGTAGTATATTATCCATTTTTGAATTAAATTTGTTTAAGATACGTCAAATTTATCGTTGAACGATAAGTATAATAAATCAACAAAAACTACGAATCTCGTTTTAGGTTAGGTTCATACATAGAACAGGTGGGAACACAAAAGAAAAACCAACTATGAAAGTGTCAAACGGAAAAATACCATTCACCAGACTAAACGTAGTTTTAAAGCGCTGCAACATAGATGTTTAGTTGAAACTTAAACCGATTATTTCTGGTGAACGCAGCCAATGTGACCAATACACTGACACCTAAAGGTGTGTTCACACTATACACTAAACAACAGTTAGTTTATTAATTGCATTCTTATTGATAATTATTTAAAAAAAAACAATAATAAACAGAAGTTAGGTATCCTCCTTTTGCGATTGTCAGATTCCGTGAATGGCTCTGTAACTATTTGTAGGTTATTATTAAACATATTTTACGGATGTTTGAGATCGTCGTAATGGTTGTGTTATCCTTCTTTTACTCACGTTTTTGGACATCGGTTCTTGTCATATGACTAAATCAATTAATGGTTCCGTGTTTCGATGTGTCGTTCTGGGTTATGGCTGGAATGACAATAAGAGACAGATGGTTGACATCCTGTTTTTAACCTTTAACTACCCGCGCATCCAGTTATAACATAACTACACGCGTGGCGTACTTTATACGTCACAAGAAAATACACTTAAAAACAGCGGATTTGTTTTTTTTTTTAATACACTTAGCTGTTTGTATAAACCTTATTCGGCATCAGTGAATACTTGGAGTTCCTTCTCAGTAAGCCAATTGGGATTTATAACTGGAATCATGGAATAACTGAATTCTATGATAAATAAAATTACTAATTGATTTTTTACAGAAGAAAAAGTATTGTTTATAAAGAAAAATATACTTTGTGCCATATTGACTAAAAAACAATTGAAATATGTACTTATATTACTACTTATATTAATATAATCGTGGCGTATATTGTCCACCACCGGAAATAAGAAATAATAAACTGTAAATTACGATCTTCCCAGAACGCCGATTATAATGAAACTAAGACCAAATTGTAAAGCACACTCCATTGATAGGTTAGAGAGATAAACATGGTCAAAAATAAAATTTTTAAATATATTTGCAGTAGAGTTCTTATATCTGGCGTACAAAATACGCCAGCGCGTGTAGTTAAAAGTTAATTCCTGATTGATATTTCGGTCGGAAAAAGAGTTTTCCAGAACCCAAGTCCATCAGCAAAATTATGGTCTGGTTTTATGAAAAACCATCGTATAATTAGGCGTAGGCTAAACACGAATATGTAGACCATAATATTTGTGTAGACTGATGGAAATTTAGACCTAGTCACAGGACATTACCTCTACGGGTAAGCATGTTAAATACATTTTCTTTATAAGTATCACGTTGATAATATAATCAATGGCTTTGGTCGTTACTGTACGCTTGGACTAATGTCTTTCCTAGTCTTTTCCACCATTAGCGGTGTCTGAGGAAAGACACATCTGTTGAGGAAAAAAACAATTCTCTGTTGGCCACCTAACAACTTAGGTAAATATTTTTAAAAGCTCTTATTAGGCTTAGAGTCTCTTGTGTTTCTGCCCTCTAGTTCCTACTGACAATTTTGTTTTCTATCCTTGGTAGGCCAACTTCTTGAGGACTCAGCTAGTGGCCCTCTAGCAACCACCATCTAGAGCTAGTAACCAGCTAGTAGCTAGCACCTTTAATAGGAACCAGAGTCATCAAAACTAGAGTATACCCCTACTAGACCGTAAGCAAGAAGAGGATGTCACTAAACATATAACCTCTATTTTTATATATACTATATACTACTATATATCCCACACTGTATCATATCTACTACTTTATTTATCTAACTTAAAAGCTATCAACAGAATGAACTAGACGTCCCCTTCTGTAGGTTCGTTGTAAGCCAGAGTATAGCTATACGAGGGTACTAACTATAAACAGAGTGAATACAGGGTATATTTACTGTATAGATGCATTCCAAAGGTAGACACCAAGTAGGTATTACAGGGTAATAACAACATTAATATAGTATGTTTACTATGAATAACTGATTCTTGCTTAAGTATTTTTGTCTCTTCAGGGTGTATTGTATATTTATATTTTCCATATTGCAAGGTATAAAAGGTGTATACATGTAATAAGGTAGGGTATTTTTAAGACTTAACCCACCTTATAGTTAATAGTTTCAATGGTCAATATATTTTCTCATATTTTGCTTCATTTTTCTGTTTTTGTTTTATGTTCAATAAATGTTTCTAGTTATAGGTTGTTCTAATGCTCAGAATTAACCAGGATACCCCTCTGTGAACCAACTGTAAATCCCTGAGATGAGATAAAGAGAGATTAACTGAATTGTGTATTTTATATTATAAAATATATTAATATTCATAGCTAAATAGATAAATTAGTTTTTTATTTTGTTTATTGTTTATTCAGTATCACCTCTCGATCTTTATTTTTCTGTAACATGTATTTCAATTGTCCTACTCGTCCTAATTGTTCTCCAAACAATGCAGTTTCCCACCATATGTGTTCTTACCAACCACATATTATACTCCCTTTTGTCCTCCCTCTTCAATAGCCATTCTCCGACCCTCCAACTTTTCATTCAAAATTTTTTGCTCTCCTCCACTAACACGATATTTTCAGCAGAGAGCCCAAGGAGCCTCACTTCCTTTTTTGTCAATACATCCATAACAATAATCAAAACGCAGGACTTGGTAAATAGCCTTAACTCAATAACGCCTACGGGTACCGTATGGAGCCAACAAATTGCGTACTAGTTCAGAGAAATAAGGAAAAACAATATCGTCTTGGTGACACAACCCACTCCAGGCCAAACCAAATTTTTTGAGTAGTATGGATATCTAAAATAATAACCTATATGTTTCCTGCAGCCGATTTTGATGATATACATAGTTATAAACAAATGAAGATCAAAAAGCCGTAAATTTTCACTTTTTTCGTCTATAACCAAAAAGTTAAGTATTTTAAACAAATTTGAGAGTGAGAAACTCATATATCGTATAAAAAACTTCAATATGGAGTTCGCTGAATATGTCTATCCTTATTGGTTGCTTAGAAAATTGCAAAATAAATCATAAATTTTGAGTTTTTATAAATATTCATAACTTATGTAAAAATTAACTTAGAAAGTTCTTAATACACGAATTGCTGAGACTTGTGGTCCTTAAATTATATTTTAAATTTCAAAGCAATTGGTCAAATAGTTTAAAAGATATTTAATTTGTTTATCGCAAATTATTTTTTTTGCAACGCTATAAGTCAGAAAATGGTGAAGTTACACTAATACTTTGGATAGTTTATGAAAGAAGAAGATTTATACTATTAATTTAATTTAAAAAAAAATGACAAGAAGTAATTCTAAATACTGCAAAATTATTTTGCAAAAACATGTGAATTAAAAAAAGGGGGAACTAACTTCGTCCCTAATTGTCCTAGGACAATTGTTTTTCTTTCTAAATGTGTATAAAAATTCAGTCTTTCCAAATCTGAAAAAATAATTTTTCTACGGGTAATGGTTAAAAAGGTATTCTAATTGTTTATAAATAAGCAAAAAATCGACGTGTTTTTGCAAAATAATTTTACGCTGTTTAAAATTACTTTTTGTCATTTTTTTTTTAATTAAGTCAGTAGTATAAGTTTTCTTCTTCCATAAACTGTCAGAAGTCTTACTGTGACCTCATAATTTTCTGACTTACAGTGTTGCAAAAAAAATGAATTTGGGATAAACAAATTAAATAACTTTTAAACTATTTGACCAATTGCTTTGAAATTTAAAATATAGTTTAAGCCCCACAAGTCTCAGAAACTCGTGCAATAAGAAGGTTCTAAGTTAATTTTTACATAAGTTATGAATATTTACAAAAACTCAAAATTTATGATTTATTTTGCAATTTTCTAAGCAACCAATAAGGATAGACATATTCAGCTAACGCAATATTGAAATTTTTTAGACGATTTATGAGTTTCTTACTCTCAAATTTGTTTAAAATGCTTAACTTTTTGGTTGTAGACGAAAAAAGCGAAAATTTACCGTTTATTGATCTTCATTTCATTCATCAAATTTAGCAGAGAGATTCGGCCTATTTGTAGTTCAAGGTTACCTCTTCTTGAATGAACAACCCAAATTTAGTTTTATACTTATTTTCCAGTGTAATAAATTTTTGAATTTACGGTTGGTTTTGTTTGTGCTAAAATATGGACATTCGTTTAATGTAAGTGTTTTATTTATTATTTTTTGCAGTATTATCCCTGTTTTTGTTTTTAAAAGATGTTCTACAAACTTTAATAAATAAGTTGTACAGGTTTTCATAATACTTCAACTTTTGGTTTTTTCGCAAATAGGCCAAAAATATGGGTGTTCCCAAATGGAACCGTTAGGCGGTTTGCTGGATATGTTGTTTTCACTATTCTTTTTTACTTTTCTTATTTTTAGAGGAATTTATTTGAAAAAAGATATTGATATAGCTTTTGAGGAAAACGAAAGTAATAATGATGTTTCTGCCGTTTACATAGAATCTCCAGATACTAACATTTTGACAGACCAAGATTCGGCAGACGAAAATGATGGGGGTCTTATTGATAATCGAAATCGGAGCCAGCTGTCTTCAGGCCCGGAGATTCGATTTTTGAAGGATAATAAAATCGAAGGTACTGCTGAAGACACGATCGTAGAAGAAACCACTTTGATCCACCCCGTACTAGCAGGGCAATTCCATCTGCGCCAACTGATGGAGGTCTAAATATGTTCACGCTGTAGATTTTTGCAAAGAAAGGGATTTGGTTTCTACAGTGTATGGTTTTCTACAGTCTGATTACTGACAGTATGCTGGTTCAAGCCCTTCAAAACTTTTTAGATTACAGCAACTAGACCTGTTAAAAGGTTTTCAAGACAGGAGAAAAAAACATTGTTGTTTTGAGGCCAAAAGTATTGTTTCCAAAATACAATAATGATATAGGTGCTACTGATTTGATGGATAGCGATGTATCCTGTTATCGAATTGGAATCCGTTTTAAAAAAAATTATATGTATTGGCCTATTTTAACATACGTAGTGGACGAGAACATTAAAAATGCATGCAAGTTGTATAGAAAATCTAGTCGTAACATTACCCAATTGCAATTTACACGGGATATTATCCAAATGTATCCAATAATATATAAAATCCCACCGAAAACACCAGGAAGAGTGTCCGCAGCTGCAAGAAGAGACTCTCGAATTGGAGATATTCGGTACGAGGGATTAAATCATTTTTGTGGTTTCTGTACCAGAAAACAAAAGATGAAGATGCGCACGCATTGAATTTTTAAGCCGAGTGAGAACAATGTGTTGCAAATATGATGTGGCCCTTTGTATTGACTGCTTCGCAATTTTCATACCAAGTAACCTTTAACGAACATCTACCGGGTTCGCGCCTAGTGGTCCCATATGGGAACAGCTTTTTCTCAATATTTGTTTTATTTACAAAAAAAATTTTGTTACGTTTAGTACAGAATATTGTTACATATAACGGTTTTTAATCAATTTTTTCGAGAACAATTTTTTTTTCTCGTCGTTAATGGGTTAATGGAAATATCCTTTGGGAGCCTTACATACTTCTCGTATTCTTTCTTCTTCGTTTTCTGTGTCGTGTGCCTCCAGTAAGTTGTCGTTCCGTCGTTTTCCTGGTCTTCCCACAGATCGTCTTCCTATTGGGGAACCAGCTCTCGTCATCCTTACTACTCAATTTGTTGTAATTCGGCTCATGTGGTCGTTTCATTCTACATTTATGTTTCCTATCCAGTTATTAATGTTGTTCACCTAGCATATCCCTCGTACATCTGCATTTCTAGCTGTGTGACATAGTGTCTTTCCATCGATTTTTCGAAGGGTTTTCATCTTTGCTGTTTCTAGCATCTTTTTGTCCTCTTCGTATCAGTTCGTGTTTCTGCCGCATATGTTATTATTGGTCTGATGTCATATTGTTTCATTCAGGTGGCCAACCATTGCGGCAAATATTGTTTTTACTCAATCTAAATAGTTTTGAAAAAAGACTAAGTTGTCAATCTAATGGCATATTAAACAACATAATGTTACTCTACATTCCACCAGACTGAAAACAATGGGAAACTTCTCTGGGAACTGAAAATAGTTATTCATTTTTCAAATAGTCTTGCTTCTGAAATGCATGGAAGTTGTTGGCACAGATGCCTGCTTTACTTTAGGAAACAAGATACGTTGCTTTATGCACCCTTAAGATTCATGCAGAGGTGGTAGAAGTCTCTTCTCACTAGATTTAATTGCCCTCCTTACAAACCAGTTCTTTCTCTACCAATGTTGATTCGTTGCCTGCTGTACCATTTGCACAAGAAACGACGTAATTTGGAAACGCCCCTTACTTACCCAGGGGCAACAAAATTTTACTTCCTGAATTTTAATAAGTATAGCAAAAGCTGTATAATATTTTTTAAAACTAGTTTTCTAAATTATATGCTATTTTAATTGACTACGAGTTAGAAGTATGTAGATACAGTTTCCCATGACTCACCCGATATTTGGTTCTTTGGTTCCACCATTAAAAAAAATTATTACCTCCCTCATGAGACTTTTTTATGTCGGACAATATTACCAGTTAATTGTTAATCCTCCAAAAATCAGCTGTGAGGGTATAAATTTTATGACTCCTTATAATGCGTGCGCCACCCCCTATGGGGAATAGAATAGAACAGAATTAGTACGTTCTTTGACGGTAAAATATTGCAAAACCTCTAAATTTGAAAGAACTACTTGGACTGACATGAAATTTGGCACACATATAGCTAATAAGTCAAAAAAAAAGTGATATTGTGCCGATGTGTGATTTTGCCCTAGGGGTGAGTTTTACCCCCTTTTGTGGGTGAAAAATATATGTTCGAAATAAGTCCGGAAATGGATAAAATGCCTAATTCTAAGCAACTTTTTTTCTATAAGTTTTTTCACCAAGTTAATACTTTTCGAGTTATTTGCGAGTGAATATGTTAATTTTTCTACAAAATAACTACGTTTTCAAACAGTTTTTCGCAAATAACTCAAAAAGTAAGTATTTGGTGGAAAAAAATTCGTATTAAAAATATAGCACGTAAAAAAGTGAAAAACTTGGTGTACATCTTAGGTCACTGTATTTAGTAGAAGCAGAGTTATAGCTAAGGAAAAATAGGTTCATATTCGTCAAATTCCAAATCGTATATTTTAATGTGCCATAACCAAAAAACGAAGCACTTTTTTGAGGAAAACTCATTCTAACTTTTTTAAAGTGTTTAAAAAATGCTTATTATTGTTTTTTAAAAAAAATTTTAGCATCAAAAGTAAACAAGTTACGCTCAAAATAAAGTTGGTCCCTTTTTTTTGGTTAGAAAAAAGAAATCGGGAAAATCACCTCCTAATTAGAATTTCAAATGAACTTAATTTTTATAACTTCACAAGTTTTTTACTCGTGTATGTATTGATCATACGATCTGTAAGTTTTATCGGTTTAAAGTTCTTATTTTTGAAAGAGCTGTAGTTAAAATGGCTTGAACGAGTCACTTATCACGAGTGTATGCAAATTTAGAAACACCGAATCTTGACCAATTTTTGTCTTACAGAAAAACAAAACAATACAAAATATTCAGAAAAGCAAAGCCGACTTTCTTTATTGTTCAAGACATTTGCTATCTTTGACAATTTTTAAGTTATTTTGAAAAAAAAAGCATTTTTTTCAAAATTAAAATTTTTAAAATTTTAATTTAAAACCAAATTTGTTCAAAAATAAGCATTTTGAATCGATGAAACATAGAGATCATATAAACACAACATAAGTAAAGTAACTTGTGAAGCGGTAACGATTATTTTCATTTAAGTTGCTAATTAAGGGGTGATCTTCCTGATTTTTTTTTGCCAAAACAAAAGGGACCAACTTTATTTTGAGTAGCTTGCTTACATTTGATGCTACAAATTTTTTTTTATAAAAACAAAAATAAAGATTTTTTTAAACACTATAAAAAAGTTGTAATGTGTTTTCCCCAATAATGCTTCATTATTTGGATATTTCACATTGAATTATTCTAGTTGGAATTTTTCGAATATAAACCTATTTTTCATTAGCTATAACTCTGCCTTTGCTAGGTATAGGGACCTCATATATACACCATTTTTTTCACTTTTTTATAGGCTATAATTTTGCTAAGAATATTTTTTTCGACAAAATGCTTACGTTTTGAGTTATTTGCGAAAAACCGTCTAAAAACGTGGTTATTTTGTTAAAAAATGAATATATTCACTTGCAAATAACTCAAAAAGTATTGACTTGGTGAAAAAACCCTATAGAACAAAAGTTGCTTAAAATTAGTCAGTTTATCCATTTGGGAACTTATCTTGAACATATATTTTTTCACCGCCGAGATGGGGTGAAACTCACCCCCAGGGCAAAAGCACACATCGGCAACATATCACTTTTTTTCTATGACATGTTAGCTATGCGTATGCCAAATTTCATGTCAATCCAAGCGGTTCTTTCAAATTTACAGCAAAAACCGTGAAAGGATGGACTAAATAGAAATATGCTTTATTGTCACTGAAAATTATACAATCTTATGGACAGAGTCAAAAAAAATAATAACAAATACAATTTTCGAAAATTAGATAAATCGTCAATATAAAAACACAAGTTAATAAAGTAAAGCAAAAAACAAACCCAATATGGAAAATTACTATAAATTGCAAATTGAACATACAACATAATAAAATACAAACATAGGAACTGATAAGTTTAAGCAGCTGCATGTGACACCCAAATATAGAACGCATAATAGTATATTATGCAACGAGCATTTAATGATGGGCATTATGAAACGAGTATGAGGGATACAAAACGAGCCGCCTAGCGGCGAGTTTCGTATAGAGTACGTGGTTCATAATGACAATTAAATGCAAGTTCTATATACGATTTTTTCTATGATCATTCACAACAAAAAATATATTCAAATTTATTGATTTTGTAACGCAAATAAATTAAGTACTTTGTCAGTTTGTTAGAGAGATCACATTTGAGTAAAATCGGTTTTTGTTTAAATGTCTAGCCGTTGAAAACTATTTAGAATTTTTTTTTGTTTTCTACTTTATATATACATATAATAAATATCATAGAATTCATATTTATACATAAGATTGGCAAAATATTTATATTATTTAGTCTAAAAACTCATGTTACTGCGTTGTTTCTAAGTATACTACATAAATTAACTTCTTCCTCCTTAGGAAGAATGCAGTACTGCGTTTTCGCTAAGCATTTTCTTATTTTATAATACAGTTGACTCGCTCTATAACGAACAGGGTTATTACGAGGTTTCGCTTATAACGAGGTACACTAGATATCCCATGAAATTCCTATTGAACTGAACACCTCTATAACGAGGCATATTTGGATCTAACGAGGAAAAATGAAATCGTAAAATATGTATCTTTATTATTCTTTATCTATTTTTAGCACTGTAATGGCTATAAGTAAGTACCCCAACTAGGTACCTGTATACATAAATTCCCAACATCTGTGCGGTTATCGAGGGTAGTGCTTTAATAAAAATCCACCGCCTACCTATAATAAACTTCTTCCTTTTCTGTTTATCTATTGGCCGATACCGAATATTGTAAAAAAATTTATAATTTATGATGGCGAAGCCTTATTGTCGAGGAAACCATATTTAGCATCTTATATTGCTCCGAATGGCATCACTATAGAAAGTTAATATTTTAGACAACTATATACGTATGCACAATATTACTGTTGTCTGATATAACGAGATCCGCGTATAACGAGGTAATTAGTCTACCATTTCAGTTCTCGTTATAGACGGAGTCTACTGTATAATAAATACAATATAACGATGAAAAAGGAGAATAAAAACATTTTTTATAAAAGTGTATCATGAAAATGGACAAAAAGTGCTGGAAATAATTTTTTAATTAATAAGTTTGCCGCTAAGGGGCGTTTCTTGCATTTTAAAATTAAAAACATTCCAGAAACGATTACCATTTATGACCAAGTTTATTTTTAATTATTAATTATTAGACATTGATTTAACTATGTACCACATTTTTTATTTGGAAATTCTACGACCTACGGCCGACCAAAATTCGTATTTCGAACAAACTTTATAAAATTTGCGCTGTTTAAAATGCCTGATGTAACGTAATTACACAATGTCGCATCAACAACAATATACATACACATAGTAAACTCCGCTATACCTCAGATAACTCCACATTTAGTGGAAGTATTTGTCTCACTTAGTAGTACCGCATTGTTTTTAGAACCACACATTATTTCTTGATAACCAACAACTCAAACATATGTGTTTAGATTTTCTGTTGATAAAGAAAAAAAATAGCCTTCTGCAGTATTAACTTTGTTCTATTTGACATATTTAAAAAATTATATCAAACAACCGTTCTCGTTGAAAAATGGCAACAAACTAACCTTATTAAAAATTTTACACATGCTGTAATAATCTGTCAAAGGCTTAGGCAGAACGCCGCATTTAGTGTCTGCTTAGGATAAACGCGGCAAGTGACCTTTAAATACGGCGTTTTTTCTAAGTATTTTTCAGATGACGCATATATTCTAAGTATCCATGAACATTTTTGTAGATACGGCATAAAATGCGTTGTGTTTAATGTATTTTGGCTTAACTTGCGTCATTTTTAGTAAGCAAATAAGATATATATGCACATTTGGGTTAGAAAAATGTATAAATCTAATTTTTTCAGATTTTTGTAGATACGGCGTTTTTGCTAAGCACGGCAGTATTGAGAACTGTCAAAGCATATGTATTTGAATCGGCATGGGTCACTACGCGTGTGCCACCTTCATCGCTAATGCCATATTGCGATTCTATTGGTTAAAAATCTGTATCGTAATGAAAATCTGTATCATAATAAAGTTCATTATGATACAGGTAGTGAAATCATAATTTTGATATATTGTATGAGAATAGAAAAAAGAATTTTGAAATCGACATTTTTAGAGGTATAATTATTTCTCTAGCGGATTTAAACTCGTATAAATCAAAGAAAATATATAAAATGGTATAATATAATACTTATATATTATAATAATTAACTTATAAAATATGAATTTTAATTATATTAACTCTTACTCATTTATTAAAAAAAAATTAAAAAAGATACGATACAGACGGGTTTCGAACTCAGGATCTTTCGATCTCCAGTCTACCACTCAGCCACTGAGCTACCACGTATCGATTCGTTAACGTACTTTATGGTAGGGGAGCAAAGTATGCTAAATTTGCAGTCACTCGAGCTTTATGGGGACCTATTGGGTTGTGAAGAGTAGGTCCTAAAACCAAAAAAAGTTAAGTAAATTTTTCCATTTTAGTGGGCGCTTGCCATTTTTTAAATTAATTTTCCATTTCCAACAATCGTTTATTCCGATTTTAACGCCATCTATGCACAATTCGAAAAAATGTTTCGAATAAAACTTACTTATTTTTTCGTAAGGAATCCAAATCTGCAATAAAAAATGGGGGCTCCTATTTAAGATTTTAAAGTAACCCTCCACCCCACCTTTATGGGGGGGTCGTCTTTGGTGCCATTCGATAGGTTTTTCAAAAATATTAAATAACTGTATTTTACAGTTTTTCGATCTGATGTTCATTTCGCGAAATATCGCGGGATTCGTAATTAAAATAATAAATTTACCCCCCACCCTTCTCCGTGGGAAGTAGTGTTTGGTATCATTCGATAGATTTTTAAAAAATATTGAGAACATATTTTTAGTTTTTCGATCCGTCATTCATTTCGCGAAATATTCGCTTTTTTCTTTTGAAATTTTGGGACTCCACCATTTCCTTACGCCCGGTTCAAATCGTCAGATTTTTGAAATATACACTCTTTTGCACGTACTTATCTTACTTTATCTTAATCTGACAATTTCGACTTTTTTTAAGTATAGATTTTCTATTCGGGCCGCCCTTAACGAACTCCCCTGTGTTAAGAGTCAATATAATGGTAAAGGTACATCTATAGGATACCAGGTTTCTCCCCATATGATAATCTGACGCGCTCGAGTAACTGCAAAAATCCCCGCTTGGGCTCCCCCACCATTAAAATGGTATTTAAATGACATTTAAATTATAATATAATATTATAATTAAATTAAAATTATAATATAATATTTAAATCAGTCACATTTTTGAAAATAGTATATAATAGCATATAATAAATAAATAGAATATAATGTCGATCGGATAACTCAGTGCGACTAGCGGCTGACCCACACTTCACTTCGCCTTGAGGTATGTGAGTTCAAGCCCAGCCCAGGCCATCGGAAAACAAAAAGGCTAACGCGTCAGTAAAAAATTCTAAATATAAATCTGGCGCTTAGACTGGAATATGCGGGCATCTGATCGACCTCTGAGGGAGCAGTACGGCAAGGGATAAGGGCTTGCGGCTCGGTGATACTCCCCCATAGATCCCTACCGAAGGGCGTTGACGCCTAAGAACGGTATATACATATAATAGCAATAATATTGCATTATTAGCTAGTTTTGATCTATTTTGAAAATTTCATGTGCCTAGGAAGCATAGAACTATGTTTAAAATGGATTACAAAATTTGTGGAGATAATGACAAAGACCAAGCCAAGTATATTTTATAAAAACGTTTTAAAATACTTACAACTTAATGGCAATATTTTCCGACAAATGTTTAAGGGTACTTACTCCAGTTGTCGGACGCACCGAAGTTTAAAAACCTCTATATTTACGAAACGCACCCCTCCCGAAAGATATTCCGAAATAGAAAAGTTGTCGGACTCGACATAAATAAATGAATAAAAAAATTCACATGAGGGAGCTAATAAACTTTTTTAAAAGTGGGCCCAAGGACTATCAATTGTCAACTTTAAATTAAAACGAAACTATTGTCAATATGTTAATATAGTTATTTGTTTCTCTTTAAATAAACACAAAACCCATTGAAACTGTTTAAATACAACATAATTAATTTAGAATGTTAATGAAATCACATTTATATCTGGTAACGTTTTATGCTAACACCACAGAACATTTTAAATCTGTTTACACGTTTCATATCCATAAAATTAATGCCCAAAACCATCCTTGCTTTAAACTCACTGGCGAGTGCCTCATTCGCGATAAATATTTATGAATTTGAAAAAAAAAATATGTAACATATTTAATTTCGTTGTTTTTACATTTTTACATTTATGTTCGAAATTAGAATTTAGTTATTCTACAGAATGATACTCTGGGCAAATTAGAAAAAAAAACAAGGAACAGTTATTTACGAGCTATTTTATTGCTGGAATCGAATCTTAAGAGGACACATCAGCGCGTCACCAATATTAATTCGGAAGATTATCACACCCTTTTTCGAAAGTTCTGAGAAACTTTGGCAACAGTGCGTTGGCAGTATTTGACATTATCTAAGATGAAGGCCCAATATTGTGGCAATATACTCATAAGTGCGCTAAATTGAAGTAATAGAAACAATTTTATCATTACTAAATAAATATTTATAAAAATAAACCAAAATGGGTGAATTTTTTTTTTGAAAAAATCCTCCTAAAACTTTATATACCTACTCGCATTAGAATTTGAATTATTTTTACGTAAAATATAAGGTTTTTCTAGCATCAGTTTCAAACGGTTTGAAACCATCAGCGAATAGTGGACCAGCGCGAGTAGAGGAGATAGCACTGGTGACTGTATTATGTTCTCTCACTGACCAACTGTTTGCTGACGGTTTCTGACTAGTTTGACTGTTTGCTAGAACACACCTATTCTTACCTATAGTAAAACTCATTACTGTATTATGTAAGAATAATTAAGAATATGTAATTTATTTTTTCAAGTAGTCAGAAAACTTAGTTCTATTACACAAAAATATCATCATCATCAGTAGCTCGACAACCCTTTTTGGGTCCTGGCTTGTTCTAGGATTTTCCTCCATTCTGTTCTGTTCCTTGCTTTGTTCTTCCAGTGGGTAATCTTAAGTGTTTTCAGATCTTGTTCCACTTGTTCCATGTATCTAAGTTTGGGTCTTCCCCTTGACCTTCTCCCTACTGGTGCTTGCCTCATTATATGCTTTGGTGTTTCGGTCTCCAATATCCGTTCAACAAGGCCCATCCAGCGCAGACGTCAGATTTTTATGGATGTTATGACGTCGGGTTCTTCTCTAAATTATATCTTCTGCGCCATACGTCATTTTCTTTCACCCCCTTATATATGTGTCTGAGGATTTTTTTTTCAAACGTACCTAATAAGTTCTCATCGCTTTTCGACAGTGTCCATGTCTCTGATCCATATATAAGGACCGAATTTATCAGGGATTTGTATATTTTGCCTTTGGTTTTTCTCGTGATGTTGTTAGATCTTAGATGTTTAATTAGTCCATTATATGTTTTATTAGCAATATGTATTCTTCTCTTGACTTCTTCGCTGACATTGTCATCTGCGGTGACTAGTGAACCTAGAATACAAAAATATAATAAACTAATTATAAACAAACACTACTTCTCTATGGATCATCACTAACGAAGTCCAATATCTTGGAAAATAATACACTAAGCAATGAACAGATACCGATATAGATAACAGGACAGATAAGAGAATCGTGATATTACACTTGGAAAACCGACGCAGGTTTGTCAAAATGACAGTGACCATTTCTCTATGTTGACTTATTATATCAGTTATATTATATCAGTTATTAGTATAATACGTTCGATTTATTCTTTTTCTTCTTCTTTTTATATAGACATGACTCTGTCTGTTTTTTCAATGTGCCTCTAGTAAGTTGTCGTTCCACCGTTTTCGTGGTCTTCCCACTGATCGTCGTCCTATTGGGGAACCGTCTCTCGCTGTCCTGACTACCCTATTTGTTGTCATTCGGCTTATGTTGTCATTCCATTCTATTCTTCTGTTTCTTACCCAGTTGTTAATGTTATCCACCTTGCATCTCCGTCGTATATCTGTACTTCTAGCTCTGTCCCATAGAGTCTTACCATCGATTTTTCGAAGGGTTTTCATATCCGCTGTTTCGAGCAATCTTTTGGTCCTCTCTGTGTCGGGTCGTGTTTCTGCCGCGTATGTCACTATTGGTCTGATGACTGTTTTGTAAATTCTGCCTTTCATTTCTTTTCCGATATTTGGATTTCTCCATATTGTGTCACTCAGGCAACCTGCGGCCCTGTTTGCTCTATTCACTTGATCTTCCACTTCTGTTTCGGGTCTTCCGTAGCTAGATACTGTGATGCCTAAGTATTTAAACTCCATCACTTGTTCTATTATCTGACCTACCAGCTCCAAATTACATCTTATTGGATCTGCTGTTATAACCATGCATTTTGTCTTTTTTGAGGAAATTAACATGTTAAATTTTCTGGCGATTATGTTGAATTGGTGCAGCATACGTTGTAAATCATCTTCACTTTGAGAGATTAGTATTGCATCGTCCGCATAGCAGATTATTTTAAATTGTTTTTCTCGCATTTGGTATCCTTTTTTAGTTCTTAATTTTTTTATTATTTCGTCCATGATCAGGTTGAACAATAAAGGACTCAAGGAATCCCCCTGTCTTATCCCATTGCCGGCTTCAATTGGGTCAGTTAGTTCATCTTCCACTTTTACTTTTATTGTGTTGTTCTGGTAGATGTTTTCTATCGTTTTAATTATTTCCAGAGGTTCCTCTCTCGAGTATAACAAGTGGATAACGTCCTTTAATGTGACCCTGTCAAATGCTTTCTTAAGGTCCACGAAACATAAATATGCAGGTTTGTTGTATTACAACGATTTCTCTTGAACTTGCCTCAATATAAAGTATAGCGTCAGTGCATGACCTTCCCTACCTAAAACCTTGTTGTTCTTCTGCTAATGTTATAATTTCATTCAATTCGTTTGTTATCACTTTGGTTGTTAATTTTAATGTTGTGTTTAATAAGTTAATTCCTCTGTAATTCTATGGGTCCGATTTCTCGAGGTATTAGAATGCCTGATATCCGTTCTTGTGGTATTCTGTTTTGTTCTATTATTGTATGTATAGTTGTTTAGTTAGATCTTGTCCTCCGTACTTTAGGAGTTCGTTCGATATTTTGTCCTCTCCTGGAGATTTTCTATTTTCTAATTTTCTTAATGCTTCCTTTACCTCTCCCTCCTCGATATTTATTTATTCGTTTGTCGTAACTTCAGGTGTTGGTGGTTTATTATCGTCGCCTTTAGCAAATAGAGATCGGAAGTAGTCTGCCCATGTTTCCTTCTGAATGTGTTTCGCTTTTATTAATTCGTTCATCTCCTTTCTTTGCCCTCTGATCATTCTCCATACTTCTTTTTGTGTTCCGTAGAAGTCGTGTTCCATCTGTTTTGAGAAACTCTGCCAGTGCTCCCTTTTTATTTGCCTCACTAAAGTATTCGTTTCTGATTCGTTTGTAGTGGTTGTATGCCTGTTGTGTTTGTTTTGTTCTGTATTGTAAAAAGGCTTTCTTCTTTTCTTCACACTTTATCTTAACTTCCTCTCTAAACCACGGGGTTTGCTTCTTAAGTGATTCTGTTGCAGCGTCGATTATGTTATCTTTGAGTTTTTACCAGCTTTCATCGACGTTATCGTTTTCTAATATTCCATTCTCAGCAATCTTCTCTGATATTCGATTTATTGTTATAGATAATCAATTTTATAGTAGTGGAGGAAAGTATGCTACATTTGAAGTTACTCGAGCGTTATGGGGACTTATTGGGTTGTGAGGAGTAGGTGCTAAAATCAAAAAAAGTTTAGTAAAGTTTTTTATAAAGTGGGGGCTTTCCATTTTTTAATTTAGTTTTCCATTTCCAACAATATTTTTCCGATTATAGCGCCATCTACACATAATTCGAGAAAATGTCCCGAAAAAAAGTTACTACTTATTTTTACGCAAGGACTCCAAATGTGCAATAAAAAATGGGGGTTCCTGTATAACATTTTAAAGTCCGTGGGGGTCGTGACCCCATCTCCGTGGGGGTCGTGTTTGGTGTCATTCGATAGATTTTTCAGATATATTGAATACGTTTATTTTACAGTTTTTCGATCTGATGTTCATTTCGCGAAATATCGCGAGGTTCGTATTTAAAATTTTAAATTTACCACTCACCCCTCTCCGTGGGGAGTCGTGTTTGGTATCATTCGATAGATTTTTGAAAAATATTGAACACTTCTTTTTTATTTTTTTGATCTGACGTTCATTTCGCGAAATATTCGCTCTTTTCTTGTGAAATTTTGGGGCCCACCCATTTCCTTATGCCCGGCTCAAATCGTCAGAATTTTTAAATATACACTATTTTGCATGTACTTAACTTACCTTATCTTACTCTGGCGATTTCAAGTTTTTCTAAGGATAGATTTTTTTTCGGACCCCCCTTAACGAGCTCCCTGTATTAAGAGATTATAATATATGGTAGACGTACACTCTCACCACCCTACCAAGACAAGTGCTTCTAAATATAACAGGAGCCTTGAATAGTACAGGAATGGCTTCATTAGAGGCTATCACAGTTCTCTCTCCGCTGGAATTATATATTTCGGCGGTAGCCTTCATGAACATCCTGAGACTCAAAGCAAACAATACTTGGAGGCCGAATTATGTATTGAATAGCCACACAAACATTACTGGGACTATACTTGAGGAATCCATCTTTATGATGAACTCAGATATGATGACACCAGAACTAATCTTCACTGAGAAGATTAACACAATTATACCATCTAAATCTAGAGAACAAGAAGTCCCAAAATATTAATGGGGACTTAATATGGTTCACTGATGGATCTAAAATGCCAATGGTACTGGATCAGGAGTCTTTGGGCAAATATGCAACTGTGATAAATCTTAGAGCCTAGGTCAAGATACAGCGGTGTTCCAGGCTGAAGTTTTTGCTTTGGTAGCATGCATTAATGAAATTATTGATGAAGACCCTAAAGCTAAGAGAATCCACATTTACACAGATAGCCAATCGGCTATTCTGGCTGTAAAGAACTCTCTCACCAAATCAAAGCTGGTGAGAAACTGCAAAGATCTCCTCAATAACCTGGATAAAATACTAGTAGTCTAGGATTTTTTCCTTTCTCTCCAATGGCGACTTTTATTTGGACCTTGGCCTTCAACGGACGTCATCTCCTAGAGTTCCGAGGGTTTTCGGCATTAAATTGATATAAACAGATTACTCATGGGTTTTTGGGATTGCTAAATACGAATATGCCATCAGAATTGACCTGCGGAGGACGTGGTGGCCAGGGCCACGGCCACTGCAAAGGACGTCATCTTCTAGAGTTTCGATGGTTTTCGGCATTTAATTGATGCAAATTAATTACTGGAGGATTTTTTGAGGTCGCTAAACACGAATATGCCACAAGAACCGACTCCCGGAGCACCTGGTTTCCAAGGTCAATGAAAGGCGCTCCTGGAGTTTCGAGGGTCTGTGGTACTAAATTAATGCAAACGGATTAGTTATAGGTTTTTGGGGTTGCTGAACACGATTACGTGATCAGCATAGACACTGGAGCACCTGGTACCTAAAACAGGTTATCTTTTTGAGTTTCGGAGGAATCAAATGGATTACTCTTAGGTTTTTACTCTAGAAGATAACCTGTCTTAGGCACCAGGTGCCCGTGTTTCTCACGTGTGATCACGTATTCGTGTTCAGCAACGTATTCGTGCTCTAAAAATCGCGTGCGTTCGCAAAAAGCATACTTCACGAACTTTTTCATAAATAACTATTTCCTAACTAGTGCGGAAAGTGATACTTTCACGCACGAGAGTGCCATTCACCCGAACGACGCTATAGCGGAGTTCGGGCAAGCAGTCGAGTGCGGGGAAGACACTTTCCGCATGAGTAAGGAACAATATTTTTTCTAGGGTCGTACGTTTGGAAAAAAGCCACAAAAAAAAGAGTTATATCAATTTTTTTTAGAAGTGAAAATACACAAGTTAATTCTTTGACAAGGTTGTCAAAACCACACTTTCAATATAATGTGTTACCACGACGACGATATTGGTTTCCATGACGACGATTCAAAACCATTGTAATTGTCTACTGATCTGACTTTTAAATATTATGTCAAAATAATTTTATTTCATTGAATTATCAGTAGTAATTGCACAAGAGCTCTAAAATTATCGAATTTTTCCCGAGTGACACTTTGACAGTTTTAATTTCACGACCCGAAGGGGAGTGAAATTATGTCAAAGTGTCACAAGGGCAAAAATTCGATAATGAAAATTTACTTTCACGCACGCCGTGCGGGAAAGTGCAACTTTCGGAAACGAAATGCGTGCGTGAAAGTGGCCCTTTTAGCACGACGGTAGAAGAAAGTACTTTTTATAATACCACGGTTGTTTAAAAGGGTATACATAATATTTATATATAATACTTAACTTATAAAATAAGAATTTGAAGTACTTATATCAACTTTTAATTATTTATTAAAAAAAAATAAAGAAAGATACGCAACAGCCGCGTTCGAACTAGGGAACTCTCGGTCTGCAGTCTAATGCCACTGACCCACCATTAATTTGTAGATATCGATTTATTAACGTACTTTAAAATATCATTGCATTCGCCACATTCTTAAAATAGATTGAAATAAAAAAAAATCGATTTATTCATTCAGGGTGATTTATTAGTGGGGAAAAGCTTCGTAGATCCGTTATAGTAATAGATAACAATAAAAGCTAATAACTAAAATTGTAGCCAACTTTGATTCCAGGATTGATGATCAGTAATCGTAAATTGTCACAGTTTTAGACAATTCAGTCATGGCTTATCTAAAATTTGGAAAGATTTAGACCCGTAATTAATAATTTGCTCTGAAAAATGAAAATATGTCAAAAACTAATAAATTGAGACATAGGGAATGTTATACATAAATTAAAGTACGGTAATAGTACTTTTCGATAGTGATATAAAATACAGGGTGGTTCATTTAAAATTACTGAAAAAATAATTTACTTGCGTTTTGAATCACCCTGTATTCAATATAAATAAAACCAGGAATATCAATTATTTATGAAAATTTTGACAATAAGTAAAAAAATATGGCATCAATAAACCATTGCCGTTGTGCTTATTTTTATTTATACAGGGAGTTGAACTTGTTACGATTTTCGTATAAAATTTGTCATCAATTTGTAAATACCCTTTTTGGAATGGAGAAGTTAAGAAGATTTCGAATATAAAATAAAATATAGGGTGTTTCATTTAAAAAAACAAAAGTTTGATCTGCCACTATGTTATCGAACACCCTGTAAAATTCTAACTAATTTTGTAATGTGAAGCTCAAAGTTGGCTACAATTTTTGTTATTAACTTTTATCGCTATCCATTACTATAGCGGATCTACGGAGCTTTACCCTACTAATCAATCACCCTGTATAATAGCAGTTAAATATTGCATTGTTAGCTATTCAAGCTATTCTGAAAATTTTAGGTACTTACGTAGCCTAGAACTATTTTTAAAATGGATGACAACATTTGCGGAGTCCGTGACACCGACCAAGCTAAGTATATAAAAACGTTTTAATAGAATAAACTAATTATTTGAAAATAAAAAACAAAGATGTGACGTTTATAGCATTACAAGTAGATTGGAAATTTGCACTCAATCAAAAAATATATCTTTTACTGCTCAACCAACTATGATAAAAGTTCCTTCGATACTACTTAAATTCTAAAAGATTTCACAACGAATCCTCTTAAATCACCCGAAAACCGAACATCAAAAATAATCTATCAAAGAGGTTAAATTACCTGTAGTAGAAACTAGTGTCCCTTAAATGCGAAATCAATGTTTCCGTGTGTATTATGTGTACATTCTATTTGGTTGAATACTCTAAATCTACTAACATTAAGAGATCGAATCACATCAACGTTATTCGATGTAGCAATTTCCTCATCTGAAAGCGTTTTAAGTAAATATACACATTTTATGTTTAGTGGAGCAGATTTCTTAGTTCAGAAAGAAGTTTTCATTCCGTTAAAAGCAGATAAGTTTTTTCTTTTCTTTGTCAGATACTTTTCGGTGTTTCGTTTTCTACTTATAGTAGCGTTGCTTAAATGACAAAATAAAATATTGAGATTTGCTATTTTTCCCATTAGGGTAAGAGCAAAGATATATAAATGGAATAAAGCAGTGCAACTATTTATAACCACAATTTATTAAAGACAGATTTTTATTGACACATTTCTATAAAACCAAATAAATAAATATACACAGAAATTTAGTCCTGTCGCCAGGGTGGGTACAACGGCCTCCTTAATTCAGATGGACTTACCCAAGTTTTTTTTATATATTTTGATCCGTAGAATACGAATTTTTTGGGTAACAGTTGATCCGGATGTCGATAAGATTGTTATAGACAAAGAACTTGAGGAATTACATAACAGCAATTTCTCGCAAAACAAAACATGTTTTTGTATTTTTTGGGTCATTTTAAGCAAAAAATATTCCTACAAGTTTTTTCGTAGACTGCATAGTTTTCGAGATAACCGCGGTTGAACTTTCAAAAAATCGAAAAATTGCAATTTTTGAACCCGAATAACTTTTGATTAAAAAATAAAGTAGCAATTCTGCTTACCGCATTTGAAAGTTTAAGTCCAATTATATCAGTTTTGATTATTTGCATTGCTAAAAATTAATTTGTTTATTGTTAAACAAATCTATAAACACATAGTGTTTCCCGTGCCTAATAAATGCGTTTTAACGCATGCTACGTAGAAATTGCCTCGCTTGCACTTGTAGCTACTCTACCTACTCGTTCGATTTTAAATGAGAAATCATTGAAAACATCACTCACATACTAGGTGTTTATAGCTTTGTTTAACAATAAAATAATAAATTTTTAGCAATGCAAATAATCAAAACCGATATAATTTGACTTAAACTTTCAAATGCGGTAAACAGAATTGCTCCTTTATTTTTTAATCAAAAGTTATTCGGATTCAAAAATTACAATTTTTCGATTTTTTTAAAGTTCAACCGCGGTTATCTCGAAAACTATGCATTCTACGAAAAAACTTGTAGGAATATTTTTTGCTTAAAATGACCCAAAAAATACAAAAAGATGTTTTATTTTGCGAGAAATCGCTGTTATGTAATTCCTCAAGTTCTTTGTCTATAACAATCTTATCGACATCCGGATCAACTGTTACCCAAAAAATTCGTATTCTGCGGGTCAAAATATATAAAAAAAACTTGGGTAAGTCCATCTGAATTAAGGAGGCCGTTGTACCCCCCCTGGCGACAGGACTAATTTAAACGGATGATATCAAATTTTAAATCAAACCTAAAAATTATTTTAGAGCTTTCTATCTATTTATTAATTCTTTTTTCTGGATCTTGCTCTTCCTTTTTGATTTTAGGCGAATTGTTTGATTTTTAAGGTTTCATTTCGGTATCAGAGATGATACCATCGAGTAAAATAAGCCAGCATATATATGTTTTATAGACCTGACAAAGGCTTTCGATCGCATCCAAGTCGAAGGCGTCTTACACCTAGTGTATAAAAGAAACATAACAATCAATATTATACAAACCATCGAAAACATCTACTTCCATTATCGAATACAGGCAAAGATAAATGAAAAACTAACACAGTTTATACCAGTACAAAGCTGAGTCAGACCAGGTGACTATTTAAGCCCACTGCTTTTTAATATAATAATGGACGAAATAATACAAGCAATACGTAAAGGTGATGGTTATAGAATGGGGAACAAAGAAATCCAAATATTATGTTATGCAGACGACGCCACATTATAATCGCCGAGACAGAAGACGATCTCCAAAGATTAACACACATCTTCAATACAACAACCAAGGAATACAATATGATATATCAGCAGAAAAAAACCAAATGTATGAGAACATCTAAATACCCAGTACGATGTAAAATCGCAATTGATGAGAAATTAATAAAGTAGAAAGCAAGGTTTATATATCTGGGAGTAGGTATAACTAGTTATGGAGATGTTGAAGAAGAAGTACGACAACAAAGCTTAAAAGCAAATAAAGCGGCGTGACCTGTTAACGACACAATCTGGAAGAACAAACACCTAAGACAAAACACAAAAGCAATAATCTTTAAAGCAGCAATTAGAACTATATTCACATACACGGCGGAGACAAGACCTGACACGTCTAAAACGAGGCGACTACTATCAGAAACAACAAAGATGAAAATACTTCGACGAATATTAGGGAAAAGTCTGTTGGATAGGGAGAGAAGCGAAAACAGAAGGAGAGTATGCAATGTATAAGGCATAAATGGATGGGTGACAAAGCGGAAACAGGAGTGGAACGAACCCATTAGTAGAATAGCAGAGGCTAGTATAGTACGAATAGCACGAGATAAGTCACTAAATGGATGAAGAAGTATTGACAGACCAAGAAAAAGATGGTGCGATATCTTAAACAATTTAGGAGGCTAATATTGAAGAAGATGCAGGCTTTAAAACATACATGCAAGCAAGAAGAAGAAGAAGAAGAAGAAGAATAAGAAGAAGATCAATCATCCCCTAACGTACGTTTCACCCGCTCAGACATCTTCAGAGGGGCTGTATGATCTACTCTGATATGATCTGCTTTGATCTGGATCAGAGCAGATCATATAGTCCCTCTGAAACCAAAGGTAATATGTTGGTGGTACACATCAGTGATACGACCGACTGTCACTTATGGGTCAGTACTCTGGTGGAGAAAGACGGCTTTGCAATCTTGTATGACCACTCTCACCACCCTACAAATACAAGCGCTTCTAAATATAACAGGAGCCTTGAATAGTACAGAAACAGCTTCATTAGAGGCTATCACGGGTCTCCCTCCGCTGGAATTATATATTTCGGCGGTAGCCTTTATGACCATCCTGAGACTCAAAGTAAACAATATTTGGAGGCCAAATTATGTATTGAATAGCCACACACACATTACTGGGACTTTACTTGAGGAATCCATCTTTATGATGAACTGAGAAGATTAACACAATTATACTATCTAGAGAACAAAAAGTCCCAAATATTAATGGGGACTTATTTTGGTTCACTGATGGATCTAAAACTGTCAATGGTACTGGATCAGGAGACTTTGGGCAAACATGTAACTATAATAAATCTTACAGCCTAGGTCAACATACAACGGTGCTCCAGGCTGAAGTTTTTGCTTTGGTGGCCTGCATTGATGAAATCATTGATGAAGACCCACCCTATAGCTAAGAGAATAAAGAGAAAAAAATAAATATTTACACAGATAGACAATCGGCTATTCTGGCTGTAAATAACCCTCTCACCAAATCAAAACTGGTGAGAAACTTCAAAGATCTCCTCAATAACCTGGCAAAAGACAATAAAGTGTCTTTAATATGGGTGCCGGATCATGAAGGGGTGCATGGGAACGAACGAGCAGATATGTTAGCGAAACAAGGCTCGAGAGAAACTTCTGAAGGCCTAGAACCTTTCTGTGGCATCACTAAAGATGCTATGAAAAACGAGCTTCAGAAATAGCTGATAAAGGATCATCAAAATAAATGGAGAACCACTCAAGGGCATATCCAGGCTAAAAAAATAATCAAGAATATTAATAAAAAACTCTCAAACAATTTGATGAACCTCAGTAAACGAAAGATCAAAACGGTCTCTCAAATGGTGACTGGACATTGCCCTTTAAGAAATCGTCTATACAAACTAGGTAAGGTGAATGAACCATGGTGCAGAAAGTGCGAAATGGAAGAAAAAACTGACATACACATACTATGCCATTGCAATGGGCTAGGTGATGTAAGGTAGGACTTCACTGGTCAAATGAGGTTTGAACTAGAAGAGATAATAAAACTATCAATAAAAAAACTATTGACCTTCGTTGAGGCCACAGGACTTATTAAAATTTAAGGAGAAGAACAGGATTTGGTACAAAGGTCTTATGACCAAGTGCCAGAGACTAACGAGTCTCGCCTGAGTTAAGGAGAAGAAGAAAAAGAGTCCCTCTGAAAGTCCCTGAGAGGGTGAAACGTACGTAATGGAACGAGTGATCATCTCTGAACCTAAATTAAATATAAGCTGTCTTTAATTTTCTCCATTTACTCATATTGTGAGTACGGAACCAACATTCGCTGGAATTTTTACCTAGACGAATGGACAGAATGTGACTGCTTATTGTAGAGCCCCTTTCATCTCATTTACTCGTCGTGTGCTTGCCTTGAAAATTTAAGAAGGCATTGATTGGAGTTGTGCCCAGAAATTGGTTCCACGGTAGAGGTCTTCAGATTTTCGGGTCTGGGACTCCTCATTTTGTTTGCTTTATCTTTATACACCTGCTCTTTCATGTTTACTTCACAAGTCCTCCTCTATAAATGATTCATGCATATATACGTGACACTACAGGCATCAACGGCGGATCCAGCAACCTTGCAAGGAGGGGGCAATGAAATAAAAATTTTCTCGTCACTCGCGTACGCAGGATTCTTTTTCGGAATGCGCTGTTACTTTTTTATATGTTATCCATAGCTATCTTAGGCTGTTTATATCATAGCTATCTTAATTATTATATTCACTGCCACCCTAAATCAACCACGAAGTGCTTCTTCGTCCTGGACTGCGTTTGGCTTCTATTTTCACTTGCATAATATTTTGTAGCAACCTATATTTGGGACCTCTCATCACATATCCAAAATACTCCAATTTTCTCTTCTTGATGCCTTCTATAATCTCAGTAGTCATACTGAGACGTTCTAGTATGGTGGAGTTTCGAATCTTCTTCACCCAAGGTATACTTCACAGAACAGAGAGGAATTCCCACCACTCCCAGAAGACGAGAAGAGAACATGGGAAGATAAAG
The DNA here is from genome assembly GCF_917563875.1 of Diabrotica virgifera virgifera. Taxonomy (NCBI): domain Eukaryota; kingdom Metazoa; phylum Arthropoda; class Insecta; order Coleoptera; family Chrysomelidae; genus Diabrotica; species Diabrotica virgifera. The sequence continues at coordinate 68,943,163 of NC_065447.1, read as the reverse complement.
CCAAATCCGCCATGAGTGCCGCTTCACCAAAATCGCAGGATTCCTATAATCTGCCCCGAGGACCACCCCCCATCCACCCAACTACAGGCAGAGGTGGAGATGCGCCTGCCGTACGGCACCCCAGTGTTACAGAGACGAACATGGAGACAAATCAGGAAGAAGAAAACACCGCGTTGCCTGAACAACAGGTAACCCGCACAAGAAAACCGCCTGTAATAAAATTACAGAGCGTGAGTGAAACAGGGGCTATCCTCAAAATAGCCCAATCACAAAAGGTGATCACTACCAACAGGATCTCCAGGAGCGGACGAGAAACCCTCATCCAAGCGAATAGCCCAGATGACTACAGAGAGATGACGCATATCATCGAAGAATATGCAAAGTCACTGAAAGACAGGAGACTCCAGTGGATAGCCTTCCCATTCGAAGAGGAAGTCAAGCCAAAAATGGTAATAAGAGGGCTACCCACCAACGCGACAGAAGCGGATATCAAAAACGACATAGCAGAGCAGTACAACATCGACTGCCAAGCTGCAAAAAACATGTCGACGAGATCAGGTCCAAGACGGCAACTTCCAATGTTCGTCATAACCCTGAACAAGGAGGACGTCGAGGCGGCGAGGCGCATCACCAACTTGTGCCATATGAAGGTCGTGGTAGAAGACCTTCGAAAATCGACAGGACCAACGCAGTGCTTCAACTGCCAGGGATACCACCACGCCCAGAACGCGTGCCACAAGGACCCTAGGTGCGTCAAATGCGGTGAGGACCACCCCACGAAACAATGCAAGAGGGCCAGAGAAGTCAAAGCCACTTGTGCCAATTGTCAAGGCAGCCACCCGGCCAGCTACAGAGGATGCCCCAGGTGCCCAACATGGGGAAGACCCCCACCAAGGGGGCCACAACAACAGCCACAAGCAAGAAGACCGCAAGCCACCGGGATATCCTACGCCCAGGCCGCGCAGAACGCACAAAAACAACAAACAGCGATCCCTGACGAGGACTACTTAGTCAGAATAGTGACTAGGGTAGTCAAAGAGGTCATATTAAGCACCAGGGAGGCACAGAAGTAATGCTGACAGACGGGATACTTGAGGATAGGCTCCTGGAATCCAGGAGGAATATCAACAAACCAGAACATCATGGATGAAATCGCAAGTAGATACGAGATGGACATCGTAGCAATCCAGGAAACCAAGTTAACTAACAACTTTAACTTAAAATTCCCTGGATACGATGTTTAAAGGAACGACCACACCAGAAGATCAGGAGGAACGGCCATCTTAGTAAAAAAGGGAATCAGACACACCAGTTTCACGACTCCACCACTGGTCAACATGGAGGCTACAACAGTAGAAGTAAAAATGAGGCAAGGAGCAGTCAGAATCACATCAGCTTACGTAAGACCACAAGACCCTTTAATGGACGATGACCTAGATGCGTTCCTAAACATCGCCGAATCATCCATCATAATAGGAGACCTGAATGCAAGATCCCCCATCTGGAATGACAGAGCTACGAACAGAAACGGACGACTACTAAATAGATACATAGAAAACAATGAAGACACAATAGCAATGGGCCCAGAAGAACCTACTCACTACCCAGGAAATGGACTTCCAACCCATATCGACATAGTTATAGCCAAAAACCTAGGAATGCAATCAGAATTAATTACGCTGGACGAAGGATCAACTGACCACCACCCCATCCTACTAGAGATCGGAACATGGGAAGAGACAAACCCACCAAAGAGAACAAAAAAGAAAATAAAGTGGACAAACTACAAAAGACTAGTAAGTGAAGGAATAAATATAGTGCCAGTGATAAACAATCCAGAAGAAATAGAAGGAAAAGTCCTAGAGCTCGAAAATATCATATAAGAGGCAATTAGAAGCAGCACAACAGAGGAAGAAGTCGAGATCTACATGGGAAGGTTCAAAGATATTCCACAAGAAACACAAGATTTGATAAGGGAAAAAAAATAGAGCAAAACAAACAGCAAGAAGAACAAGAAATCGAGTAGACAAATCCTGGGCAAATATTTTAAACAGAGAGGTCAAAACGGCCCTACAACTCCACCGTAGTGAAAAATGGGACAACTTTGTACTAGAGACGGAAGAACAAGACTCAAACATGAAAAATGTTTGGAAACTCCAGAAAATGTTGAGAAGCGACAGAAAACCCATCCCCCCACTACATGGAAGACACGGTATGGTATACACCATAGAGGATAAAGCAGAGGCGATGAGGGCTACACTCGAAAGAGAATGCGACCTAAACTACCACCAAGACGAAGACGACGACTTCCTGGAAGAAGTTGAAGAACAAGAAGAAGGACCAGAAGACCCAGAGGACTTCATTCCCCCAACATCACCGGAAGAAATCAACGAACACATCAAAAACAGTTCGCCGAGAAAAGCGCCTGGCTTAGACGAAATAACAAACAGAGCCCTAAAATATTTGCCCAGAAAAGCTATAGTGTACTTCACAAACACAATGAACGCGAAACTAAGATACAAGATATTCCCAAACAGATGGAAAGAGGCCCATGTCATCATAATCTCAAAACCTGGCAAGAACCACACATTCCCGCAGAACTACAGGCCAATCAGCTTACTTCCAGCGATCAGCAAGATAGTGGAAAGAATCATTCTAAGCAGACTGCAAGCGGAAACGAACAGGCTAAATATCATCCCAGAAGCTCAATTCGGATTCAGAGCAGAGCACTCCAGCGAGCTACAAGTACTCAGACTAAACGAGTACATAGCAGCTGGATTCAACGACAAGCAGTACACTGGAGCAGCGTTCCTGGACGTAAGTAAAGCGTTCGATAGAGTCTGGCACAAGGGGCTCTTATACAAAATGCGGGGTTACGGGTACAGCGGAGCGATGACGAGACTAATCTCGTCGTACTTGGGCGGCCGGACTTTCAGGATTCGGATAGGACAAGTCCTGTCCGAGCTCGGAAACCCTGAAGCTGGAGTACCCCAGAGAGCGGTCCTGTCACCCCTGCTGTACACGATATACACCGCTGATGTACCTAGAACACCAGGTACCCTCATGAGCCTCTACGCCGACGACACAGCGATAGCGGCTAAACATAGAAATGTAGATATAGCAGTGACCAACCTGCAAACAGCGTTAGAAGAAATAGAAGAATGGAGTATAAAATGGAAGATAGCCATCAACTCAGATAAAACGCAAGCGGTTCTATACAAGAAAGGAAGACAACAGCCAGAGGAACAGCTGACGGTGCAGAACAGACCCATCGAGTGGAAAAACGAAGCTAAATACCTAGGAGTCATCATGGACAAAGGATTAACCTTCCAAAAACACGTAGAAGCCACAGTCCGGAAGGCTAACATAGCAAAAGCAACACTAAGAGGACTCACAGGCAGGAAAAGCAAACTAAGACTGAAAACAAGGTTAAGACTGATCAATAGTATAATCCTACCGGTATTAACATACGCGTCTCTCGCATGGGGACACGTATGTAACACACACAAGAAGAAGATCCAAGCAGCCCACAACAACAGCTTGAGGGAGGCCGCCAGAGTCCCAAGATATGTAGCTGAAAGATTCCTGTTCAGAGAACTCCAACAGGTGAGAGTCACCGAAATCATGACAGATAAGGCAAGGACCAAATTCGCAGAACTGGAGCACCACCCAAATTACATACTGCGAGAGACGCTAAGGTATGATGAGTTCCACCGATGGAAGCACAGACGTCCGAAGCAACAAATAGTGGGATAAAAGTACAAAAGTGATAAGTGATAGTAGTTAGTTCGTAGCTCGAAAACAAGTGCCGAAGACAGCGTTACATACGAAGATCAAGTACCACGACCGCCTCTAAGGTAAGTGAATTTTAGAAAATTACAGAAGGGCATAAGCCACCAAAAAAATATAAATAAAATAAAAAATGGCGAAAGCCCCCAAAAAAATTATAAAAAAACCATAAAACACATACAAACTCGAGCAACGAGTCATCGGGCGGAGCCCACTAGGGCTCAGCACGATGACTCGGGGCCCAAGCAAGCAATTTTTAGTTCCGCGGATAAGTAAGAAAGAAGATAAAGGCATAGAGCGCATCACGCTGGCCTAGTTTTTTGCATTCGATTAGGGTACCACAATGGAATCTTATTACCCAGGATTCCATTGTGAAGAGCATTTGGCTACGATAGTTGTGCCCTCATCGCGCATCAGCGTGCTATGGGGGGGAAAGGGATGGCCTGGGGCATTGGAGCGAGGTGGGGTGATCCCTGTATATACTCGGGTCAAAACACCTCGCCCCAATGAATTGTTACACCCGAATGTACTCTTTCGAGAGGGTGGACATTCCCACAGGTCGGGTTAAATCAAATTGCTTGCTTGCTTGCTTTGGTTTAGAGTTGTGACTGCATAGCTCCACCGAGGACGCATGAGATGCAGAAATAGCTATCTGAAGATGGCGCTCCAACTCTGAATCAAATAAAAACAAAAACTACCTTTTCCTCCTGCCTAGATCGATTTTATTCACAGTCCAAGACTCGACACCATACAGTACGACTGAGAACACGTAGGTACTTCGGAACAGGAATTCTGTTTTATGTTTCAGTTATCAACAGGACACAAAACCCACTATTTATTTTCAATCGTAATTATCTCTTTCTTAAAAAAGAGGGCGAAGTCTCAAGGAGGGGGCAATTGACCCCATTGACCCCCCCCCCCTTAGATCCGCGCCTGACAGGCATTGACAATTTATATGAGTTTTTAAGTCTTGAACTACACCTTTATAAATGATAGATAAGTACATAATATGTAACTTTTTCATAAAGTATTTTGGTGAGGTAATTTTCGTTGCAATATATTTCAAAAAACTCTTTAAATTCAGGATTTTAGTAGAGTACCCTATGTAATAGGATTTATCTCATTACTAAGATCTTTTAAAATTCCTTCTTCTTCTTCTTCTTCTTCTTCTTCTTCTTCTTCTTCTTGTGCCACTCCTATCGTAGATTGGAAATCATCAAGGCTATCCTGACCTTGTTTACCGCTGACCTAAAAGTTCATTAGTGGTACAGCCATACCACTCTCTCAAATTCCGCAACCATGACATTCTTCTACGGCGTGGATTCCGTTTTCCTTCTATTTTTCCTTGCATTATATTTTGAAGTAATGCGTATTTGTGTCCTCTACATGTGTATCTACATTGTTGTCAGATCTTCCGTTTTTCTGGAAATCTAATAATCTTTCTAATTTCAAAAAGGACACCCTGTACACTTCTTAGTTTCTTAGCAAAGAAACAGGAACTCCAGATGGCTAACTATCTGTGTGTTGGTGAATGAAGATATGCAGTATCATATTGATAACGAGTGTGTATATGGGGTTGAAGTGAAATAAATATATGTTGTTAATTTTGAATAAGCTTATTTAACAAATAATATGATTTTTTTTGTAATAGGTATTTTACTAAAAAGTATCTTTATTTTAAACAATTTAAATTATTTTTCGGCTTTTTCTTTAAAAGAAAATCTTGCTTACTGAAAATTTTCACTTCTTATTTATAACTTGTCAAGTTTAAAGAAGTTTCTACTTGTAACCCAAATTTAATAAACGTCAAAAAACCAGAGAAACTTAAACTGAGAAATTGAAGTTTTTTGCCGCCTTCGCATATCACAGTGTAATGCAAAGTAATCAGTTTGGTGTATATATTCAGCAAAATCGCTCAAATTGGAACATTTTTTAAAATAAAATCCAGATATGTCTCTTTAAAAATACGAAAAATACGCTGTAAATCAGGATTACGATTGTCTGTTTCGTTTATATTTTTTGCTGAAGAATCCGGACGAAAACAGATAAATTCGGAATGATTTACAAGAAAATCAGCATAAAATCACTAATGGATGACTATTTTATATTTATGTAACGAAATGGTTTATGTTGTAGGTCTCTATTTGTATTGCATTTAAAAAATATTATGCGGAAATAAAGAAATATTAATTAATGAATAAAATTTAAATTTAATTGTATCTACATATGGTGGGTAGGTATACTGCGAAAACTGGCCGAAGTTAAAAACTGAAAACTAAATAGGCCACGCAATGAAGCAGTACCTACCAAATTTTTGCAGTTAGGTCTCAATGAAACTTTTTATATTCAATTCGTAAGAGCCTTAGGAAAATTTGTGAACAAAAATGATGACGACGTAATTAATATTGCATTAATTGAACAAGGAAAATTTCCCACATTTTCCAAAATATAATTTGGAAATAATTGACCAAAATTAGTCTAATTTTGCTACCCGAGGGATTTTTGACAGACTGAACACAAATATCATGACCGTGATGGTCTTCGAGGCACCTGATGCCCAGGATGGGCCTCTTATCCAGAAGTTTTTGGAAACTTTATACAAATCAGTGCTAACTGATTACTCGCATGTTTTTGGGAACCTTGATCACGAATGTCATGACAGTGATGGTTACCAAGGCACCTGGTGCTGATGACCGGACTCGTCTCCTGGAGTTTTGTGAAAATTTGATACAAAATCAATGTAAACTTGGTTCTTGATGATTTTGGAGTCGCTGAACACTAATATCATGTCAGCGATGGACGGTGAAGCACCTGGTGCCCGGGATGGGCATCGCCTCCTGGAATTTAATGAAAATTTGACCCAATATCAATGCATATCGATATAATATATCTTCGCATATCACAATGTAATGTAAAGTAATCAGTTTGGTGTAGTGATTCACTTTACATATAAGATACCTTAGCTATCTTTGATAAAATAGGCTATAGAAATTTTGTTATTCTGCTATTTAAATTTGGAAGTACGTAGTTGCGAGGTCAGCAAAATTGTTCAAATTGGTAATTTTTTTTTAATAAAATCGAGATATATCTCTTTTTAAATAAACAAGGAAAATGCATTTTCCAAAATGTAATTTGGAAATAATTGAAAAAAACATAGTTCAATTTTGCTACCCGGGGGTATTTGGTCTCGCTGAACACAAATGTCATGACGGCGATGGTATCCAAGAAACCTGGTGTCCAGGATGGGCTTCGTCTCCTGGAGTTTTATGGAAATTGGATACAAAATCATCAATGCAAACTAGTTACTCGGGATTTTTGGTATCGTTGAACATTAATATTACGTCGGCGATGGTTCCCAAAGCACCTAGTGACAGGAGAGTCCTCTATTCCTAAAGTTTTATGGAAGTTGATACAAAATCAATGCAAATTCGTAACTCGGCGGTTTTTGGGGTCGCTGAACATTTATCATGTCGGTGTTGGTCTCCGAGACAACTGGTGCACATAGTAGGTCTCATGTAGGGTTTTTTGGAAACCTGATACAAAATACTTGATCAAAAACTTGATCATGAATATCATGAGAGCGATGGTTACCAAGAGATTAGGTGCTCATAACCGGACTTGTTTCCTGGAGTTATGTGAAAATTTGATACAAAATCAATGTAAACTCGTTACTCGATGATTTTGGAGTTGATGAACACTAACACCATGTTGGCTATGGACGGTGAGGCACTTGGTGCCCGGGATGGGCCCCGTCTCCTGGAATTTAATGAAAATTTGATACTAAATCAATGCAGCTTGATACTCGAAGGGTTTTTAGAGATTTAACTTCGCAAATCACAGTGTAATTTCAAGTAACCAGGTTGGTGTATATATTATTCACTTTATATATAAGAGACCTTAGATGTCTTTGACAAAATAGGCTATATTAGGCTCTCTTTATTTAGCTGTTTGCTATTTAAATGTAGAAGTATATAGTTTCGAGGTCAGCAAAATCGTTCAAAATGGCACTTTTTTTTTAACAAAATCCAGATATCTATATCACTTTAAGTGAACGAGGAAAGTGAGTTTTACAAAATGCAATTTGGGAATAATTGACAAAATTGGTTCAATTTTGCTACTCGGTAGTATTTGGACTCGCTGAACACAAATGCCATGACGGCGATGTTCTCCAAAAAACCCACTGTCCAGGATGGACTTCGCCTCCTGGAGTTTTATGGAAATTGGATACCTACAAAATTAATGCAAACTGGTTACTCGAGATTTTTGGTATCGCTGAACATTAATGGCGATGACTTCCAAAAGCACCTAGTGCCCATTGGTGTTGGTGTTGGTCTCCGAGGTACCTGGTACCCATAATTGGTCTTATCTAGAGTACTTTTGAAAACTTGATACAAAATCAGTGCAAACTCATTACTCGCGTGTTTTGGAGGAAGCTGATCATAAATATCATAAGAGCGATGGTCACCAAGGCACCAGGGCCTCGATTTTTGACCCTTTGCTTCGTTATCAAACGTACTAGTTTCGTATCTGTTTAGTATACGAAGCGAGTGCGTTCGATAACGAAGCGAAGGTTCGAAAATCGAGGCTCTGGTGCCCATGAACGAACTCGTCTCCTGGAGTTTTGTGAAAATTTGATACAAAATCAATGTAAACTCGTTACTCGATGACTTTGTAGTCGCTGAACACTAATATCACGTCGGCTATGGACGGTGAGGCACGTGGTGCCCGGGGTGGGACTCGTCTCCTGGAATTTAATAAAAATTTGATACTAAATCAATGTAACTCGTTACTTGGAGTGTTTTTGGAGACTTAACTTTGCATATCACAATATAATGCCAAGTAATCAGTTTGGTGTATTCTAGCGTGGTATGGTTTATATCCATTTTTAGCAAAGGCTATAGGCTTATATTATTTGGCTGTTTTCTATTTAGATGTGGAAGTATGTAGTTTCGAGATCAGCAAAATCATTCAGATAGGCAATTTCTTTAAAATAAAATCCAGATATATCTATTTAAATGTAAAACAAAAATGCATTTTCCAGAATGTTATTTGGAAATAAATGACAAAAATTAGTTCAATTTTGTTACCCGGGGCTATTTTTACTCGCTGAACACAAATGTCATGACGGCAATGGTCTCCAAGGAACCTGGTGTCCAGGATGAACTTCGTCTCCTGGAGTGTTATGGAAATTGGATACAAAATCATCAATAAAAACTAATTACTCGGGATTTTTGGTATCGGTGAACATTAATATCACGTCGGCAATAGTTCCCAAAGCACCTGGTGCACAGGACAGTGTGTAGTAATTCATGTAGTTTTATGGAAGTTGACATAAAATCAATGCAAATTCGTAACTCAGCAGTTTTTGGACCCGCTGAAGATTTATCATGTTGGTGTTGGTCTCCGAGACCGCTGGTGCACATAATAGGTCTCATGTAGAGTTTTTTGGAAACTTGACACAAAATACTTGATCAAAATCTTGATCATAAATATCATGAGAGCGATGGTTACCAAGACACCTGGTGCTCATGACCGGACTCATATCCTGGAGTTATGTGAAAATTGGATACAAAATCAATGTAAACTCGTTACTCGACGATTTTGGAGTCGCTGAACACTAATATCATGTTGGCTATGGACGGTGAAGCACTTGGTGCCCGGGATGGGCCTCGTCTCATGGAATTTAATGAAAATTTGATACTAAATCAATGCAACTTGATACTCGTAGGGTTTTTGGAGACTTAACTTCGCATATCACAGTATAATTGCAAGTAACCAGGTTGGTGTATATATTATTCACTTTATATATAAGAGACCTTAGATGTCTTTGACAAAAGAGGCTATATTAGGCTCTCTTTATTTAGCTGTTTGCTATTTAAATGTAGAAGTATGTAGTTTCGAGGTCAGCAAAATCGTTCAAATTGGCACTTTTTTTTAAATAAAATCCAGATATGTATATCTCTTTAAGTAAACGAGAAAAGAGCGTTTTCCAAAATGCAATTTGAAAATAATTGACAAAATTAATTCAATTTTGCTACTCGGTAGTATTTGGACTCCCTGAACACTGAACACAAATGCCATGACGGCGATGGTCTCCAAAGAACCCGGTGTCCAGGATGAACTCCGTTTCTGGAGTTTTATGGAAATTGGACACAAAATCAATGCAAACTAGATACTCGAGATTTTTTGTATCGCAGAACATTAATGGCGATGACTTCCAAAAGCACCTAGTGCCCATTGGTGGTGGTGGTGGTCTCCGAGGCACCTGGTACCCACAATTGGTCTCATGTAGAGTATTTTTGAAAACTTGATACAAAATCAGTGCAAACTCATTACCCGAGTGTTTTGGAGGAAGCTGATCATGAATATCATGAGAGCAATGGTTACCAAGGCACCAGGGCCTCGATTTTTGACCCTTCGTTTCGTTATCGAATGCATTCGTTTTCGTATCTGTTTAGTATACGAAGCGAATACATTCGATAACGAAGCGAAGGGTCAAAAATCGAGGCCCTGGTGCTCATGAACGGACTTGTCTCCTGGAGTTATGTGAAAATTTGATACCAAATCAATGTAAACTCGTTCATCGATGATTTTGGAGTCACTTAACACTAATATCATGTTGGCTATGGACGGTGAGGCACTTGGTACCCGGGATGGGCCTCGCCTCATGGAATTTAATGAAAATTTTATACTAAATCAATGCAACTTGATACTAGGAGGGTTTTTGGAGGCTTAACTTTGCATATCACAGTGTAATTTCAAGTAACCAGGTTGGTGTATATATTATTCATTTTATATGGAGACCTTAGCTATCTTTGAAAAAATAGGCTATATTCGGCTCTCTTTATTTAGCTTGTTTGCTATTTAAATGTAGAATTATGTAGTTTCCATGTCAGCAAAATCGCTCAAATTGGCACTTTTTTTAATAAAATCGAGATATGCATATCTCTTTAAGTGAGCTAGGAAAGCGCGTTTTCCAAAATGCAATTTGGAAATAATTGACAAAATTAGTTTAATTTTGCTACTCGGTAGTATTTGGACTCGCTGAACACAAATTCCATGACGGCGACGGTCTCCAAAGAACCCGGTGTCCAGGATTGACTTCGTCTCCTTGAGTTTTATGGAAATTGGAGTCAAAATCAATGCAAACTCGTTACTCGAGATTTTTGGTATCGCTGAAAATTAATGGAGATGACTTCCAAAAGCACCTAGTGCCCATTGATGTTGGTGTTGGTCTCAGAGGCATCTGGTACCCATGATTGGTCTCATGTAGAGTATTTGTGAAAACTTGATACAAAATCAGTGCCAACTCATTACTCGCGTGTTTTGGAGGAAGCTGATCATGAACATCATGAGAGCGATCGTATCGAACTTATTCGTTTCGTATCTGTTTGATAACGAAGCGAACGGTCAAAAATCGAGGCCCTGGTGCTCATGAACGAACTCGTCTCCTGGAGTTTTGTGAAAATTTGATACAAAATCAATGTAAACGCGTTAGTCGATGACTTTGGAGTCGCTGAACACTAATATCACGTCGGCTATGGACAATGAGGCACACGGTGCCTGGGATGGTCCTCGTCTCCTGGAATTTAATGAAAATTTGATACTAAATCAACCCAACTCGTTACGTGGAGGGTTTTTGGAGACTTAACTTCGCATATCACAATATAATGCCAAGTAATCAGTTGTATTATAGCAGTGGTGTATTATACCGTGGCATGGTTTAGAGCCATTTTTAGCAAAGGCTATAGGCTTTCATTATTTGGCTGTTTGCTATTTAAATGTGGAAGTATGTAGTTTCGAGGTCAGCAAAATCGTTCAGATGGGCACTTTCTTTAAAATAAAATCCAGATATATCTATTTAAATGTAAAACAAAAATGCATTTTGCAGAATGTTATTTGGAAATAAATGACAAAAATTAGTTCAATTTTGCTACTCGGGGGTAGTTGGACTCGCTGAATACAAACATGTCATGACGGCGATGGTCTCCAAGGAACCCGGTGTCCAGGATGGGCTTAGTCTCCTGGATTTTTATGGAAATTTGAGACAAATTCATCAGTTAAAACTAATTACTCGGGATTTTTGATATCGGTGAACATTAATATCACGTCGGCGGTAGTTCCCAAAGCACCTGGTGCACAGGTTAGTCCTCTATTCATTTAGTTTTATTTAAGTTGACATAAAATCAATGCATTTATTGTGTCGGTGATGGTCTCCGAGACACCTGGTGCCTATAATTGTTTTTTTTTTGGAAACTTGAACAGCAATTACACATTAGTGTATACAAACTTACATGTGGTGACTTTCAAAAAACTTACATCGGTCAAACTGGCAACACATTTAATAAACGTATAGCAGAACACAAAAGGACTTTCGTGAGGCAAACAGCTACGCACTCCTCAACCTAATCAGTTACAGGCTATAAAGTGTAGACACACAGTAAATTACGTCACTTGAGAAAGGCATTCTGCCGAAACAGCTGTAGTGACATTAATTTGTAATAAATTTTGTGGAAGTATTGAAAACCAACGTTTCCATTGTTTTATTGTCAGAAATTTTATATTAGTTAATCTTTTTCTTCTGGATAGTTCAGAACTTTTCGCTTGCTGAAAATTAAAAGAAAAGTGTATACATAATCGCATCTTTCAACTTCACCAACATTTTTATACTTGATTTACCCTCGTAATTTTTACCTTCCAGTTAAAGTTGACTAAACTTTTAGCTGCGCTTTTGTGCTCACAAAAAATTACTTCACTGGTATCCAAAAGAACGGTTTTAGTTTAAATTTCAATTTTACGGAAGTAACTTCAGCTTTCTAATCCTACAAATAGATAAAAGCTGAATGGCTTTAGTAGATAAATTCACATAAAATTTAAATGAAAATTGCATTGACTTTTTTCGAACCCAGTCTTTGGGAATGGGTGGATTTTTAAATAAAATATCAGATTTACTTGTATCTGAATAAACCCTGGTCACTTCTAAGAAGTAAATGGACACTATAGTAAATAGAATTGGAGTTTATACAAACAGAGATTATAACAAGCATGGCAAAAAATTGAGAACAATTATTATTACTAAAAATAATAAATAAAATATGGAAACATGAAAACATCCCGGAAGATTGGAAAGTGTAACAACTAATAGTACCCATATACAAAAAAGGAGATAGGAGAGAATGTAATAACTACCGATAAATGATGTTGCAAATAGTAGGGGAGACAAGTATGCCAAATTGGCAGTTACTTCAGCGTTATGTGGACCTATTATTTTTCATTATATTTGTAAGTGACCTAAACACGTTTTGTTCAATGCCAGATAAAATTGTTCAGTATGCTGATGATACCAATATTCTTATGTCTCACAGTGAACCCATACAACTTGTGGAAAATACCAATGTTGCGTCTGCTGAATTTAGCACGTATTGTAAAAATAATGGACTCAAGCTCAACGTAACAAAAACACATTTTATGCGTTTCTTACCAAAAAACTTAACTCCAAATTCTGACTTTTATTTACATGTGGATGGCAAATCAGTAGAAAGTTATACTACAACGAAATTTTTCGGGGTAACCCTAGATCATAAATTTACATGGGAAACTCACGTAAATCATGTATCAGCAAAGTTAAGTACATGTAGCAGTGGCGTAACTAACGCCAATGCAACCAATGCGGTGCATTGGGCGCAGGCCTTAGGGGGGCGCAAAAAACTGATATTCTGGAAAAATTTTAGCTAAAAAATATGTTGAAGCAAAACTCCCTGTAGCTTCCCGAAAATAAAAAATGTAAAAAAATATTCGTGCTATTTTATTCCGTTCACTCACTTCCGTTCAGTCACAACAGAATGTTGGTGATTTTTTTGTTTACTATTATCGTTATCTTATCTCCCCAGCGCGACGATGCACATCTGTGTTTATGGCTTTCTCATCACAACTGCTTTTGTTTATTTATCGTTGTTAGCTACAAAGATATTCAGGTAAAATATTTTAGTATTATTTTAGTAACTAGGACAACGTGTCCCTGTCATGTGTCAGTCCAACAAAAATAATTTTGACTTCGAACAAGAACAATGAAGTTGCAGAAGCAAATGGTCTTATAAAGCAAATGTCTTCATTTGATTTTGTTTTGATGTTAGAAAGAATCCAGATTACATCGAAAACCCTACAGAGATCCGATGTTAATCTAGATGATGCAAAGAATCTCCTTCAGAAGTGTTTAAAAACTGTGAGCGAACTGCGAGGAGAATTCGACGATGTCCTGGATCAAGCCAGAAAGTTAGCTGCGAAGTGGAATATTGATTCCTCAATGACCTCCAAACGCAAAAGAAAAGTAAAGACTTTTTTGACGAACTTTCTAGTGACTATGAGTTTAGTGATCCTGTGCATTGCTTTAAAGTTAAGGTATTTTTGAGAGCCGTTGATATTCTTATTTCACAGTTAAACGAAAGTTTTAAATCCATGGTATGTATAACTGACACGTTCAGTTTTTTAAACCAAGATAATTTATTACATTTTTCTGACAAACAACTTGTAAAGTCAGCCTCTGAGTTTTGTAAAAAATATGAATCTGATGTGACTCATGCTTTGACCAATGAAGTAATTTGCTTTAGAAATGTAGTCCAAGACGATATCAAAAGTAATAAAATAAGCAAAATCAGCCACTTGGCTGATTATCTATTGATTAGGAATAAATTTGTTGCGTCAAGTGTCCCAAACGTAAGTACAGCATTAATAATGTTTCTTACATTACCCGTAATTGTTGCAAGTAGTGAAAGAACTTTTTCTAAACTAAAAATAATAAAGAACTACTTAAGGAACTCTATGTCCAATACTAGACTGTGTGATCTTAGTGTAATTAGTATTGAACATGAAAGAGCTCGGTCTTTAGATGTAGAAAAGTTGGCAAAACTGTTCCTAGAAACAAAGAGCCGCAGGGGCTTTGTCAGGGAATAGGAATTAACGTACAGTGTTGTTCCTATGAGCTGTAGGTAGGTTTGACTGTAAGAATGCATCATCTGGTAAAATTAATCAAAGCTTGAGAAACGGAACATAAACATTATATTGTTGCTCACTATATCATGTATACGATACTGTATAGGGCACTGAATAAATAAAAAATGTTGAGTAAAGTAAGTAGTGTATATTTTATCGTCCTAAAAAGTACATTAATTAATTGTAAGTATATAATGTGATCCTTACTTCAGTTATATTATTGGTATTTTGAAATGTTCAGTAACTTAAGGGGCCATCCTAGTGTAAAAATACGAATTTCGTACTTTTACACTAAGATAGCCCCTTAATTTTACTTTCAATTAATTTTTTGAATAATAACTTTTTAATAATTAACTTTAAAATTACTGTTATATTTCTTGGTATAATCTTTCGTCGTTGAAATGTCGTTGTTAGTTTCGTTGGAGGTTGGGGGGGGGGGGGGTGGAGAATAAGTCTGGGAATAGGGGCGCACGAGGAATACTTGCATTGGGGCGCAGGTCAGACTAGTTACGCCACTGACATGTAGGTAGCTATACATGTACATATAATGCGTAATTTAAGAGAAGCTTTCTCATTTGATATATTTCCAATGATTTATTTTAGTTTGGTCCAGTCTGTACTTCAGTATGGCTTAATATTTTGGGGTTGCTCATCTCATTTTTAACGGGCGTTTATAGCTCAAAAGAAAGTTTTAAGAAGTATGTATGGCGTTCCATTTTCGGATAGTTGCAAGCCATTATTTAAGAAGTCTAATATTTTAACTTTGCCTAGCCTTTTAATTTTCCAATTAATATTGTACATTGTGGAGAACAAGCTCAAGTTTGACAGAAATGAGGACATTCACTCACATGATACTAGAGGTAAATCAAAATTTCGACAACCTTTCTCTAGATCAGGTGTATACCAACATGAACCTGAATATATTGGAATAAAATGTTACAATAAAATAGTCAATATAGTAACTCTCAGTAATTCTTCACATAAAGGTTTTCGCCAAACTGTGTATTCATTTTTAATGGACAACACATTCTACAGTATTGATGGATTTTTAAAATTTCAACATTTTTCAACAATAGTTCTAAATTTTTTATTTGTAACTTTTATTTATTTCTTATTTATTTTATTGTAATCACTCTTTTATTTTAATCATGTGTACTTTTACTATATATTATTAGTATAGTATAGTTGATCCAAAAGATGGCATAACCCAGACATCCAAAGTGAAAGTTATCCTTCAACACCAAATTGTTCTATATGGTCCACATAATGTCCAGAAAATAGTCACACCATTTTGAGCGTCGGGTTTGGGGGGGGAGAGGGGGAGAAATCGGTAAATTCGTAGTTTTTTAAGTTTTTCGCCAATATTTCTAAAACTATGCGGTTTAACATGAACAACCCTCTACACAAAATTGTTCTACATTAAATTTGAAATAAAAAAGGCCCTATGCATAATCTTTCTAAAATGAATGGTTCCAAAGTTACGGAGGTAGTATAGTATAACTGGTCCAAAAAAAAGGCCTAACCCAAACATCCAAAGTAAAAGTTTTCCTCCAACACCAAAATGTTCTATATGGTCCACATATCGTTCAGTAAAAAGTTACACTATTTTGAGCGTCCGGTTTGGGAGGGAGATGGGAGAGAAGCCGGTAAATTAGTAGCTTTTTTAAGTTTTTCGTCAATATTTCTAAAATTATGCTTTAGCGTAAACAATGTTATATACAAAAATGTTTTCCATGAAATTTAAAACAAAAAATGTTTTATACATAATTGTTATAAAATCAACGGTTCCAGAGTTACGGAGGGTGAAATGTCGAGGTCTTCGATACTTTTTATATTTATTGAGCAATATTTATGATATAACTATAGCAAAAACCCAGACATCCAAAGTGAAAGTTATCCTCCAACACCAAATTGTTCTATATGGTCCACATAATGTTCAGAAAAAAGTCACACCATTTTGAGCGTCGGGTTTGGAGGGGGAGTGGGGAGAAATCGGTAAATATAAAAAGTATCAAAAACCACCACATTTCACCCTCTGTAACTCTGGAACCGTTGATTTTATAACAATTATGTATAGCACCTTTTTTGTTTTAAATTTTATGTAGAATATTTTTCTTTAGATCATTCCTTACGCTAAAGCATAGTTTTAGAAATTTGACGCAAAACCTAAAAAAACTACTAATTTACCGACTTCTCCCCCATCTCCCCCCCCCCCCAAACTGGACGCTCAAAATGGTGTAACTTTTTACTGAACAATATGTGGACCATATAGAACAATTTGGTGTTGAAGGAAAACTTTTACTTTTAATGTCTGGGTTAGGCCTTATTTTGGACCAATTATACAATACTACCTCCGTAACTTTGGAACCGTTCATTTTAGAAGGGTTATGCATGGGGCCTTTTTTATTTCAAATTTAATGTAGAACAATTTTGTGTAGAAGGTTGTTCATGCTAAAGCGCTTAGTTTTAGAAATATTGACGAAAAACATAAAAAACTACGAATTTGCAGATTTCTCCCCCCTCTCCCCCCCCCCCCCAAACCCGACGCTCAAAATGGTGTGACTTTTTTCTGAACATTATGTGGACCATATAGAACAATTTGGTGTTAGAGGATAACTTTCACTTTGGATGTCTGGGTTTGGGTCTAACTATACCATACTATATACTCTATTGTACTAAAATTTTAACTAGTCCGATAAGATTTATACATTTTTTTTTTGTAAGAATTGTGTAAACTTTGTGGATGAATAAATTCTATCTATCTATTGGGTTGTGAAGATCAGGTCCTAAAAGCAAAAAAAGTTTAAGGTAAGTTTTCAATTTTAGTGAGGAGTTTACATTTTTAATTTAATTTTCCATTTCCAACAATTGTTTTTTCCGATTATAGCGCCCTCTATCCATAAATCGAAAAAATGTCTCGAATTGAATTTTTACGTAAGGAATCCAAATCTGCAATAAAAAGTGGGGCTCCTATTTAAGATTTTAAAGTAACCCCCCACCCCACCTTCGTAGGTGGTCGTATTTGGCGCCATCCGATAGATTTTAAAAAAATATTGAACACGTATTTTTCAGTTTTTTGATCTGTTGTTCATTTCGCGAAATATTCGCTTTTTTGTGAAACTTTTTGACTCGCCTTTTTCCTTACGCCCTTCTAAAATTGTCAGATTTTTTAAATATATACTGTTCTGAATGTACTTCTTCTTCTTCTTCTTCTTCTTCTTTTTGTATAGATATGACTAGATAAGTTGTCGTTCCATGGTTTTCGTGTTCTTCCCACTGATCGTCTTCATATTGGGGAACCGTCGCGCGTCGCTTGCTGTCCTTATTACTCTATTTGTTGTCATTCGGCTTATGTGGTCATTCCATTCTATTCTTCTGTTTTTCACCCAGTTACTAATGTTATCCACCTTGCACCTCCGTCGTATATCTGTACTTCTAGCTCTGTCCCATAGAGTGTTACCATCGATTTTTCGAAGGGTTTTCATCTCCGCTCTTTCGAGCAATCTTTTTGTCCTCTCAGTGTCGGATCGTGTTTCTGCCGCGTATGTTATTATTGTTCTGATGACTGTTTTGTAGATTCTACCTTTCATTTCTTTTCCGATGTGTTTATTTCTCCATATTGTGTCATTCCAGCAACCTGCGGCCCTGTTTGATCTATTCACTTGATCTTCCACTTCTGTTTCGAGCCTTCCGTAGCTAGATAGTGTGATGCTTAGATATTTAAACTACATCATTTGTTCTATTACACAGCTCAAAAAAAAATTGTTGTCTTGCTGCCGAAAAAAATCAACTGATTTTGGTTAATTCATATGTGCTGGTTACAAAAATGCAAACCTTTTCTTTGTATCAGCTCTAGTTTTCGAGATAAAACATACTTGTCAAATTCTTAAATATTCTTACATATCTGTATATTCCACCACTATAATTGCAATATGTTTATAAACAAACTTAACAAATGCTAAGCCAAATGCATACTAATGACTTCTAATTAAATTGTACTTAATTAAAGTGTATCAGAGTATACACCAGATCACTGGCGTCTTTTTATCGACAGTTCCAAACGAAGTTTAAAGTGTATCCTTCTACATAATGGCAACAAATTAATATGGAAGTATACCAATTAGGCAATCTACAAAAATGAAAGAATACTATAAAACAATACCGCTAGTGCTAAAAACATAAGTATGGCCAACATCAGTGGGTGATCTGTGTTGATTTTAAAATGGTGAAATTTCTTCTGGAACAACAAGGTGGCTATACAAAATATCCTTGTTTCCTGTGTCTTTGGGATAGCAGGGCTAAGGAGCAACACTGGAGTAGAAGAAAATGGTGTTCTAGAGATACTATAGTTCAAGTAGAAGCTACCGTAGTTAACGAAGCATTGGTCGACCGAGAGAAGATAATATTACCTCCGTTAAATATTAAACTAAGGCTGATGAAACAATTTGTAAAGGCTTTAGACCAGAATCGTCCTTGCTTTGAATACTTGTATCCTAATCCATGGAAGATGAAACAGTCGGCATAAGAGTAAATGGAGTCTTAGTTAACAACATCAGATATGCAGATGATACAGTAATAATAGCCGATAGTTTACAAGACCTGCAAAGACTCATGAGTAAAATAGTAAAGTGTAGTAGGGAGTACGGACTCTCTCTCAATATCAAAAAGACGAAGTTTATGAAAATTAGTAAAAACAACCATAATACTAACGAAATCTTGATAGTAGAGGGCCAGCAGATCGAAAGAGTAAAAAAGTACACTTACCTAGGAACACTTATAACAGAAAATAATGACTACACTGCAGAAATAAAAGTCAGAATCGAAAAAGCACGTTCTAATTTTATAAAAATGAAAAAGGTCCTATGTAGCAAAGATTTAACATTAGCTCTTAAAGTACGCCTAACAAAATGTTACGTCTACAGTGTTCTATACTATGGAGTGGAATCGTGGACGTTAAATGTAGAGACAATGAGACGACTTAACGCCTTTGAAATGTGGACCTATAGAAAAATTATGAGGGTTTCCTGGGTAGATAGAGTTACAAACAATGAAGTACTGAGAAGAATAGGTAAAGAAAAGGAAGTTGAACTTACAATTAAAGAAAAGAAGCTACAGTATCTCGGACATGTGATGCGGGGCGAGAAGTATGGCATCCTACGACTCATAATGCAGGGAAAAATAGATGGCAGAAGAAGCATCGGAAGAAGACGAATTTCATGGTTGAAGAACCTGAGAGAGTGGTTTGGATGCAGCTCGAAACAACTATTTAGAGCTACTGCCTCAAAAATTAAAATAGCTATGATGATTGCCAACCTCCGTAGCGGAGATGGCACCTGAAGAAGAAGATCCTAATCCAGCAAATTCCCTGCACTTAGTAAAGAAAAATTGAAAGCCGGAATATTTAATGGGCCTCAGATACGACGACTTATAAAATATTCGCATTTTACAGAATCGATGACTGAAATTGAATGTACTGCATGGTGCATAAATCGGAAAATTTCCGGGATATATTGGAAGAAATCCTTAACAATATTAACAAACGCGGTTGTCATATGAATATTAAAATGCATTACCTCTACAGCCACTTAGACCGTTTCCCAGAAAATCTTAATGATCTTACTAAGGAACAAGGGGAACGCTTCCACCAAGATATCAGAACCATGGAAGAGTGGTATCAGGGGAGATGAAACACTCACATGATGGCAAATTACTGCTGGAGTCTTCAAAGGGACCGTACTTTTAAAGCCTTTACAAAAAAAAAATCATATAAAAGGAAGTTTTTGGGTGACGCCGAATAACAGATTTGTGCTGCGATGCTGGTTTGGTTAGATGAAAAGTTAATTTTTTTTTGCAGATATATGTGATGATTTTTGTAAGTATATTGTTGTACAATAAATATCTTACTTTTTATTCGTATTTTGTTTATTTGATGGGTAGCAGCACTACATTACTACATATATATATTATGTAGGTAGTGCTGCGTTAAATTACCCTATAGGTATGTTAGAAATGTGGTATGTCGTATTTTCTGAAAACGATCTGATGGAGCAAATCTGGTGGCATTTTTGGATTCAGCAGACCCAAATTACCTAGAAACAGTAAAAAAATTTCCGGTAGCAAACTGTGTGTTTACCAGTGTTATTTGACCTTCCAGCTAAAATTTACATCGTACTGGATTTTCTGTTATAACCATGCATTTTGTCTTTTTTGGGAAATTAACATGTTAAATTTTCTGACGTTTATGTTAAATCGGTGCAGCATACGTTGTAAATTATCTTCACTTTGAGAGAACAGTATTGCATCGTCTGCATAGCAGATTATCTTAAGATGTTTTCCTCCCATTTGATATCCTTTTTAATTTTTACTTTTTTTGTTATTTCGTCCATGATCAGGTTGAACAATAAAGGACTCAAGGAATCCCCCTGTCTTATCCCATTGCCGGCTTCAATTGGGTCAGTTAATTCATCTTCCACTTTTCCTATTCTTGTGTTGTTCTGGTAGATGTTTTCGATCGTTTTAATTATTAGTTGAGGTACCTCTCTTGAGTATAACAAATGGATAACGTCCTTTAATTTGACCCTGTTAAATGCTTTCTTAAGGTCCACGAAACATAAATATGCCGGTTGTATTCCAACGATTTCTCTTGAACTTGCCTCATTATAAATATAGCGTCAGTGCATGACCTTCCCGACCTAAAACCTTGTTGTTCTTCTGCTAATGTTATAGTTTCATTCAATTTGTTTGTTACCACTTTGGTTGTTAATTTTAATGTTGTGTTTAATAAGCTAATTCCTCTGTAATTCTATGGGTCCGATTTCTCTCCTTTTTTGAAGAGAGGTATTAGAATGCTTGATCTCCGTTCTTGTGGTATCTTGTGTTTTTTTTTTATTATTTTTTGTATTAGTTTTAATAGTTGTGTAGTTAGATCTTGTCCTCCGTACTTTAGGGAGTCCGTTCGATATTCTGTCATCTCCTGGAAATTTCACATTTTTTAATTTTCTTAACGCTTCCTTTACCTCTCCCTCCTCGATATTTATTTCTTCGTTTGTCGTAACTTCGCAGGTGTTCAGGTGTAACATTTTTATATCTGATTTACCCTCATAATTTTTACCTTCCAGTTAAAGTTGACCAAATTTTTAGCTGCGCTTTTGTGCGCACAAAAAATTACTTCACTGGTATACGAAAGAACGGTTTTAGTATAAATTTCAATTTTACGGAAGTAACTTCAGCTTTCTAATCCTACAAATAGATAAAAGCTGAATGGCTTTAGGACTTAGTAGATAAATTCACATAAAATTTAAATGAAAATTGCATTGACTTTTTTCGAACCAAGTCTTTGGGAAAATTGGTGGATTTTGAATAAAATATCAGATTTACTTGTATCTGACTAAGCCGTGGTCACTTCTAAGAAGTAAATGGTCACTGTAGTAGATAGGAATAGATAGAATAGCAACAGAAATTATAAAACACATGGGAAAAAATGAAGAACAATTATTACTAAAAATAATTAATAAAATATGGAAACATAAAAATATCCAGGAAAATTGGAAAGTGTTACTAATAGTATAAGCTTGGATCCCGCACACCAAAAAAAGTTTATTAATAGCAAGCTGAAAATTTGTTAATAGCTTAACAGTGCCCAGTCGGACAAATTTTGATGTATGGGAACACCAGAACAGAGGAAGTTTTAATTGTGGAACGTGATTTTAATTGTGGAATGTGCCATCCTGATAAGTGTATGATTATGAAAACTAGCAGGTTGTTTTTAAGTTTATTTCATAGCAAACTTTATGTAATATATGAAAAATTGTTTGTCCGACAAATATGTTGGGCATTTTAACGACGTTGTACACCTTCGTTGCGGGGTATGCCTCTCAGAGGAAAGGAGGGAAACTTATATGCAAGCGAAAGTTGGTAACAATACATTTATAGCAGAATACTCAAATCATATGTTTCAGTATTGAATACTTTATAAAAATAAATTATAATAAATTACGGAAATTACGGAATAAATTACGGAATTAATTATAATAAATAAATTAAAAATAAATGGTACGGTAAAAAATCCTCATTTTTTAATCTGTTATTCCTTACAAAAAAACCTTTAATTTAAACACAAATAATTAAAAATCGTAAACTTAGGTCAAAAGTTATTAACTTTTTAAAAATTCCCATAAGAGCCAATGTTAAAACTTAACTTTGACCCTTAATAGTAATTAAACGGCACGGTAAAACAATTTTTAAAAAGTCAAGTCTTAGTTTTTTGAAGTAAATTATAACATACTAAAATTTCATGCAAATCCTTAATTCTTTGCCGAAGGTGTAGAACGTCGTTAATAAGTTCGACACGTAGAACATATCGAATGACAGGAATTATATTGGTGGTAAATAGCAGTCTGATTTTTGCATAAGAGTTTAATGAAAGGGTAACAAATCAATTGGAAGTTCTGTCCAACAAAATACATGGGATGTTTTCGTAGTCTGACGTTCGAAACTTGTAACCCGTTCCACAATTAAAATTTCCCCTGTACCAGTGTTCCCATATATCAAAGTTTGCTTGACTAGACACCGTTAAGGTGTTAACAAATTTTCAGCTTGCTATTAATAATTTTTTTTTAATTGATGGATACGACCGGTACATGATGGAAGTTCATTTTATCTAACAATTAGATACTGAAAACGTATGTTTTCTATACTTCCACAACATTTATTATAACTATGTGACTACAGCCATTTCGGCAGAGTGACTTTCTCAAGTGATTTACTACATTAATTCACTTCATAGTAATATTGAGTTTACAATAGAAACAGAAAAGAATAAGTCCATAAACTTTCTAGATGTAACAATTACCAGACTACACAACAAACATAAGTTCTCCGTATATCATAAACCTACCCATACTGACACAACTATACACAATTAATCATCCCATCCTGATACCACTGTCGAGATGTCAAGAAGAAAGTAAGTGCCAGAAATAATATCATCCGCAAGCTAACTAATACAAAAATGGGAGCACAACCACACACGCTCCGCACTTCTGCCTTAGCATTATGTTTTTCGGCCGCTGAGTTTGGACCACCAGTATGGGCAAACTCTGCTCAAGCAAAGAACGTCGAGGTGGCCCTAAATGAAACGGTTCGTATAATATCGGGTTGCCTGAAACCGACACCTATCGAAGAGGTATACCCCATAGCTGGGATTGCTCCACCACCTATCAGGAGAAAGGTTACGTCAGAGGTAGAACGAAAAAAGCGGGAGACGGACCGAAGACACCCCTTATATGACCACCAAACTCAGCCGAGCAGACTAAGATTTCGGAAAAGCTTCCTGAAAACATCAAGATCCATCCCCGAAGCGCCAGAGACGCTCCGAATACACCTATGGCAAGCGTCAGCTACCGCAACACATTTTCCTCCCTCAGAGGAAATGGCTGCTGGACACAATTTATCGTATCCGACTTGGAAAGCGCTAAACAGACTAAGAACCGGCGTTTCACGTTGTGCTAGTAACCTGAAAACATAGGGATACCAGGGGGACGATACCTGCGACTGTGGCGCGGTTCAGACCAGCCGGCATCTACCATCATACACAGAGATGAGAGAGTTCTGCACAGAAGAAAACTTAATTATAGCAAATGACAGGGACATCTATGTGGCCAACCATTGGAAATACAGAATTTAAAGTTGTCGGTGTTCCGGACACGGAAAGTAAGTATCATCCCATCCTACACAACACAAATTAGCAGCCTACCATAGCATGATACATAGACTGACAGAAATTCCCATCTCAAAAATTTACTTCGAAATAGAACTGAACATCATTAAACAAATAGCAGTAAGCAATGGCTATAACGAACAAACAATTAATAAAATTTTAAACCAAAATCCACCACCACAGAAAGAACCCAGTGTCTTCTGCTCTATCACATATACTGCCAAGATAACAACAAAAATAGCCAGATACATAAAAAAGAAAGGAATAACACCAGCTTTCAGAACTAACAACAACTTTAGCAAATATATTAAGAACAATAAAAGCCGAAAGAGAAAACAACTACAGAGTGGTGTCTACAAACTAACTTGTGGTGACTGTCCGAAAACTTACATCAGTCAACCTGGCAGGACCTTAGACAGACGGATAGAAGAACACAAAAGGGCTTTCAACAATAGAAAAACAGACACTTCTACATACGCACTTCACCTTCTAGATCATAATCATTCTTTTAATGAAGAGTTTCAAATTCTGCATATTCAAAATATAGGCCTTAAGCTATCGTTACCAGAATCTATGGAAATCAATAAATTAAAAAATACAGATATAATTCTGAATAATCAACTCGAGACAAACAGCTCCCCACTCCTCAACCTCTTCAGTTAAAGACTTTAAAAAGGCAAACACATAGTAAACTAAATCACTTGAGAAAGGCACTCTACCTAAGCAGCTGTAGTCACATAGTTATAATAAATTTTGTGGAAGTATAGAAAACACACGTTTTCAGTGTTTTATTGTTAAACTTTTTTTTTTCGCACCTGGGATCCAGGTCTAGTACCCTATACAAAAAAGGAGACAGAAGAAAATGTAATAACTATCAAATTCTTCACAATAATGACAGAACACACACTAGACGAAGCATGGATTAAGAAGTGGTAAATTTACTATTTACTTATGCAGATAGAAGAAATAAGAGAAAAACTTAAAGTAGAAATTGGAGGAATAAAATACGACCAGTTAAAGCTTTTACATATGAGTAATACTAGAAGAAACAGGATCTCTGGAAGTAGAAATCAATAGCAGAGAAGAGAAAACGCCACAACCGTATCACATAATGAAAAAAAAATTATATGCAGAAAAGAAATATCACGGGATGCACGGATCCCGCATACCAAAAAGAAGTTTAATAATAGCGAGCTGAAAATTTGTTAATAGCTTAACGGTGTCTAGTCGGACAAACTTTGATGTAAGGGAACACGGGAACAGGGAAGTTTTAATTGTGGAACAGGTTACAGGTTTTGAACGTCAGACTACGAAAACGTCCCATGTATTTTGTCGAACAGAACTTTCAATTGATTTGTTACCCGTTCATTAAACTCTCATGCAAAATCAGACTGCTACTTACCACCAATAAAATTCTTGTCATTTGACATGTTCTACGTGTCGGACTTATTAAAATGCCCAACATATTTGTCGGACAAACATTTTTCATATGAAAAACATTTCTAATATTAGATTCAAACATTTTATATTTATATTTATATTAGATACAAACATTAGATTTAATAATAGACCAACATTTTTAATATTATTATATGTACATATAAAGTTTGCTATTGAATAAATTTAAAAACAACCTGCTAGTTTTCACAATCATAAACTTGTCAGGATGACAAGTTCCACAATTAGAATCACGTTCCACAATTTAAACTTCCCCTGTTCCAGTGTTCCTTTATATCAAAGTTTGTCCGACTAGACACCGTTAAGCTATTAACAATAAATTTTCAGCTTGCTATTAATAAACTTTTTTTGGTACGCGGGATCCAGGCCTAAAATTGAAAGTTTTCAAACCAGTTTATAGACCTGCTCTTACTTTAGGCAGCGAATTATGGGTACTAACGAAATGCAAAAGAACAAGATACACGTTGTAGAGATGAAGTTTTTAAGAAGAGGTAAAGTTGTTACCAAAATGCATAGAATAAGGTATATAAATATAAGGAACGAACTGAAAAGACAGTGCACATTGGAGTTTATAGAACAGAGACAGGTGAGTTGGTGGGGTTATTTACACCGGATGAATGACACCATACCAGTGGGAAAAAATATTGAAAAAAAAGGAAGACCAAGTCAGACATACGATGAAGTAATCGGAAAAATATTGGAGAGAAGAGGAGTGACATGGATAGACCCAAGAAGGTTGACACGAAACCGCAAAGAATGAAAAAAAAAATAGGGCACTCGTGGGAGTGCCGACAGAAGTGAAAACTGCTTACGAAGTAAGCCCCTTCAAGTACATACTCTATCCCTCCTCCAACCATTATAACTTCGGTCGAACTTATACGCAATTCAACCTATAGTATATAAATTACTAATATCTGCCGTGTCGATAACGATCGCCTGTTCAATGCTTTTCCACATCCACAGAGAAGTGAATTATATACCCATTGGGTGCATCCTATACTATTTATATATATATATATATATATATATATATATATACAGTCGAAAAAATGAAAGAATGCCCATGAACGATCACATCAATCACTTATTTTGTATTTGCTGTATTTTTCTATACGCTGTGAGCTTCGCTGGTGTCGCTCCTGGCGGACTACTATTCAACTTTCACCGGTAATTTTTAAATTTATTATTTAATTGTTATCGCTTAATATTTACAACGCAAAAAAGTAATTAAATTGTAATGGATTTTTTTACGATTTTGCTAATCATTTTGACGTTCTATAGGGCTTTTCATTCACAGTCATTTGTTTCGAGCTTCTGTCATGTGTCATATAATATTAATATATCTACGTCGTACGTTATTGGCATATACCAATGATACAAACCAAAGACGTACGACGTAGATATATTAATATTATGTGACACATGACAGAAGCTCGAAACAAATGACAATCGATGAAAAGCCCTATTGACAAAATATGAATTTCTTACTTCGGATACTTTCACAATTATCGTGTAGATAGCGCTAAGATTAATGGATTAATAGATTAATAGAACATTAAAAAAACTTAAATTCAGTATTTAAAACGTAAGCATATTTAAGGTAAAAATATATACCACAGCTTTGACCAACTAATATTGTTTATAATTAATGTTTTTAATTTTAATTTTAAATTAATCACTTTGACATTTATGTCAAATTTCCGGTGAACGTTTACAAACTTGTCACTACTGGCGTTCGCGAATTTGTAAATATCCCCTCTACGTACGAGCTCACAGCGTTTGTAAACGTTTACCGGAAATTTGACATAAATGTCAAATTGATTAATTTAAAATTAAAATTAAAAACATTAATTATAAAAAACTTTAGTTGGTCAAAGCTGTGGTATATGTTTTTACCTTAAATATGCTTACGTTTTAAATACTGAATTTAAGTTTTTTTTAATGTTCTATTAATCTATTAATCCATTAATCTTAGCGCCATCTACACGATAATTGTGAAAGTATCCGAAGTAAGAAATTCATATTTTGTCAATAGAACGTCAAAATGATTAGCAAAATCTTAAAAAAATCCATTACAATTTAATTACTTTTTTGCGTTGTAAATATTAAGCGATAACAATTAGATAATAAATTTAAAAATTACCGGTGAAAGTTGAATAGTAGTCCGCCAGGAGCGACACCAGCGAAGCTCACAGCGTATAAATAACAGACATTTGTTGTAGAAAAATAACAGCAAATACAAAATAAGGGATTGATGTGATCGTTCATGGGTATTCTTTCATTTTTCCGACTGTACACATAATACATAAAGGTACAGAATTTATTTCGGCGAAGCGATGACGGTCACGAATTCAATGATTTTCCCCATCCAGAAAGTGCACAAAATCGCTACAGAAGTTTTCACTCAAAACTACTTTAAACACTTATCACTTATAATGATTGGAGTAGGGACCGTGTGGCCCCTTATGCGCTTGTTTCGCAAGATCCTTCGGGTGCACACTCATTATAACCATTATAACTCCAACCATTATAACTTTGTTCGAACTTATACATACGCAATTCAACCTATAGTAGTACGAAGGGACTATTCTCGTTGGAACTTTACCGCGCTGAGCAGATGGGACGTGAATTATAAATTGTAAAATTCCCTCATCTTCCTTAGTCTCAGCATCCGTTATGGCTTGCAAATTATAGAAGCCTCGGAGATGTAACCAGAGAAGGTTCCCAATGTTTTCAGTCTTTTGGAATGTAGAGTAACATTATGTTATTTTATATGCCATTAGATTGAAAACTTAGTCTTTTCAACCTATAGTCTAAAAATTACTAATATCTCGCCGTAGAGATGACGGTTGCGAATGCAATGCTTTTTCTCAATCTAAAAAGAAGTTCTATACCTAGATTATACACGCGTTGCGTGCGTCCTATACTATTTATATACAGAGTGGGCCAAAGAAAAGAGTCCACCTCGATATTTGGCAGTATTTATTAGATTTTAAGGAAATAACGAAACGATTTTTTATCTAAGGGGACACATTTTTACGGTACGTACATCTGTCATTTGTCAACCTCCTCCCTTACACATCTCCCACCCCTTATTTTTAAATAGGGAATAGGGGTCGTGTGCTAGCTCATTGAAAGGTTATTTAATTCTCTATTCAGTAATAATAACATTGGCATATTTATACAGGGTGCCCAAGAAAAATTAATTTGAATTAAATTAATTGATACAAAAAGGAGTAATCAACTATTTTTAATGGGAAATTAGCCACAATTTTACCAAAAAAATGATTTTATTAACGTTTCGACGCCCAAGTCGGAATTATAAAAAATAGTTGATTATAAAAATGCCACAAGGAAATAGCTTCAGAACAACACAAAAAGAAAAATGTATGTAATTTAAATAACTCAAAATACATTCTACTGCTCTCAGAAAACAAAAAAAAATGTTTATTCGATAAATAAACATTGTTTGTTGCTTAAATTCAGTTTTCAACGTACCAAGAGGCAGATGGGTGACAGCTTGAACATTGAAATTAAGCAAAAAGCAATGTTTATTTATCCAAAAAATTTTGTTGTTTTGTGACAGCAGTAGACTGTATTTTAAATTAAATAAATTACATATATTCTTCTTTTTGTGTAAATTAATTTAATTTAAAATAATTTTTCTTGGACACCCTGTATAAATAATTATGCCAATGTTAATATTACTGAATAGAGAATTGAATAACATTTCAAATCAGCTAGCACGCGACCCCTATTCCTTATTTAAAAATAAGTGGTGGGGGATGTGGAAGAGAGGGGGTTGACAAATGACAGATGTATGTACCGTAAAAATGTGTCCCCCTTAGATCAAAAATCGACCTGTTTCTTCATTTCTTAAAAACTAATAAATACTGCCAAATATCGAGGTGGACTCTTTTGTTTGGCCCACTCTGTATACATACACCTAATATGCAGTTACCACAAACGCGAAAATTTCAAATCAATAAGCCTGTTGCCACATCCGTACAGAATGCTTACCAAGAAAATTACTAACAGGCTATCAAATAAATTCGATAGTTACCAGCCTGTTGACATAGTACCATAGAACACCTACAAACAGGCAATAACGACACTTATCGAAAAGTGAAACGAATACAATGAACCTCTTCATTTGGCATTTGTGGATTACAATAACGCATTCGATTCCATAGAACTCTGTGCCGTATTAGAAGGAATGAATAACGCAAGGATTGATTCTAGATATAGAATACTCCTCAAATACAAATACGACAATGCAACAATGCAAATAAATGTATCACAAGGTCTAACAACAAGCAAAATAAGAACGAAGAGAGAAGTTAGACAGAGGAAAAAAACAAATAAAACAAAAGTGATGACAAATCAATATATCACAATCGACTTAGATGGAAGTGATATCGAAAAGTATATATACCTAGGTCACACGATCAAACTAGGCAAACAGAATCAAAGGGCAGAAATAACTAGAAGAATCCGAATGACTTGGTCAGCAGTAGCAAGACTCAGTGATGTGTTGAAGTACAAAAAGGTACCAATAAATCTAAAGAAAAGGGTATTCAACAGTTGTATTCTACCAATTATGACCTATAGAATGAAGACGATTACACTTACAGAGGTATCAGCCAATAGATTGAGAACGACACAGAGGGCGATCAAACGAGCTATGTTAGGGGTATCTTTGAGGGAACATATATAAAATGAGGACGTGCGAAGCAGGAGAAGCAGGAAGAAAGTGGAATATGTAATTTAAAGAATTGAAATTCAAATGAAACGGACCTGGGTAGGACACGTGGCACGACAAAACATCGAAATGTGGACGAGAAACATTGTACATTGGAGACCACGCGAGCACAGTGGTGGTAGAGGAAGACCACAAAAACGATGGCTTGACGACATCAAAGCAAAAATTGGGAGAAATTGGCACCAAATAGCACAAAACAGAGAAGAATGGAGAACTCAATGGAGAGGTCTTTGTACAGGAGTGGATGCAAACGCTGAAGAAGAGGATAATATATATACATACAAAATTTATTTCGACTAAACGATGACGGTCGCGAAATCAATTCTTTATCCCCATCCAAAAATAGGTGTTTTACCAATATTATATACACGTTGCGTGCCTTCTACACTATTTATATATACATACACATAATAATATATGTATACGAACAAAATTTATTTCGCCGAAGAGAAGACGGTCGCAATGACGGTCGCGAATTCAATGCTTTTTTCCCATCTAAAAAGTGCACAACGTCCTTAAAGAAGTTTTCACTTCAATAATATTACTATCATTATACATACAATATAATAATATACGTACAAAATTTATTTCATCGAAGCGATGACAGTCGCGAAATCAATCCTTTCCCCCCATCCTAAAATAGATTTTACATTTATTTTAAATATAAATACTTCTACACAATTTATATACAGTGATGAGCACACTAATAACCGGCAAAATAGCGCAAATGATGGAAAACGTAATACATTGCGAAACAAAAAGCGATGAAACTAGTGGAGATGGAAATGATTGTTATAAACAATGGTTTCCCACCTTTACACGTATCAGAGGAGTATGAAAACTGTCACTGTGACAGTAGAATTTTATAAAATACTCCTGTCACAGACGTCTAAAGGTGGGATAAACTATGCAATGTAATGATAATGTATACTTTATAACAATCATTTCCACCTCCACTACTTTCATCTCTTTTTGCTTCGCAATGTATTATGTTTTCCATCTTTTGCGCTATTTTGCCGGTTATTAGCGCGCTCATCACTGTATACATACACCATACACATAATATACAGGGTGTCCCGAAAAGATTGGTCATAAATTATACCACAGATTATGGGGTCAAAAATAGGTTGATTGAACCGCACTTACTTATATACAATAGTGCACACAAAAAAAGTTACAGCCCTTTAAAGTTGCAAACTGAAAATCGCTTTTTTTTCATATATCGAAAACTCTTAGAGATTTTTTATTGAAAATGGACAAGTGGCATTCTCATAGTAGCAACATGTTAAAAAAAATTAAAGTGAACTTTGTGCACCCCATAAAAATTTTATGGGGGTTTTGTTCCCTTAAACCCCCCAAACTTTTGTGTACGTTCCAATTAAATTATTATTGTTGCACTATTAGGTAAACACAATATTTTTAAAACTTTTTTGCCTCTTGGTACTTTTTCGAGAAGCCAGTGTTTATCGAGATATTTGAATATTTGCCGAATCCACCACATATTTGTATATGGTTAAGTACGATTATAGAGAGCTGTTAATAATCTGAAAATTTATTTATAATTTACATTATTAGGTATATTTTGAAAAAGAAGCCACATCTCGATAAAGGGTGACTTGCCAAAAAAAGACTAAGAGGCAAAAGAGTTTTAAAAACACTGCATTTACCTAACGGTACCACAATAATAGTTTAATTGGAACGTACACAAACATTTGGGGGGTTTAAAGGAACAAAACCCCATATAATTTTTATGTAAACATATTAAAAAAGAAGCCGCATCCCGATAAAAACTGGCTTATCTAAAAAATACCAAGAGGCAAAAAAGTTTTAAAACCGTTGTGTTTAACTAATGGTACCACAATAATGAATTAATTGGAACGTACACAAAAGTTTGGGGGGGTTTAAGGGAACAAAACCCCCATAAAATTTTTATGGGGTGGGCAAATTTCACTACAATTTTGTTTTAAGATGTTTTTGTCATAAGAACGCCCCATGTCCATTTTTAATAAAAAATCTCTAATAGTTTTCGACATATTAAAAAAAATAGATATTCATTTTGTAACTTCAAAGGGCTGTAACTTTTTTTATGAGCACATTTGTACTAAGGTAAGTTAGGTTCAATCGAACTATTTTTTACCCCAGAATGTGTGGTATAATTTATGACCAATCTTTTCGGGACACCCTGTATATACGTACAAAATTTATTTCGCCAAAGAGATGACGGAAAAAATCCTCTTTCCCCATCCAAAAATGGTTTTACATTTGTTTTAAATTTAAATACTTCTATAAAATTTATATGTACATACACGTAATAACATACGTACAAAATTTATTTCGCCGAAGAAATGACGGTGGCGATGACGGTCGCCAAATAAATCCTTTTTCCCCATCTTAAAATATGTTTTACATTTATTTTAAATTTAAATACTTCTATTCAATTTATATATACATACACATAATGTACATACGTACAAAATTTATTTAGCCGAAGAGATGACGGTCGCGAAATAAATCCTTTTTCCCAATCTTAAAATATGTTTTACATTTATTTTAAATTTAGATACTTCTACACAACTTACATATATTATATATACATACACATAATATATATCATAAGCGATGATGGTCGCAATGACGGTCGCGAATTCAATGCTTTTTCCCCTATCCAAAAAGTGCACAACGTCCCTAAAGAAGTTTTCACTTCAAAAATTGTTAAGAAATTAGGTATATAAATTAAATCTTACCTTTTACGCCTTACACCATTACGGTATGAAGGTTTTTGATTACATCCTTCTCATAAGCTTTGTTACATTGACATCCATTTAAGGTGCCATTTCCCAACTTGTGTTACACTGGCCCCCAACGTGGTCCACTTTTTGTTACAATCCCATAATGTATATGTTACACAAGTAACAAAAAAACTTATAGGATATTTTTAGTGTACCTACTCTATTTTCTTTAAATTTGTGTTTTAAAAACATAGAATAAAAGAAATTCATTACGTCTTCTGTGGAAGTGCAAAAACGAGAACGGCTTATTCCTTGTCCAATATAAATTAAGATTTTTTTCGATGGGTCTATAGGTATAGGACATAGAATTTAAGGATACGAAATTTGGATTTCGCAAATTCCTAAGAACGCGTGAAGCTCTTTTTTAACTTAATATACTAATACAAAAGTGTCTAGACGTCAATCAAGATATATGTGTGTATTTTATTGACTATAATAAAACATTCGACGAAGTACGACATGAAAAATTAATCCATGTCTTGAAATCAAAGATGATAATATACTACAATGACATTAGGATTATATCGAATTTATACTGTAAGTTGCGTGCAAAAGTACGTGTTAACGAACAGCTCAACAGCTGTCAGGGAAAAATGAAATCAGACGTGGGGTGAGACAAGGATGCGTGTTATCGCCAATTTTTTCTAATGCCTACTCGGAAGAGATACTGAAAAACGCTCTTGATGGCGAAACAGCTGGAATAAAGGTAGGTACTATTATTATTACCTATTGATTATAAACATCTTAGCCGAAAATATTGAGGATCTTCAGAGGCTGGCGACCAGAATAGCGGAGTATGAATAAGAATACGGTGTAACAATGAACGTCAAGAAAAATCAAATTTATGAGAATATCGAAAACTCAAATAAATAACGACAATCTTTTCATAAACGTAACCCATGTCGAACGGGTAGACCAATATGCATATCTCGGAACAATGATCAACTCCACAAATGATCACTTCCATGAAATCAAAATCAGAATAGAAAAGGCTAGAGCAATTTGTAACAAATTGAGAAAAGTGTTCTGCACAAGGTATTTTAAATTGGAGTTAAGACTTATGTTAGATAGGTGCTACGATTTCTCGACTTTGTTGAATATGACAACAATGGAAAAACTGGAATCATTCTAGCTGTGGGTGTACAGAAGAATTCTGAAAAGATCGTGGACAGTGGACAGAGCACGTCACAATCAAAGGGTTTCTGAGAAAGATGAATAAAGAAATGGAAATCTTAAATACCATCAAAACAAGAAAATTATAATATCTCGGACATATTACACGTGGAGAGAGATAAAATTTGCTTCAATTGATTATTCAGTAAAAGATTCAAGGAAAAAGAAGCATAAGGAGACGTAGAATACCTTGCTGCGTAACCTGAGAGAATGGTAAGGATGTACATCAAATGAACTTTTCAGAGCAGCCGTCTCTAAAGTCCGAATAGCTATGATGATAACCGACCTCCGTCGCGGAGATGGCACTTGAAAAAGAAGATAGGTATAAGTTATATTATTTTATCTTATCTTGCACTCTAACAAAAGATTGCCTAAAACCCACAAATGGCTGCTATCGCAAACAAATCACACTTTTTTCTTTCGACTATTTGAAAAACATAATTTTAATCTCTAGTAAAATAAGTAGTAAGTCAAATTTATTTAAACCTGATAAATTATACCGTATCGCATTTTTCATACTTTTATAAGAACGTTGTTTTATGGAAATAGTTTGAATAGCTACTTTAGTGCGATAAGGGCTATATTTTTAACTAAGTTTCAGTCATTAACGAGTTTTTCATTCAACTTTTCTTTTAACGATGCCGTCAAGTACTGAAGTTGTTACAAAATCTAAAATTAGTGGCTAAAATTAATAGAAATGTTTATAAAAACGGTATCTTTTTTATCTTAAGAGAATACGATTATATAAGGGAAAAAGAGATTATAAATTTTTATTCAGATACAAAATAAGTAATATTTTAATTATTTCTTAAAATTTATCAAAATGAAACACTGAAAGAAAATTGCCAGCTAGACATTTTAGTAGGAGAGGAAAGTATGCTAAATTTGCAGTTACTTGTGCGTTATGGGGACCTATTGGGTTGTGAAGATTAGGTTCTAAAACCAAAAAAAAAGTTAAGTGAAGTTTTTTATTTAAGCGGGGACTTTCCATTTTTTTATTTAATTTTCCATTTCCAACAATCGTTTTTTCAGATTATAGCGCCATCTATTCATAATTCGAAAAAATGTTTCGAATAAAAGTTATTTATTTTTATGCAAGGAATCCAAATCTGCAATAAAAAATGGGGGCTTCTATTTAATATTTTAAAGCAACCCTCCCAGCCCACCTCCGTGGGGGTCGTATTTGGTGTCATTCGATAGATTTTCCAGTAATATTGAATATACTGAATTCGTTCTGATGAGATTCACTTTGACACATTCGGAATAGGAAACATACAACACAAAAATTCCTACCTCACACTATTAACTACTAGAGATGCAGCAAGTCAAACTAGTTTGATTTTACTCAACAAACTTGACTTGACTTGAAAATCAAACTTTTTGTGTAAAAAAGTTTGACTTCACTTGATTTCGATATCTTTAGGTTTGACTTGAATTCAAACATCTTCAAACAGTTTGAAAAGTTTGAATATTACGCAACGTGTTTATTTTCAAATTTAAATGAGACCGCCTAAGCCTTTATTTGTTCATTGGCGGATCAACGAGGGGTGGGGGAGGGGTAGGGGAAATTCACCCCCTCCCAACAAGGTCCAAAAAAAATTTTTTGACAAATTTCAATAAACATAGAAATGGATTGGCTGATACGATATTTAAACGACAGACAGAAAAATAAAACCCAACAAACGCGCCAGTTAGGATAATTATTAAGAAAGCTTAATGCATTTTTATACATTAACTTTTTTAAAATATAAACCCAACATTTGTAGCCTGTATCCGAAAAAAATTTAAATTGTAGATATAAAACCATATAGACCTGGATCTCGCGTACCAAAAAAAAAGTTGATTAATAGCAAGCTGAAAATTTGTTAATAGCTTAACGGTGTCTAGTCAGACAAACTTTGATGTATGGGAACACTGGAACATGAGAAGTTTTAATTGTGGAACAGGTTAAAAATTTGGAACGTCAGACTACGTAAACGTTCCATGTATTTTGTCGGACAGGACTTCCAATTGATTTGTTACCACTTCATTAAACTCTCATGCAAAAATCAGACTGGTGTTTATCACCAACTGGGCATTTTAATGAGTGGAACACGAAGAATATGTCAAATGACAGGAATCATGTTGGTTATTAATAGCAGTTTGATTTGTGCATGAGAGTTTAATGAAAGAGTAACAAATCAATTGGATGTTCCGACCGACAAAATGAATGGGGCGTTTTCGTAATCTGACGTTCCAAATTTTTAAACTGTTCCACAATTAAAACTTCCCCTGTTCCAGTATTCCCGTACATCAAAGTTTGTCCGAGTAGACACCGTTAAGCTATTATAGGGTGACCAAATCATAAACTTGAAAAAACGGGACACATCCAAGGAGCAGTGGCGCACCTAGAATTTTTCTCTGGGGGGAGAGGATTGGTTGGGCGTCGAATTTTTTTGTATTGTTTGTGAAAGGCATGTTATATTTTCCTACGATTTTTTGTATATTTTTCATATGCCCTCGGAGGTTTAACCTCCAAAACCCCCCTGGGTGCGCCACTGCCATGGAGGGTTTGAAGCGATACCCAAACAGGTAGGGTAAATTAAAACATGGTCTTTTAGCTAATTTGGGACCTATAAATCCTTTTCAATTTACTTTTGAATGTGTAGGTTACGTACGATCAAGACTGCGAATCCAAAAACTATAAAACTCCGCCAGAATGGCATGGATCAACAACCCGTCAGAACAAAACAGGGAAGAATACAAAATATCGAGAACAAAAGCCAACTCAACAAATAAAAAGAAAAAAATGACTGGTTTCGTTGGAGGATATTGAAAAAGACAGAAAAAATTATCTAATACAACAATAATTTTACAAACAAGTCAAAGCAGCACAAAATAAGCCCAGCATTAACACAAGAGGATTAAAAAAGCAAAAAACGAAAAACCTTGTTTGAGGACAGACAGATCAGCAAAATATGTGAAGAATATTACGAAAAAATGGTATTCACTGTGAAGGAAATACACTGCGATGAAGAAGTAAGGCCGTACAAGATAACGACGAAGGAAAAATTTTCACAGAAGATGAAATAACTGTGGAATAAAATACGGAGGAAGAGAATAACGTAAAGGAATAAACCCGCTAATACAATAAATATGAACAAAACAGACTACCAGGCGATTGGAACGCAGGTATGTATTATAGTAGGTACCTATATATAAAAAAGGAGATCTAGAGGAGTGTGAGAATTACAGAGCAATAACTTTATTAAACAACACATATTATAACATTTTAGAAAATATACTAAACATAAGACTTAAATCATGCACTGAATGAATATTAGGAAAATATCAGAACACGTTCAGACCGGGGGAGGTCGACGATTAATTCCATACATACAGTGGAGCAAATAATTCAAAAATCGAGAGAATACAACAGGGAAATGCACCTAATATTCATGGATTTCAAAGCGCTTTTGATACAACCAATCATACAAAAATTATGGAGCAGCTAGAGAATGTTAGAATCCCAGAAAAATTAAGACATATGCTAACAGTGAGCCTAAAGAACCCCAGAGCAAGGATCAGTTACAACGGAACAACTTCTAAGGAGATTAATGTACACAAAGGCGTGAAACAAGGTGACTCTATCTCTCCGACAGTATTTAATCTGATATTGACAATATCAGATATGTATTGACATAATCTGTAATCATGAGGATGACAAACTTGCAAACAAAAACATTATTACAGATCAACTTCAAATAGTAATATATGCAGATGATTCAGTCATCACAACGAAGACGAAGATAACACTTGCAGTTGGAAAATTACATAAGGAAGCGAAGAGAATAATGGGACTAGAGGTAAACCAGCTCAGAGCAAAATACATGGCGATAGGGAAAGATGACCCAACTCAGAAATATCTAATAACACAGAACCATAAATTTGAAACTGTATCCATCTTTAGCTAATAAGGAGTAAAAATAGGGAAAACCGGAAAAAGAGAGAACAGAGGAAAGAATTCTGAAGGACAGAAAAATATCTACACGGTAGAAATCTTCTGAGAAGCAAGACTCTAAGTATAATATGAACCTATATAAGACCTTCATAAGACTTGGTGTTACATATGGGATGGAAACAACGGTGATTAACAAGAAAGAGGAAGATAACCTTCAGAAATTTGAAAGAAAAATAATGAGAACAATACTAGACCACAATGTAACAAAAGAGGGAGAAATAAGAATGAAAACAAATGCAGAAATTGAAAAAAAATTAAAGAGAGAAAATATAGTCAGACACAAAACTCAACCCAACGCAAATACGGGACATTTAGGCGTCCCGAGATACTTTTTCGGGACTCCGGGACAAATCGTTAAAAAACGGGACAAT
This sequence comes from Diabrotica virgifera virgifera, assembly GCF_917563875.1. Lineage (NCBI taxonomy): Eukaryota > Metazoa > Arthropoda > Insecta > Coleoptera > Chrysomelidae > Diabrotica > Diabrotica virgifera. The sequence continues at coordinate 68,904,114 of NC_065447.1, read as the reverse complement.
CCCGTTTTTACAGGACGTTTGGTCACCCTAAGCTATTACCAAATTTTCAGCTTGCTATAAAAATCAATTGTTTTTGGTACGCGGGATGCAGTCTAATAACCCTATCGTTAGTTTTGAATTTTAAAGAAATACCAACGAATATACAGCAATACAACTTTTGTATTGTGGTACATATTTTCGAGTGAACTAGCAGCTTGGTACCACATGTTTTTTCGAACAAATGCCTTTTTTAATAAAAAAAAGTCATAAAAATTCCAAATCATTTTATTTTGAGCTGTCCATTGAAAAACCAAACAGTCTTATTTTATTGTCACCCTTAAGGGCATAGGCGTAACATGTCGCTTATCAAAATGTTCAATGTGTTTTAAAGGTATTAATTTTTTTCAAATCCTGAGAAAACTTATAAGAATTTAAAAAAAAATTTAATAGTCCTGTCGCCAGGGGGGGGTACAACGGCCTTCTTAATTCAGATGGACTTACACAAGTTTTGTTTATGTATTTTGGCCCGTAGAACACGAATTTTTTGGGTAACAGTTGATCCGGATGTCGATAAGATTGTTATAAACAAAGAACTTGAGGAATTACATAACAGCGATTTCTCGAAAAACAAAACATTTTTTTGGATTTTTTGGGTCATTCTAACCAAAAAATGTTCCTTCAAGTGTTTTCGTAGGATGCATAGTTTTCGAGATAAACGCGGTTGAACTTTCAAAAAATCCAAAAATTGCAATTTTTGAACCCGAATAACCTTTGAATAAAAAATAAAATAGCAATTCTGCTTACCGCGTTTAAAAGTTTGAGTCAAATTATATCTGTTTTGAATATTTGCATTAATAAAAATTTATTTTTTGATTGTTAAAAAAAGCTATAAACACATAGTGTTTCCCGTGCCTAATACATGCGTTTTAATGCATGCTACATAGAAATAGCCCCGCTTGTGCCCCCCCCCCCCGGCGACAGGACAATAAACGCAGCATGAAAGATTACATTATTTCTGAGGGACGAACATCCCTGAAAACTTCTATAATGTTTATTTTAATAAGTTACAGGGGTGAATATAAAAATGAAAATTTAGTGTTGTTATTAATTAAAAATATTTCATTCAAAAGAAACTTTTTATTTATTCTAAGAGACTTTCGGCCCTCGGTTATAACGCAATCTTTCATTCTGCGTTTAAAATTTTCAAAAATACTTATTAGTTTTCTCAGGATTCGAAAAAAATAAATATCTACATTTAAAAGTTTTAAATTAAAACACATTGAAAATTTTGTCTTTTATGTGGCACTCATTGTATTATTAATTTTCTTATCTTAATTGACAACTAACATGTCTATCTCAAAAAAAAAGTATATCGACTAAATAAATTATTTTTCAAACTCTTTCAAACTACGACGAAGTAGTTTTCAATCCTAATAGTAAATTATTAATATTGAAAATATTAAAAATATTACTAAAAGATTTTTAAATTGAAAACTTATTGGTACACTTTCCTGGTGACACCTCCAAGACTTCTACAATTTGCAAGTCAAATGGATGCTGCAGTGAAGACGAGAGGGAAGGAATTCTACACTATGCAATTCACATCCCCCGTCTGCAGCTGGTAAAGTTCCAACGGAAAAATGCACCTAGTTACTCTACGGAGTAATATGACTATAAAATAAAAAATAAAAATAAAAATGCACTTCAGTTGCAATGGGTGGGAAAACCTCTCGATGCGAATCAGTTAAAATATGGAGAACAGTGCCTACGTTCTTTCCGATGAAGGCTCCAATAAGAGCCGAAAATCGCGATTCAAGGGACTGGACTGCACTCCGTATTCTAATTGAAAAGTAAGATTGTTTTGCCTTCGCATTGCAACTGAATAAAAATGGTATACATTTTTATCTTTCAAACTAGTTTGACAAACAGTTTGAATTTTCAAACCTGTACGATTGACCAGTTTGACTTGACTTGAAATATTTGTCAGAAGGATTGACTTGAGTTTGACTTGAAATTAAGTCAAACTCAAGTCAAGTTCAAACATTCAAGTCAAACTTGTGCAACTCTATTAACTACTCAAATCAACTTAATATTTCATTAAAAAAGAAGAATTATTAGAAATAGTGGGAGTGTATACTAAGCTCATAAAATATTGTGGAGTTTATTTCTACAAAATATTTTTATTTTATATAATAAATAATTTTTCTCATTTGTTTTCAATACATTATAATGGTGTAAATAAATAATTATTGGTTGGCGTAAGGTTTATGTTATTTATGTCTGTTTAATATTTATGGCAGGTATGTTTGGTTATCAATACATTATAATGGTGTAAATAAATAATTATTGGTTGGCGTAAGGTTTATGTTATTTATGTCTGTTTAATATTTATGGCAGGTATGTTTGGTTCTATAGTGTTTTCAGTCACTTCTAGCAACTGAACTTACCAAAAAAGAAATGTCGGTTCGCTAAACTCAGACACAACCGGCTAGTCATTTTAGTAAGTAATTTTGCCAATTTGGTAAAATTGGCAAAAAAGTAATTACTAAATAGTTAATAATTACTAAATAGTTAGTAATTCTGTCAATTTTGGCAAAATTGGCAAAAAACAAAAAAATTACCCACTAAAGTCACTAGCTAGTTGTGTCTGAGTTTAGCGAACGGACTATACTAACGTCACTAGACATTTGTGTCTCAGAAAAACGAATCGACTGTATTTTGCAGTTTCTCGACCTGGTGTTCTTTTCGCGAAATATCGCGGGTTCCTATTTAAAATTTTAAATTTACCCCCAACCCTCTTCGTGGGGGTTGTGTTTGGTATCATATGATAGATTTTTGAAACTTTGTGACTCGCCCGTTTGCTTACGCCCCGCTCAAACCGTCCGATTTGATAAATATACACTCTTTTGCTTGTACTGAACTTACCTTATCTTAATCTGACGATTTCGAGCTTTTCTAAGAATAGATTTTTTTTCGGACTCCCTTAACGAACTCCCCTGCATTAAGAGCCAATATATGGTAAAGGTACATTTTCAGGGTACAAGGTTTCTCTCCATGTCATAATCTAATGCGCTCGAGTAACTGCAAAAGTCCCCGCTTGGGCTCCCCTACCATTTTATTTTTCTTCTTTACGAAGTGCCATTACTCTACAATATCGTATAACAAAAAATTTATTCTTGATGCTATAATTGATACAACAAAATCGACCTACTATACACAGTTTATAAGTTAATAATTGCATATAAGTTAATTGCATACAAGTTAATTACATAGTTTATAAGTAAAATGCATAATAAGAAAATAATAAAATACTTATTCACGAAAAGGGTGTCGAGAAGAGATGGAAAAAGTACTTTGACTTGACAGTCTATTAATAAAGAATGTGCCAGAAAACGAGTTGAGATAACGGAGACAGTAACAGTAATGGCTACTAAAATAACAAATGTCGAAGTGGTTTAAACACTTCAAAGAATAAAGGAAAGAAGGGCAATTGGGCCAAATGATATTATTGGGGAAATGTGGAGAACATCAGGAGAGACAGGAGCGCCTTGACTAACATTTTTATTCAATAGAATTATAGTCCAGGAACCGAAGCTTTTCACCTCGCAATTTTTACAGAATGGATCGACGTACTGGATAGTCCAAGGATCAAAATCTATAATATGATGCCGAAAGGAGATTTTACCATGGGGGTGGTTGCCAACCCATCTCGAGGGTGACATTTTTTATTATATTTTGACCGTAAGAGTTGATAAAAACATTTATTCTAAGTACAAAATGTTCTATACATTTTTTTGATAAAATTAATAGTTTTCGATTTATTCGCTATCGAAAGTGTTAGTTTTATATCGAAAAAATCAATATTTTTCGATATACTCATTTACGATTCACTCAGTGTTTGCCGTAGAAAAAATTTGGGAATTAAATAACCTACAATTTCATATTTAAATATTTTTTCGTATCTCTGATGATAATTTTTCTATTCTGAAGAAAATGGCATTTTTTACCAAACTACAAAAATTCGTTATTCTTCACTTTTAACTCCAGATTTTTAAAAACTAATCATTCTAAGCCAGTCAAACTCCTACAATCTATTAATATGTAATACATAAATAAAGAAGAATGAATAAGGCCAATGACTAGAAACACCGCTAACTTACATTATTATGCTTCCAATTGCATTTCTCATTTTTTGTTTTTTTTTTCAAAAAATATATTCATTTTTTTACCGTAACTTTTCTATTTTTTACCACAAAAAGTTTGTTAAAAAGAATTTTGTAGGTTTTTACAAGATCTACATATAATAAGACTACTAAGTTACGAATTTTTGTGATTTGGAATAACGAATTTGTGTAATTTGGAAAAAACTGGCTTCCGAATAAAAAGATTAACATCAAAGATACGAAAAAATTATTAAATATGAAATTGTCGCTTATTTAATTGCCAAGAATCTGGTTTTCAAAAATTTTTTCTACAATAAAAATTGAGTGAGCTATTGATATTTAAAACTTATAATAACATGCAAAAACCACCTTTACCAATCCTTTCAAAGTCACCTCTTTTTGCGACTGAGGATTTTAAAGAGATTACAAAGTACATTTTTGTCAAGTTAAGTTGTTTTGATCAAACGAAAACTTTTGGAGTTATTTGGAGCAGAAAACTTATTAAAATCATTGATTCTTTCGATATAAAACTAACATTTCGATAACGAATAAATCGAAAACTATTAATTTTATCAAAAAAATGTATGGAACTTTTTTTGCTTAGAATGAATGTTTTTACCAACTTTTGTGGTCAAAATATAATAAAAAATTTCCACCCCCGAGATGGGGTGGCAACGACCCCCATGGTAAAAGTGCCTTTCGGCATTATATATATTTTGATTCTTGAGATATCCACTACTTATTCTCAAATTTTCAAGCAAATCGATTCATTCTGTAAACATTGCGAGGTTTTGTCCTATCACTTGGACTATTATGGAAGTTGGAAAAATACCAGACGAATGGAGAAGCAGTAGATTAGTACCTGTTTACAAAAACAGACGTACAACAATGCACAAACTACAAGACCATAAAACTACTTAGTCACACCAGGAAAATATATGGGAAAGGGTAATTGATAGACGGACACGTGAAGAAACCGAAATATCCGATAATCAGTTTGGCTTTATGAAGGGCAGATCAACCACAGATTTGATGCAATTCGCATTGTAAGCCAGTTAATAGAAAAATACAGGAATAAAGAAACAAACAAAAAAAAACTGGGAATTCAACCGAGATGTACACCAAATCTTCGTAGATTTCCAGCAAGCATATGACTCGATAAAAATAAGCAGACTATGGCTAGCAATGCTAGAAATGGAAATACCAAGAAAATTAGTGCAGCTCACTCAAATGTGCGTGGCAGACTCATATGCACAGGTAAAGATAGGAAACAGAACATCGATGCCATTTAGTATAACATCAGGGCTTAGACAAGGAGACCGTTTATCACCATTGCTATTCAATTTGGCTTTAGAATACGCAATAAGTAAAATATCGTCTGAATTAACAGGGGGATTCGCAAATCGAGGATCAAAACTATTGTTGGCCTTTGCCGATGATCTAGATGCAGTCGCTCATTCTACAAGAGACGTAAGAGAGGTGTTTTCACAGCTCGAGGAGGAAACAGGTAACCTGGGCCTTCGAATAAATGAAGAGAAGACGAAATATATGCTGGTGACCAAAAATCCAAGACCAAGAGTTAGGCAGAACGTAACTATTAATGACCACAACTTTGAAGTAGTAAAAGAGTTTAAATATCTGGGAGCAGTAATCACAGAGGACAATCACATTGAAAAAGAGGTCTCAGCAAGAAAAGCTGCGGGAAATAGAGCATTATACTCCCTATCATCATTATTAAGATCTAAGCTGCTGAAAAGACAATCTAAATTAAGACTGTACATGTCAAGTATTCGCCCAGTTGTTACATATGGGAGTGAAACATGGACTCTACATCAGCGAGAAATAAATAAATTGCTGATATTTGAAAGGAACGTCCTCAGAATGATATTTGGTCCTCAAAGAGATGAATTGACAGGAGAGTGGAGAAGGCGCCGCAATGCTGAATTGGTGACTCTATATGGTACTGAAAACATCGTCAGACATATAAAAGCTAATCGGATAAGATGGGCATGTCATGTAGTAAGATCAGAGGCAACCCTGAAGAGGACAAAATCCTAAACGGGGAAGCACATTGTACGCATTTCTTCTTAACATTATCAAGACAAGCAAATCAAACAATGTAGTAGTAGTAGTAAGATCAGAGGAAGACAGAGTGCTAAAGACAGTGTTCTTCGAGAGACCAGACGGTAGAAGATCAGTGGGCCGTCCCAGAAAAAGATGGAAGGATGATTTTGAAACCGATCTATCTAGGATTGGGGTACAACAATGGCAAATCGAAGCGCAAGATCGCAGAAGATGGAGTGCCATAGTGGATGCGGCGAAGACGCACCCCGAGTTGTAAAGCCAGTCAAGAAGAAGAAAGAAACAAACGCTCATTCATTGATCTTAAGAAAGCATAATTATGATAGAATTCGAGAGATTCTGTGGTGGGCACTAAATAAGAAAGGAATTCCCGGTGAATATGTAAAGATTGTGATAGATAGTAAGAGGGAGTAACAACTAGTGTTAGGACAGTTGTGGGAGAGACCGAAAAATTTCATGTGAAAGTAGGATTGCACCAAGGCTCGGTGCTTAGTCCTTAATTATTATCATTAATTTTAACGAAAATAACAGCGGAATTACAGGATAACATTCCCTGGTGCTTAATGTATGCTGATGATTTGGTTTTGGTGGGATATAGCGAAGGCGACTTAGTACAAAAACTGAAAGAGTGGAGACAAGCTCTTGAGAAAAGGGGTTTAAAACTTACTTGAAGAAAGACAGAGTATTTGGAGTATTCGCTTAAAGATGGAGCTACTACTAATAAAATGATATCTATTTTTGGATGGTGAAATGATTGTGAAAAATGAGAGTTTTAATATGTAAGTATACAAAAGAACGGGCCATAGCTTAACCTCAGGTCCCTGAGGTTAAAATAGGCTGATTTAAGCTAACTTACCTTAGTACAAAGTTTATAATAACCGAGATACAGGGTGTCAAAGTTAAACTTTTTTTTTATTTATTATTGAATATTTCCTGACAAGTATGAGATAACAACATGAAATTTGGTACGTGGGGGTTTTTTGGGTCGATAAAACTAAATTCCCTACTAAAAATTATGTATGGCCCAGAGGGCGCCACATACGCCTTTCAGCACTCATTTATTACGTTCAATTTTTTTATCCCTCTCTCTCTATAATTTTGAAATTAAAATTTTTATTCTCCTATTAGTTTTACTTAAAAAAGGTATACTTTTTTCATCTCCCTAAACTCAACCGTTTTCGAGATAAACGCATTTTAAATCTGCGATACACCATCATTTTTAGCATAATATCATTGTATGTAGTTCCACCCGAAAAATAACCTAAAACCATAATAATTGTGCCAGTTCTCAAATTTATGTCATTGCATCGCAAATTCCATTTGAAGAAATTTGCGATACATTTTTGGATAATTTTCTGGTTTTAAGTTATTTTTCGGGTGTAACTACAATGATATTATGCTAAAAATGATGGTGTATCGCAGATTTAAAATGCGTTTATCTCGAAAACGGTTGAGTTTAGGAAGATGAAAGAAGTATACCTTTTTTAAGTAAAGCTAATAGGAGAATAAAAATTTTAATGTCAAAATTATATAGAGTGAGGTATAAAAAAAATTGAACGTAATAAATGAGTGCTGAAAGGCGTATGTGGCGCCCTCTGGGCAATACATAATTTTTGGTAGGGAATTTAGTTTCCTCGACCCAAAAAACCCCCACATACCAAATTTCATGTTGTTATCTCATACCTGTCAGGAAATATTTAATAATAAATAAAAAAAAAGTTTAAATTTGACACCCTATATCTCGGTTATTATAAACTTTGTACTAAGGTAAGTTAGCTTAAATCGGCATATTTTAACCTCAGGAGCCTGAGGTTAAGCTATGGCCCATTCTTTACCAAACACCCTGTATAATCGGTATGACAGAGTAGTGGGGAAATAAATGGAGATGTACGCAAAAGAATTAGGGTTGGATGAATAAAATGGAAGGAAGTGAGTGGTGTGTTGTGTGACAGACAAATTCCAATGAAGCTGAAAGGAAATTTCTATAAAACAGCCATATGACCGGCATGATGTACGGAACTGAATGTTGGGAAGTTGAAAAGAAAGATGAACAACTAATGCATGTGGCGTAAATGAGAATGCTTAGATGGATAGGTTGAGAAACAAAAAAGGATGAAATTATGAATGAGTATACATATTATGGGAAGTCTAGGGTTGGTACCAATTAATGATACATTGAGGGAATATAATAGGTTAAGATGGTTTGGTCATGTTCAACGTATCGAGACGCTATGTACAGTAAGGGAAAAAACCCTTACTGTATAATATAATATGTATCTAAAAAATGTATATAATTTAAGTAATTAGGTTGTTACAAAAATGTTGTTTCTACACTGAAAAAAATATTGTACATAGTACCAATGAACGCCAATCATTGACTTTTTTTACATTGATTCAATGAAAATTTCGTTAATACTATAAACATTTAGTCATTAAGTTACGACCATATTTATTATTACAATGTAATTCTATTCATTAAAAAATAATGAATATAATCATTATTCCAATGAATCTTTTTATCTATCCAATGACTTTTTTCATAATACTAATAATTTGTTCATTGTATATATGAAATTATACATCAGGATTATGCGGTTAATTTAATGAATATAAAACGTTGCACTAATGTACAGTGTTCTTTAAATTACGAACTCGTTTATTGAATCAATGTTTTCGTAACATCAAATCAATGTTTTCGACTTTGATTAATAACTCGATACATTGTTTTGATGTAACGCAATCATTGTATTAATTTAATATACCTGAATCAATTATCAATTCATTGTAGCAATGATCTTGTACATAAACCGATACATTTCTTAAAACTTAAGTATTTTTATGGGTGTAAAAAAATCACGTGACAACAGTTGCAGCCTCCTATCAGACAGTCACCCTGCAGACTCTGAGGAGCGGTGGCACTACTGATTTGGTTGATTTTTCTAAGGTATGTATTTACATATATTTTTAACTATTTATAAATTATTTTGTTGGATTTCTATAAAAATAAGTTGTACTTCTATTTCCACTTTTGCAGATTGATATGGACTTTGGAATGGCATTTGTAAATGGAAATGGACTTATTGATGGATGGGACAGCAATAATTTCAAAACAATTATCTCCTTTCTTCGGTGTGAAAGTTATATCAAGAATAAAACAAATAAATTTTTATTTGAAAAGATTACCCACGAAGACATTACGGAATGTAAGTACCTATTTCATTATTCAATCCTGCATATTTAGTATTAATTAATTTCTGTTCTCTGTAAATTTTTCAAAAGCTAATTCGACACATAGGTAAAAGAAAATATGAACCATTTGAAAATATTTCTAAATGGTATAATCTTATAAAAGATTAGTAAATTAAATCTTTAGGTGATTAAACCGTAAATAATTGAAAAATATTATTAACTCTTGCAGTCGGTAGTATCTATCAAAGTAAAAATAAACATCTCAACATCTAGCAATTTTTTTCAGGATAAATTAAAATATTTCTATAGAAAGAGTGATACCCAAAAATACAACAATGTTCACTATTTAGATTTATTTTTTTATAACAATTATTAATATAAATTGTAGATGGCTAACATGCACTTATTCTTTGGGTTCTACATAGATATTTTGTACGAACTAATAAAATATACCATCAGAGATTTCCAGTAATCATTCTTACATCGGGAAGACCCAGCAAGAAGTCGAAGATCATATTAGATTTTTGGAATCAAAGATAAATGCCATTCAACCATTTCTTTTTTGTATGGGTGGTGATAATTAATCCCAGAGAGATGTTGTATTTATGGAGATGTTATTGTAGATGTATTTATTTTCACGATATCAGGTATACATTTTTTATATAATATAAATATATTTTTATATACTTTATAAAAAGAATCAATTTCTGTTATATTTAGTTATTCAGTTTTTTCCAAATTACATTATAAAAAGTTGTTTGTGTTAATTAAATATCTAGGTTTTTTTTCTTTAAACTTATAGATATTACTTAACATTAGTTTGAGAATCGGCAAAAAATCGTTGCTTCAACCTATATTTGTAATATTTATGTAGATATTAAGTCGTCATTTTGTTTACTTATTAACTATTTGTATGTTATATACAAATATACACGAAGATTATATTCACTAACCAAAAAAGTACCTACGTAAATATAATGAAAAAAACATTGATTCAAAAACGGGGAGCATTAATTTTCGTCCAATGATCAGTATCGTTGGTCCAATGTAAGTGGATACATTAACTAATGCTCAAAAACATTAATTTTTATGAATTAGTACGTTCATTAAATGTACTTTCGAGTTAAAAATTAATGTACCTATACAATGATTCAATGTACCGATCCATTGATTCAATATACCGATACATTGATTCAATGTACCGATACATTGATTCTTAACTAGAAAGTACATTGAATGAACGTACTAATTCATAAAAATTAATGTTTTTGAGCATTAGTTAATGTATCTACTTACTGATCTTTGGACGAAAATTAATGCTCCCCGTTTTTGAATCAATGTTTTTTTCATTATATTTACGTACTTTTTTGGCTCAGTGTACATACGCAAACAAAACGAAGGTTGATTGACGGAGTTGGTTTGTGTAACCTCACAGAAACTCACGCATCGTTTACTTTTCAAAGTCCGAATTATAAGAAGATATAAATAGCCCACAGAGATATTAATATTGGCATTAAAGTATTGTTATTATTATTATTCATGTTAAGATTAAGATTGTTACGATACTAGTTAGCAGTTATGCGAGAAGGGTGTCCTGAAGGACTACCCCGCGAAGCAACATCTTAGTAACCCTATGTTGATGGATGTTGTAAATCATAAATAAAGTTATAAGTTAGGGTCAGTGTTTCAACTCGACATACCAACCCTGCAACGTATCATGGCAATCTACCAACTTAACAGTTACCCAATACGAAGAATTGCTAAGCTGCGGGTTCCTGGAAGAAGCAGGAGAGGAAGACAAAAGAAGACCTGGGGGAGACACTTAGACAGGACTTATCGACAAAGGGGATTGATATTGATATGACCCAATAGAATACTTAGTCGAATACAATCGATTGCGATTTACAAAATACCTCTAGAGCTAGAGGGACTGTTTGGACAAGTACAGTTGTTTAAATAATCGCTCTCCGGGATAAACAAATTGAAGAACTTATAAACTGGTTGGTCGATCTGTTTGAACTTTAGAACAGTTTAATAACCCGATAATTGCCACAATTTTAGGTAGTTATAATACATGTCATTGTTCAAAAAAGAAAGTTATTTAGGTAAAGATTATTATAAAAATAAGGGTTTGTGCAATTATCTCGGGCAATTGTTTATGTATTTTAATTTGGAAACTCTCAAAATTAAGGAACTTTTTATGATCTACAACTTTTGTTGAAAGCATTTTTTTCTAAAATATGTAAGGAACCTTTTATAAGCAAAAAGTATTTTTTCACTTTTAAGGATTCTTTAGAAAACAAAGCAAAATGAGCTTTAGGTTTCCACGAATTTTCCATCAGCTACCCCTCATACACCTTTCAGAACCTTCAAATTAATATCTGTAGATATTATGTATATAGTCCAGAGAACTAAGGTTTTTGTCGGGACACTTGAGCAGCCAGGTTGCAAATGGATTTTTTCTGTAATATATACCTAATACAATATAAATACAAAAATGCCTGTCACAGTTCGGACGAGAAACTTAGTTATTAACAAATAAGTGTCAAAAATGGCAGTTTTTTCGTTTAAATCGCTACAGGTAAAAATAGGTTAATTAAATATTTTATTTATAATATTTTTCTTTTTGTAGATGAGCCAAGGTTTAAAATGACACTTTTTGAATTTTGGTCCATTCCTTTTTTGTTTCGGAAAGTGCAAAATAAAACTAAAATTTCCAAAAAAAAATGTGCTATAACTTTTGCGAAAATGAATTTAGGACTTTCATATTGCACAAAAAGTTGAGTCAAACAGTCCATGCAGTGCACAAAAAATTTTAAGACGATTCGTCAATTAGTTTAAATTTTATTCAATTTGTTTATCGCAAAGATATTTTCGCAATGTTATTGTTCAGAAAATAATAATGGCATAGCAATTCTATGGAAACCACATGCAAGAATAATAGTTATATTTTTAAAGTATTGAAAAAAAAATCATTAAGAAGTCGTTTTTATCACTCCGAAAAAAGTTTAGTAAAATATAGTCATTTTTGGCTTCTAAGCAATTTGAATAACTTTGTTAATATTGACTATAGAGTAAATGTACTTTAGGATTTCAAAAGCTGGTCTTTTTATACTAATTTTCAGAAAAAACTTTTTGCCTAAGTTAATTAGGTTCACAGTTAGCCACTTTTATTATTTAATTCGCAGTTACTTCTATACAGGGTGAGGCAGATAAAAGTCCTATTAGAAATATCTCGAGAACTAAAGGAAACAGAATCATGAAAATTGGTATGAAGGGGTTTTGAAGAGTGATCTCTTTAATGAAAATATTTTCATCGATTTGCTACTTCCGGTTATACCGGAAGTGGCTTATAACTTCGTTTTTTAAATGGAACATCCTGTATGTTTTTACATTTTTGGATTCTCTTGGATGTCTACTTTCTTAAAATATGAGGTTTTGTAATGTTATACAGGGTAGTTTGAAAGATAATTATGTTTTTTTACTTAATTTCCTAGCAATATTCACACCCTGTAGAATTGTAGTAGTTTCACATTAAAAACTCTATTTATGTTCAAATGATTTTCAATATAGTCTACTATTGTTAAAAATTGTTGGTATAGCTAAATGTTGAATTGTACTATACAGGGTTGGTCGAAACACGGAAAGAGTATTTTCTGAGTTTTCTTAAATGGAACACCCTATATTTTATTGTTGTAGTGAAATGATATGTTATGCTACTTTTTTATTTCTTAAGCATTCCCTATACCTAACTGCTTTAATTTGTGAGTTATTGGTGATTCAAGCCAAACATTAATTTCAACAAAAAATACGTGAAATTTTATTAGGTTGGCCGTGAAAATATTCAATCACAAATAATTTTTCGAAAATAAATACATATTAATCTAGACTGATCTTTAAAATTGCCAATAATGGTTGAGCTATCAAAATCCCTAGTTAGTTAACATTCTTGGCGCGATTAACAATTAAGCACAAACTAAAGCATTTAGGTATAGGGAATGCTTAAGAAATAAAAAAGTACCATAAAATGTCTTTTCATTGCAATACTAAAATACAGGGTGTTCCATTTAAGAAAATTCAGAAAATCCTCATTCCGAGTTTCGACCAACCCTGTATACTAAAATTTAACATTTAGCTATACTAATAATTTTTAATAATAGTAGACTATATTAAAAATCATTTTAACATAAATAGAGTTTTTGATATCCAACTACTACAATTCTACAGGGTGTGAAAATTGCTACGAAATTAATAAAAAAACATAATTAGCTTTTAACCTACCCTGTATAACATTACAAAACCGCATATTTTAAGAAAGAAGACATCGAGTAGAATCTAAAAATGTAAAAATATACATGGTGTTCCATTTAAAAAAACGAAGTTTTAAGCAACTTCCGGTATAACCGGAAGTGAAAAATTGATGAAAATATTTTCATTAAATAGATCACCCTTCAAAACCCCTTCATTCCAATTTTCATGATTCTGTTGCCTTTAGTTCTCTAAATATTTCTAATAGGCCAGTTATCTGCCTCACCCTATATACATCAAATTCTCCTGTAAATGTGTTAGTTACCATACTACTCCGAAATGGCTTGGCCGATTTTTACACGTTTATCCTGTAGGACGTTGAAGAGGTTTTAATCTATTTTTTATACCCATAAATTACAAGAGGGGTTGCCCCCCTGAGATTTTTTTTATTTTTTTGGACAAAATTATCTGCCTTAATTTTATATGATGTAGAATTAAAAAATACATACAACCCTTAATTTTCACTCTTCTATCACCAACTCTATTTGTTAATAGCCATCTATATATTTACATCTATAAAATTCTCCTGTCACAGTGTTAGTTTCCATACTCCTCCGAGACCGCTTGACCGATTTTTATGAAATTATATATGTATATTCGGTAGGTCTTAGAATCGGTCGTAATCTATTTTTCATATCCCTGAGTGATAAGAGGAGTTCCCCCTAACATTTTGTAATGTTAGGTGGGGTTGTGTGTACATAACTTACTCTATAAGACTACGAGTACATACAAATTTAAAAAATTATCATCAAAATCCATCAACAAGTTCCAGCGATATTAATCGCAGCTTATGTTTGTAGAATCCGTTTCATTTTTTGAGTGCACGTATTTTAGTAATTCCCCTCCACCGGCACGAATTAATTCCGTTCGAACGCCATTTTAAAAGCTTTATTAACCACTCTGTTGAGGTTCAAAGTTTACTCAAACTTTTACACATAACCTTTATATCTTCAACTTCCAAATGGCTCTAGTTTGGTTGCTTAGTTGTTATAAACAAAGTAGCCGTCAATTAAATAAAAAAAAGTGGCTAACTTTGACTGTAATTAACCTAGGCGAAAAGTTTTTCTTTGAAAATTCGTATAAAAATACCAGTTTTTCAAATTCCATTGCAGTTTTAGCCTAGAGTCAATATTAACAAAGTTATTTAAATTGTTTATAAGCCAAAAATGACTGTATTTTAGTAAAATGTTTTCTGAGTGATGAAAATTACTTTTTAACAAATTGACAAACAAATTGAATAAAATTTAAACTAATTGACGCATCGTCTTAAAAATTTTTATGCATTGTATGCACTATTTGACTAAACTTTTCATGAAATATGAAAGTCCTAAATTCATTTTCGCAAAAGTTATAGCAAATGTTTTATTTTCGAAATTTTAGTTTTATTTTGCAATATCCGAAGCAACAAATAATCAGACCAAAATTCAAAAAATGCTATTTTAAACCCTGGCTCATCTACTAAAAGAAAAATATTATAAATTAGACATTTAATTACCCTATTTTTACCTGTAGCGATTTAAACGAAAAAACTCTCATTTTTGACCGTTATTTGTTAATAACTAAATTTCTCGTCCAAACTGTGACGAAAATTTTTGTATTTATAATGTATTAGGTATATAGTACCCAAAAAACCCATTTGCAACCTGGCTGCTCAAGTGTCCCGAACATAGTATATGTTTGCCTTATTTCCCTGGTGTAATAAGATTTTTACGTGAAATCAACTATTTTTCACAGATAAACTGGTGTACTAGTGTTGTTGGTATTTATTTTAAGACACCTTGGATTTGAAAATATGTATTGAATTTACAAGCGAAAACTTCACTTTAATATTAACTAGTTTTGATGGAAAATAAGCCACAGTTTTGCTAAAAAAAATGATTTTATTAACGTTTCGACGTCCAAATCGGATGCCGTTGTCTAAATACAAAAAATATTAATGAATTAAACAAAAATGTTGTTACTTAGTAAAAAATTCTTCTAATAATTTATCCCAGATACTCCTGAAACTTTTGACTTCAAATTTTTTAATAAATTCTGCTATGAATGGATTTCCACGTCGATTATAAAAAAGTTTTACAAATAAATTTTTTTATTTTGGTTAGCCGTTTTTGAGTTATTAGGTGTATGTTATAACCAACAGTAGGAATCCAAGGTACTTAAGGATCAATGATTTCATTATATAATAAATGAAACTAAGTATACAAATTAAAGTTATTCTTTATTATTTTAACTAAAAAAACATGATTTAGGGCGAAGTGCAACATCGCACTTGTTACATCAGAACGCTGCCTGCTTATGACACACACCACACCTTGTCTGTTTTTCTTGATAAATGATGATATGGTCTAATCTATCGTACCTTGACTCAAAATGTGTAAGTTGACTTTTTTTTGACGGTCCGCGTTTAGTAGTTTTCTTATACATTTCCAGTAATCCTGACGCTATGCATCTTCTGAAAGCTAGATGATCCATTTTCCCACCAGTATTTTTATGCAATTGCGAGGCATTATGCTCTGCCATATCAAGGCAATGCGAAAATAAACTAAAGTACCATTTCTTGCCTCTGATACCTATTCTGTATAAGCTTATGTTTTGGTCTGCACGGTCTACTCCTCCCATATTTTCATTATATTTTTTTATCATAAATGGCTGTGGGATGAGTATACTTTTCTTTTCTTTCTGTGAATATCTTTTCACCTGTAGGGTTGGCAGTGGTGAAGTAGCATTTGATGCAATAGTAACGACACTACTGTCGTTCAATTTACATACTATAATATTGTCGTCTTCTACGAGTGAGTATTCAAATACACCCCTCCGATCTTTTTTAAAAGCTTGGAATTTTTTAGAGGACAACCCGGCACTCGATTTTCTCGAATTGTTCCAGTGCATTTTAAAGGGTACCCCCCGTTAAGATAGGCAAAATGCCCTCACTCTCAGAATTCAATTTTTTTAATTTTTTTACGTTCTGTGCAATTAAAAAATGAGATAACGCGGATTTTTAGCTCGCCACCCCCCTTACCCCTCCACCCACAGCCAAAAACGTAGATTTTTAGATTTAATTTTTTTTAGTTAGGTTGTAACTGATTTAAAAATTTCAAAAAATTCACACGTGTAGCTGAGGCCTTTACAAAACATGTCCATTTTTTATGGACCCTTAGGTCGAGTGTACATAACCTCAAATTTTTTTAACTTTTTTAAAACCTATAACTTTTTTTTTTGGAGGGGGCTGCAGGTCCAGTTTTTTTTTGCATTTTATGTATTTTATCAAAAGCTCTATCTCTCTGATTTTTTTCAGATTTTTCTGTCAGGTTCGCCATCTTGAAAAATCCAGAAAACTGTTTTTTTAGGGGGGTTTTGGGGATTTTCTCCATTTTATAAACTGCAACATAGCTCAACTCACGGTTTTGTTAATAGATTATGTATAATTTGAATTAACTGAGTATATTAGGATATTTAAAAATTGGACGAAACACTTTTACACCCCCCAAAAACCATGTTTGTTTAAAGTTTTGTAAGGATTTTTGCGGGTCTAATTATATTTTTTGAGGTCGATACAGCCTGAATATTTTTTTTATTTTTTTACGTTCTATATGATTTTAAAAAATTAGGACTCACTGCAATTTTAGCCCACTTCCCCTATCCCCCCTTCCCCACAGCCAAATGTCAATTTTTCGATTTTATTTTTTTTTAAGTCGGTTTGCAATTAAACTATAAATGTTGTTCTGAAGCTATTTCTTTGTGGAATTTTTGTAATTAACTATTCTAAATGGGAAATAAGCCACAATTTAACTAAAAAAGATTTTATTTTCCATCTGTAATGCGATAGAGAGAATTCGATAATCTGTGACGCACTGAAAAAATGGTTTGGGACAATCTATATAAATAGGTCAGATTAAATTAAATTATTAGAAGATTCAAGCAACATTTTTGTTTAATTTATTAATATTTTGTATTTTGACAACGACGTCCGTGGTGGACGTCGAAACGTTAATAAAATCATTTTTTAGTAAAATTGTGGCTTATTTCCCATTTAGAATAGTTAGTAATTATTAAATTATAAATTTCAAAAAATTCACAAGCACAGCCGAGGCTTTTACAGAACATCTATTTTCATGGACCCGAAGACCCGAAGGTCAAGTGTACATATTATAACCTCATTTTTTTTTTGTTTTTTAATAGGTACGTATAACTTTTTTTTGGAGATGGCTGCTAATTTTTTTGTTTTGTGTATTTTACAAACCATCTACGTTTGGCTCATAATCCACGCTGTATGCTTGTCCCGTTAGGTAAATTATTCCGATTAATTTTTTTGCACAAACTTACTCAAAAACAGGTACTTATAACAAATCCACAAGGTGCCAGGCAGTACAGCCGTCGGAAAATTGTTTAAACATTTTTTTAAACGAATTCAAAAAATCAATTTTTTCTATTCGGACTTTGTTTTAGATTCTATGGATCAATCTGAGCAAAAAAAGTATCTTGTGATTTTTCTATAAAATTGACTGTTGTCGAGTTACATGCATTTTCAAATTTGAAAAACGCGAAAATAGCCATTTTCAAGGCTTAATAACTCGATTAAAAATTATTATTATGCAAGCCATAAAGTGACCAACTCAAAGTTTAAAGCCTCCCCTGCAATAGCCTAAAGAAATTTTTGTAATTATTTTATTACTAACTATTATTTTTAGTAATTAAAAATGAGCGCTAAGCGGTATTGAAGCGGACGTCCGCGAAAGAGAGAGAGAGAGAGAGAGATGTACAATATTCATTGGACGTTTTAAAAAAATATCGATTGGAAGTCAAAAATACGTTTTAAAAAAATAAAAAAGGAATTTTGAGGTTATATGTATTGTACACTCGACCTGCACGGGTCTATAAAAAATAGATACATGTGTTTTGTAGAAGCCTCATAAAAATTTTAAATTAATTGCAACATTAAACAAAAAAAAATAGGAAAATTGACGTTTTTGTGGGGGCATGGGGGAAGGGTGTTGAGCTAAAAATGCGATTAGTCTTATTTTTTAATCACATATAACGTAAAAAAATGAAAAAAAAATATTCAGGCTGTATCGACCTCAAAAAATATCATTAAGCCCGCAAAAGCCCTTACATAACTTATAACAACATGGTTTTGGGGGGTTTAAAGGTGTTTTGCCCAATTTTTGATAATCTTTAAATAGTCATTTATTTTAAATTATACATAATCTATTGACAAAGCCTTGAGTTGATCTATGTTGCAGTATATAAAATGGAGAAAATTACTTAAAAACCCCCTAAAAAAATAGTTTTCCAGTTTTTTCAAGATGGCGCACCTGACGGAAAAATCTGAAAAAAATCAGAGAGATAGCTTTTGATAAAGTACACAAAATCCAAAAAAAATTGGACCTGCAGCCCCCTCCAAAAAAAAGTTTAAAAAAAAATAGGTTTTAAAAAAGTTTAAAAAAAAAATTTGAGGTTATGTACACTCGACCTAAGGATTCGTAAAAAAAGGACATGTTTTGTAAAAGCCTCAGCTATACGTGTGAATTTTTTGAAATTTTTAAATCAATTGCAACCCAACTAAAAAAAATTAAATCTAAAAATCTACGTTTTTGGCTGTAGGGGAGGGGCAAGGGGGGGTGGCGAGCTAAAAATCCGCGTTATCTCATTTTTTAATTGCACAGAACGTAAAAAAATTAAAAATATTGAATTCTAAGAGTGAGGGCATTTTGCCTATCTTAACGGGGGGTACCCTTTCTTGCTGTTAGCTCATTTATTAATGGAAGTGAGGTAAAAAAATTATCACAGAATAAGTGGAACGGCGTACCTGGGTTATCAGACTGCAATTTATCGGCAAATGACAATACGACACTGGCTCCTAATCCTAATTCCTTGTATGTATCAGAAAGTGGAGTGGTGGCCCCTTGATAAGGTTGAAACCACTCGACATATCCCTGTTTTGTGGTTCCGACCCACAGTTTATAGCCCCATCTAATGGGTTTGCCTCGGATGAACTGTTTTGATCCATGCTGCCCATAGTAAGGGACCATCGCTTCATCAACACTGTGATGTTCTTCAAATGGACGAAACATATGAAATTTTTTATTGGTTATGTCAAATAGCGGACGCATTTTAGAAAATTTATCGCCTTTTTGTAATTGGGTATTATCAGCGACATGTATATTTTGCATAATAAAATTGAATCTATCTCGCGATATAGCTGAATACACCAACTTACACCATCCGTCGTCGCTGATTTCCCAGTACATAGACCTTCGAGGAAATGAGTGATATCCACTTAAAAGTAATATCCCAATGAAACACCTAATTTCATTTTGATTGATATCTCCAAAGCGATTGTGTTGAGATGCAAATAGATTACTAAAATGTGTAATTAGGTCCACAACTTCATCATCAATTAAAAGGGAAAATAACTGTAAAGGCGTGAGAAAATTTTTCGGTTCACTTACTGGCTTCCAGTCGGGAAAACTGGGATCAATATTTTGTTGTTTCCAGGAATACTCTCTTTTTTTCTTCGACTTGTGAGGTTGTTGACTTACAACAAAGCGAGACGCACGCACAGACAACGGGAGGTTATCTTGACTATCAGAATCTTCAATTGCAATATCTTCTGAATCCGAAGTAATAATTTCACTTTGTCCTTCATCCTCCAACGGTTCACTATCAAAAACAACTTCAGCTTGTACTCTTAATTGACTACCTGGGAGGTTATTTATATCAATGTGGTTTTCATCCCCGGAATCTTCGTCGGTATCATATTTATCAGATGGAGGGAAGACAATAATACCATCAGGTAATGAAACAGGATCATCCAGGTGTTCAATCGCATCTAATAACTCATTGAGAGTCAAGAGAGTCAATGGTTTGGTCCAATAACTAAAAAGTTACAAAGTGTTATGACTGAGTAGCATATTATCCTACCGTATGTTATAACATAGAGTCGTTTTTGGGCATTATTTTTCCAATAAAAAAGAATAAATATTGATAACAGTAATAACTATAGTAAAATATAATCAAAAACGAAAGTAAATGTTAAAACTTTCTGAGAAAATAAGCTCACAGTATCCTCAAAATACTTACTTCCCTTTATTCATCTTGTATTCACCACGTGCGGTAATATTTATTGCAAACTTTCGACACCTTACTTTGGCTAACCGTCGACTGCAGATAATGCAAACAACTACTGATGTATATTTAAAAAGCAGGCTACATGGTGACATCTAGTGAATAATAGTAAAAATCGAATAATACGGGAATTTGTAAAGCGTATATTTTAACGGACAGTAGGAGTATCTGGGTTAATGTGACTCATTTATATCGGCAATTCAGACATATTATACATTTTAAAGTAGAAGACTTTAAAATGATATTGCCAATATTTATGAGTTGCGTACCTGGGACGACTTTACTGACTTTACTTTATGACTTTACTTTATGACTTTATTTTATGACTTTACTTTACTTTACTTTACTTTACTTTACTTTACTTTACTTTTACTTTAACTATTAAAATAAATCCTTATTAGGACTAAGTTTCTGGTAACACCTTCGTGGCTTCTAATATTTGCAAACCAAACTTTTACAAATAATAATGACTTAGTATATTGAGATTTCAAAAAGTATCTAATAATTCATATTTTGCTTTTAGTGTAGGAAACAGAAGTGCTCGCAAAATGGACACAAGGCCGGTTTTATTTTTTTCTCGTATATCAAGGGGTGCTTATTATAAGATAAAATTTTTCCTAAAAAATTTCTCCCCGAAACCCCCCTTTTATCCCTTTAAAGGGGGTAATTTGTGGTTTTTGCGAAACGTAGCCCTTCCTGTACGTTTTGCAAAAAATTTACTATAGGACTACTACTTTACTGTAGGACTATATTTCCTACTCTTTATTTCCAGACAGCATATATCTATCACCCACCGTTTAGCGGGGGTGGCGCCCCCAAAGTTGGCACGTTTTTAAAAAAGATGTTTAAAAAAAATTTTTTTTTCTAATTGTAATGGAAATCAAGAAGAAACCCTGCGGCAACTAATAACTAATAAGTGGCTGATTTTTTGGTATAGGTTTCATTTAAGGGCAATTGCCCATTTTATAATTACAGGGTGGTATATTTTTAAAAACCGTTTTTATACCATCTGAACTGCTTATGCTCGAGTAAAAAAACTTTCAGCGATATTATCCATGTACTGGTGTTATTTACAAATTTGTATAATGCACCCCTATTTTTTCCCGGAATCACCCCCAAAAAAAAGGAGAATTAATAAAAAAAGTGACTTTCTTGGAATACTTCACACACCATGCTCTTTATTAAAATGCTTCATATATCATTTTGTGCACGTTCTTATTACCCATGCATAGACACCGAAAACGATTTCTTGATGCAACCCTTCTAGCCAAAAAAAATAAATAAAATGGGGGGTTGAAAAATAATATTTTTTTGCTTTTTGAACCATACGGGCATATGCTCCATCAATAGGGTTTTTCATAAATATATATTATGCTTATTGCAACATCCCTGCGGAAACTACCCCTATCCTTGGAAATAAACTGCAGAAACTACCCTATCCCTTGGCGAGCAAGTTTTTACGATTTTCTCATTACCTATGCATTTTTTGAAACAAAACTTATACATAATTAAAGACAACTATTTTCTCCACAAATAAGGTTATATGCATTTTTTTCGTATAAGCAACCGTTACGACACAGTGGCGCCGTAAACCTCAGAGATGCTTTGACGGGCTCCAGTTTTTGTTTTTTTTTTTTCTTCGTCACCTATTCATTTCATTGATAATGTACTTATGGAAAATAAAAGAACACACTCTCTGCTACACATTATGACATGAATATTTTACTTTCTTTGCACCCTAAAGCCATAGTGGTGGCCCAAAATCAATTTTTGATTATTTTATTTATTAATTCTCCTCTTTTTTTGGGGTGGTTCCGGGGAAAATAAGGGGTGCATTATACAGATTTGTAAATAATACTTGCACATGGGTAATCGCTTGAAAGTTTTTTTACTCTAGCATAAGCGGTTCAGATGGTATAAAACGGGGTTTTTTAAAATGTAACACACTGTAATTAAAAAATGGGCAATTGCCCTTAAATGAAACCTATACCAAAAAATCAGCCACTTATTTGTTATTAATTGCCGCAGGGTTTCTTCTTGATTTTCATTACAGTTAGGGAAAAATATTTTTTAATACATCTTTTTTTAAATTTTGTAAACTTTGGGGCGCTACCCCCGCTAAACGGTGGGTGATATGGTGTCGGGAAATAAATAGTAGTAAAAGTCCTCTTTATTTTACTATTAAGTAAATTTTTTGCAAAGCGTACAGGAAGGCTACGTTTCGCAAAAACCACAATTTACCCCCTTTAAAGGGGCGAAAATGGGGGGTTCCGTAGGGAAATTGTTTAAGAACAATAGAGAATATAATCTCATAATAAGCACCCCTTGATATACCAGAAAAAACATAAAACCGGACTTGTGTCCATTTTGCGAGGTTCAACCTCTGTTTCCTACACTATTTTGGTTTTGAGGCAGTCTCAAGTACATAAATATATTATATGCATGCAAGAGATCAAAGTTAAAATATAATCAAGACAAGACGACATATCCCTGCTAAAGGAGAGATACCTATTTTATTAAAAAGCTTTAAAAAAAAGATATTGCAAAAATTTGCAGAAAATATTAAAGCAAGTCCTAAGTTGATGAAATAATAGTCTGTAGGGATATTATGTATTTGTAAAACACAAACGTTCGAACATAGGTGTTATCAACGAAAAAATATCTGCTTTCACTATACAGTGGAACCTCGATTATCCGTCAGGGCACAGGACCAAGGGTATGACGGATAATTGAAAAGACGGTTAACAAAACATTAAAAAAAAATAAAAATTTGTAGTAATACATATAACTCTCAAATTGTATTTGTATGTTTTATTTGACAATATAAGAGGAATGTATGTTAGTACAGTAGAATCAATTTGATTTAAAATATTCCGAAATCTTTATTTGTTTTATTGTTACTTCACATTTTGCAACGGCTGGATTTCTTAATCGAGGTAAAATCATCAAATCTAATAATTATTGTGCTGTGTATTTTTATTTTCGGCTTGCGATTCTAAAAATAGAACTCTAAAAGCACGGTATCATTATTTATCATTACCTATTTAAATTGAAATTTAATCCAGAGCCCTAAATAAGAACAAAAATTATTTACATAAAAAGATGCGGTAGTGCCATAACTGCACGTGTACATTTCAACGAATCTCGTTTGGCTTATCGCAATGCTCAAACAAAATGAATTGATGACTAAATTTTTACTTATGTAGTCAAAATAACTTATGTATGGACCCTGACGGTTAACAGAGGTGACGGTTAATATAGAGACGGATAATCGAAGTTTCACTGTATTTGTTTAAAATTAGTTATTTAATAATTTAATGAACTATTTTTTATGTACATATACATATATTTAGTTGTTTCATAAAATATATATTATAAATTATTATACATATATCTAATATAAATAATAAAATACAGAGGTTCCATTTTTTTAAAATGTCTTTAACTTACATTTATTCAAAAAGTTATCCATATCAACAACAATCACAACAATTATCACAACAATTATCCAGGCAATTATCACAGCAGTTATCACAACAATTGTCTATACAAAGATCACAACAATTATCAAAACAATGACCTATGCAATTCAGCAAACATATGTCTAGACAAGTACTTTCACCGTGCTGTTCTATCACCGGTTTCATTTCCGGATTTCCATTATTTATCTGATGTGCTATACTCGTATTCTCTAATGGAGTACCTGAAGAAAGTAAATTATCCTGTTCGTTTTGATTGTGAAGTACTTTTTGAACTTCCGTAGATGGAGATGACCATGTTGGTTGCTGTACCACTGGGTCACTGTTCAGTACAATAGGAGCATTGGGAACCATATCCGAAGCTTCTTTTGGTACAGAAGTTGAAGATGAAGTAGGAACACTTAAACGGTCTGTTTCATTCATTCTGGTAACTTTTTTATTTACTCAAATATCAACGTGTGCTACTTGTTACTCACTTTTGCGTTATTGATACTTTTTAACAATTAAACAAATACAATAAACCAATATAAGTAACCGCAATGCAAATTTTTTTATATAAATTAAAGATACAACTAACGAACTAACCGCGAATATACAATAATCACATATACACGTGAATCTCTAAAATAAAAATTTTGAATGGATGTTTTTATTGTGAGATAATTTTAAATATAGATTGTATAGATAGATTGTAAGTGTGACTACTGTGGTCCGTTCAAGGTAAACCAACGGTTCTGGGGGTTCCACTTCCAACTGATGATACATCAATACATCATGCGCAACAGATTTCGTGACACCTGCAGAATTTAATTTGCATGAAAAATACTTTTGGGATATAATGATGTAATAGTAATTTCTACAACGTAGTAGAGTAGTGTTGAATGATAACTTTTGTAGTATTTTAGACCAGGTCGTTTAGCACAAAATAAATCGCTTTTTCAATACAGCATCTAGAGACTTACAACTTTTTGCATTGTGTTCAAAAGGATGTCAGAAAAAAAGTCCAATATAAAAAATAGGTGGAAATGTGTAATTGCATTTTAAAATGCATCCAAAAGTGCACAAACATGACAAAATCCCAGGCAACCAAACGACGTTTTTATAACGTAGATAACACGTCATAAACATGACTAATTGACGTGTTTTTGTGACGTAGTACCGACGTTGAAAATCACGTGTATTTGTCTCATCGATTTGACGTCAAAAAGGTGACGACTTTTATACGTCGGTAAAATCACGTCTTTAATACTTTCAAAAAGTGACCTCTTTCAGATGTTTCAAAATAGGTAGTATAAAAAATAGGTAACATAAAACCCGTTCTACCTCCCATGTGTCGAAGATATTATATTACAATTTGTTTAAGATCATTTGTGCATTAGAAGCAATCTAACAATGATTCTAATTCTACATGATTGTACCAGCCCTCGCATTATAGAATTTTCACTATTTATATAAGTGTACCTACCTACTTACTGTGTCAAAACTGAAACAACATATATCTAATAAACAATTTATTAACAAATTATCCAGCATACAAAAAGAATCATGAACAACTCATTTTGGAATACATGTATACAGTAGTATCTGAGCGTCATTTTTCTTTGCCATCTCATAGCTAAATCTTGTAGACTGCTGAAGCAATCTTAGAAGGCTAAACCTTAATTTAATTAAACTCGATAACACATAATTAGTTCATTAAGAGAAAATAAACATAACCTCAAACAGTTGTCAAGAAGCATATTGCATTCAACTAACTCACTAAGCAAAAACGAATACAAATCTCTTAATTAACACGTTTCTTCAACTAAATATCTCAATGAAAAGTCTTATTTTATTACACAAGACGCAAACCACGTACACAATAAATGAGAAATTTCTTATGAACATTATTTAACGAAATTGTTTGGAGTAATACAAACTAGCTCCTCCCAATCTTGTGACGTCAGACTTAAACTGTCTGAAATAAAAACGTTTTTTAAACGTATTTTAAACGTCATTAATCTTACGTATTTAAAATCACTTACAGAAGACGTCTATATGACGTAATTTTTAAGCACGTGTATATATTCAACCAAAACTGACGTTTCCTCGACGTTATATGACGTCACTTGGTTGCCTGGGATGTTTATATTAAGGGCCAGTTTTTTTTATCCTTGGGTTTATGGGGTCGCTGAAGACGAATAGTGCCGAAAACCCTCGAAATTCCAGATGACCTGCCTTAGCCGTGAACCTGGGCCCCAGGTGCTACGGAGGTCGGTTCTAATGGAGTATTCGTGTTCAGCGACTCCAAAAACCTCCGAGTAATCTATTTGCATCAATTTAGTTCCAATAACCCTCGAACCTCCAGATGACATACCTTAGCGGTGACACTGCGCACCACGGCACCAGGTGCTCCGGGGGTTGTTTCTGATGGCATAGTCGTGTTCAACGACCCCAAAAACCATGAGTAACAAAATCTGGCCCTTAATATGCCTATTTCTTATTTTGACATGTTTCTGCACTTTTGGGTGTATTTTGTGCACTTTAAAGTGCAATTATTAGGTTTGTTCGTAGAACGATCAGCAACCGTTGCCAACCGTCAGACGCAAGCGCGTTCGTAGTCTACGAACTCGAACTGTTAACTGCGCACCGCTAACTGTTAACTGCGCATGCGTCTGATGGTTGGCAACGGTTGCTGATCGATTGGATCGTACTACGAACAAACCTATTATTCATTTCCATCCATTTTTCTATTGTAGACTTTTGTCCTAACATCATCGGGAATACAATGCAAAATACAATGGAGTACAAGTTGCAAGTCTCTAGAAGTTCTATTTAAAAATCGATTTATTCCGGTGTTTTTAGTGCTAAACACCTTGGCACAGTATATAGAGGTTCCCTCTTTATACTGTGACCTTGGTGTATTAATAATTTTCGTACATTCGTAAACAGGTTCTAAAATGGTTTTCTTCTGTCATATTTGAGAAAGATATTTTTGGTACGATTTATTTATTTATTTGTTTAAATTAATAGACTAAGAGCCGCTATAGGTGAAAATTCTTAATCATTTTAGGCACGACGGGACCCTATAACTTAAATAGTAGAACCTAAAAGAAAACGTTTGAACACTGTGCCGTCACTTTTCAGTGGCACATGCGTCTACAGTGGCGCATCACACTTTCCACTTATGGACGGGATACATAAATTAAAAAATACCCTCCCTAATTACCAGAATTTAATTTTTTTCATTTTTTAAAGTTTTATGTGATTAAGACATAAGATTCATCGTAATTTTAACCCAACACCCCCTTCTCCCTGCCCCCATCATCAAAAACTTTATTTTTCGATTTTATTTTTTTTTTGGTGGGATGCAATCAATTTTAAAATTTCAAAAAATTTACACGCATAGTTAAGGGTTTTATAAAACACGTCTATTTTTCATAGACCTGTAGGTTGAGGGTACATAACCTCAAAAAAATTTTAAAAATTTTTTTTTGAAAAAAAGTCAATAACTTTTTTTTGGGAATAGCTGCAGATCTAGTTTTTTCTTAGTCTTGTGTATATTATCAAACACTATATTTCTAATTTTTTTCAGATTTTTCTGTAACGTTGGTCACCTTCAAAAATCCAAAAAACTGTTTTTTAAGGGGGTTTTGGGGGGTTTGAACGTGTTTTTCTGATTTTAAAATATTCTAAAGAACTCAGTTACTTCAAGTTACATATAACCTATAAAAACAAAATTGATTTGATATATTATGAACTCTATAAAATAGGGAAAATTCCCCAAAACCCCCCAAAAAACAGTTTTTCGGATTTTTGAAGGTGGGGAGACCTACGGAAAAATCTGAAAAAAATTTAAAATATAGTGTTTGATAAAACACACAAGATTAAGAAAAAATTAGACCGGCAGCTATTCCTCAAAAAAAGTTATACGCTTTTTTGAAAAAAAAATTTCTTTTAATTTTTTGAGGTTATGTACACTCTACCTATGGGTCTATAAAAAATAGGCATGTTTTATAAAAGCCTCAACTATGCGTGTGAATTTTTTGAAATTTTAAAATTGATTGCATCCCACCAAAAAAAAATAAAAACGAAAAATGAATTTTTTGATGGTGGGGGCAGGGGGAAGGGGGGTAGTGGGTTAGAATCACGATGAATCCTATGTGTTAATCACATAAAACTTAAAAAAATAAAAAAAAATTAATTCTGTTAGTAAGTTCTGTTAACTTTTAATTTATTTATCTCGTCCATAAGTGGAAAGTTTGATGCGCCACTGTCGGCGCATGTGCCACTGAAAAGTGACGGCACAGTGTTCAAACGTTTTCTTTTAGGTTCTACTATTTAAGTTATAGGGTCCCATCGTGCCTAAAATGATTAAGAAATTTCACCTATAGCGGCTCTTAGTCTATAACGTGCATGTGACATCTAGGTTCATTAACACGAGTTACAGTTTACAGTTTATGTACAGCTTAAGCTTAAACTATACTATAAATTACAAATAATATAGTTAAAAAGTCATTTAACATTAATTTATATTTTGTTTAACAGTTTATTTTTCTCGAGGAATTTGATCGCCTTGTTAAATTGGGTCTGTACTGTTTAGGACCGTTTTTAAGATACTATTAATACGGAGCTGTTAGCGTATTTTGGGATAGAAAGGATATTTGACAATTATACAATATGTCTGATTCGATGAATCGTATTACAGTGTTAATATTTTGCCATGGTATGATTGCCATATTTTTTTAAAAATAAACTAAGACATGTAAATAGATTCACTGAGGGTTATCTTAGTAGGATTAAACCACAATTGTAATAAAATTACATATTTATTATTTTCTTTTAACATTTAGAAATAATACTATCCGGAAATAATTTTCTAAAAATTAAAAAATTGAAGAAAAGGATCTTCTGTGTAAAGGGTATATTTATTTAAAACCCCAATAAAGGGCTACATTAAAAAACAGAACGTTTTCGCTCTAAAGAGAGCATCATCAGTGTTCTAAGCCTAACATAAATATAACCATAATTAGTGAAGACAAGAGTAAAAAATTTAAAGGTTGACCCGTTGACCAAGATAAAAAATGAGGTTATACTCACAAGCTCTACATGCTAAGCCACCAAAAATACATGGGTTGAAACCCTTAAAACGCCGACAAAAAGTCTTACATTGGCGTGTTATATATTAAACCCTCATATGACTATACCACGAGCATGTGGATGGTTGAGTTGATTTCTCTGTCTTCGCAAAGAGAAAGGTGAAAGCCAACTGATTACAGGTGACAGGTGTGAAAGCGTTTCTGACTGATGACAGTACGAGACAGATGGTGTAACATAAAGTTTTGTGAACTGATATGTAGTTAGGTACACTAGCCAATAGTTTTAAAGTGTAGCTAGTGTAGTTAGTGTACCTAGTGTAGTTAGTGTACCTAACTACATATCAGTTCACAAAACTTCATGTTACACCATCTGTCTCGTACTGTCATCAGTCAGAAACGCTTTCACACCTGTCATTTGTAATCAGTTGGCTTTCACCTTTCTCTTTGTGAAGACAAAGAAATCAACTCAATCACCCACATGCTCGTGGTATAGTCATATGATGATTTAAGGTATATCTTGTTCAAATTTCAGCCATCGCCAGGGTTTAATATATAACACGCCAATGTAAGACTTTTGGTCGGCGTTTTAAGGATTTTAACCCATGTATTTTTTGGTGGCTTAGCATGTAGAGCTTGTGAGTATAACCTAATTTTTTATCTTGGTCAACCTTTAAATTTTTTACTCTTGCCTTCAGTAATTACGGTTATACTTATTTTAGGCTTAGAACACTGATGATGCTCTCTTAGAAAATGATGTTTTTTAATGTAGCCCTTTATTGGGGTTCTAAATAAATATACCTTTTACACAGAAGATCCTTTTCTTCAATTTTTGTAATTAATGGTATACAGCCAGCTACAGTCCGTCTAATTTACTTACCGTTGCACGTCATTATCTACGTTAGAGATCCAAGTTGATATTGTTGTCCAATTACAAAAAATTCTTGAATTCATTTTAAATCAAATACATCACACAATTTTTGCCGGAAGTATCAAAACAAATTAATATTCAAAGTAAATAAATAAAAACTTAAGAAATAGAAAACAAGAGTTAAGTTATAATCTTACGTTAAAGTACATAATAAAAACAGTAAATATAATGAAACAAATACTTACAGTAAAGAATATAAACAAATATGAAGTGTCATCACCACAACTATCAAATAAATGTTACCAATTTATGCCAAAATGTCACCTTCGTTCGATTATAGTTACAGTGTATTCCGAGCAAATGTGCTTCATAACAACGCTTTATAATCCATTATACAAATTAGATGAAACATATTATTGTGTATTTCTTTAAGTTAACATTATTAGAAATCTTTAAATATTATTTCTACGCGTATATAATAAAATATGTCTAGTGGCTGTAATGCCAGTGTACTTGGCAAAGTGATTCTAAAAAATAACAGACCTACCGCCTAAATATTTCGTGTTGGTATCATGTGACGTCACGGGCTATGACGCGGATGACGTGCAACGGTAAGTAAATTAGATGGAGTATACAGGAAATTTTCCTTATGGAGTTTCTAAAAATTCTGAAATTGAAAATTACGAAATTATGTTAACCTATACATGTTTATAAATGGACACAAGCGACGATAGAAACATAATAAAAGGAATGGAAAATTTCACAGCCAGAACTACTAGTAAAAGTGCAATTAAGAAGTGCCAAAACCAAGTGGAAGAATATCTGCGTTATTCAAAAGAAACAGTCATACAAAAAACAGATATTGAAAAACAAGAGCCAGTTAAAAAACACAACGACTGCATTTACATAAAAACAGATCGAACAATGATAGAAAAATAAAATGAGAAAAAAATAAGCAAAGTGGAGAAAGAACAAAGAGGAAAAATTGCAAGAATAAGATACAAAAAGTTAACAGTAGACGGTAGAGAATGGAGACGGGATGAAGAATATGAAGATAAGGAACAGCCATACGAAAAAAGAAGGGAAACTTTTCAAAGGCAGTCAAAAACTAATGAATAGTAAGCAACAGTGGAAAAATGGTGTCGACGTGGCTACGATAAGGACGATGGTTTGGTGGAAGAAAAAGAAGATAGCAAAAAAGAAAACGAACAAATTAAAAATGGATTAAAACTGTGATCATGAAATGCAAGAGGGAACTACGAGAAAATAAGAATTTTAGATGAAACAGGTGAGAAATGTAGAATCGAAATAATTGCCTTACAAAAAACCAAGCAGCTGGGAAGTGAAAGTTGAAAAAGTACTCTTTTTAAAAGCGCTAAAATAGATGGTAAAAACAAAAAAGGAAGGCCTACGACTAGATGGGATCATAAAGGTAATAATGACCTGAGATATCCCAATATAAGCAATTGAAAGAAAAGCGAAGAACAGAAATTGAGAAAGATTGTGAACAAAGCCATCAGCCTGCTTCGCTAGAAGTGCTAATATATTATGTAAAGCAATATTTATTTGATATTATTAAAATTACGTTGAAAAGTTCTTAAATCTGTTGTTGTTAGGTTTTCACAACTTCTTAGTAGGTACCTAAGAATGTAAACCACGATTCTACTACCGACTTAAAGGAAGAGTACCTTTTAGTACTAGAATATCTCACAATTTAAAATCCAGTGTAAAAAATGTTTAAAAGTTAAAGACAAAAATGTTATGCGATAAAATAACCGTTTCCCTACCCAAAAGAGACGCCTATGACCGGTACTAGAAATTCGCAGTTTATGCGATCGATTTACCTCTGGAAGATAAATAAACGTACCAGTTTTCGTTTTCTAAATAAAAGCGTTCTAGAGGTAGATACCGTAACAACACAAAACACTCCAGGAATGTACTATCAAAGTTCTATTAATGTTTGAATGTACTGGACATTCAAGGAACATTCGGTGAACATTTGATTAAATTATTGGTTGAATGTTACCACAAGACATTCTATGAACATACTACCAAAGTCCTATATTTTAAGTGAGGCCGTTTACTATTTAATTTGCGTTCATTTTCAAATTTGCCGCGCGTGTTCTATGTAAGTAGGGTCGCGTGCCACATGGTCATCACATTTTCACATTTCATGATAACCTAAAAATTTATGAGTGGATGGAAAATGGAAATTAGAATTATATAGAGGCTTTTTTTGCTGTTCTGTATGTTAGTTTTGCTCTGGCTGGATCTCTTTTGTTTAAACAATTATGTAAGTATTATAAAATCCGTTTTCAATTTTCTTTATTCTTTATGAAATAAATTATTTATGCATATTATTACCTGTAAATAGTACCTATTTCTTTTGATGTTTAATTGTGAAGAATAGAAAAATTACCATCCATTTTAATTTTTTTAGAATCAGCTGAAAGTGGTCTACAAAAAAAAAACAGGAAGGAAACGTATAGCCTTGTGGCTATGAAAGGCAAAAGAAAGATATAATATGTAAAAAGTGTATTGGCTAGTTGGAAGAAACTCCACATTGTCGATGCATAATAAGTTATTACTTTATAAACAAATATTAAGAACTGTATCGACTTATGGATGCCCACTATGGGGGTGTACTTACTAGACCAAGTAATATAAAAATTATACAAAAGTTCCAGAACAAAATACTGAGAAATATTGTAGATGGTATGTGACAAACAGTGATCTCCATAAGGGCCTTGAAATGCAACCTGGATATAATAATCAAGAAGATGGCAGGAAGTCACGAGGAACAACTTCGTAAGTACGAGAATATTGAGGAAATCCAGCTGCTCGATACTACTGGGCAAACTAGAAGATTGAAGAGGACAAAGCCTTTTGAACTAGTTTGAGTGATAGGTGATAGTGAAAAGCAGAGCATAGTGCTTGTGTGCCTGTGTATGTTAAAATAGTGCACAATCTTGTTAGATTAGATAAGAGACGCTATGGGGTAAGCTCTTCATTTTAAGGAACAGTAATTAGGTTAAATTAAAATTGCTCGTTGGTCAGTTAAGACCAGAGTGTAACTGTAATGTACAATTCAATACAATGAATCATTATCGTAGTCATGATTATGGAAAAAAAAATTATACAAGATTTTGTGCAATAAAAATGTTTATAATTTATCAAGGATGTATTATTTGGTATGGCCACATTATACTTCTGGTATATCGTTGGTGATGTGACAATACCTCCTATCTGCTTTTTCATGAATTTTGTAGGAGACGAAAAACCATTTTTAGGGTCATCTCCTCTTTTCACATGTAAATTTTGACATGTTTTGTAATAAAGAGATAGTTGAATTTACTACAAAACATGTCAAAAAATATCATATGAAAACAGGAGATGACTGTAAAAAAAGTTTTTTGTCTCTCTTACAAAACTCATGAAAAAACAAATCGGAGGTATTATGTCACATCAGCGACTATATCCAGGGACTGTCTAAAAAATATACTGTGAATGTCCAAAGAACAGTCGTAGACATTCATGGAATGTTCTAACAAGACATTTAAGGAATGTTTAAAATGCTGACACAGGACTTTCCTGGGACATTTAGGGGACGTTCTTGTGATTTTGAGGACATTCCAGGAATGTTTTCAATGTCCTGTGTATACATTCTAGGAACATACATGGAATGTTTGGTGTTATTAGGGTATTTAAAAAAACTACTTAAAAGACGCCATCTTCAAAGAGCTCTAGCTCCCTTAGGATTTTTGGACTCCGTGATTTGGGTTAAGACATGATATTTTGAGTTTTGAGACCAGTAATCTACAGTTCAAATATTTCCAATTAATAATGAAACACCCTGTATAGAAGAAAATATTTTAATAAAAAATTAAGCATTACAATCATACAATCAAAACTAATTATTATTACTAGCACAAAGTAAAAAACATTCACAACATTCTACGAAACATAACAAACACTCACAACAATTATTAAAATGATCCATAGTTGTCTGCATATTTTCATCCGAACGCCAACGCGTAGTTGTCTGTTGGTAAGGTGGAGGAGAACTGTTCTGCTGTTGTCCATGGTTAGGCAAACAAGATGGTTTATTAGAACTCGAAATGTTGTCACCATCCATCAACTTATGGATTTCCTCAAAACTTGACCTTGAACCCCAACGTGGTTGTTGTGCAACAGGAATGTTTGTCTGTGTCTGGCTGTTATATACCGGAGGAGCACTAGGTTTTGTATCTGCTACATTGTTTGTTGAGTTTAGTAATTGTTTGTCTGTACTATCATTCATTTCGTAGAGAATATTTTTATACGAAACTCTTTCTTTTTCTTTACTATGAACTTGAAATTAGTCCAAAGTATAAAGCAACCTTGATTATTTCTTTTCAACTAACCGGACCGGTCACTCAGGTCACTGTCGGTCGGTAATTTTATGGAATACCAAACAACAAACAACATGCTGATCGCTATTTTTCAGCCACAGAAGCTTAGCGAGATTCGCTTACAGTGTTGCCTACCTTTCTGTATACACTGGTAGTTTCTTGTAATTATTAATGGGCTTGGGTTATTTTATTTTAGATAGATATTAAATAAAGCATTTTATTGTTCATTACACGTAAGTTTTTCTGTATTTTCCTTTTTATTTATATAGGAATTGTTTGACACGCCATTGTCCGTGTGGACAATATTATAACAACATAATATTATACACATCGTTTTCGCCAGTGTTGCCGTAGTTATGTAAAATACTGCTTTATATCACTACTTCTAATGTTTATTTTTTTAACAAAATAATTGTATATCTATCTAGACTTATACATATAGACCAGAGTAGGGGAACAAGGGGCTTGTTGTAACAGGGGTAAGTAGTAACACAGCTTTTTCATAGGTTATTTTAACGTCTTTAACTAATTTAGCTGGCTCAATCTTATTCTCTTATCGCCCTGCAAATGACACCGTCTAGCCAGTCATCCTCCCATAGTTGCAAATAGTAGTTTTGTGCACGAGCTTCAATTGGATGTGTTAATATAAAATTTGACACTCATAAAATTTTGGTTATCGCCAGGGCCCCCGCAAGGCTGATTGGCGCCCGCGTGCGGGACATATTTTAGCGCCCTTTAAATCTACTATACAGGGTGAGTGGGGAGGAACGCACCAAACTTTAAGACTATAATATACGTAAAAATAATCAAAAATAACTCATATTATGTTGTTATTCGATTTTCATTTTTTTCGGAGATACGGTGTGTTAACATTTTTCTTTCAAACTGACGATTTATTTATTGCTCTAAAACCGGTTGAGGTGTGCAAATAAAATTTGGTGGGTTTTAAGACATAGTTAGTGCACATATTCTGACACACAATTAAGAATTTAATATTCACCATTGGCGCCTGTACGGGTAATAGACTAAAATTTTTGAAACAAAAAAAAAATAGTACGCCACTGAGATATTTCAAATTAAAAATTATTTTTGAATTCCCTGTTCAATTTCTGACAAACAATCTATCTTCATATTTGTTCATACAACGCTTCGTTTTCATGCAAAAAATAAAATATCTTAACGCTTACAAAGTATTCGAAATAAGTTTCTACACATTCATATAGAAACTTCGTCAAAAACTTTGTAAGCGTTAAGATGTTTTATTTTTTGCATGAAAATGAAGCGTCGCATGAAAAAAAAAGGAATAGATTTTTTGTCACAAATTGAACAAGGAATTCAAGAAAGATTTTTAATTTGAAAAATTTCAGTGACGTACCATTTTTATCTATAAAAAATTTCAGACTATTACCCATACGCGCGCCAATGGTGAATATAAAATTCTTAATTGTATGTCAAAACATGCGCAATACCTATGTCTTAAAACCCACCAAATTGCATTTGCACAACTCAACCGGTTTTAGAGCAATAAATAAATCGTCAGTTTGTAAGAAAGAGTTTAACACCCCGTATCTCGGAAACAAATGAAAATCGAATAAAAACATATGAGTTATTGTTTTCACCCAATTTTGAAAAAATGTGAAAACTTTAAATTATCCACTTCTGTCTGTCCGTCTGTCGGTCTGTATGTCTGTCTGTGATCACAACTCTTCCGTTATTATATTAGGTAGAATGACAAATGAGGTGTCAAACATTAATGAAGCACCCTGCATATTAAATTAAAAATATACATTTAAGTAAATAAACAATAATATTTTGTCATTTCAAAGTTTTCAAAGAAATTTTATACAGCGTGCCTACATAACCAGGAACCATATGAGAAACTGTTTTATTATTAATTTTACGAGAAAAAGTTATTCTTCATAAAAAGTTCTGCATTGTCTAGAACTCAGAATGCAACCACCAAATATCAAATTTTATGAATCTTATACGAGGTATGTCAAAAAATATGAATTTCGGTCAAGAGCAAAGTACGTTTAGTTTTCACAATATTGTAAAGTTGTTCAGCATTAAAAACTATGTTTCTATATGCAATTATATCCTTCTAATTGAAATATATTGTGATCTAGAAAGGCACTTTATTTTTGATCGAAACTCATATTTTTTTACATATATCTCATATAAAATTGAAAAAATTTGATAGGATTTGATGGTTGCATCTTATATTTTAGACCATGTAAAGCTTTTTAGAAAGAACTTTTTATCGTACATTAATTGTACTTTTAATAGTTGTACAACAACGCCCTTTTCATTTATTAGAAATAATGTGATAAGTCTTTTATTATTAATAATTAGCCCTTTTCAGTTACTACTAATAATGTGATAGCTCTTTTATTATTATTAATTATTCAGTAACAATAAAAGAGTTATCGCATTATTCGTAATAAATGAAAAGGGCGTTGGGTATCTGTAATTTGAGAAAAAAAATTCAATTAAAAGGATGTAATCGCATAATGACATAATAGTTTTTAATTAATTTCAAACAACTTTTCATAATAATAATTTTCGATATTGTGAAATATAAGGTACTCTTGATCGAAATTCATATTTTTGATACTCATAAGATTGACACAATTTTATATTTGGTTACATTTTAGTTTTTAGACTATACAAAGCATTTTATGAAGAATAATTTTTTTTTGTAAAATTAATAATAAAAAAGTTTCCCATATGCTTTTAAGTTACGCAGACCCAATGTCTTATTTATTTTCTTTTTTTTTGCAAAATAAATTGTAAATTGTGGATTTTATTAGAGGAAACCCGATTATAAGCATTTAAAATAAATAATTTTATTATTATTCTATGCAATGATTATGATATTTACCATTTTCAAAATTACAGTAGAGCGTCGGTTATCCGAACGTCGATCAACCGAACGACCGGTTATCCGAACTCTCGACTCCCGCGCCCCGCACTCGGGTACCGAGCAAGCGTCAGTAATTAACGTTTAAAATATTTTCAATTTAACAACGTGGAATGAAGTAAACACTTCTGTTGTATGTGGGCATGTGAATTTATTAAAAAATCCTTAAAATTTATCCACGAATGAGTGGAAGTACAAAACGTTTTCCGTCAGACTGACCATCATCAGTGTAAACCTGGAAATAAGTAAACCACTAAGATTAAAAAGCAAAAGGGTGAAATTTTGACAGTTGAAAAAATTTAAGAAAATGTGGTTACTTACGTCCATTGTACAAGTAATTGTAACTAGCTAACTAGCCACTTCAATAGATATAAAAATCTCTAAAATACATTATTGTTACATTCTATATTAAATGTCTTTTTTAATATAGAATGTAACATAACAATGTATTTTAGAGGTTTTTATACCTATTGAAGTGGTTAGTTACAATTACTTGTACACTGAACGTAAGTAACCACATTTTCTTAAATTTTTTCAACTGTCAAAATTTCACCCTTTTGCTTTTTAATCTTAGTGGTTTACTTATTTCCAGGTTTACACTGATGATGGTCAGTCTGACCGAAAACGTTTTGTACTTCCACTCCTTCGTGAATAAATTTTAAGGATTTTTAATAAATTCATATGCGTACATACAACACAAGTGTTTACTTCATTCCACGTTGTTATATTGAAAGTATGCAGCCAACTACAGGGTTTATCCCCTTTTTAAAGTTTTAATCTTCAATTTTCTTCAATATTGTATCCAAAATAATGTTGTTGCAAAGACTGCACTTTTTTGTTTAATTGCTATTTGTCATTATCAAGATATAAATAAATATGTAGGTATATAAATATGGTTTTTAGTCTAAAAAAAAATGTATGACTATATCAATCTAGTTCGATTATCGGAACAAATCGGTTTTCCGAACACCCATGTCCCCCAATTAGTTCGGATAATCGACGCTCTACTGTAATTTAATTTCCACACCACTTAAAATAACAACAAATAAAAAAGATTGTCCAATATTTTTTATACGAAAACAAAAGTTTATCAGTAAAGATACTCAAGTCAAATACATAATCATAATTCATATTTGTTTACTTAAGGGTAATTATCATAAATTCGAGTAAAAGATTCACTTTATACCAGTAAAACTGCTTGATCCAGCAAGTTGTGTTTTTGTTGGAGTAAAACTGCAACTGTGCGTTTTATGGGTGTTAATTTATGTTTCTACTGGTCAAGGAGTGTGATTTGATGTAGGTATATTTGACATTTTTAGTGTCGCTTTAGTTTACAACATAAACAACTTTAGTTACATCGTTTGGATGGTATATGGTATGCCAAGCGTAATGCAATCTACTTCAAATAAAAAAATTAGGAAGGAACAACAAAATGTAAAATATTTTGTACGGAGTATGTAAGTTCAACATTGTTCAACATTTCAGGACGGGAAAAATTATTTTTTCAGTAATAACACAACATTTGATTTTTGAGATTTCTCTAGCTATTCATGAAATAATTAAAATTGTATATAAAAAATGATTATCTTATTTAAAATAAATATTTCTTATTTACCAAACCTTCGGTTTGGCGCCCCTTTGGAGTTACGCCCGCGTGCGAAGCACGCGTGGCACGCTCGGTTACGGGGGCCCTGGTTATCGCTATTGTTTTAAACCGAAATGAAACTTTCGGTGTTCATTTCTTTTCTAAATTTGGTTATTCTTTGATGTTGCTTAACAATTTTACGATTAGTGTGTTAGAAAAGTGTGCTACGGGGTATGTTGTAACAAAACGTTGGGGCTTGTTGTAACATGTTGTAATATGGCTTCGTATATTCGGAAGTGAGCTGAAATATATTTTGGATTAATTCCCATGAAGATGCGAAAACTCTCTTACCAATATGCCGTGACACTCAGTGCTAAGCAACTTCCTTCTTATTTGTATCAAAATTATAGAGTTGGTCCAATTTCAAAATTTTATGCGTAGAAATCTAGAGTTATATTTAAGAACACCGGAAGCCACGTTATTAAGTCGAGCAACATCTTTCAAAAGGAGCAACGTTCTTATTTTCTTCGAAATATACCAAAAAATTCAAATGATCGTACTGTTACAACCTGCCCCAATAGATGTTACAACTAGCCCCAAGCGCGGGGTAAGTTGTAACAATGCACTTTTTTGGGTAAAATGCTAGTTGATTAAAAAATAACAGTCTTTTTAACTTTTTTTCAGTTCAGTTTGATTCAGAAAGAGTTAAACTAGCGTTGAGTGTTTAATTAGTGATAATTGGAAAAATCGCTGTCAAGATATATTTTTTGATTTTATGAAAATTGTTACAACTAGCCCCCTCCTCCCCTACTTAGAACAAAAAACACCGAAATGAATCGATTTAAATCACTTATCTACTTGCAACTTTTTGCGTTGTGATCGGAATGACGTCAGACGTCAGGAAAAAGTCTACAATATAAAAATGGGTGGAAATGCATAATTGA
Source organism: Diabrotica virgifera virgifera (assembly GCF_917563875.1). Taxonomy (NCBI): domain Eukaryota; kingdom Metazoa; phylum Arthropoda; class Insecta; order Coleoptera; family Chrysomelidae; genus Diabrotica; species Diabrotica virgifera. The sequence goes on along the minus strand of NC_065447.1, from coordinate 68,864,003 downwards.
ATTTGCAGTGAATAAAATGCACCCAAAAGTGCATAAACATGTCAAAATCAGTATACTTATCAAGGACCAGATTTTGTTGCTCGGGGGATTATTGGGATTCAGTGGCGTACTGAGCATGGTTCCGCGGGTTCCGTGGAACCAGGGCCAGGGCCCCACAGGGGCCCGCTCTAGCGCCCTTTTTGCTTCTTTTGTTTCTAATTTGACGGGAAATACACAAGTACACACTACGAAATGTAACTGCTTAATAAATTTTAATTTTTGTGTAGGTATTTATAAATAAAAACAAAAAATACCTATTTATCAAAAAATTTGAAATCAAAATTTATTAAGAAACACAGGGAACGCTTTTGTAAGGTTCCTTGCTGGTTTTACCTGCTTGCCGAAGTCCTTGTTTAAAGACTAACCGCCGGTGCCTGCCTACACGTGCTAACTCAAACACTTGTATTTTTTATGTTAGCACGATCCATGAATAAGTTGTAGGTAAACTACAAAGTTGCAAAAATTCGGAAACTGAGATATTCAATGCAAGTTTTATACGGTGGGTCAAAAAAATATTCCCAATACAATAGGGTAGATGCTCGATACTCGTGCAATACAATGTGAGTTTTTATTGGGCGGGTGGGCCCGCATCTCAACTGGAACCATGGCCCGCTGATCTATCGGTACGCTACTGTTGAGATCGCCTAAGATGAATATGACATCAGGACCGATCTTTGGCCAGGGTAACTGCTATGAACGTCATCTTCTGGAATTTTGCGGCTTTTCGACTCTATGTTGATGCAAACAGCGTATTAGGGAGTTACTAAACACGAATATGACGTAGGTAAAGGCCTTTGGAGTATCTGGTGTCTGCTGTATGACGCACTTAGCAGTTACCCTGAGCACTAAGTGCAGTTCTGATGCAACTATAATGGCAGTTCTGATTACACCTTTTTAACCAGAAGTGATATAAAATGTAAATACCGGAAGCTTATATTTATTCTCGTCTTGCTAAGGCGAGTCGACTAATACATCGCTTGTACTATTTTGGCGACTTTAAAAAAATACTTCCAGTTGCAACTCTTCAACCTGAAGTCCGAGATTAAATTTCTTACCTTTAATACCATCCTTTAGCTATAAAGCTCCAATTCGACGCTTCATTTTTCATTCTATCAGTTCTAATAACGTAGGAGTTATATTCGCAGACAGACTGACAGACATACAGAAAGGCATAAAACCGAAAGTTTATATTTGTATTCGCCCTGATAAGGCGTTTCGAATAATATATCGCTTGTACTATTTCGGAGACTTTAAAACAGTAGTTCTGGTTGCAACTTTAAAACCGTAAGTCCGAGGTCAAATTTCCCACCTTTAATACAATTTTGGGTTATAAGAGAAGATCTCATTCGACACCTTATTTGTCATTCTATCTGATTTAATAACGTAGAAGTTATAATCGCAAGCAGACAGGATGACGGATAGATTTACACGAAACCGGAAGTAGGTTGTACCTATATATTTTTTCGTCTTGCTAAGGCGCGTTGTAACAAAAAAAAAACTTCTGTTGGAGTGTAAACTCCAACAGAAGTAAAAAATAAACTTACTATTTATAGATGCCTATTATAGCTGATGCAACAAAAATGTGTCAAAAAGAATAGATGGCTTCTATGTTAAGAAGCCGAAGTAACCAAAATACTACTTTTGCAGTAGTATTCGTAGAGGAAAATGCAAAGATGTAGATATATAAATAGACAGATGCAAACTGAATTGAGGGGGCTGGCAAGAGATGCAAGAGACCGACAACTTGACACTCAAGGATGGGTACGGACAATTTGGAATGCCTGTCAAAGAACAGTAGATCAAAGTAGATAATGATGATGACGAGAAAAGGTAAATATTAAAATAAGAATAATGTTCTGAAAATTAATAAATATGAATAATTGCTAAAGAAGAACAAATTAAATAAAACTAACAAATCAAGGGCGCCAAGAAAATGATCTTCGATCACTCTCCCGACACTGCTCTCAAATATTAAATATAATAAATATATAAGTAAATGTAAATATAAAGGAATAATAAGAAATGATAAATATGCAAAATAAATAAACATATACTAAAGATAACTACTAGATTTTTGACAATCTCTGAGTTAAACAATGCATATAATGTGACTCTAAAATGACAAAAATTATGGTTTATACTATGATATATAATATAACAACAGTCCTGTTATATGTATGTACAAAATTATATACCTTACTTATACATAGGGTACAACTCACATGAGACTACCAAATGGTTATAGTACGCTTGCTATGTACAACTAAAGTAAAACCCGAAAATATGACTAATAATATAAATAAATAGGCACAAGCCTGACTAAGAGAAAATATTATAATGAATTAAGCAAAATTAATGAATGAAATTGAAGCGAAGAAATATAACATACAACCGACTTGAATTGACAGAATAAATGAAGATATGTAAATGAACACCAAAATATTTGGTAAACAAGCAACTAATACAACCTAAATTTAGATAATGACATGAAATCGACCTAAATTAACAATAAAATATAAAAACCTAAAATTCTGAGCTTATTCCCGTGCACAAGAACTTACCGTAGATACAACAGTTTAGGAACTAAATACACTAATATTCAAATATGTTATATAAAAACCAAAGGTAAGCTAAATCTGAAAAAAATTAATAAACATAGTGCATTAAACCAAAACGTCTGACAGATAAAATAGAATAGTTACTTAAATCACCACACTAATTTATTGTTCCCAAACAAACCCAAACGACTCCTAACAGGTTGCTGTTGCATCCTCGAAAATGAGCACCAGGATGGTGCCAAATCATGCCTCCTGTGAGCCCAGGTGTCCAGACGAAAATTGAGCTAAAACGCTCATAGCTTGCTCCCAATGACATACTCTCAAATTCACTTGTCTGTGGCTGTCTCATGGCTTCTGGAGATGTTTAAAGGGCTATGACTTCATATATTTCTTCCAAATGGCTAAAAACAGATCCCTAGTTTTATTTACCATATAAACATGTGAGCAAAAAGTAGAGAGAAGAAGAAATAAATCAGAAACTTTTTAGAAGAAATAATACTGAAAAAGTGACCATTAACTGGGACAAAAACTAATCTCATTTAACCTTGAACATGTGAGTGTGAAGATATGAACAGATATAATGACTTTGAAATTGAAATTTGAATATAGAATATGATTTATCTGAGAGAATATGATATTTGTAAAAATATATTGAATTTATAAAAGTATTGGATGTTCAATCAGTTTAAAACCTACAGAGAAATGATAATTATTTCCAATAGTAATTGAGAATTGCATATGTTTGGTTACGTCTAACCAAAAAATCAATTAATATATAATTTTCCTTGAATGAATATTCAATAAACATGTAATAATCTACATAAAATCCAAATAATGAGTTGACTAAGAAATTTAACAATAAAACTAATATTTCAAATGTTCCATAACAAAAAACATCCCAAGGCTAACTACAAAAAATAAAATTTTTATCGGGTGATTCTTATCCAGATTCCATTCGTGTTTTACACTTCTCTCCTTTCTCCAAACAACAATTGGTAATAACTACTTTTCACTTTAAAATTAAACTGGAGATGTTGAATATAAGTAATTTAGTTGAAATTATCAACCTGCCATTCGTCGAGCCGATTCGACAGCCAGCAGCCAAGTGTCTTTCAATCCTCTCTCGTTCAAAGAGGAGAACGTCAAACGACCACGGAACACGAATTAAACGTCAAGAACGATTCAACAAGTATATTCCGTAGACGCCAAAATGTGACGTCACGTAAATGGTTATTTACGAGAAACTTAGAGAAATTTAAAAGACATCAACAGAAAATAAATTATAAAAATATTTAAAAAGTTCAAAACTAATTCCGGAACGTGTCACACCGTTACAGCGTCGAATAAATATATTGTTTGTACTATTTCGTCGCCTAAGCTATTTTTAAGCTAAATTTGTTAATAGCTTAACGGTGTCTAGTCGGACAAACTTTGATGTACGGGAACACTAGAACGGGAAGTTTTAATTGTGGAACAGGTTACAGGTTTTGAATGTCAGACTACGAAGATGTTCCATGTATTTTGTCGGACATAACTCCCAATTGATTTGTTTCTCTTTCATTAAACTCTCATGCAAAACCAGACTGTTATTTACCACCAATATAAATCCTTATATTGATAAGTAAATTCCGTACAAGGAACGTAAATAAAATGTTTTTCGTGTCGAACTTATTAAAATGTCCAACATATTTGTCGGACAAACATTTTTTCATATATTAGGTATATAAAGTTGCTATTAAATAAACTTAAAAACAACCTGTTAGTTTTCACAATCATAAACTTATCAGAATGGCACGTTCCAAATTTAAAATCATCAATTAAACCTTCCCCTGTTCCAGTGGTCCCATACGTCAAAGTTTGTCCGACTGGGCACCGATAAGCTATTAACAAATTTTCAGCTTGCTATTAATCAACTTTTTTTGGTACGCGGGATCCTGGCCTAAGAAATTTCTCACCTTTAGTACCTTCCTTTGGTTATAGGATTTCACTCGACACATGGAAGGTACGTATCCATACGTGGGTATCCCGTGCTCGGTGTAGCAGCTACACATAGTGGATACGTTGCTGCTCGCTGCTCGGCGCTCACCCTCTTAGATTCAACCGGTTTGCGGTTTATATGTAGGGGAGCGCATGCCGCATCCATTTGAGCAGTTACACCGAGCACGGAGCACATACGTATGGATACGTACCTTTGTCAGTCTATCTGGTATATTCACGGAGGACTTGTGTTTACAAAGTGCCTGGGACAGACGGACATAGGTAATAATTCAACAGTTTTATTAAACTGTTGGTGCGATAACTGTTTTCATTTTTTGAAGTTATACTTCTTTACCGGCGATAGAGGGTAAATTTTTATATGGGAAAACCTAGCGACCGGGCGCATGCGCATTATAACTTTGTTCTGATTGGATGTTCAAATGACATGTCAAAAATTATTCAATATGGTGGCTGTGGCACAGCTGTAGTTAGATTATTTATGGTTGTTGCGTTTTAAAATTTGTGTGAAAAGAAACAACAAACAAAAGTTAGTTAATAGTTATACTGCCTTTTTAAATAGTTTTCATATACCTATATTTTTGGACTTTTGGACTATTTTGGACAAGGAAAACTCATTCTAATTTGGTAAGTACCTAGTTTTTATTATAATCATATTGTAATTATACATTTGGATTAGGGTGAAATACATACATTTATTTTCTCAAGAATGCGGATTTTAGAGAGAAATCCCTAATTAGGTTCGATTTTTATTTTTAAATTATGATTTTTTGGCGTAGATTTATTTATCTAGTAGGTATGTAATGCTTTGATTTACATACTTAATTTGATTACCAACAAAAGTTCTACCAATCTTCATCTAATATATTGTTTTCTTACTGTTTTGTTATATTTTTATATTTTCTTCCACAAAATTTAAACTACATAATTTTCAAAACAATTGTCAAACAGTAAAACGTTCAGTTACCGTATTTTTCCACATGATAAATAATGTGCGATTGGACGAGTGAGTCTACGCTTCGATTACGAGTCAAAGCGGCACGAAATTCAAGGGTTCAATTCCCGATGCAAGTTTTATTTTTTTATTTTTTTATGCATATTATGATTGTAAGTATATTTGTTATATAATTTTTTTTTTCAGCAAATGCGTATTTAAAATTTTTGCCAACAATTATTATCGTCCAGAAATCATTTTTTCTTTGTGGCATTTTTCAATGTGTTTGTGTGCGTTTTATTCTTTTATTTTTTTAAATTTTTGGTATAGTCTTAAAAATCACATAATATGTAGTAGAATTATAACTTCTTACGTACGTACAAAGTACACACACATTCTTGTTTTTTTTGAGTTTTGGCACTATTTGAGCGGAAGTGCGATATTAGTATGGTATAGTTAGACCCAAACCCAGACATCCAAAGTGAAAGTTATCCTCCAACACCAAATTGTTCTATATGGTCCACATAATGTTCAGAAAAAAGTCACACCATTTTGAGCGTCGGGTTTGGGGAGAGAAATCTGCAAATTCATAGTTTTTTACGTTTTTCGTCAATATTTCTAAAACTTTAGCATGAACAAACCTCTACACAAAATTGTTCTACATTAAATTTGAAATAAAAAAGGCCTATGCATAACCCTTCTAAAATGAACGATTCCAATGTTACGGAGGTTGTATAGTATATTTGGTCCAAAAAAAGGCCTAACCCAGACATCCAAAGTAAAAGTTTTCCTTCAACACCAAATTGTTCTATATGGTCTACATATTGTTCAGTAAAAAGTTACACCATTTTGAGCGTCCGGTTTGGGGGGGAGATATGGGAGAAGTCGGTAAATTAGTAGTCTTTTTAAAATTTTTCGTCAATATTTCTAAAACTATGCTTTAGCGTAAGAAACGTTCTATAGAAAAATGTTCTACATAATATTTAAAACAGAAAAGGTTCTATACATAATTGTTATAAAATCAACGGTTCCAGAGTTACGGAGGGTGAAAAGTGGAGGTTTTCGATACTTTTTATATTTACCGTTTTCCCTCCTCTCCCCCTAAAAACCCGACGCTCAAAAAGGTGTGACTTTTTTCTGAACACTATGAGGACCATATAGAACAATTTGGTGTTGGAGGATAACTTTCACTTTGGATGTCTTGGTTTTTGGTGTAGTTATATCATAAATATTGCCCAAAAAATATAAAAGTACCGAAAACATCGACTTTTCACCCTCCGTAACTCTGGAACCGTTGATTTTATAACAATTATGTATAGAACATTTTTTGTTTTAAATTTCATGTAGAACATTCTTGTATATAACATTGTTTACGCTAAAGCACAGTTTTAGAAATATTGACGAAAAACGTAAAAAAACTACTAATTTACCGGCTTCTCTCCCATCTCCCCCCAAACCGGACGCTCAAAATGGTATAACCATTTACTGAACAATATGTGGACCATATAGAACATTTTGGTGTTGGAAAAAAACTTTTACTTTGGATGTTTGGGTTAGGTCTTTTTTTGGACCAGTTATACTATACTACCTCCGTAACTTTGGAACCATTCATTTTAGAAAGATTCTGCATAGGGGCTTTTTTATTTCAAATTTAATGTAGAACAATTTTGTATAGAAGGTTGTTCATGCTAAACCGCATAGTTTTAGAAATATTGGCGAAAACCTTAAAAAACTACAAATTTACTGATTTCTCCCCCCCAAACCCGGCGCTCAAAATGGTGTGACTTTTTTCTGGACATTGTGTGGACCGTATAGAACAATTTGGTGTTGAAGGATAACTTTCACTTTGGATGTCTAGGTTATGCCATCTTTTGGATCAACTATACTATACTATATGTAGATCTACAGAAAAACACCAAATTTGTTCAATGCTTATAATTATTTTATTGAATGGGTACAATCAAGGCAAACAAACTTTATAATTCAATGATTACTACAGCTACTAAAATATGTCGGATAATTTTTTCTTTAAATTTGAACAACTTTTAATGTTAAACGTTAAAAAAAATAAAATATTCAGTTATCTATAAATACGACGCTGGCCTATACCTAATGGGTTAAAACTTTAAATCAAGGTTTTTTGTACAATAAGAATTTTCGAACAAAACTGTTTTACAAACTGGAACATGAAGTAAAAACCACTTCTATGTAAAAGGTATATTTACTAAAAATTTTTAGAATCCCAATGGATTCAATAAAATAAGTTCATCAGAACGTTTTCAAACCTATCGGTCCATCATCAGTGATCTAAAATCAAATAAGTAATCCCACTATTAAAATTGAAAAGATGGTTGAAATTGTAAAAGTTAAAAAATGTGGTTATGATTACTTACTTGAATACTTGCAAAATAGCCCCAGAACCAAACAATGGTTGTGATTATAAATAAATCTACATTATGTTGAAATAAATTTAAAATGGCTAAACGCCGATGTTCAAGGATTAAACCTCTGGGAACATGGTGAAACTCTACCCGAGGACCCAATCAACCATCTTCGGTCAACGATGACTACTAAGTGTCAAAGCTATGTAAGGAAATGCTTGATGTGACATTGACAGTTAAGGAAGAAGGTAGTCGATTTTCTAGGAATTTTAAAAACAAAGTCATGATCCAGACGAAGATATGGTAAAGCTTTTAATATCTGAAATTGTCTGTTAATTAAATCTATTGTTTTTTTAAAATTAAAAGATAATGTGTTTTACAAAATAAAATTATTTTAACTGTAGGTAACTACAAATTGACTGTATCAAATAAAATTAACCTGATCAAAAAATTACAATATGATAAAGTGAGCTGATTAGTAGTAATAACAGAAATAAAATTAAATAAGTGGTGTTATAGAAGAAGTTTTAAATTTTGAAAAGGGATATTATTATATCAAGAAATTTATATGTACATAACATGTGTATTGATGGTTGTATAGGTAGTAGGGAAATTATTGTTTGAATGTAGGTGAAAATTAAAAATTTATATAGATTGGAGTTAAGATAAAGTCAATCTGATAGTAGAAAATGTGATTCAGGAATGCAATTATTATGGAACAATTTTAATGAAATTGAGAAAATTCTTGTGACAAACTGGTGAATATGTAAAATTGATAATAAATAATTGTAGGATAACAGGTTGCCCAGTTGATACAAATTAAAATTTAATTAGTATAGAAAACAATAGGTGTAATGAATAAAATAGAATTAATAAAACAAAATTAAGAGAATGAATATTGTTATAATTTGATTAAAGAATGACTGAGTTTAACTGTGATAAATGAAATAAAGTGATGAAATGTTAGATGTGAAGATAAAAAATATATTTGGAAAAGGTCAAAGACAAAAAGCAAAGGAGTGTGATGTAGGGTCAAAGCATAGGTGAAATGAGTGAAAGAGAAAGATTGGAGAGTTGGGTATGAGGGTTGAACTGAATGAAGAAAAGAAATGAAAGAAGTGTGAAAAGGGGGTATGGTAAATTAATTAGGTTTTGATTAAGAGGAGTTCATGTGGTTAGTAATGATTAGTATGTGTAAAGGAGTTTGGAGCCAGTAAGGGAACGAAGCAGATAGTTGACAGTGGGTAAATAGGATGAAGAAGATAGCAGATAGGATAGGAAAAGGGAAGGTATAACAAAGTAATAGGAATTATGAAAATAATTGACGGTGAATGGGGACAAAATTACGGTTAAGGGATGTTTGTCGGTTAACACAATTGGGACTTTTCTTTAGGTCTTTGACAATTTCCAAATCCTCGTATAAGTCTAAACGGAGTGTATTTTTTTGTTGAATGTTGTGTATCAACTGGACCCCATCAGGAATCTTAAGTTCGTGTTTATTGACTTTTAAATGGTGTGAAAAAGCTGAAGTGGTATCTCTCTTACTGTGTTCTGCCGATCGGGTGGAAAGAGATCTATAAGTTCTACCAATGTAGGTAGCATCGCAGTCTGAACAAGAGAGTCTGTATACCCCACTACGGCTCATGTAATGGATAGGGTCTTTGGTGTTAGTTAAGCTTTTATTGAGGGTGTTATTGACTTTAAATGAGATTTTGATGTTATCACAAGAATTAGAAATAATTTGTTTGACTCTTTCAGATAATTTGGAGTTATTAAACGGTAAGGAGGCATAAATTGGAGTAGTTGTGGAAGATGATGAGAAAGCGGATTGTTGAAGTAACTTAAGTTCTCTTTTCTGTTGAAGTTTATGGATGATGTCTGGGTCATAACCATTGTTAACTGCAATTTGTTTGATGATGTTCAGTTCTTTGTTAAATTCAGTTGTAGGTAGAGGAATAGAGTTTAATCTATGTATAAAACTACGAAATGCAGAAAGTTTATGTGAAAGAGGATGGTTAGAAGTGGAATGGATAATGTGATCAGTCTGTGTAGGTTTACGGTAGATACCAAAGTTGAAGTGGTCATCTAGTCTGGTAATAGATATGTCCAAGAAGTTAATGGAGTTAGAAGATTCTAGTTCCATGGTAAAAGTGATTTTAGGATGGATTAGATTGATTTTATGAAGTAAGTTGTGAGCTGAGTCGGAGTTACCAGATATGAGGACTAAAATGTCATCTACATAACGAAACCAATGTAATATCTCTGGATTTTTTGTGATATGATTGGATTCTAAATGATCCATAAAGACATCAGCTAAGAAAGGGGATAAGCAACTTCCCATTGCTAAACCATCTGGTTGTTGATAAAAGTTGTTGTTGAAGACAAAGTAATCTTGAGATAGGCAGATTTTGAGAATGTTTATAATAGACGAAGTGGTAGTGGAGGTCACCGAATTATTTAAAAGAAGCGAGTTGACCAGACTAATCGATTCATTTTTTGGGACTGAAGTGAATAAATTGCTAACATCAAAAGACAGCATGACGATATTCGGATTAAGATTGACAAGTTGAAGTTTTTCAACTAATTGGCGAGAATTCAAAACAGTAAACTGTGGGGTGAAGTTAATAAAATTTTTAATAATGTTAAGAATGAATTTGGATAAAATAGAGACTGGAGTATTGATGAAACTGACAACGGGACGAATGGGAATGTCAACCTTGTGTATCTTTGGTAAACCGTATAACCTGGGAGTGAGTGGATTAGACGGAATTTTGGTGTAAGGTGCTTCATATTCAGAGAAGAAATCAGTAAACTGTTTAAGATTGTTTTTCATTTTTGAAACAAAAGATTTTGAAGGATCAACAGGGAGAAGATTAAAATTATTGTTATTTAGGAAAGATGTGACTTTGTCGATGTATAGTTGTTGGTCTAAAATAACAAGGCAGTTACCCTTATCTGCTTTACTAAAAATGAGGTGTTGGTTTTTGATTTTATTTTTAATAGATTTGAGTGTGGATAGAAGGGATTTAGACTTGTTAAATGAAAAATTGGGAAAAGATGAAGATGACGTGGAAGTAGAAGAGGAATTGATGTTGGAAATAGAAGAATTGTTATTAGAGAGAAGTTTAGTTTTGAATTTGTTGATAGTTTGGATGCAAGAGTTTCTGATTGATGTTTTTTGTGTAAGTGAAATGGAAAGATTTTGAATAACAGTGTTTTAATTAAGCCGTACTTTAATAATTTAATTTAATTATATCTAATATTATTTAAACGTTTAGTTGTCTCATAAAAATATATTATAAATTATTACATAAATATCTAAAATAAATGAACAATATCCTTCGTTGGCTCAGTGTAGATGGTCTTTAAGTTGTGATGGAAACACCAAATAATAGTAGCAGAGTTTATTGATGAGACTTACACTATGGATGTTGACCCGGGGTACTTTGAGTAGAGACTTAAATGATGAGCGTTGAAGACAATCACTCGCGTTAATGAATTAATAATAATTGAATTTCTAGACAAGAGATCTTAGTTTTATATAAGTTTAAATTGGGTCAATGTAAACACGGGCCCCGCGTGATTTTGTGTATCTAATTAAGGTAAATTGTTTATCTTATGTCAGCAACTTTTGGCTGATGTCCAAATTATATTATTGTTAATTGACCAAATGTGTATGTAATTTAATTAATTACGTGTGTGTGTTTAATAACAAATAAATGCATTCGATCTACTGGGTGATAAAATGATACTGTCCAATTTCGGATATGAATACTGAATATTTGATATTGGACATACTGCGGACTCGGGCAAAAACTGGCCCAAGTGTCAATACTCAAAGTTTACATATAAGTATTACATAAAATAGTCAAATTCAAACATGTTAATAAATAAATAGTTTAAGAATAATCAACAATCTTCCAACCGTACTCTAGCTATCAATGTCCGACTCTATCTCTAGATTAAAATTAGGGCAATTGGATGAAAATGTGGAGAGTGGGATGTCGGCCTTTGAAGTCGACGGTACATTGTTATGCCGATTACTACTTAATACAGGTACTTCCTGTTCGTTAGTCTGAGTATGTGGATTCCCTGAACGACATAGTCGTACAACAGGACGGTATTTCCATAACGTGAGTATCCCAATAATTACCATTATAGTGATGGTCCCGGTGGCTACAAAATAATGCCAATTAGATTCTGGAATCGATTGCCACTGCGTGTGCGTCATTTCTTGTTCTAGACTTTCCTCCTCAAGTAACGCGTGACGTAGCTCTCCTCCTGGTATGTCCAGGTAGGTGTTTAGAGGCATGTTAAACCTGCGGGGTGTCCTCGCCACCAATTGGGCCACGGGAGTGATTGGCGCCTTCAGGTAGCTTGTTACCGCTCTCTCCATCCCACTGCTAGTGGGGAGTAATGTAATATTTTTCGTTTGGGCGATACATTTGAGTGAAAGTTTCAGGAATGTGACTCGTTCCAGTACTCTTTCGCTCCGATTTCCATCGCAAATAATGGATATATGTATCGTGACTGGCGTGATAACGAGCCAGAGGTTGGGGTACCCATCGTACTCCATTGAGCTGTCTGTATTGTCCTGGCTACCACTGGACATGTGCTATTCTTAGATCGCTCATAAATTTCTTCAAGTATGCAGTTTGGTTGGGTATCCATGTTCCTTATAGCCGTTGGTGAGCACGCTCTCTGCGTCTTTGTCAACAGTAAACATCTTTCCCTATCTTCTGCGGTCAATTCGAAGTAGTGCAGTGTGTTATAATCTACGACCAGTAGATTCCTTGGGGCGACAAATGTGCGCAACACCGACCCCTCAACGTTAAGTGGTATGGCCGTGACTTTCAGCATGATGTACTTAATTTTCCCTGTCACTATGAAATAGCCGATGACTGTTATATATCTGTCGTCATGACTGACTTCTGTTTCTATAATGGGCTGTCGTCGTATTTCGACCCCTTGTGGCAGTATCTGCCCTGCTTTCTCTATAAATTTGGTTATCTCACCCGGTTTCACTATATCAATGAAGTGTCCGTGGTTATAGTGAAGGTTTAATATTCCCTCGTAAAATTGAGTATATTCGTTTATGAATTCCATAACTTGCAACGCTATCGTTTGTATTCGCAACGTGCTATATTCGGTTTCTAGTCTCTGTGCTTTGTCTTCTACTTCGTTAAGTCCTTTAGATATTTCTTGTAGGCCTGTGATTAGTACTTTGTTAAACTTGTTCATTTGCTCGTTTATCCTGTTCTCTGTGTGATTGATTGATGTTATTGTTTCTAACATTATCTTCGCTTGATGCTGTGATCCCTTTATTAGCTCCTTTTGGTTATTGTCTAATGCTTTAATGTTACTGTAGGCTTCGTCATTGACTCCAAATACTGAGGTTAATATTGTTCCTAATATTCCTCTTCTTTCCCTTGCTTTTATTTCTACTGTCAACCCCTCGCTTACTGATTCCGCCTTTCTTTGTCCTTCCTCTAACTTCCCTATTATATCATTACAATTCACGATTTTTATATCCTGACACAGTTCTCGTACTCCTTGTATCATATTTCCTATTATTTGGTGCTCTGTTCAAATTCTTCCCTTTTCTAGTAACACCTTTATTCGAAATGTTCCCCGGTCTATAACGACCTCTCCAAGATCTTCTGTGAAAAATCCTGGTTCCGGATTATATATTTTATATGGTTCTGCCTTTATGGGTTTTAACATCGTTAAAAACATTATAGCTACTAGTATTTTCTTCCATCTTAGTGCTGCTGCCTTCTTCGGCTTTTCCTGTTTCTCTTCTTCCAGTCGTATTAGTTTATGTATGGGTCTTTTTGTCAGTTTCCCGTTCGCCTTTCTCACTGTTACGACTCTGGTTAGTCCCTCCGCTCCAGGTGTGTTTCTGTTACCCTCGCTAATGGCCATCTGCCTGGAGGTGTATCTTCTTCTTTTATTATAACTATTTCTTCTTCTTTTATGTTAGAGTGCGCCTTATGCCATCTATTTCTCTGTTGTAATTGGTGCAGGTATTCCTGTTTCCAAATTTTCCAGAAGTCTCTTTTTATTTTCTCCAATAATCTCCACCTCGTCGGCATCTTCAAATAAGTCGTAAGCTCTTCTTCCCGATTTGGTGATATAATTTCTCTCCCTATAAGGAAGTGAGCTGATGTCAGTGCTATTTTCCCTTCAGGGTCTTCTGATGACCCACATAATGGTCTCGAGTTCATACATGCTTCTATTTGTGTCAGCACCGTACTCAATTCTTCATATGTTAGAACTGTTTCCCCGATGATTCTTTTCAAGTGATATTTCATTATCCGCACTGCGCTCTCCCATAGTCCTCCGAGATGTGGTGCATATGCAGGTATGACATACCATTGGGTGTGTCTGGAAGTGAGCTGGTGTCAGTGCTATTTTCCCTTCAGGGTCTTCTGATGACCCACATAATGGTCTCGAGTTCATACATGCTTCTATTTGTGTCAGCACCGTACTCAATTCTTCATATGTTAGAACTGTTTCCCCGATGATTCTTTTCAAGTGATATTTCATTATCCGCACTGCGCTCTCCCATAGTCCTCCGAGATGTGGTGCATATGCAGGTATGACATGCCATTGGGTACCTAGTGCCAGTAATCCTTGTTTTATCTCGTCATCTATTTTTTGATTTTCTTTTTTCAACAAATTTGCTGTTCCTACGAATGTGGTTCCGTTATCGCTGTATACGTTGTTGCACTGTCCTCTGCGTGCCGTAAATCTCTTGAACGCCGCGATGAATGCATCCGTAGACATATCGCTTACTACTTCGAGGTGTACTGCCTTCGTTGACAGACACACAAATACTGAGATGTAGCCCTTATAGCTCCTCTGTCCTCTGCCTCTCGTGGTACTTATTTTTATTGGCCCGGCATAATCTATCCCTGTGTTAGTAAAAGGATGACTCGGGTTCACTCTGTCTTTCGGTAGATCTCCCATTAATTGTTGTGCTGCTTGGCTTTTATACCTCCTGCACCTTAAGCATTTTGCTAGATGATCTTTCACGGTTCTTCTGCCGTTGATTATCCAGTATTTCCTTTTTATATACTGTAGTGTTTGTTGTAATCCGCTATGTAGATTTTTTGCGTGACTATCTGCTATAAGTAACTTTGTTAATGCACTATCCTTTGGCAAAATTATCGGATGTTTTTCTCCGTACTTTAGATTCGTGTGTCTCAGTCTTCCGGTGACTCTTAGAATTCCTTGTCTATCCAGGAATGGTACCAATGACGCTAATTTATTTTTCTTGTCTAACTGCTGTTTCTTCTCCAGCTTCTCTATTTCTTGTTTGAAGTAGGCGTGCTGTGAGTGCTTTATCACCTCTAATAGCGTTTCCTCTAATTCTTGGACTGTCAGCTGACTGTGTCCACTGTCCTTCTTTTTTCTGCATTTGTCTGCAAATCTCCCACAGTATGCAAGTACTCTTCTCATTCTTTCTAAATTTGAGAATCTCTCGCATATGTCCTCCTTTATCGTTGTCGTGTGCATCGTTATTTTCGTTTTGACTTCCTCCTCATTTGTCTCTGGTATTTCTTCTGATTCCTGCGTTAAAGTTTTGTTACTAGTCAGCCAAGTTGGTCCCTTCCACCATAGCTCTGCTTCTAATAATTCTGATGCTGTACTTCCACGTGAGAGGATGTCCGCTGGGTTTTCCTTCGTATCTACCTTATGCCAATTTTTCGGTCCTATAGCGCCTCTTATTTCCTCTACTCTGTTGGCGACGAACATTTTCCACCTTTTTGATGATCCCCTTATCCAAGCCAGGGTTATCATTGAGTCTGACCATGCATATACCTCAATGTTTTCCCTATTCAATGCTTGTAGGGTTTTCTTCATTAAATTTGCTAATAGCACCGCGGCACACAACTCGAGCCTCGGTAATGTCGTTTTTCCTTTCAATGGTGCGACTTTCGATTTTGCTATCATTAGATTCGTTTTGATTTCTGGGCCTAACACCCTTGAGTAGATTACCGCTCCATATCCTTTCATAGATGCATCTGCAAATCCATGTAGTTCTACTCTGTTTGTCTTGCTTAAGTTGTTCCACCTGGGCAATGTTATTTTCTCCAGATTTACTAATTGCGCCTGGTATGTATTCCACCTGCTTTGTTGGTTGCTAGTTAATTCTTTATCCCAACTGGTTTTTTGCTCCCATAATTCCTGTATGAACATTTTCGCCTGAATTACTACAGGTGCTATCCACCCTAGTGGGTCGTATAGTTTTGCTACTTCTGACAGTACGTGTCTTTTCGTTATTTTCTTTGCTGTCGTTATCCCTATTTTGAATGTGATTATATCTTCTTTAGGGGACCAGTGTATTCCTAACGTTTTCCGTACTTCTTCTTGTTTGAATGCCTTGGAGTCTACGTTCCTCATTTCCTCCGGTACGTTCTCCATTATTTTTTCTTCGTTGCTCAACCATTTTCTGAGAATGAAACCTCCTTTTCTGAACAGTTGTATTAATTCCTTTTGGGCTATTTCTGCTTCCTGCACTGTCTCCGCTCCTCCTAGTATATCGTCTACATACATGTTTTCTTTTACAATTTTCGATGCCAACGGGAACCTCATCCTTCGTCTTCTTGTAATTGCTGTATTGTTCTCAACGCTAAAAATGGTGCTGCTGCCGTGCCGTATGTCACCGTCGTTAAGTTATATTCTTGTATTGGGTCCTTTGTGTCCTTTCTCCACAAAATTTTTTGATATTTTTGGTCTTCTTCTGCCATTCCGATTTGTCTAAACATTTTTTCCAAATCCGCTGAGTATGCTATCTTATTGGATCTCCATCGTAATAGTATATTTGTCAAATCTTGTTGTAATTTCGGCCCTGTGTGCATAATATCATTCAGGCTTACTGCCGATGAGCTTTTACTTGATGCATCAAACACGGCTCTTATTTTCGTTGTAGTACTGTCCTCTTTTCTCACTGGATGATGAGGTAGGTAGTACCCATCTCCCTGGTTTTCTGCTATTACCATATGACCTTGGTTTTCGTAATCTTCCATGAATTGTCTGTAATTCGCTTCTAACTGTGTGTCCTTTGCAAACTTCCTTTCTAGTTGCATCAATCTGGCGAATGCCTGCTGCTTAGATTCTCCTAGCTTTGTTACGTCTTCCTTAAACGGAATTCTCACTTCGTATCTCCCGTCTTCATCTCTTTTTACTGTCTGTCGATACATTTCTTCACATTCTTGTTCTTCTACTGATAAACTTGTTTCCTGATTTACTTCTTCTAATTCCCAGAATTTCTTTATTTGTATGTCCATCTCTTGTCTGGATATCATACAGCATACTTCTGCTTTTGTAGTCTCCTTCTCTCGTGCTATCCCCGAAACTATCCATTCTAGTTTGGTGTTTTGACTCAGGAGTCCATTACTTATTCTGTGCATCCCTTCTGTCAATATGTAACTGTATTCTTTTACTCCTAGTAGTAAGTCTATTTTCCCTACCTTGTAATATCTTGGATCTGCCAGTATTGCATTTTTCTCGTTATAGTCCGGTAGAATTATATCCTGTTCCGGTAAATTCCTTGTTATCTTCGGTAATACTAGTGCTTCTATTTCCATCTCGAAGTCACTTTCGTAATGAGTTTCGATTAAAAGTTTCATACTCTAATTGGCTGTTTTTTCTCCTGACGAGCCTATCCCGGATATGGTCGCCTGTATAGGCTTCCTTGTTGTTCCTAGCGTCGTCGCAGCTTGTTCCGTTATAAATGCGCATTGTGACCCTTGGTCGATTAATGCTCTCATTATGTGTGAATTTCCTTTCGCATCTCTTATGCGTACAACAGCTGTCGCTAGTAATGCTTCACCTTCCTTATGGCTTGCACAGTTTACTGAATTCTGCCCTCTTTGGTGGTCGTTGATATTCCTATGCCCATTGGTATCTTGTGTATTTTCTCGCCTTCCGCTATTTTGTTCTCTGGCGTTGTATGGATTATTATTTCCTCCTCTGTACCTATTAGCTTGATACCCGTTTCTTCTATTATTCGAATCTCTTCCATTTCTTTCTTGTGTTTGTTCTCCTTTCGTTTCATTGGAGTTTCTTTTGTTGCCTGTGGTTCCTTTCTCATAATGCAACATATGGTGATGGTCTCCGCCACAGTGTCTGCACCTATATTGTACATAACATTGTTTTTCTTTTTTATGTGCTAGGCAGTTTGCACACAATCCTTTTTCTTTTATCATCCTGTTTCGGTCTCTTACATTGAGTTCCTGAAATTCTCTGCAGTTCGGTACTCCGTGATCTCCGTTGCATATCACGCAACGTGTTCTTGGTTTCCTCCCAGATCCTCCTTGCTTCTCTTGTCTTTTTTCTGACTCCAGCAGTTCCAGTGTCTGGAATCTTCGCTGTAAGAATGTTTGTGTCGATTTGTACGTCGGTATCTCTCTACTGTCCCCAACGTGGTTTTCGTACAGCCTCCTGGTTTCATTGTCCCATTTCGTTATGATAATTCGGGCTACCAATGGGCTCCACGCTTCCGTGTCTGTTCCTAACCCTCCTATGGCTTCCAGACTTTCGTGGAAGGTGTCATGTAGTGATTTCAATGCTCTAGCAGAAGATTCCTTTACTTCCTGTGCTAGTAGCATCCTGTCTATCAATTTAAACAATATCATCCTTGGATTCTCATATCTATCTTTTAGCATGTTCCAGGCCACTTCGTAGTTGGCCTCGGATATGTTTAAGTGTTGTATCATTCTGTTGGCTTCCCCTCTTAGTTGAGTTTTTAGGTACTGCTTTTTTTCTGCGTTTGATAACTGGTCGTTTTCATGTATTACTTTAGTAAACAGATCGTGGAAAGTTCTCCTCGTTTCATACCTGCCTTCATACACAGAGATTTTTACCTGCGGTAATGTCACACCGTCCCTCCTCTGTGTGCTTTCTGGCCGTTGCATTCCTGGCCTTATTTTCTTCAAGGTTTCCCTGACTCTCCTCTTTAGTTGATTTATTCTCTCTACTTCTCCATTATCTATAGCGTCTAGTTCCTCATTTACTGCTGCTTCAATTATTAGTGTATTCACCTTTTCCATGTATTCTCTTAACTCTGACTGCAGCTCTTCATCCTCCTGTAAATCTTGTTCATTTTCTGGCCGTAATAATTACTCGATTCTTTGCTTCCTTATCTGTATCTCCTTTACTTTCGGTGCTTTTCCTCTTTTCAGCACCCTTCCATATTCTTCCAACAGGGTTTTCCCCTCAATATATGTCTTAAATACCTGATCATGGTATTTTGTTTCAAAATATTTTTCTTTCGTTATACCTCCTTCTAGCAGCTTTTCGTGGTTATTCAGAAATTTTGCCCAATATTCTTCTAATTTTTCCTGCCTATCCCGGATGTATTGTTGAGTCCTCCGAGATTGAGAATCCTTTTTAGTATTAGAAACTAGTTTCGCTAATTCTGCTCCTATCTCCGCTTGCTTAACGTATACACTTTCCATGGTTATTTTTATAAAATTTTAAATTCAGCGGTAAATATATTAAACAATATGAATTGTATTTTATTTATTAAGTAATGTACTTAAATATGCCTATAATGTCTGGCTAATTGGCTAGTCCAAGGCCATCAAATTCACACAAAAAGTATATCTGCTTATTAACAATTATATTAATTTTCTATACCTGTACTATCACGCTCTCTCGTAAGCCAGAATGTATATAAATAAAAATGTAATTGTATGCCCTTGTCAAGTTTGCAAATTTTTCAACGTTACCGTAGGTCGCTTGCCTGACTAAGTGATTTCTGTTTGTAAATAAACTGAATAGTATTACGATTTCACTAACGCTAAAATTGAAATTCTTTGGTTGGATAATGTAATAAACCTTTGTATTTATAAAAGATCTGTAAATGATATATTTAATATTAATACTGGAATCTTATTCAAATTTGGCAATTAGATATCTATGTGATTAATTTTTACAGAAGTAGGTAAAATATTTTCATTTTCTAAAATAGTGAAAATTTAACTGAAATTATTATATAGAGTGGACTTTTATCGTTCTATAAATTACGTAGTATTTTAATTTTTTCGAAATAAAGTATTTAATTGAAATTAAAGCAAGCTATATGTTTATGAACGTTTCTTTTTTTTTCAAATTATTTTTCAAATATATTTTTGTCTCTTTATTATTTATATGGTATACATTCTAAAGTACATTATTTTACTATTGATAGAGTGGAGATTGTTGTTCTAGATTGTTGAATTATAATAAAAATACAAACTTGTTAACTTGTACGATTGTAACAGTTGGAAGATTTTGTAATTATTCAAAAACTTACGGTTTTTTTGTTGTTTTCTTAGACGTCTAGGGTCCCTCGTTTCTGGTAGGCTCTGCAATCGGCTCTCGGCTATGGTACTGCTCTTAGCTCTGCAATCGGCTCTCGGCTTTGGTACTGCTCTTAGCTCTGCAATCGGCTCTCGGCTATGGTACTGCTCTTAGCTCTGCAATCGGCTCTCGGCTTTGGTACTGCTCTTAGCTCTGCAATCGGCTCTCGGCTTTGGTACTGCTCTTAGCTCTGCAATCGGCTCTCGGCTATGGTACTGCTCTTAGCTCTGCAATCGGCTCTCGGCTTTGGTACTGCTCTTAGCTCTGCAATCGGCTCTCGGCTTTGGTACTGCTCTTAGCTCTGCAATCGGCTCTCGGCTTTGGTACTGCTCTTAGCTCTGCAATCGGCTCTCGGCTATGGTACTGCTCTTTGCTCTGCAATCGGCTCTCGGCTATGGTACTGCTCTTAGCTCTGCAATCGGCTCTCGGCTATGGTACTGCTCTTAGCTCTGCAATCGGCTCTCGTTCTCCCGGGTCTAGTGGTCTCTCTCTGAGGGTGTTGCTGGTGTGGACTGTATAGGCTTTCTCAAACTTCCTTGAAGTATTCTTTTTCTCGATAGGACCATGAACAATATCCTTTCGTTGGCTCAGTGTAGATGGTCTTTAAGTTGTGATGGAAACACCAAATAATAGTAGCAGAGTTTATTGATGAGACTTACACTATGGATGTTGACCCGGGGTACTTTGAGTAGAGACTTAAATGATGAGCGTTGAAGACAATCACTCGCGTTAATGAATTAATAATAATTGAATTTCTAGACAAGAGATCTTAGTTTTATATAAGTTTAAATTGGGTCAATGTAAACACGGGCCCCGCGTGATTTTGTGTATCTAATTAAGGTAAATTGTTTATCTTATGTCAGCAACTTTTGGCTGATGTCCAAATTATATTATTGTTAATTGACCAAATGTGTATGTAATTTAATTAATTACGTGTGTGTGTGTTTAATAACAAATAAATGCATTCGATCTACTGGGTGATAAAATGATACTGTCCAATTTCAGATATGAATACTGAATATTTGATATTGGACAATAAATAAAATTCAAAGGTTGCATCTTTGAAAATGTCCTTATAACATCTACTGAGAAACAAATTTACACTTATTAAAAAAGATTTTTCACATCAACTAATAAAACAATTGTCTAAAAAAATTGTCACAGCACCTACGTAAAATGTAGACAATGATCACAACAAGTATTGTCTAAAGCAGTGAAATCACAAGTATCTGCAAACATGGACCTAGGCAACATAAACATACAGTTGCACATTTATAACAAAGACTCTCAAAACTCTCCTCTTCTGTCACTGGTGCCATAGGTTGTCCATTATTTAGCGAATGTGGTATATTCTCTAATTTAGTATCCGAAGTAACTAAATTATCCTGTTCGTTTTTATTGTAGACCAATTTTTGAATTTCCATCGACGGAGATGTCCATCTTGGTTGCTGTACCACTGGGTAAGTGATTGGTAAAATGAGAGTACCCGGAGGCACAACCGAATCTTCGTTTGTTACAGAAAAAATTGAAGACAGAGTAGAAAGATTTAAATTAACTCTTTCATTCATTATAATACTCTTTTTTATTTAATATAATACCTGTGTTATTTGTTAATCACTTTTTCGTTAGATGAAGCCAATTCGATAACCAATATCACTTTAAGGTAATAATCTTCTCATAAATAAAAAATAGAACTAACCGCGGATAAGACAATCAGATACACATGAATCATGCACCTACAATATAAACATTTAGAATAAAATGTTTTTATTTGGAGACTGGAGATAATTTTATATACATTACTTGTTGGGAATGCCTGAGACTGCGGGCGATTAGTTCTAAGGTAAACCAACGGTTGTATGTTCCACTTCCAACTTACTTTCGCAACAGAATTTCACTTGCGGAATCCAATTTGTATTAAAAAAAATTGTTTGGGATCTTGTGACGTAATAGGAATTTCTTCAACGTATACATTCTAAATCATTTTTCGAATGATTCATATACTTAATGTTTATTATTAGATACCTACAATAAAAAATATTAGTTGTTTTGTTTTGACGTTACAATTTCCAATACGAAAATAGTTTTCAAAAAATTCTGAAATTAAAAATATTATGAATGACAGTAACCATGGGCGCAACCAGGGGGGTTTGGGGCTTAACCCCCCATTTGGATGTACTTTGAGCTCTATACGCTTAACACCATTACTAATCCATACCCCCCACACACCATTAATGTAGTCTATTTAAGTAACTATCTTCTACTTAAATAATTAAACACGTATTTACGAATATAAACATTTATTAAATACGCAAATATGATTATTACACAATCAAATCACGCACCGTCAAGAATTATATAGTTTTATATTCAACCACCTAAACCATACTACAATAAATACATTACTGATCTATCACTGTGACCGCGTGTCATAACCGAACTACCCGAATCCCTCTATCGACTCTGTCAAAAGCTGATAACCATATAAGGAAATTAGTGGCTCAAGTCGATCACCATATATTAGGAATTGAGTGTGACTGCACAATGTCACAACAGAACTACCAGTATTTCGTCTTAAGCTGATTAGGACATTAGGAAGTTTGTGACTTAAGCTGATCAGCGTATTTGGATGATAGTGTGACTGCATTAAGTAGTTGTAACCCCCCCTTACTGGTTACTCCTCTGACAGTAACCTATAATATTATGTTTATGTTGACGGGGACATAGGTAAATTGAGTCCCATATACCTGAATTAAGAAGGGTCAAAATATTTAGATGGTCGAATTGAGTCCCGGGCATCGTAATCCTTCTAATTACCTTTTAATAGCTTTCTAATTTGTAAGTACTTTCTAATTTGTACTTAAGCATATTTAGAAATATTGTTATTACCTGGAATAACAATAGAGGAATGAAATGATTTTATTGGTTATGCATTTATGGTAATCAAATATAAAAAAGCAATATCCTACAAAATATTTAGTATGGTGCGGTCTATCTGTATACGATACGGTGTTAAGTTGATTGCCAAAATAAGTTCAGTGAAAATTGTTCTTAGTGAAAAAGGAAAACAATTAATTGTGTTAAATGGCTTCAAATATCGTTTTCATAAATCTTTAAAGAATAACGACAAGCCTTGGATGTGTTGTGCGCAGACGAGAGAAAAATGTAAAGCATTTTTAAAAACCCAAGGTGACAACGTAGTGACGGAGATTCGCGATGAACACAACCATAGCGAATTAAACGAAGATGCACTTAACCGTCAAATGTTTAGTAACTCCTTAAAACGAAAGGCCGTAGAAGACATCGGTGAAAGACCTATGAAAATTTTGCAAAAGGAACTACGAAATGGAGATATTAGTACCTTGACTACCAAAGACGTGGCATTGGTTCGAAAAAATATGTATAACGCCCGACGATCTCTTCTGCCTAAATTACCAAAAAGTATGGAGGAAACTCATGATATATTAAAAACATTTCCAGTGAAAACCAACAAAAACGAGGACTTCTAATGGTGAACGACATAGAAAACCAAATTATTATGTTTTCCTGTAGCAGCAATTTAGAATTTTTAGCAGATTTGGACACCATTTATATAGATGGAACTTTTGAATATTGCCCAAAGTTTTTTAAGCAAATGCTCTTTATCCATGGTCTAAAAGAAGATCATTATATACCTTTGGTTTTCTTCTTATTGCCAAATAAACAAAAACATACATAAGCAATTCAGCAAAGTGTCACTGAAGTTTGGACTAATGTTTCATTGAAGGGCTGCCGATTCCATTTAGGACAATCCTGGTAAGTATATAGTCATATTTGAATCCTTTTTTGAATGATGATAATGTGTATGTGTGCTTTTTGTTTTTTGGTTTTTTTGTACTGATTTCCCATATGCCACGCTGTTGTAATTTTCCTGGTCCTGATAAGTAGTCATATTTGACATATTTGAATCTTTTTTTTATGATGATGATGATGATATGTATGTAAACTTTTTGTTTTTTGGTGTTTTTTACTGATTTCCCATATGCCACGTTGTAATTTTCCTGGTCCTGATAAGTAGTCATATTTAACATACGAGTATTTGAATTGTATTTTTGATGATGATGATGTGTATATATGCTTTTTGTTTTCCGGTGTTTTTTACTTATTTTCCATATGTCATACTGTTGTAATTCTAATGAGGTTTTTTCTTTTTTCAGGTGGCGCAAAATTCAGGCACTAGGTTTAACATCCGTATACAAAGACAAAGAGAGTGATGTAGGAAAATATTTAACATACTGCTTTGGAATGCCATTTCTCAACCCAAAAGATGTAGGAGATTGTTTTGTTGAAGCTTTGTCATCAATACAGCCACAAAATCATAGAATAGTAGAATTTGCGGACTATCTGGTCGATAATTATGTCTCAGAATCGGCTAAGTTTCCGCCAGAAATATGGGCGGAGATGTCAAGCAGTTTACAACGGACGACGAACGCATGTGAGAGTTTTCATTCCAGGTTTAACTCGTCATTTTATTTTGCTCATCCTCATATTTTTCAATTTTTAACAGTTTTAATAGGCTTTTAAAGTGAAACGTATGTTAAAATTAGAAGTGTACAAAAAAAAGTAAAAAAAAATTATTCTGCACAAACTATTACATCAAAAAAATTTGTAGATGAACAAATTTTAAAATTAAATAACAGATTAATATCAAAATTTGATTACCTCAAAAGTGTAGGTGAAAAATTTAGAATAGTTAAATAAATGAATTAGCATGTAATTCTAGCTTATATTGCTTTTTGTAAATATTGTAGGTATACATTTTTGTAATAAAATTATATGCTCTAAAATAAATTGTTGTTTTCTAATTCCTAGAAATCATTACGTACACCGACTAAGCCCCAGGTAGACACGGGACTCAATTTACCCATCTTCGGGACTCAACTCGGCTATTAGAAATACGGATTATAAATTCTGGGACTCAACTAGGTTACTCCGCTATATATAACTATAAAAATCTATTAGACTTAATGAAATTATTTATAATAAATATAAATATAACACATATCAATTTGGAGTATATCAGGATCAAACCTAATATTATTAAAGTTTTAATTAGGTCAAGACCCATAAATAGTAAAACCTGCAAATGTTATGTCCAATACCAACCTAATTAAATTAGGTATGGAGGTATTTTGCGCCATGCTTGTGACTGTGCTAACGGATTAAGAACTGTAGGGTCCTGCTCTCACATTGCAGCAATCATTTATTATCTTATTAGCAATGCTAGGTATAAATCAAAAATTAGACCAGCAAAAATGCTTTCAAACTTGTTTATCATATCAGATACTGATTCCGTAATAAACGATGATAGTGATAAAGACTCAAACTAGTATTTTAATGTAAATTCGAACATATATGTTGTAATTTTATGTATATTTGATTATTAAAAAAAATGAAAAAAAAAAGGTTCAATATGAAATTAAATATATATTTTATTAATTTAATCCATAACCACTCGAATTTAGGGGTGATCAAGGGGGGATCAAAAATTATTATTTGTCACGTATTAACTTAATTATTTCGTGACAAATATCAAAAAAAGAGAGTTTGTTGTATTTTGAGCATGTTTTGGCCTGAAAATGGCAAACCTAATCATATCATTAGAAACAACAAACAAAATATTAAAAATTGTTATTTATTGACATGCAGTTAATTGACATGCAGTTTATGTACTAAAAATTTGGCGAGGGGGAGACATCAAAATAGTTTTTTATTTTTAGAATTGTAGGGAAATTCCGGAGAGAAAATGGCAAATCTAACCGCGTCATTCCAAAGAACGAAAAAAAAAATTACAAAAATATAATTATTTCGAAGTTTGCCAAAAATTAGTTACATGTTACATACATACCTAACCTAAATTTTTTTTTTTAAATTCAAAAATTTTCCCTGGGCTCAATTTTAATCCAAAAAATCTGAAAAAATCAGGATGCTTTTAGGCATAAAAATATATGTACATAATTATTTTCAGATTTTTTAAAGCAAAGGATCGCTCAGTAAACTCTAAAAATTTGAGGGAGGGGCACTGAAAAATATGTTTTTTTGAATTTTGAGGAATTTCCGGCGAGAAAATGGCAAATCTATCCACGCCATTCAAAAGAGTGGAAAAAATTACACTAAAAATAATTATTTCGCAGCTGGCCAAAAATTATCTACATAACCTAAAAAAATTTTGAAATATTCAAAAATTTTCCTGAGCTCAATTTTGATCCAAAAAATTTAAAAAGAATCAGTATGTTTTTGGACATATCAATGTACATTTATAAATCTTTTCACAGATTTTAAAGCAAAGGATCGCTCAAAAAAAATGGTTTTCGAAAAAACACATTTTTTGCGATAGGGGACACCTGGGGCCACGTAGGGAGCTAAAAATTTGGTTAGGGGGGTTTTCAGATATGTACTTTCGATTGCCCTATCCTAAGTAAGAATCCAGCCGGGTGCAGATTTTACCATTTTATCCCGCTATAGCCTTTATTTGGTCTTTTAAATATGTTTTTTATTTTTTATTTGTGGGCAATTATTTTGAAATTTCTTGGACAGAAAGTTGTATTTACATATTTATATAGTAACTTCTCTGTAAAGTTCAGATTTTTTCCTTTTGTAATTTGAATAAAATAAGAAAAACTGGCCGTTATTTATATAGGTTTCTATATATCCCGCCAGCGATTACCCTGTGAGTGACGTCATGCGCACGGCAGACGAAAACTCGTTCATGGGATCATCCGGGCCCAAGGTAAAACAACGGTTCTGGGGGTTCCACTTCATTGGAACACCTGCAGAATTTATATTGTATGAAAAACACTTCGACGCTGCCAAGCCAAAACGGCATAAACGCCAAAATGACCACTTTTTAGTTAGCTGCACTAAAAAATAGGATTTTAATTTCCGCACCAGACAGTCAACGCGGAATAACCGCAGAAAAATTGAAATGGGTGTAATATAGGTTTAAAATTTTTATAAACGCCAGTCTAGTCACGCACGTGAACACCGACGTGAACACCGATTGACATTTTCGCCAGTGCCCGTAAGATTATCATTGTGTACATTTCGGTCCAGTAATAATAGTAAAGGTATGTATTTTTACAATTTTTATGGATAAGTAACATGGTATTATCTACCTTTGCAATATTTTCAATTTGTATTGATTTTTGAAGCGTAAACACACTGAATTTCTTTAAAAACTATGAGGCGGTTATGCCAAAACCACATATTTACATCGTGGTTGACACAGGTGCCATTCCTCAATGGTATTCTTATGCAGGTTACTTATTTAAAAATTGCGCAAATAAAAAGTTTATTTTAAAATATTCTATTGTAACTTTGGACTAGTGTGATGAACAATTCATTTTGTATTACAGCATAGAGTTCAAATCAATTTTATATAGCTAAAAATGGCGATCGATTTTTGGCGTTTATGCCATTTTTTTTGCACATGAATAGCAGAAGTAAAAAAATAATGGCCTTACTAAATGAAAATAAAACATATACCGAATCAGTACAAAATGATATACTGACTGACAATAATCCCCCTATATTTCCCTTAGAGGTTTATGACATTTATAATGCCAACATTGCAGAAGCTTTTAGCAATGACATTATCATCTTTGAGGAACCACCAGACGTTGCAGTATAAGAAGAAATATTTAGTCACGATCTCACATCATGTTTCAACTTAGCAGCAGATAATGGTTTGGATGCCGGTATAAGTAGTGATCAAAATAAGGAAAATACAAGCAAATAAATCAATACGGATGTTGAACCAAATATTGACAGTGATTATGAATTAGAATCCACTACTTATTATTAGATATCCACTTTTAAGTATTTCTATTTACTTTTAAGTATTTCATATTTACTTTTAAGTATTTCATCCTAGCACCAAAACATGTTTAAAGAATTTAAGGTTTTGTTTTTAACTTAGAATGTATTTTTGATTAATAAAAAATAAACCCTATAAAAAATCTTCGTAATTTTGTCAGTTTTCTTGTTGGCATAAACGACAATTTTTGATTTTCGTTTCTTTTTTCATTAATGGCATATATCCCTTCTAAGCGCCATATTGACTAACCTTACAACGATGCGATCGACACAAATGCCAGAGGTAAGTTTGGCATATTCACCAATGTTATATCTTGATTGGACATAAGCGCCACTTTATAGTTTTTAATTTATTTCAGACAGTATTTTCAGCCACATTAATGTTCACAATATATTAAAATTTGAAAAAAAGATCACCAATTTTTTTGAATCACTGTGCAGATAAGCAGAATTGGTAAAAATAAAAATAATCAGTTTTTTGTGTTTCCTGAAAAATCAAGTTAATGTCGTTTATGCCGTTTTGGCTTGACAGCGTCGACTTTTGGGATATTATGACGTAATAAGAATTTCTACAACGTAGTAGCGGTGAATGATAACTTGTAGGAGTATTTTAGACCAGGTCATTTAGCACAAAATAAATCGATTTTTAAATACAGCAGCTAGAGACTTGCAACCTTTTGCATTGTGTTCAGGATGATGTCAGAAAAAGTCTACTGTAGAAAAATGAGTGGAAATACATAATTGCATTTTAAAGGGCATAAAATGCATCCAAAAGTGCATAAGCATGACAAAATCTGTATATTAAGGGTCAGATTTTGTTATCCGGGGGTTTATGGGGTCGCTGAAGACGAATAGTGCCGAAAACCCTCGAAATTTCAGATGACCTGTCCTAATCGTGAACCTGGGCACATGGTGCTCCGGGAGCCGGTTCTGATGGAGTATTCGTGTTCAGCAACTCCAAAAACCTCCAAGTAATCTGTTTGCATCCATTTAGTTCCAATTTAGTGAGTAACAAAATGTGGCCCTTAATAAATATGCTTATTTCTTATTTTGACAGGTTTATGCACATTTTATGCACTTTAAAGTGCAGTTAAGCATTTCCACCCATTTTTCTATTGCAGACTTTTGTCCTTACATCATCTGGAAAACAATGTAAAAAGGTGCTCTAGAAACTCTGTTTAAAAATAGATTTATTCAGGTGTTTTTTGTGTCAAATTCCTTGGTCTATTAATAATTTTAGTACATTCCTAAACAGGTTCTAAAACTGTTTTCTTCTGTTATATTTAAGAAAGATTTTTTTGGTAGGATTTATTTATTTATTTGCATTAACGTGAATGGGACATCTAGGTTCATTAGCATGAGTTACAGTTTACAGCTTACACGGTATATAATATACAGGGTGAGGCAGATAAACGGCCCATTCAAATTATCTCGAGAACTAAATGCAACAGAATCATGAAAATTGGAATGAAGGGGTTTAGAAGAGCGATCTATTTAATAAAAATATTTTCATCTATTTGCTACTTGAGGTTATACCGGAAGTTGCTTATATTTTCGTTTTTTTTTAATGGGACACCCTATATGTTTTTACATTTTTGGATTTCCCTCGATGTCTTCGTTCTTAAAATATAAGATTTTGTAATGTTATATAGGGTAGTTTAAAAGATAATTACGTTTACCCTGTAGAATTGTAGTAGTTTGACATGAAAAACTCCATTTATATTCAAATAATATTTAATATAGTCTAATATTGTTAAGAATTGTTACAGTCGGAAAAATGAAAGAATACCCATGAACGAACATATAAAGCACGCTGTATTTTCCTGTCACCGTGTCACAAAGAAAATTGCCCAGCGCAAGTACATGTAATAATAATAATTACATGTACTTGCGCTGGCCAATTTTTTGTGTGACACGGTGACAGGAAAACACAGCGTGTTTTATATGTTCGTTCATGGGTATTCTTTCATTTTTCCTACTGTAGTTTAGCTAAATTTTTAATTTTAGTACACAGGGTTGGTCGAAATTCAGAATGAGTATTTTCTGAGTTTTTATAATGGAACACCCTGTATTTTAGTCATCATCATTCTCTTTGCCTTATCCCTATGCGGGGTCGGCTTCCCTTATTGCATTTCTCCACACAATTCTATCTTGGGTCATATCAATGTTAATCCCCTTTACCAACATGTCCTGCCTTATCATCTCCCCCCAGGTCTTCTTTGGTCTTCCTCTCCTACTCCTTCCAGGAATCTGCACTTCAGCTATTCTTCGTATTGGGTGATTAACGTCTCGACGTTGAACATGACCAAACCATCTTAACCTATGCTCTCTCATTTTGGCATCAATTGGTGCCACACCTAGACTTCCCCTAATATACTCATTTCTAATTTTATCCTTCTTTGTCACTCCATTCATCTATCTAAG
The DNA here is from genome assembly GCF_917563875.1 of Diabrotica virgifera virgifera. Classification (NCBI taxonomy): domain Eukaryota; kingdom Metazoa; phylum Arthropoda; class Insecta; order Coleoptera; family Chrysomelidae; genus Diabrotica; species Diabrotica virgifera. The sequence goes on along the minus strand of NC_065447.1, from coordinate 68,833,464 downwards.
CATTCTCATTTCCGCCACATGCATTCGTTGTTCCTCTTTCTTTTTCACTGCCCAACATTCAGTTCCGTGCATAATAGCCGGTCTTATGGCTGTTTTATAGAATTTTCCCTTCAGCTTCATTGGAATTTTTCTGTCACACAACACACCACTCGCTTCTTTCCACTTCATCATTCCAGCCCTAATTCTACTGCATGTATCTCCATCTATTTCTCCATTACTCTGTAATACCAATCCTAGGTACTTAAAACAATTGCTTTTCACAATCATTCCACCATCCAAAGATACCATTTTATTTGTAGTAACTTCATCTTTAATTGAACATTCCAAATACTCTGTTTTTGTCCTACTAAGTTTTAAACCTTTTTCCTCCAGAGCTTGTCTCCACTGTTCCAGTTTTTGTTCTAAGTCTCTTTCACTATTTCCTATTAACACTACATCATCAGCATACATTAGGCACCATGGAATACTACCCTGTAGTTTAGCTGTTATCTGGTCCAAAACTAATGAGCATAAATAAGGACTAAACACCGAGCCTTGGTGCAATCCTACTTTCACCTGAAATGTATCAGTCTCTCCCACACCTGTTCTAACACTAGTCGTTACTCCCTCATACATATCTCTCACAATCTTTACATATTCGCCAGGGACTCCTTTCTTATTGAGTGCCCACCACAGAATCTCTCGAAGAACTCTATCATATGCTTTCTCAAGATCAATGAATACCATATGAGCGTTGGTCTCTTTATTCCTGTATTTTTCCCTCAGTTGCCTTACAATGAAAATTGCATCTGTTGTTGATCTGCCCTGCATAAAGCCAAATTTATTATCGGATATATCGGTTTCTTCACGTATCCGTCTATCAATTACTCTCTCCCATATTTCATGGTGTGGCTAAGTAGTTTTATAGCCCTGTAGTTTGTGCATTGTGTTGTATGTCTCCCTTGTTTTTGTAGACAGGTACTAATATACTGCTTCTCAATTCGTCTGGCATTTGTCCAACTTCCATAATTCTATTAAATAGACCTGCTATCCAACTTATTCCTGTCTCTCCCAATGCTCTCCATACTTTCCCAGGAATAACATCTGGTCCGACTGCTTTTCCTTTCTTTATTTTTTGAAGCGCTTGAGCCACTTCCTCGTTTGTTATTCTGGTAACCATTGCTGTTACTGTCTCCGTTAACTCCACAGGCTGTCTGTCAAATTCTTCATTTAATAAACTGTCAAAATACTTTCTCCATCTCTTTTTGACATCCTTTTCGTGAATTAGTATTTAATTTTTTATTTTTTGAGATAGATCTTTTTAAACATTTAAAATTAGTTTCTATAAGTTATCCTCGAAAAATGCATAGTTTTTCCGTCTTTTGACTTTGAAACTACATATAATATTTAGTATTTGACGAAGAAAAGCTAACATATTTTATAATAAAGTACAGCTCGATTACTATTGGTCTTAAAGAAAATTAAAAAAAAACACTTTGTTTCTTTTTTAAAAGGTATATATTCGTTAAGTAAAGTTGTTTTGATAAAGCAAAAATTTTTGAGGTATTAGCAGAAAACTGATTATTAACATTGATTTTTTCGATATGAAACTAACACTTTCGATAACCAATAAATCGAAAACAATTAATTTTATCAAAAAATTAATAAAACATTTTTTGCTTACAATTAATGTTTTTACCAACATTTGCGGTCAAAATATAACAAAAAATGTCCACCCCCAAGATGGAGTGGTAACCACCCCTTCGTAAAAGCGTCTTTCGGCATCATATAGATTTTGATGCTTGGAATTTCCACTAGTTATTGTCAAATTTTCAAGCAAATCGATCCATTGTGTAAAAATTGCGAAGTGAAAGGTTTCAGTTCCTTGACTAATTATACTTTTGGAGCTCTATAACTTTTGAACGGCTTAACTGATTTTGATCAATAAACATGAGCTTGAAACGTATTGACAAGTACTATCTGATGCATCCAAGATTAAGTATAATAACTGAATGTATTACAGGAATTATTGAGCTTGAAAAACCGTTTTTCTTAAACGAAATAGATTAAATCATAATTATGAAGCATATAACCTAAAAAATTCGAATTTTCCCAGATACGAGGTATACACAGTTAGATGCGTCTAGAGACTTTCTACAAACGCTCAGTTATTGGCGCAATTCGTAGGTTGAAATTTTGAGTAATTGTCGAAAAACCAAAATTTTCAAAGTTTAATTTTTCAGTTTTTCGGCTATGGTGAGCAGCGTATATGTCTCAGCTTGATAGTTTAGGCACCGTTTGAAAGTTTAACTCAACCCTATTGATTTAGTGTATTTGCGATTTTCCTGTCTCTCCTTGAACCTAAGATATATACGCCCAAAAAATATGCTATTTTGTATATACCTAGCCCTCTAGCTGGCTTACGGGTAGTCAGAAGTCAAAAATTGCACCGGTTCTGAATCCACCCTCACACCCTCTTGAAACACAGAAAAAATTCAGATCGGTGTAACTTTTCCACACACATACAAACATACATACAAACATATCCACAAACATTTTCCCCTTTTTAAATAAAAATCGAGTCATACTTTTGAGCTCGGTAACTTTTGAATGGTATAACCGATTTTCAAAATTAGACATCCGTTGGAAAGGTAATGATCAGTACTATCAGAAGCCGTAAAGGTCGGACTTAAATTTTTGAAATTTTTGGGAGTTTTGGGGCCGACAAGTAAAAACAGACCCTAAATGGGAAAGGCCGTAAAATCCACACCCTTGGACCAAAATGGAGAGTTGACATATGGATAGGTGAGTTTTTTCCTAAAGTTTAAGATGGGATTTGGTCCAATTTTCAATTCAGTATGATTTAGAAAATCGAAAATTTCGTGTATAATTTAGTGTCGCTCGTAGGGGTATTGTTGTTGGGGTTGTGCGCCACTGATTATATTATAGTGTCGCATGTAGGGGTATTGTGCACCACTGACGAGAACTGCCGTTCTCTGGTAATGTCTGATTCGATGAAACTTATTACAGTGTTGACATTTTGCCATGGTATAATTGCAATATTTTTCAAAATTAAACTAAGAGATGTAAATTAATAGATTCACTGAGGGTTATCTTAGTAGGATTAAACCACAATTAATTATAAAAAAAGTTACATTTTATTATTTTGTTTTAACGTTTAAAATTACTATCCGGAATTCATTTTCTAAAAATTCTGAAATTGAAAATTACGAAATTATGTTAACCTACACATGTTTATAAATGGACACAAACGACGATAGAAACATAAGAGAAGGAATGGAAAATTTCACAGCCAGAGAACTACAAGTAAAAGTGCAATTAAGAAGTGACACCACAAAGGGAGAGAATCTCTGCGTTATAGAAAAAGAAACAATCATAGAAAAAACAGATATTAAAAAACAAGAGCAAGTTAAAAAAAACACAACGACCGCAAAAAATAAGCAAACTGAAGAAAGAAGAAAGAGGAAAAGGAAAAATTGCAAGAATCAGATACAAAAAGTTAACAGTAGACGGTAGAGAATGGAGACGGGATGAAGAATATGAAGATAAGAAACAGCCGGATGAAAAAAAAAAGAGAGAAACTTTTCAAATGCAACCAAAAAACTAATAAATAGTAAGCAACAGAGGAAAAATGGTATCGACGTGGCTACGATAAGAACTATGGTTTGGTGAAAGAAAAAGGAAATAGCGCGAAAGAAAACGAACAAATAAAAAAAGGATTAAAACTGGGCTCATGAAATGCAAGAGGGAACTACGAGGAAGGAGAAGTAAGAATTTCAGATGAAATATGTGAGAAATATAGAATCGAAATGCCTTACATTACAAGAAACCAAACAGCTAGCTGGAAAGTGAGATGTGAAAGTTGGAAAAAGTTCTTTTTTTAAAAGCGCTACAATAGATGTCAAAAAGAAAAAAGGAAGGCCTACGACTAGATGGGATCATAAAGTTAATAAGGACCTGAGATATCCCAATATAAGCAATGAAAAAAAAAGTAAAGAACAAACAGAAATGGAGGAAGATTGTAAACCAATCAATCAGCCTGCTTGGATAGAAGTGCTAATATATGTAAAGTAATTTTTCTTTTTTTTTTATTTATTTACGCTGCAACCACAAGAGTTATTAGCGATATAAAAAATATAACAAAAGTAAAGTTAGTAAAAATTACAACAGTTGATACAGTCCAGAGTCTTTAAGATAACTTATTGTGTTTTTAAGTTCATGTTTACTCCTAATGCTTCCTTTGTATTCTTTGGGATGGTGTACTTCTTTCTTGTTGCTTCATATGTTTTGCACTCAATTAATATATGCTTCACGGAGAGTTTTGTTTTACAGTTTTCACATATTATAGGCAGCACAATTCGCGTAAAGAGTTGTTTATGTGTTAGGTTGCTGTGTCCCAGCCGCAAACGTGTTATTCTCACTTGGTCGGGTCTGTTCGCTGTTGGTTGGAGTCACGGTTTCACAAATTGTTTGATTTCCTTGAGTTTATTTTTCGATGCACTCCACTTATTTTGCCACGTACTACATACTTTATATTTTATTTCTGACTTCAAGTTATCGGAAGAAACCTCGTTAATAAGAATGGAGTCCTGGTTGGAGGATGCTAAGCGGGCTAGTAGGTCCACTTCTTCATTTCCTTGTATACTGAATGCGATGGGACAAACATAAAGTCGACAGTGATCTTATTTTATTTAGGATCGCTATTTCTGATTGGATATGTGAGGCAATTGGATTATTGGTGTAAAGACGTTTCATAGTGTGAAGTGAGCTTAGTGAATCGGTTATTATGAGAGACGGGGACTGTTTCGACTCTGTTATGTTGATAAGTGCTTGTAATATTGCATACAACTCTGCAGTGAATGACGAAGTAATAGGATTAAATTTAAATTTTAATGATGTATTGGGTGTGAGGATGGCTGCACTAACACCGTCTGATAATTTGGATGCGTCAGTGTATACCCTATAGTGCTTTTTATAAGTTTCCATTTCTATTAAGAATGATTGTTTGATCAGGTCTGTTATAGTCTCACTTTTTTGTATATACTAAGGTTAGTATTAATTTTGGGAATTGGCATTAACCAAGGTGGAGAAGTTAAGAAATTTCTTGGGAGAATTTAAGTAAATTGAAGATGTAGGTCATAAAGGTTTCTTTTAACTCTTTCGTAAAATGGTGGATCTAATCTTGTTGCAGAGAAAGTACCTTGAAATCGATCTGTGAATGTATTGGTATAAGTAGGGTGTTCTTTATTACTGGGTATTTTAGAAGCATATGAGAGAGAAAGATATGTGTATCGTAAACTTAGGGATGGTTCTCCTGTTAAGCATTGTAAACTTTAACTGGTGTCGTTCGACACGCACCTGTAGCTATTCGTAGAACTGTGTTTTGAACAGTTTCTAAGGTTTTCAATACTGATACTTTGCTTGATGAATAAACTGTCGCACCCTAGTCGAGTTTGGATCTAACTAAAGATTTATATACATGTAATAGTGTATTTTGATCTGCTCCCCAATTTTTGCTGGAAATAGTTTTCATAAAATTTAATCCAGCTTGGCACGATTTTTTAAGTTCTTCTGTATGTTTTTTCCGTGATAACTTTTGGTCGAAAACCATACCTAAAAACCGGACATTATTAATTTGTGAAACTATGAGGGTTTGGTAGTATAGCTTCAGATGTGGAGTTCGAGTGTTTCGTGTGAATAGAATACATTTAGTTTTTGTCGGTGAGGATTGTAATCCAATAGACGTAGACCATGATTCTAACTGATTGATTGTTTTTGTTGTAAATGTTTTTGTATAGATGTAGAGTTTTTTCCTTTGGCAAATAAAACTAAGTCATCAGCCTATATTCTTCCTTTGACAATCGGTGAGCATTGTTGAAGTATGTCGTTTATGGCTATTAGGAAAAGGGTTGAACTTATAACTGATCCTTGTGGTACCCCGTTCTCTTGAACTTTTTATCTGAGTTAACGTTTTCTGATCGAGCTATGAAGCTGCGAGATTGAAGAAAATTTGATATGAATTTTAACATATTGCCTCTTATATTCCAATTATGCAATTTCGATATGATATTGAATCGCCACATAGTATCGTAAGCTTTATTAACCCTTAACTACAGACATCCCAATATTACCACGTAACTACAGATCCCCGGTATTTTTTACCGGTCATTTTAAAATAGAGTCGAAATATAAAGTTAATAAAAAAAAAACAAAAAGAATATGCATTATGTGTTTTTCTGGAGTCTCTAGATATGGGAAAAATCGTAAAATGAGTGATTATAATAATACATTACAAGATTTTTAAAGAATAATCTGTTAAACGAGAATTTTGGTGACTTTTTGGTCTATTGAAATAAACGGCCATAAATGCTATGGACAAAAATTTAGACCTTTTTTTAACAAATAAACGTAACATAGAATGACAAAGGAAACATAAAATAGCATTTACGAAAATTTTTACATCCACGAGGAAAAATCTGCAAGGTGTAAAATTATCGCAGATTTAAATGGCAATTCCATTTTTGCAAAGTGGCCTCAAAATTTTTATCTTCAAATTTAACCTTCATTGAAGGTCCAGGATGACTTCCACAGTCCATTTCTTTACTTTTTTTCCTCACAACACAAAAAAATAATATAAACATTTCAGATTTACTGATATAGTACTCATATAAAAATACTTTTAAAACAGACATCCGGTAATTTTTACCGGTTAAGATTTTTGATGTGTGCTAGAAAAGAAAATATTGACAACACACACTACACGCTTTGACTAGCATTGTTATACAAACTGCCCGAGAGGTACAGAGACATATGAACTTGTAAGTGGTGAGGTTACCACGAAATCCACATTTTGGGAATGCCCGCCGGTAAAAAATACCGGATCTCTGTAGTTAAGGGTTAACATCAAAGAAAACTGCGATACAATCGTGCATATTCGCAAATGCTTCATGTATGCCTGACTCTAAGTCTATTAATGTCTACAGTGGATCGATTTTGCCTAAATCCGCCTTGTTTTGGCATAAGAAGTTTTTGTTGTTCTAAATACCATCTTAGTCTTTTTTACCATTATTATTGCTAGTAGTATTATTGCTTCGGACCAGGTTGAAGGGAAAACCTGGTTACTCCTGATAAAATTTTAAAGGTCTAATGATAAATTTTTCCTTTTGTCTGGAATATGTAGTAGAAATGCTAGTGGGACACCGTCTGGTCCCGGACTTGAATCTTTGGAAGCGTTTAAGGCTTCAGCAAGTTCTACTAAGGAAAAAGGAACGTTAACGTTGTGAATCTCATGTTCGTCGAATACCAATATGTTTTTTTTTCTACATTGTTCTTATGCATTTTAAAATAGTCAGTGTAATTTTCATCACTGGAATCTGCTAACATATCTACTATTTCTTTTCTATCACTAATTATTTTGTTATTTTTTGCTAGAAAAGGGATTTTATATGGTTGGCTTTTGCCAGAGATCTTCCTTAAGTTTCTCCAAACTGTACTTATGGTTGAAGAGGTATTTAGAGAGGAGATAAATTTTTTCCAGGATTCTTTTCTATTCTTTTTTAGAATTTATCTTGCCTCAGCTCGTCGTGTTTTGTATTCCGTTGTGTTTTCGTCTGTTTTGTGATGCTTTAGTCTATTGAAAGTTTTCTTATACGCTCTTGTAGCTTGGCTGCATTCACGTGTTCACCACGGAAGAGGTTTGTGTTTCTTTAAAATTTTTCTTTTTCCTACATATGTCACTGCGGCTGCTGTGATGGTTTGTAAAAATGTACTTAAATATTTGTCTATTTCGTTTGATGATGTGAAGGTGGTTTGGTTAATGTCCTGTTCGATTTGTTTGGTAAAGTTAGTCCAATCAGCATTTTTAATATTCCACTTTGAGAGGCGACTCAATATTTACGGTGTTCTGATGTGTTAAAGAAATTATAATGGGGTAGTGGTCACTACCATATAAGTAGGGTACAACGTCCCATGTTAACGTGGTGGATAGAACTGGATCACAAAGAGAAATATCAATTGCCGATGTTGTGCCATTTTGGATGTTGAATCTGGTTGGTCTTTCGTAGTTAAGTAGATTCAGATTTTGGGATGTTATAATCTCTTCTATAATTCGTCCTTTCGGGTTGAGTTTTACGGAACCCCACATCGGATTGTGGCAGTTAAGATCTCCAGCGATAATTCTAGGTGAAGGAATTTGTTCCAAAATAGCTGTTAAATCTTCTTGGGATATGGTTTGATTTGGTGAGATATACATATTAAATATATAAATCTTCTGGGGTATATTTATTGCGATAGTTATTAACTCCATATTATTTGAAGTCACTGGTAACTGTGTGCTCATGAATTTTTCATCTACGTAAATTGCTACTCCTCCACTGGCAATATTTTGGTTTAATCTGTTGTTGTAGAAACATGAATACGAAAGTTATATACGTGGCTTGAATTTTTCAAATTTGTTTCCTGTAGGCAGATAGGTAATAGATGGGTTTGTTTCAGAGATAATATGTTTAGGTTTTTCGAAATGGGTATAAAACCCATTTAAGTTCCATTGAAGTAGAGAAGTGAATGTAATTATTCTTTAGAGGAGTTTACAGATGAGTCTGAATCTAATCACGAAAAATAAGTTTTTACTGCAGGGAGTAAACCTATGTATTTGCCAACCTTTTGTCGGTATAATATGGATGTAATTCCGTTAGAAACTTTATAAGTGCATGAGAGTCTTCTGAGTATAATTTTGTTATGCTGATTATGTCTTTTGTTCCTTGTATATTTTCGAATAGATCCACTACTTGATCGAAGCTTAACAATTGCATTTCGCTTTCTACATATTCTCTAACTGGTTCTAGAAATTTGTTATCTCATCTGTTAAGTTTTTGTCATCAGTTTTGGTTTTTTTCTTTAATTGGAGTTTAGATTTTTCGAAGTTGTCTTCGGCGGGTGGCGAAATTGCATCTTCTAAGGTTCTTTTTCCTGTTGCTTTGTCCGAAGTTATCTGGGGTTAGTGAGTATTCATATGTTTATTTTTATTTAGACCTAAGTGTTGACTTGTTTCAGGTTAGGTTGATTTTTGTTTTTGGGTATTAGAGGATGACTCAGACGGTGTAGGTGTTTCGATTGTAGTGTTAACTTAAGAAGTGGTCAAATGTATGGATGTATTTTGTAGTGACAGTTGTTGGGTTGGGTTTATTGATAAATGCGGTATGGCTACTGTTTGTGATGTGGTTTGAGAACACGTAGTAAGTGTGGAGTGAGTGGTGTTTGAAATTTTGGGAGTATTTTGTAGGTTATCTTTTTGGGTATGATTTATTGATGAATATTGTTTCATCTCTGTTTGCACTGCATTATCATTTTAAGGAAGGTTATAAGGTGAAATATTTGGACAATTAGCCGCCTGGTGTTAATTTGAATTTGAAACATATGTTTCGTTTTGGGCTATAAATATGCGGTATGATGTTTGTTCTAACTCGATGATAAACGATTCAGATAATACGAAGTTGTCTGGCAAAGGTGAAATGAAAATTTGTCCTCGGAAGCTTAGAATATGACTGAAAGCAGGATTGGTTGCTCCTATCCGTAGGTATGATATGTCTGAGAGAGGGTTTAGACCTAGTTTTATTAATTCATCTTTTATTAAGTTGGAAGGTATACTTGGACATACATTGGACAGAATTAAGCGGACTGATGGAGTTATTAATCTTCTTGCTTCTAGTATATTTCCATTTACTTTTATCTTCTTTGTTTCTGCTATGAATTTATCTACTAAGTTTTTAGATGATAGATATGCATATTGTACCGTTTGATATACGGGATGCGAAAATTATATTTCTTGGTTCTATATTCTGACTCAATCCTTCAAGATAGTCATTAATTGTACAATTCTCCAAAGTGTTAAATAAACTCTCTGTCTGGAATTAATATACTACGTGGTTGACTAACTGCTTTTGAGTATGACGCAATTTGTGGTGGTTGATTGGAAGATGACATCTTTTAAATGGATTTAAAAGCAGATTACAACCGGTGCCGTTTTATAGCTTTCGCTGCTATACCAGTTCATAGAAATTGGATAATATAAAAATAATTGTCGTGATTTATTGTCGAACCCGCTTATTAGAATACCTGTTAAAGGAATATCCCGGTATATGGAATAGAAATTTGAGGTCACAAAACGTTTTTACTAGCCACATATGATCGGTTATTAGAATATCCCTGTTATAGGAATACTTTTGCTTGGCACGAAGGCTATTCCAATAAGCAAGTTGGACTGTATTTAAATCCAAATAGATGAAATAATAAATTATATTTACTCACAATTCCAATATTCTGTATACAAATCACTTTCACTTAGTTTTCATTTTCATTCAACGGAAAAGGTACGTAATATTAATAACAATGTTAATTCAGACAACAAAAGCAATACTTTTTGCAACAGAAAACAAAAGCAAAATTTGTCCAATTCTTGGTTTTATTGGAACAACAAAGCGATGTTCATCAATTCATTATTTTCGTTAGTTGATCCAATGTATTACGTTTATTGAATGGATGAACATCCATTTATTAATATTACGAACACTGTTCACTGAGCCAACGAACACTAATCATTGAAACAACAACGTCGTTAATTGACCGACGAAGACTATGCGTTGTGTCAATAACAGTGTTATTTCTCCTAAAGTGTTTCCTTTATTTCAAGAATTATTTCCGTTTATTCTTACAATTAATTCCGTTCATTCCCACAATAAATACGGTTATTCTTATAAGCAATTTTATTCATCTCTACAATCAGTTTAGTTCATTCCTGCTATGAACGTATTTTATACTGATAATTACTGAATGCATTAACTCAATGTATGATATTAATTGATTAATAATAATTTTGTAAATCCCCCTTTTTTGTCCTAAACCTAATGGACTTTACATTGTGTGATTTCTCATATGATTTCACTTACACAGAGCGCTGGAAAAAGTGTTGCCCCTTATTAACTTATTTTTTTAGCACATAAGCAAAACGCTCGGACAGGTCGATTTTTAAAATAATCAAAGTTATTATAACATCAATGTTTCGAACTTTACGCGATGCCTCTTCAGGTGATAGCCACAACTTTGGTTTTCTTAAATGGGAAAGTACATCATGTGACAGCTCATTTAAAATCATTTGAAATAGTGATTCCAAAAATGTATAAAACTTTAATCCTTTTAGAGAGCGCAGGTGCAAAATTTCGATCGAGTTCTTTTTAACCATATTCATTTTTTTTAATCCTGAGAAAACTAATAAGTATTTTTGAAAAATTTAAACACAGAATAAAATATTACATTATTACCGAGGGCTGAAAGTCCCTTAAAATAAACAAAAAGTTTCTTTTGAATTGTATATTTGAAATTAAAATTCATACTAAATTTTCTCTTTTTCACCCCTGTGACTTATTAAAATAATCATTATAGAAGTTCTCAGGGACTTCAGACCCTCGATAATACTGTGATATTTTATTATGCGTTTAAATTTTTCAAAAATACTAATTAGTTTTCTCAGGATTCGAAAAAAATGAATACGATATTAGACACGCGAAAACTTTCTTCCAGTAAGGACTACACTTGGAAACGAAATAAAATTATTTGGCACTTCGGCAGAGGTAACAGCATTGGTTGACAAAGAACGATAAGGAAAAGCCATTACATTTCAAATGGTCAAGCAAAACATCTATTGTTTCAACAACTTCGTTTATTGTTACCATGACCGCATTGATTGTGATTATTAAACGCAGTAGTAGATTGAGTAATGCATTTTTTGTCACAACAATCAGTTTACATCTATGAAATAATCAAATATTACTCTATATTAACAACATTTGTACATTGTTTTAATGAAATATGTACATTGTCACAATTCTTCTTCTTTACGTGCCATCTCCGCGACGAAGGTTGGCAATCATCATTGCTATTCTCACTTTCGACACTACAGCCCGAAAGAGTTCAGTTGAGCTGCATCCAAACCATTCTCTGAGATTTCTCAGCCAGGACATTTTTCTCCTACCTATGCTGCGCCTTCCTTGAATCTTTCCCTGCAAAATTAATTTTAGGAGTTCATATCTGTCACCACGTGTTATATAACCCAAGTATTGAAGTTTTCTTATTTTGATGGAATCCAGTATCTCCCTGCTGTTCCGTATTCTCCTTAGTACTTCCTCATTGGTTATTCTGTCTATCCAGGAGATTCGCAGCATTCTTCGATACGTCCACATCTCAAATGCTTCCAATCTATTGAAGCATTGTTTATTGAGAGTCCATGTCTCCACACCATACAAAAGAACACAAAATACATAACATTTTAGTACTCGCTTTCTAAGATTTAGACTGAGGTCTCTACTACACAATATTTGTTTCATATTAGTGAATGCACTTCTAGCCTTTTCTATTCTAATTCGGATTTCTTTGGTATAATCGTTTGTTTCACTAATGTTCGTCTCTAAATAGTTATAATTCTGAACTCGTTTTATCGTCTTATTATTTACGTGTAGATTGATGTTTATAATATTTTTCTTTGATATAACCATGAATTTCGTTTTCTTTATGTTTAGTGACAGACCAAATTCTTCACTTGTTGCAACAACCTTATTTAAAATTCTTTGTAGATCTGTAATAGTTCCTGCTATTCGTATTGTGTCATCGGCGTATTTAATTTCACATATGGGTAGGCCATTTATTTTTATGCCTGCTACTTCGCCTTCTAATGCTTTTTTGAAAATTCGTCTGAGAATGCATTAAACAGTGATGGCGACAAGACACAGCTCTGTCTAACGCCTCTTTTGATTTTTATTTTATTGGTGTTTAAATTATTTATTCTTATGACAGCTTCTTGTTCATAATACAGATTATTTATTATTCTTATATCCCGTGTGTCGATGTTCTTTGTTCTCAGTAATTTTAACTTAGTAGTTCTTTGTCACAATAAAACAAGGTACCTAATTGCTTATCATCTACGAAATCAAGAAAGTGCTTTGCTGTCAGAACTACCATTATTTATTAAATATACGAAACTAACTTATTGTCTGAATAAATTGAGTGTTATTGATTAATGTACTTTAGTTATTTTCACAATTATTATTCAATCATTGTGACCATAAAAAAAAACCAAATACATTGATCAATGTCTAAAAGTTCGTTGAAACAAAAAATTAAATTGTTACAAAAAAATACTATTCAATAATCACTGTTAATCAATATTACGAACTAAATTCTTTTGAGTGTTAATTTCTTTTAAATTTGTTTCAATAATTACTATTTAACTAGCACGATAATGGGTGCCAAAAACATTTGTTTATCGCTCGCTGTCTAAACATCGAATCCCGTAATATTTCTTTGATCTCATTAAAATTACTTTGAAAAGTTCTTATATTTGTTGTAGTTAGGTTTTCACAACTTCTAAGTTGGTACGTAAGAATGTAAACTACAATTCTAATACCGACTTAAAGCAAGAGTACCTTTTAGTACTAGAATATCTCACAATTTAAAATCCAGTGTCAAAAATGTTTAAAAGTTAACGACAAAAAGTTATGAGATAAAATAACCATTTCCCTACCCAAAAGAGACGCCTATGACCGGTACTAGAATTCGCAATTTATGCGATTGATTTATCTCTGGAAGATAAATAAACGTACCAGTTTTCGTTTTTCTAAATAGAGGCGTTCTAGAGGTATTTAAAAAAAACTACTTAAAAGACGCCACTTCAAAGAGCTCTAGCTCCCTTAGGATTTTCGGTTACGTAATTTGGGTTAAGACTTATTTTGAGTTTTGAGACTAGTAATCTACAGTTCAAATATTTCCAATTAATAATGAAACACCGTGTATACGAGAAAATATTTTAATAAAAAATTCAAGCATTACAATTAAAACTAATTATCATTACTAGCACAAAGCGAAAAACATTCTGCGCAACACAACAAACACTCACAACAACCAGTTATATGATCCATATCCATAGTTGTCTGCATATTTTCATCCGAACGCCAACGCGTTGTTGTCTGTTGGTAAAGTGGCGGAGAACTGTTCTGCTGTTGTCCATCGTTAGGCAAAGAAGATGGTTTATTAGAACTCGAAATGTTGTCACCATCCATCAACTTATGGATTTCCTCAAAACTTGATCTTGAACCCCAACGTGGTTGTTGTGCAACAGGAATGTTTGTCTGTGTTTGGTTGCTATATTCCGGAGGAGCACTAGGTTGGGTATCTGCTACATTGTTTGTTGAGTTTAGTAATTTTTTGTCTGTTATATCATTCATTTCGTAGAGAATATTTTGATACGAAAATCTTTCTTTTTCTTTACCTTGAAATTAGTACAAAGTATAATATTATACTGTATAAAACAACCTTTATTTCTTTGTAACTAATCGGTCACTGACTGTCGGTAGGTAATTTTATGGAATACCAAACAACATGTTGATCGCTATTTTTCAGCCAGAGAAATTTAAAGAGGTTCGCTTACAGTGTTGCCTACCTTTCTGCATACACTGGTAGTTTCTTGTAATTATTATGGGATGAGCTTGTAGTCCATGTGGTGAGACCGCTCCCGTCTGGAAAAATTTCTGATTCGGTTTCTTTGTGGATTCCTATTCAAAAATGTCCCCTTTAAACAAATCTGAAGGGTGCCGGGCGGAATTTTTGGGCAGAAATTGTTTAAACAATTTTTGTTAACAAATACACAAGATCACGTTTTTTTTGCTCCGGAACATATATTTTTAAGTTTTGTCGGTAATTCTGAACAAGAAAGGTATCTTGTAAATTTTCTCAAAAATTTATAGTTTTCGAGTTATAGGGCGATTTAAAATCTGAAAAATGCGAAAATACGCATTTTAGAGACTTAAAAACTCATATTCAAATTAGTATTTTTGAGGTTGCCAGATACTTAAGCTGAAGACTAAATATTCAGCTTCCAGATTCTGAAGAGTGATCGCGTTTAACTTTAATTTATACCGTTGTTTTTTAATTGTTAAATATGCGTGTTTATCCGATTTTTTTGCCGGTGCGGCGCGCTCTGTTTCAAAAATCTCCTATTTTCCTCCGAAAAATATTTTTTATTGATTCTTTGGGACATTCTAAATAAAATAAGTTTCTTGACATTTTTCTCAAAAGTTAATAGTTTTAAAGTTATAAGCGATTTAAAATCCGAAAATGCGTTTTTTGTCATTTTTCGGATTTTCAATCGCATATAACTTAAGAACTATTAACTTTTGAGAAAAATGTCAAGAAACTTATTTTATTTAGAATGTCCCAAAGAATCTAGAAAAATATTTTTCGGATGAAAATAGAAGATTTTTTTTGAAATGGAGCGCGCCGCAGCGGCAAAAAAATCGGATAAACACGCATATTTAACAATTAAAAAACAACGGTATACATTAAAGTTAGACGCGATCACTCTTCAGAATCTTGAAGCTGAATGTTCAGTCTTCAATCCAAGTATCTGGCAACCTCAAAAATACAAATTTAAATATGAGTTTTTAAGCCTCGAAAATGCGTATTTTCGCATTTTTCAGATTTTAAATCGCCTATAACTTCCAAACTATCAATTTGTGAGAAAAATTACAAGATACCTTTTTTGTTTAGATTGACCCAAAAAATCTAAAAATATATGTTCCGGAGCAAAAAAAACATAATCTTTTGTATTTGTGTAAAAAATTGTTTAAACAATTTCTGCCCAAAAATTCTGCCCGGCACCCTTCAGATTTGTTTAAAGGGGACATTTTTGAATAGGAATCCACAAAGAAACCGAATCAGAAATTTTTTTCAGACGGGAGCGGTCTCACCACATGGACTATGGGCACAGCCTCCTACATTTACAAGCCATGAAGTAGAAATTTGGCAACGTCAAATGGTAGTCCTATTCCTATTCGAATTGGATGATGTAGTGCACTGTAAATGTGTGGCAGCTATGTGTAAATTATATTTTTGTACTTAATATTAAGTGTTTTTATGTGTCTAGGAAGTTATTTAAGTTATCTTATTGGACTAATATTATTGATATTGTACTACCGGTTGAAACACTACAGTATTTACAAACAATCTTTGGTATTTATTAACGCAATGTTTAATTATTTTTTATATTAATCCTTGAGGCAATGAATTCACAGTTTTTGCGACAACTGTGGGTTTATTCTGCGGTTAATATCGTAATAGTCGATATGCCACGAGAGCCTAAATGTTTTATTTTTTTCATTTATAGATGCCGAGACATTAGAGAGATATCGAAACCATATTTAGCATCGTCCTTTAATAAAAGATCCTTTATTTTGACATATACGCAAGCGCAGTATCACATCCTTTATTTTTGTCCTGTAATAAAATACAGGCCGCCCGTATTTAAGGAAAAATAAAGGACAAAAATCTTTTAATAAAGGATCCTGTATTTTGACGTAACGTGTCAAAAATGTCACAAATTTGTCAAATTATGTGAAGAAACAAGAAAAGAAAGGCGTCTAACTTCACTTAGTTATATTTATGTTTTTATCACATCTTTGGATATTTTTGATCTAAGTTGAAGTTTTATTTATTAAAAAGAACTCCTAAATAAAGGGATAAAAATTTATTCTCAGATATAAGGTACCTAACCCAAATAAGGCCCGGTTCCAAATAAAGCCCATCGATTGTTTTTACTAAAAAAATCGAATATTTCTCAAGGTGACGTTTGTCTCTGGACGCTACTGGCATCTATTGGCTAAATCTGAACTTAAATCGAGGTTAAGTGTGACTACGCCATGTTGATGTCAGTTGTTTGTCCAGACGGGCTAGGCGCACATCAAATTACTATTTTCAGGTATTTATGAATTTATTGATAAGTTTTGAAATAAAAGTGATAAATAATTCTGTTTCATATGATCTGATAGCTTATAATTTATATAATAGACAACATGTAAAATAACGTACTGTAACGTTTGAGTATTTATAGTTTTTCATAAAAATACAGGACGACACGGGTAAAGAAGCCGTCCCTATTAAGGCCCACCGGTAGAGTTCTAAACAAGTCCCGCGGGCCTTATTTGGTGCCTGTATATTATCAGCAATGTTTATTTATTTAAAGCCTGTTTTTAAAACGTCACCCAGAGGTCGCAAAAAGAAAAACACAAAGCATGAACCCTGTAAGAGCAGCCAAACTTAATAAGTTTATAGTAAACGACTATTATAACAAGTTAAAAGAGGTGCTGTCTAAATTGGACATTTTTGATAAACCGCATTTGATATTTAATATGAATGAGAAAGGATGTCGACTTTCTCTACATAAATAACAATAAGTCTATGCTAAAAAGGATCAAAAAGGGTACATATGGTTGCTCCTGAACATGGTGAAAATGTTACCATAGTTTCATGTGAAAACGCTCTGGGCCAAGTTATACCTCCAATGATTCTCTTCAAAGGAAAAAGAATGCAGCCAGAATGGCAAGATGATCTTCCAGCTGGTTCGACCATTGAAATGACAGAGAAAGGATCAATGCCAACATCAACCTTTATAAAATGGGTACACCACTTTGCAAAGTTCAAACCACAAGGTCCCGTTTTACTTATTTTCGATGGAGCCTAAGTCTCACTTAGACGCAGGTATTGTTGTTGCAGCTGACTTCCATGGTGATGGCATTACACTTTTTTGTATTCCTAGCAACACTACATACGAGCTACAGTCGATGGACAAATCTGTATTTGCGCCTTTTGAAGAATATTGGTACCAAGAGGTTTTGTTGTACTGGACCACCACAAAAACTGACGAAGGGCGTACGATTAATCAAAGAATTTTCGGAAAAATCTTTTCCAAAGTCTGGCCAAGAGCTGCTACACCTCATAATGTTTCAATTGGGTTTCGTGCCACAGGTATCTATCCGTTTGACCCTAAAGTTATTCCGGAACAAGCATTTCCTCCATCTGAACTGTCGAGGCGAGGTAACATAAATGAAGAAGATACTCCATCGCTTACACAATCGAGGACTGATGAGAGCCAGGCACCAATGATACAAGAACGAGACCCCTCTAAGAAAAAAGAAAGATTTATTCTTCGCCAGATTCAAGTACAACTTCAGTTTCCGACATCTTATCTTTTCACGATGATTCCAGAAATGACGAAGGTATTTTGGAGACTTCCTTTCAGGAAATTCTTCCTACACCTGAAATAAAAAAGAAAATTGTCCAGCCCCGAGAAAAGTCACTTAATTATAGGGCGGTTACAGTAAGTAAAGCTTTATTTACTGAAAAGGATAAAAATCAAGACAAAAAACCTATTAGTGATAAAGGGAAACAGACGAACCCAAAAAAAGGAGAACATAATATAAAACTAAAATCCCTCAATAAAAAGAAAGATAAAGGAAAAATTCAACCTTCCTGAAAAGATATTCTTGAAGCAGGTCCAAGTGGATTGCAGTCTAAACTCATGAGAAAAAGAAGAGAGCTGGTTTTGCTACTTGTGTGAAGAGGACAGAATAGCAGATATGATCAAATATGTGCACCAAATGCCTTAAATACGTACACGAAGAATGTTTGGGATTAACAAGCAGAGACAAAACACCTACATTTGTTTGTCCAAAGTGTGATTTCTAGACTGCGGATTATTACAAAACTGTAAAATTTCTTAAATGTAAATAAACGTATGTTTCTGATTTAATAAATGCCTTTATTTAATGGATATCTTGCAATTAAACACCCCCAAAAATAGTTCAGTATCTAATTTTATTAACATCTAAAATCATGTATCAAATTAATGAACAAAACAAAATACCAATTAAGAAAAAGGTGGGCCTTATTTGGATCAACTGGTGGACCTTTTTTGGAACTACTGTACCCAACAAGGCCCACAACACTGATTTTGAAAAAACCGTTATAACTTTAAAAGTATTAAAATTTGATAAACTGTACCATAGTAAAATGAAAGAGCATAAACCTTCCATTCGTTTTCCATAGCTTTGAGAAATTAAATCGAATATTTAATATTTATTTAAAAATAATTAAATAAGACGGGCCTTATTTGGGTCAGGTACCTTAGAGTATTAATGTTTTGACCCAAATCAATATAAAAAAGAATATTTAAGAACATTGTTTTATTACAAAAAGTTTGTAAACAAGAATTTAAATATAATTTTTGTAAATAATTTTAAAGTGTTTAATAATTAGGTACAATAATCAGACATAGAATTTCTTTACAACTCATTTAAACTCCAGACATTTTTGTATAGAAATAAATATTTTTATTACAGATATATAAGATGTACCTACCTAATTTCAATTAATTTGAATGCACAAGTATCATACTTGAGACATTGTGGAAAAGTTTTTGTTAAAATTCTGCAACAAAGGTTTAAGTAGTTTAAGTATTTATTTTTGAAATTTTTATCCTTTATGTATTAGAATCTATAATGTTTTGAACCAAAAGTATTACACTTTCATTTTCGTGCCATCAGCTTTTGTTTATTTAAATATACTGTCAAAATAATTCATCCACCATAAAGCTAATTCCTCTATTATTTTTGTCCTTTAAAACACTTACTTTACTTTATCGTGTCCGGACATGTCATTCATAGCCCAGTTTTGGGCTATGTCGGTTCCATCTTTGTTGCCGAGCCACAAATCTTCGAGGGTACAAGGATAGTTTCTGCATGTAAGAAGATGTTCCATATTCTGTATTTCTCCATAGTCACAGTTCACATCATCTTGGTCTATTTTCCCCCATTTTAGAATGCTTGATTTTACTGGAGCGACCCCTGTTCTTATCCTATTTATGGTTTTCCGTGTTTTAAAGTCTAGGTCTAGAGATTGGCTGGTCCATTGAACCTAGGGAAGAGG
This sequence comes from Diabrotica virgifera virgifera, assembly GCF_917563875.1. Taxonomy (NCBI): domain Eukaryota; kingdom Metazoa; phylum Arthropoda; class Insecta; order Coleoptera; family Chrysomelidae; genus Diabrotica; species Diabrotica virgifera. The sequence goes on along the minus strand of NC_065447.1, from coordinate 68,813,661 downwards.
AAAATACTCATCCTGCACTGTTCCAAGGAAGCTTTTCCTGGATTTTAGTCGCTTTTGTGGCGTTCAAGCTTTGTATAGGGCATTCCACTCATCCACAATCTGTTTAATTTTCTATATGATGTGCTCTGCAACGCATCTGTGTATCAAAAGTTCTACAAAACAGGCTAGTTGTGGAAGTACTTTTAACGGAAAGTGATATAGCATATTTTAAAGGATACGTAAAATCAAACACCAATATGTATTTTTAAATTTATTAAATTTTTAAATTCATTAAAAAACTGCTAATAATAAAATACTTAAAATCAGACACCAATAGTAAACTATATATACTATATCTATTTACTTATAACTTTATTAGCAAACTGCAGTCCAATAAAAATAAAATTATCAAAGGTAATACCACGAGTCCTCTAAATTTTATCGATAAATTTTTTTGTTTTCACGAAAACTTCTTTATTTGGTAAAATTACGAAAACAAACCGAATGATAAAATCATGAGTCCGAAGGACGAGTGATTTTATCCATTTCGGTTTGTTTGAGTGATTTTACCCTAACTAAAGAAGTTTAAGTATGAAAACGAAAAAATTTATCAAGCTAAATTTAGAGGACGAGTGGTATTTGAAAAGATTATTTTGTGAACCAATATGTATTATTAGTAAATACGGGCATCTGTGAAATATTTTTAAGACAACTAGGATCAATGTCTTAAGTAGGTTATAGATAAATTATTTTATGATTTAAAAATGAACCAATTTATTTATTATATTGTTAATACATAAAAAACTGTTTAAATCGAAAATGAACAATTATTAAAAACACAATTTTTATAACTAATATGAGATTTTCCAATGTCGTTCGTAACGTCTAATCTGTCATCGCTTTCAGTATCATGAATTACAGTCGCAGTTGATGTACTGGCAATGCACTCAGTTGTAGTAGTTGTTCTAAGTTTATTAATAATTTTTTTATGATGTTCTTCATTAACTTGTAAATAAGGTTTTAACGAAGAAGCTGTGGCATGTCCAGTTATTTTTATTGCCTCCTGTTCTTGAATTCCTGCCTTAACAAGATGAGATACTACACTGGATCGGCTTGAATGATTTGTTATTTTTCGGTTTTGTGTGTCCAATCCGCATTTTTTTGCAGAGTTCTTTAACCATTTAGCCATTTCATTTGGTCCAATGGGAGCATTTCTATACCATATACCATATTCCTATCGCTGGTAATATTTTTACCACGCTTCTCCATGATTTTTTTATATAGTCTTATTGGGCACATTTCTGGATCTTTAATGTTTGGTGTCAGCCATTTTGAATCCGAACACTTTTTTTGACCACCTTGGCATGTTTTGGTAAAAATTGGATTATATTCAATCCTTCCTGTGTCTTTGCCGGCATTATTTATTTCATATTTGAAATAATCAATTCTACAATGAACACCCTCACCACCGCCCCATGCTAACTCGTAAGAGACAACATGAAAAAATTTCATCTCTAATCCTAGCGGATTATTTTCATCGCACGAGTCTATAATACTCAAATACTCTTTTTCATCCAGCGCTATAGCACTTTGTTTTCTTTTTTCGGGACGACTTTGTAACTCTTTCCTTTTTGCATTTCTCACGTCTCTTGCCTTCTTAAATTCAATGTCGATAAACTGGTTAAAACTTATATTAAACTCTGAAAAATATTTTTCTTGAATCATTTTGGCTGTTACATTCCAAATAGTTTTAACAGAGTATTCCTTGTAACCTTCACCATTCAGTTTCTTCATATTCATTCCCCAATCTTCAAGAACTTTTGCAATTTCTTGAATACTTGTATTATCATTCAACTGATAGTTCCTTACTGTGCAAAATTGCTCAAATTGTGTCCAAACAGACCTTTTTGTCTTAATTGTATTTTGAGGCGTATTATTTTTTAACAAATCTTTAATTTGTTCATGATTATTGTCACCAAATCTAACGCTAACGTCCATTTTATTTAAATTAAATTATGACGATGTTAAATCGCGAAAATTTTAATCGGTCAAAATTGCGCGGCCTACTTGCTTCGTGGTCTTAGCCACCACGAAGCTACGCTGGGTGAGTTCACCACAGTGCAGTGGTGGCCCAATTTGGTACTACTTTTAAATTACAAAAAAGACCAATTCGTTATCTATTTGATATCAAAAAACTGCAAGACCTACTTAAAAAATCGCGGAATTTTGGGGCTTTCCTCTATATATATTTTAGAAACTGCTTGTCAGATTCACGAGCATCTAAACACTTTCCTGAAAGACCTGATCATGGCTACTCTTTCTAATGTTACTAATTTAAGATTGTTTTATTCTGTTGGTTTATATTTTCATGTTATTTCACTTTTTTGTTAGCTTTGTCCATAAAATTGTACAATTTTCAGTGACAGTAGTGATTACAGCGTTAAATTAAGTTAGAATGTAAGCCCTCCGTTTGTTACTGTAATAATAATAAAATTAATAACACATATAAGTTGTGCACTGAGCTAGAAAAGTATTTAATGAAGTGTTTTTTTATACTTTTAAGAATATTGTTGTTCATAATGCTTGATTTACGACTCCCTGTATGCATTTTTATGGCTTGTATACTGAGTACATACCCGTATTTTCTCTTAATCTGCTAGGTACTACACATTATTAATTATTAAAACACTAGATTTTAAAAATTAAAAATATTGACTATTCCTATACATTTCTAACATTTGTATGAAAAATAAATATTACTACTAACAAGTTTAACTTTTTCTCTTATTTGTGCAATTTTAAAAAGAGATTCATGCATTTTATTTAAAATATTCCGTTATGAAAGTACTACCAATTCTCCTTCATAGGACTACCTAAATCACGTGTTGCGACGTTGCCTTTTTTACTTCATGGCTTGTAAATGTAGGAGGCTGTGGCTTGGGTTATCTTATTTTAGATAGATATTAAACAAAGCATTTTATTGTTAATTCCACGTGCCACGTAAGTCTTTCTGTATTTTCTTTTTTATATGTAGGAATTATTTGACACACCATTGTCCGTGTGGACAATATTATAGAATAACATTACCAGAGAACGGCAGTTCTCGCCAGTGGCGCACACCCACACCCCCTACACGCGACACTATATATATGTTATAGTCAAAGCCCGAATTTCAGGCACTCCTAGGTTTGACTAGGCAATCCCCAGGTCTGACTGACGGTCTTAGTCAAAGCCCGAAATAAATTACAGTTTCGGCCTTTGACTAGTCAAACCTAGGAGAGACTACGTTGGTCAGGCAAAGGTCGAAATTTGATTTTATGAAATCGGGGTTTGACTAGTCAAACCCCGATCAGATATTAAACTGTCGTAATTTGTGAGATTAGGTTTAATAAAATGTCATTTTTTAATTTTATTGTCCATTATTTTTATATTGTCGTAATTAAAATAAAAAAATTAGTGTTTAGTCGCACATGATAAGGCATTATGTCATTTAGAGTTGGACAATACGATAGACCATTTACACTTACATAATTTTGAAGAGCATTTCTTATTGCAGTAGCATTTTATAAAGCCTTGTCCTCCAAATTTAGAATCTTTTGTACTAATTTCTCTTAGCCACAGCTTAACGTCTGGAATATCTTTGAAATTTAGAAAATTCTCTTTGCATTCTCTTATTTGATTACTTGAAAAGAGTGTGTTTATTGTTCCGTATTTCGTACCAACTCTATATAAACAGTCAATTGTTTTATCTTGTATGATACCAAAAATATTTCGAGCATCTCCTTTGGCTCTATCAAAGCTAGGGATAGGTATTGTTACACAGACAGAAAAGATCAAAATAAATAAAGGAAAGGCGATTAAAGGTCTTTTTGTCCAGGCTAATACTATGAAACAATTAAGTGAGAAAAAATTTTTCTCCAATTTAGATCGGAAAAACTGTAACAATACCTATCCCCAGGTTTGATAGAGCCAAAGGAGATGCTCGAGATACTTTGGGTATCATAAAAGATAAAACAATTACGGAACACACTTTTTTCAAGAAATCAAATACGAGAATGCAAAGAGAATTTTCTTAATTTCGAAGATATTCCAGACGTTAGCTGTGTCTAAGAGAAATTATTACAAAAGATTCTAAATTTTGAGGGCTTTATATAATGCTACTGCATTAAGGAATGCTCTTCAAAATTATGTAAGTGTAAAAGGTCTAACGTATTGTGCAACTCTAAATTTTAATGACATAATGCCTTAACATGTGAGAGTAAACACCAATTTTTTTTATTTTATTTACGACAATCTAAAAATAATAAACATTGAAATAAAAAAATGACGTTGTATTAAACGTAATTTAACAAATTACGACATTTTCATAGCTGATCGGGGTTTGACTAGTCAAACCCCGATTTCATAAAATTAAATTTCGGCCTTTGCCTGACCAACTTAGTCTCTCCTAGGTTTGACTAGTCAAAGGCCGAAACTGTAATTTATTTCGGGCTTTAACTAAGACCGTCAGTCAGACCTGAGGATTGCCTAGTCAAACCTAGGAGTGCCTGAAATTCGGGCTTTGACTATAACATATACATGAAATTTTAGATTTTCTAAATCTGACGGAATTGAAAATTGTGCCAACTCCCATCTTAAAGTTCAGGAAAAGACTCACCCATTCATATGTCAACCATCCATTTTGGTCCAAGGGTGTGGATTTTACGGCCCTTCCTATTTAGGGCCTGTTTTCGTTCTCGTCCCCAAAATTCACAAAAACTTCGAAAATGTAAGTCCCACCTTTGCGGCTTCTAATAGTACTGATCATTACCTTTCCAACGCAAGTCTAATTTGGAAAATCGGTTATACCATTCAAAAGTTACCGAGCTCAGAAATACCTACTATCTGAAAATCTTAATATTTCGTATTTTTGTGAAAGTGGCCAATCACTAGTGACCGGCCAACAACTGTACCCGTTACCCTATGACTCAATTTCTATTTAAAAAAGGGAAAATGTTTGTGGATATGTTTGTGGCTGTAAAAGTTAAACCGATCTGATTTTTTTTCTGTGTTTGAAGAGGGGGTCAGGGCCGATTCAGAACCGGTGTAGTTTGTGACTTTTGACCACGCTATAGGACTTGGTAGGTTACAAAACGGCATATATTTTGGGGGTATATATCTTGGGTTCAAGAGGAGACAGGAGAACCGCAAATACACCAAATCAATAGCGTTGAGTTAAGCTTTCAAATGGTGTTTAAGCCGTCAGGATCAGACATACACACGGCTCAGTATCGCCGAAAAACTGAAAAACCAAACTTTGAAAAAATTTTTGTTTTTCGACAATTACTCAAAATTTCAACCTCAGAATTGCACCAATAACTGAGCGTTTGTAGAAGGACTCTAGACGAATCTGACGGTGTATACGTATACCTCATATCCGGGAAGGTTCGAATTTTTAAGTTATAGGCTTCATAAGTATGATCTAATCTATTTCCTATGGGCAAAATGGTTTTTCAAGCTCAATAATTCCTGTAATAGCTTCAGTTATCATACTTGACCTTAGCTGCATCAGATACTACTTGTCAATACGTTTCAAACTCATGTTTAGTGATCAAAATCGGTTAAGCCGTTTAGAAGTTATTAAGCTACAAAAGTATAATAAAATTAACGATTATTCCCGAAATGGTTTATGTAGTTGTAGTGGTTACGACGCTAAATTCGATCTGGCAACGGGCAATCCGAGTTTATTAACCGGCCATCCCAATATTTTTTTTAAAACTATTTCAAATAGAAAAAAAATCTAGTGTACATTCGATGGACACTAGATCATTTGGGAGATAATGCGACAAAGGTGACCATTTATAAAGCTTAACGTGTAATCGAGAAAAACTGCATTCAACTTCATACATTTAATTTATAAAAAAAACTTTGAAAAACTCCTGATACAAGAATAAAAAACCGCTAAACGCCGTAAAAATGAGTGGCGCATACAATATTCCAGCTACAAAAGATCTGATATGAATATTACGTGGCGCGAAAATGTATTTTCATTTTGATGCCAAATAAAATTTTAGTTTCATTTTAAACTATTTTTCCATAATGTTTGCTAAATTTGAAGTAAACGCGCCACAAGAGTTTTAAAATTCAAACTGTATCAAAGTTACTCTTTTGTGGCGCGTTTTACTTCAAATTTAGCAAATATGGAAAAACCTTAAAATAAAACTAAAATTTTATTTTGCATCAAAATGAAAATTTTTCGCGCCACGTAATATTCATATCAGATCTTTTGTAGCTGGAATATTGTATGCGCCACTCATTTTTACGGCGTTTAGCGATTTTTTATTCTTGTAATATTATACACATCGTTTTCGCCATTTTTGACGTATTTATGTAAAATACTGCTTTATATCACTACTTCTAATGTTCATTTTTTAACAAAATTGTATATCTAGACTTATAGACCAGGGTACTTAGAACAAAAAATACAGGAATAAATCGATTTAGGTCACTTATCGACTTGCAACTTTTTGCGTTGTGTTCGGAATGACGTCAGGAAAAAATTTGCAATAGAAAAATGGGTGGAAATGCACAATTGAATTTACAGTGCATAAAATGCACCCAAAATTGCATAAACATGTCAAAATCAGTATACTTATCGAGGGCCAGATTTTGTTGCTCGGGTGATTATTGGGATCGCTTAAGATGAATATGACATCAGAACCGATCCTTGGAGCACCTAGTGCCCAGGGTGACTGCTGTGAACGTCATCTTCTGGAATTTTGTGGCTTTCCTACTCTATGTTGATGCAAACAGAGTATTAGGGGGTTACTAAACACGAATATAAGTAAAGACCTTTGGAGTATCTGGTGTCTGGTGTATGACGTACATAGCAGTAACCCTGAGCACTAGGTACTCCCAGAGTCGATTTTGATATCATATTCGTATTTAACCCCAATAACATCCAAGTATTCTGTTTACATCAATGTATTTCCGAAAACCAGTGGCGGCCCGTGAGGTAGTCCCATAGAGCGATGGCACTACCTTCCTAACTATGCAGAAGCATATTTTTTATTTTTAAAATCTTTTAATGCCTGTTAATTAGTATACCTTAAATTAGAATGTCGTGCCGGGCACGGCATCTATTTATTTTAAGTTTCTTTAAGTGCTGGTTTGTCGCTTTTGTTATGTCTATTTTCTGTTAAAGTTTTTCTATTTATAATATTATTATTAAACTTTTAGTGCATTAAGATCGTGGATGTAGTATAAATAACATTTTGATTATTTCTTAAGTTTAATTTATTAATTGACAATGAATCAGATTAGTATCTTAAAAAACTCTTTTGGTGGTTTTTCTTTACAAATTTTATAAGGTTTTGTGGAGCTTTCGAGTTAGCTTAAAGAGGTCACGACGAAAAAAATTATTTAAGGACCTGGTCAATTTTAGCGCCGAATTAGACAACCACTTAAAGGTTCATAATATTTAAAGTTCCAGATCTTTCAAAGGTCTACCGTCTCCTGACATGTAGTTGCTTCTAATTTATTTATGTCGGAGAAGTTTTCTGCTTACAAGCGTCGGTTCCCCGAATCATTTTTTAATGAAACATGGAGACAATTTTAATTTTTAAACAAAACTCGGTTTAAAACTGAATTAGAAGTACTGTATTGGTGAGACGAATTAACCCGGGAGTAGTCGCGCTCACTTCTGTAACGTCGATAGTCGCGTGTGAGATTCTATCTCAAAATACGAATTTAAAACAAATTTTTATTTTTACTATTTTTATCTACTTTTCATATTGAAAATATATATTTGTAACAATTTTATTAAAAAAACCTGTGTTAACGGCCACCTGTCCTAACGGCCAGTTTAAAAATTTCCCAAACCACGTCCACCATTCTATATCGGCCAATAGTTCTTTCATTTATAGTGGCCGTTACTGACAAATTTTACTGTAGAGTAAAACCTGTGATAACGGCTACCTGCCAACATCGGCCACCTGTCCTAACGGCCAGTTTAAAAATTTCCCAAACGAATTATATGTAGACCACAAAAGCTGGCAATAGCGGCCACCTTTCTATATCGGCCAATAGTTCTTTCATTTTTAGTGGCCGTTACTGACAGGTTTTACTGTATTACGAAAAAGGGTGAAATGTGAGATTCTATCTAACGGCGCGACTACTCGCGGGTTAAAGCTAATTGGCTCTCCCCAAATCCATAAATTCCACAAAAAGAAGAAGAAGAAGAAAAAAATTTTTTTTCAAAATTCCTACGCATTACTACACCCTTCCTCGAGGCACTTACGAAATTTTTTCAAAATTGCAAAATTTTTAATCAAGTTATCGCGAAAAAGGATAAAAATTGAGATTATATCTCATCGCGCGACTACTCGCGGGTTAAGTACTACCTCTGGGGCTATTCCGCTATGGGTCTGATTAAATGAGGAAGGTTTAAAAAGCACATTGGAAGAAACTATTAAACTTTTAAGCATTTTAATTACCATTCCTGTATCAATATCTGAAGCAGAACGTTGTTTTCGATGTTAAAACGAATTAAAACATTATTTAAAAAATACAATGAAAGAAGAACGACTTATCTGCAGATAAGCATTTTGTAAATGGTATTGATAATTTTAATAATAAAGCCATTGAAAACTTTGCAACCAAAAAAAAAGAAGGATGTATCGTAAACTTTAAAATTGGTATTGACACAACTCTGTGCATGTGTGTAAATAATGAAATACTGTCCTTTTCATGAGCATTTTTCAGTGCGTAACAAATGATAGGAAAAAGGGTAAGTCCGTGATAATACACATTTATGACATTTATTCTAACATGACATTTTAGTTAAATCTGACAGTTGTCACATTTTATTTTCAATTTGGAATAAAAACAAATCAAATGTGTTTCTTGCATTTATAAAATGGTATTTTCTTTGATTTGTATAGTCTTATAAATTATACAGATTATATTTGTAATATTATTATCTAATTAAAAAAAATTATTTTTTTTATTATGGCGCCATCTATCGACAACTAGAATAATCACCGAACTAAAATAATAACCAAAGTAATCACCGACGTGCCTTTTTTTCTGTCATATACAATTTAATGCGTTAGAAAGAAATCGAAAAACTGTGACGCACTGAAAGATGATCATGAGAAAACAATAGTATCATTTTTATAATTTTGTAAATAGAGACTAAATCGTAATACAAGCTAAGTAATATTAGCAGTAAATAATGGTTGTAAGTTGAGAGTTTTTTATTGTTAATGAATTTACGGAAATGTTTTGATAAATTTTGAACAATTTCTTGGCACCTCAGATAAATATACATAAGATACATAAGGTAAAAGTATCAGCGCCTATTTTTTTTTATTTTGTTTTATAACTTTTTTGACAATATCGTGAACCCGTCACTAAAAATTTTGGCGGCTGTCCGAATTCTGGCACTACCTTCTTAAAGTGGTACGAGCCGCCACTACCGAAAACCCTCGAAACTCCAGAAGATGACGTACCTTAGCAGTAAACCTGGACAACAGGTGCTCCGGAGGTTTTATCTGGAGGCGTATTCATATTCAGCCACCACAAAAACTGAACTAGATATTCGAGTTCGACTTCTCAATACGCGTTGATTGATACATCACACACACTATTACTGCGACTATAATGGCAGTTTTGATTACACCTTTTTGACCAGAAGTGATATAAAATATAAATACCTGAACTTTATATTTATTCTCGTCTTGCTAAGGCCAGTCGACTAATACATCGCTTGTACCATTTTGGCGATTTCAAAACAATACTTCCAGTGGCAACCAGAAGTCCGAGATTAAATTTCTTACTTTAATATCATCCTTTAGCTATAAGCTTTCATTCGACGCTTCATTTGTGATTCTACCAGTTCTAATAACGTAGGAGTTATATTCGCAGACAGACTGACAGACGGACAGAAAGGCATAAAACCGGAAGTTTATATTTGTGTTCGCCCTGCTAAAGCGCTTCGAATAATATATCGCTTGTGCTATTTTGGCGACTTTAAAACAGTAGTTCTGGTTGCAACTTTAAAACCGTAAGTCCGAGGTCAAATTTCTCACCTCTAATACCATGTTTTGTTATAAGATCTCATTCGACATCTTATTTGTCATTCTATCTGATTTAATAACGTAGAAGTTATATTCGCAAACAGACAGGTGGACGGATAGATTTACACGAAACCGGAAGTAGGTATGGTTCAAGTGGAAATCGGTGGGACTGTGCATTTTATCAATGAAATAAGATATGTCTCAGACACTCCAGAAGCCGCTAACGATAAAATGTTTTAATTATCGCATTAATCATTGTAAATGAGTCGAGGGATATTAGTACAGTGAAAATAATAAGAGGAGAACTGGACGATAATTATTATAAAGAATAAATTTTAAAGTTTTTTCTACTTTAATGACAAAAAATCAAGCTCATTAGCAGAAACCAATTCAAAATTATTTTGCACATCATAATATGTGAAACATTATTTAATTGAAAGGTCTCATTTTTGTTGGCACAAAAATATATTAATTTGTCTGGACTAAAATACAGTTATGTTTATCTTGTTACTATCAACATTAACACAGTGTTACCAAACTTAATTTTGTTAGTTTGGGTGTAAATTTTTTCCACGGATCTCCGAGGGTACAATACCTATATATTTGTTTCGTCTTGCTAAGGCGCGTCGAATAAATTAATATATTGTTTGTACTATTTCGTCGACTTTAAAACAGTAGTTCCGGTTACAACTCTTAAACTGGAAGTCCGAGGTAATAGACCTGGATACCGCGTACCAAAAAAAGTTGAAAAATAGCAAGCTAAAAATTTGTTAATAGCTTACCAGGGGCGTAACAGAGGCCCCCGCAGCGTAAAGCTTGCGGGCCCCAATCGCTTAGGGGCCCCATCTTGTCATCTGATATTATGTAAAAATCTGTTATTGTTATATTATTTTACGTTGTGTGTTTAAAATTAAAAACGTAAATTTCCAAATAGATATATTTGCCAAGTGAATGGTCTCATAATATCTAGAAACTTAATCCCTTCCGGCCTACCGAAGTTTTATGGTAACGACAATAAACTATAATGCTTTTTACGTGACTATTGAAAGATTTGAGAATTGCAATTTGCCGAATTTTAGAACAATATTTCTAAATCTAGAAATGGGTTTTCTCTTTTACCTACCAATAAAACACGAAAACGTTTGTTTTCTACCTACGTTTAGTATATTAGTATTTCGATACAATTATCCAGAGGCGTAACAGAGACCCCCACAGCATGAAGTTTACGGGGGGCCCCACTATGTCAAGGGCCCCATCTTGTTGTCTAATATATGTAAAAATGTGTTGTTATATTATTTGCATACATACGTTTTTTAAGCAGTGCAGTATTGAAAATAAAGTTGTTCATCCGAATTAATAAAATTGTAGATATATTCGCTGATAGTAGATAGTGCACGAAGAAAATTGTTCATCTCATAGAATAATACTAATGTAATCATTTAGTAATTTTTGTTCTACTTTATTCTATACCAATAAAGATTAAAAATGTAAGTCGTCATAAACAATGCATGAATACACCAATAGCTCAGTAAATGACAGTTTTGGAGTGAAATTATCAGCGTCACGACGGACGTATTTGCTTGATTATTTCATTCATAAGAGATTCTGACCAATAGAAAGCTACAGAAATGCAAATTAAGGTGATAACTTTTGATAATATCCCGTCGTCAAGTATATTACGCCAGATGCCCTTCGTTGCTACGAAAAAAAAATTCAGTGACATTAATGACAATTAATGTTTTAAAAGTTATAAAAGTGATGACTTTCAACCGTAAAATATTTTATATCAACTGTGTGTTTGACAGTACTAATTTGTACTTACATAAATAAATTACAATAAAATTTTGGTTTTGAACAGTTTTATTCATGAAATAATCGCAACAAATTGCACTCGATCTATAAAATTAATATAGAATTTTTGCCCTCGTGACACTTTGACATAATTTTACTCGCCTTCGTCTCGTGAAATTAAAACTGTCAAAGTGTCACTCGGGAAAAATTCAATAATTTTAGAGCTCTTGTGAAATTACTACTGATTATTTCATTCATAGGAGATTCTGACCAATAGAAAGCTACAGAAATCTGAATTAAATCGATAACTTTTGATAATATCCCGTCGTTAAGTATATTACGACAGATGCCCTTCGTTGCTACGAAAAAATACATTCAGTGACATTAATGACAATTAATGTTTTAAAAATTATAAAAGTGATGACTTTCAATCGTCAAATATTTATAAAAACTTTGTGTTTAATTGTACTAATTTGTACTTACATAAATAAATTACAATAATATTTTGGTTTTGAACAGTTTTATTCATGAAATAATCGCAACCAATTGCATTTGAACTCTAAAATGAATATAGAATTTTTGCCCTCGTGACACTTTGACATAATTTCACTCGCCTTTGGCTCGTGAAATTAAAACTGTCAAAGTGACACTCGGGAAAAATTCAATAATTTTAGAGCTCTTGTGCAATTACTACTGATAATTTGAATTTAGGTTCTAGTTACACTCCACTTCAAAGTTGGATTTATGCCGTTGGTTGCTTTTACTTCGGGGGGTGACACCCTTCCTTGGGGTGAAAAACATACGTTTAAAATAAGTCCGGAAATGTATAAATTGACTAATTATAAGCAACTTTTGTTCTTCTATAGAGTTTCTTTATCTACGCTAATACTTTTCAAGACATTTGCGAGTGAAAATGTTTATTTAAAAAAAAACAACGTTTTCAGACTGGTTTTTCGCAAATATCTCAAAAATAAGTATCTATCGAATTAGATATCGAAAAAATATGTTTAGCAAATCTGTAGCTTATAAGATACAGAAAATGGTGTACTTATTCATGAAGTCTATCGACACAGTAAAAGCACAGTTGGAGCTAATGAAAAATTATTCTTATTTGTCCAATTCCAAATCGAATATTTCAACCTGAAATAACCAAAAAAATGTAACAATTTTCGGGAAAAACTCTTAAAACTTTTTTAAATGTTTCAAAAAAAACTTTATTTTTATTTTTCATAAAAGTTTCTAGTGCCAAAACTATACGAGTTACGGTCAAAATAAAGTTGGTCCCTTTTTTGGTAAAAAAATCGTGAAAATCTGCCCCTATTTCGTACCCCAAATAAAATTTATCATTAGTGCTTTACCATTTACTTTAAATATTTATTGTTTATATGATCTGTATGTTTGACTGGCTCGAAGTTCTTATTTTTGAAAAAATTTAAAAGTTTTTTCATTTAAAAAATGCCTTTTTTTCAAAATAACTTAAAAAGTATTAGTGATATGAAAAATCTCAAAGTGTAAAGAAATGTAGGTCTTGCTTTTATAAATATTTTGGCTTTATTTTGGTTTTTCTGTAAGACAAAAATTGGTTAAGACATGGCTGTTTAAAATTTGCATATACTCTTGATTGGTGACTCGTTCAAGCCCTTCAACTAGAACCCTTTTAAAAATAAGCATTTTGAACCGGTGAAGTTTACAGGTCGTATAAAAAAGTTAGGTAATTTGTAAGGCGATAATGATTAGTTTCATTTGGGGTGCTAAATAGGGGGATATGTTCACAATGTTTGCCAAAAAATGGTATTAACTGTATTTTGAGCTTAATGGCTTAGTTTTGATGCGAGAAACTTTTGTAAAAAATAAAGCTTCTTTTAAACACTTTAAAAAAAGTTCTAATGAGTTTCCCCGAACAGTATTTCATTTTTTGGTTATTTCACGTTGAAATATTCGATTTGGAATTTGACAAATAAGAAAAACTTTTAATGAGCTACAAGTTTTCTTTTACTGAGTCGATAGACTTCATTTTAATTCATTTTTTTTATAAGCTAGATACATTTTTGCTAACAATATTCTTTTCGATCGAATACTTACTCTTTGAACTATTTGCAAAAAATTGTCTAAAAACGTGGTTTTTTTGTTGAACAATAAACATTTTTACTCATAAATAACTCGAAAAGTCTTGAGTTGACCACTTCGGTGGTGACACTGAAAATTACACGGTATCGCCATATTTTACGTTGATTTACTGGGCTGTAACACATATAGGTATTTGTTACACATGTCGCATTTAGTAATTTTTTAAAGGGGGCCCCATTTCCAATTTTCCGGGGGGCCGACGGAGTTTGCTACGCCACTGAGCTTAACGGTGTCTAGTCGGACAAACTTTGATGTACGGGAACACTGGAACAGGGGAAGTTTTAATTGTTAAACAGGTTACAGGTTTCGAATGAATGTCAGACTACGAAGACGTTCCATGTATTTTGCCGGACAGAACTCCCAATTGATTTGTTACTTTTCATTAAACTCTCATTCAAAAATCAGACTGCTATTTACCACCAATATAATACCTTATATTGGTAAGTAAATTCCTTATAAAGTACGTAAATAAAATGTTCTTCGTATCCGACTTATTAAAATGTCCAACATATTTGTCGGACAAACATTTTTTCATATATATATATCGTTCCACAATTAAAATCACGTTCCACAATTAAAACTTCCCCTGTTCCAGTGTTCCCATACATCAAAGTTTGTGCGACTGGACACCGTTAAGCTATTAACAAAAAAATTTCAGCTTGCTATTAATCAACTTTGTTTTGGTACGCGGTATCCTGGCCTATGAAATTTCTCACCTTTACTACCTTCCTTTGGTTATAGGTAAAGTCCGGATTATAAGCATTTTGCTTTTTTTTCCTTTTTTTGCTTATTATTAGGATTTTTAGTAAAAATGCTTATTTCAAAAATATGTTGCTTATCTCTGTTAATTTTACGTCTTATGATAAACTATAGTTAAATTTCATGTATGTATTTCCTGTCTTAAGCAAAATTCTATAAGTATACAGAGCTATAAAACCCTTATAATTCAATAAACTATAAGAATTTTAATCTCTTAGGCAGGCCGCACATCAAAGAAACATGAAACGTAAATTACGTTTTATGGAAATAAAACAGTGCTAAACAAATATACGTCCGGCCATTTATGAAACTCTCCGAAAATAAAAATGTGTCATGAGCATGAATCACACTCGTTTCATTGGTAGGCGGACTTTGAGATTTGTTTAGCAGTGTTTTATTTTCATGAAACATGTTTCACGTTTCATGTTTCATGTTTTTCGTTTCATGTTTCTTTGGTGTGCGGCTTGCCTTAGGCTTAGCAGATAAACGGGAAAACCCATCGTTATACCTGCCCATGTAATAAACTAATATTTGTCTGCAGAAAGCCCAAAGGGCCTAGCCGGGTAAGATGGTGAAAAGTGCCCCCAACCCAATCTAAATTCCATATAGGCCACTTTTTAGCACATATAGAGGAACTCACTTTCTGAAATTTTTAGCCCCCTAGGTGGTCACGTGACCCCCCTAGAGCCTAATTAGGCTTTTTAGGTTTTTATTTTTTATCTCAGGCGCATTAAGAGCTAGCCAAAAACTTTATTTAAAAAAGTTGTAAGTTTCAAAAAGATCTATATGAAAAATTTTTTTTTTATTTTTTTGGCGGGAAATTCGAATTTTTAGAACAATTTTAAATTTTTAAATAAATCTGAAAAAAAAACTAAGACACTCGTTTTTACGAAAATTAATTATAATGTGTATTTTTGCACAATCTTTCACCCTGAATTTTTTCAGATTTTTAAAATTGGTGAAACGTACCTTTAAAAATAAAAAACCGCATTTTTTCGGTTTTTTTTTCGTTTTTTTGATACAATTTTATACATATTTTTCAAAAAATTTAACACCGTCACTAGAATAGGTAAAAAACTGAAAAATAATTGGGATTTGCTTCATAAAAATTTTTTGTAACGCCATCCATTTTCAAGATACAGGGCGTTGAAGAAAACAAAATTTTACATATTTTTTAGGATTTTGCCGAAACTACTGGCAACATTGTAATAAAACTTGGCGGGTTTTAAGAGGTAGTTATTGTGCATGTTTTGACATACAACTAAGGATATAATATTCATCATTGGCGCGCATAGGGGTAATGGTCTGAAATTTTCAAAGAAAAAAAGATAGTACGCCACTGACATATTTCAAATTAACAATCATTTTTGAATTCCTCGTTCAATTTTCAATAAAAAATCTATCTTTTAATTTTTTCATACGACGCGCTGTTTTGCTGCAAAAAATAAAATATCTTAACGCTTCCAAAGTATTCGAATTAATTTTGATAATGGATGTATGAGTTTATAGTCCTGTCGCCAGGGGGGGTACAACGGCCTCGTTAATTCAGATGGACTTACCCAAATTTTTTTTATGTATTTTGACCCGTAGAACACGAATTTTTTGGGTAACAGTTGATCCGGATGTCGATAAGATTGTTATAGACCAAGAACTTGAGGAATCAAATAACAGCGATTTTTGGCAAAACAAAACAATATTTTGTATTTTTTGGGTCATTTTAAGCAAAAAATATTTCTACAAGTTTTTTAGTAGGATGCACAGTTTTCGAGATAAACGCGGTTGAACTTTCAAAAAATCGAAAAACTGCAATTTTTAAACCCGAATAACTTTTGATTAAAAAATAAAATAGCAATTCTGCTTAGCGCCTTTGAAAGTTCAAGTCAAATTATGTCGGTTTTGATTATTTGCATTGCTAAAAATTTATTGTGTTATTGCTAAACAAAGCTACAAACAACTAGTGCGTGAGTGATGTTTCTATGATTTCTCATTTAAAATCGAACGAGTAGGTAGAATAGGTACTAGTGCAATCAAGACTATTTCTACGTTACATGCGTTAAAACGCATGTAAAAGCACGGGAAACCCTACGTGTTTATAGCTTTGTTAAACAATAAAAAAATAAATTTTTACCAATGCAAATAATCAAAACCGATATAATTTGACTTAAACTTTCAAATGCGGTAAGCAGACTTGCTATTTTATTTTTTAATCAAAAGTTATTCGGGTTCAAAAATTGCAATTTTTCGATTTTTTTAAAGTTCAACCGCGTTTATCTCGAAAACTGTGCATCCTACGAAAAAACTTGTAGAAATATTTTTTACTTAAAATGGCCCAAAAAATACAAAATATTGTTTTGTTTTGCCAAAAATCGCTGTTATTTGATTCCTCAAGTTCTTGGTCTATAACAATCTTATCGACATCCGGATCAACTGTTACCCAAAAAATTCGTGTTCTACGGGTCAAAATACATAAAAAAAACTTGAGTAAGTCCATCTGAATTAACGAGGCCGTTGTACCCCCCCTGGCGACAGGACTATTATTATGTATGTAGATGTAGAAACTACTAGAAGTTCGAATACTTTGTAAGGGTTAAGATCTTTTATTTTTTGAATAAAAATGGCGCGTCGTATGAAAAAATAAGAAGATACATTTTTTGTCACAAATTGAACGAGAAATTAAAAAACGATTGTTAATTTGAAATATGTCAGTGGCGTACTATCTTTATTCTTTAAAAAGTTCAGACCATTACCCCTACGCGAGCCAATGATGAATATCAAATCATTAATTGTATGTCAAAATATGCACAATAACCAGCTCTTAAATCCCGCCAAGTTTTATTACAATGTTGCCAGTAGTTTCAGCAAAATCGTAAAAAATGTGTAAAATTTTGTTTTCTTCAACGCCCTGTATTTTGAAAATGGATGGCTTTACAAAAAATTTTTATTAAGCAAACCCCAATTATTTTTCAGTTTTTTACCTATTCTAGTGACAGTGTTACCTTTTTTGAAAAATATGTATAAAATTGTTTCAAAATACGAAAAAAAAACTGAAAAAATGCGGTTTTTTATTTTTAAAGGTACGTTTCACCAATTTTAAAAGTCTGAAAAAATTCAGGGTGAAAGATTGTGCAAAAATACACATTATAATTAATTTTCGTAAAAACGAGTGTCCTAGTTTTTTTTTCAGAGTCATTTAAAAGTTTAAAATTGTTCTAAAAATTCGAATTTCCCGCCAAAAAATTAAAAAAAAATTTTTTCTTATAGATCTTTTTGGAACTTACAACTTTTTTTTACAAAGTTTTTGGCTAGCTCTTGATGCGCCTGAGATAAAAAATAAAAACATAAAAAGCCTAATTAGGCTCTAGGGGGGTCACGTGACCACCTAGGGGGCTAAAAATTTCAGAAAGTGAGTTCCTCTATATGTGCTAAAAATTGGCCTATGTGGAATTTAAATCGAGCTGGGGGCACTTTTCACCATCTTACCCGGCTAGGCCCTTTATTATATTGTTGTAAAATATTTTTCGGTAGTATCGGTACATTTGTCTAAATTTAAATACGCACCAATCACATCTGTAGATGTTGAAAGAACTTTTTCTACGTATAAATAATATGTCTGCAAATAGAAGACAGCTTTTTACAAGAAAATTTTTTTTTTTAAATGTATTGAATTACCTATTGCATACTTTTTAACGGCTTACACATCTTTTAAAATAAAAACACATATTTTCACTGAACTAGTAGACAGTGTGTATTTAGTAAGCTTTAAATGTGTTGAATGCTGAGGACTTTGACTAAATTACATAGTTCGCAGTGGAAATTAAATACACCAGATTGATAATGTATTAGTAATTTCAATTTGTTTACTTGTGAACTAAAATAATTAAGTTGTACTTACTTTGTTGTACTAACACATTCACTCATAACGACGAGAAATAACGGCAAGAAATTTTGAAAGAAATTATAGTAAGCCTCTCCATTTAGTGATCTGCCATAACTAATCAACAATAACATAATAGGTAATGAACTCACGATTCGAAAACATTTTCGGCATTGAGACTAAACAGGATTCTTCCAAACTATCTGTTGTATGTTTGCTAAAAAGAACTCTACGTTTAAATTTTCGTACCTCACAGAGTTGCCAGATTTTAATTTGCATACCAAAATGTATTTTAATTTTTTGGTCAAACGATTTTATTTAGAAAAAAATGTTTTAAGTGTTGTTTACTTTACATGGTGCCCTCTACCTATACCTTCAAGGAACGCACTATTTTCCGGGACACCCTGTATACAGTCACTGCGCACGCTAAATAATGACTTCACTGGCTTGATGAAGTTTAATTCGCGTGTATCTAACTGTTTTATTTGCGTACACGTTAGCGTGTACCTAGACACAGCGTATCTATAAATACAAAGCTGGCCTATAATACTTAATGGGTTAAATCTTTCAATCAAGGTTTTTTGTACAATAAAATTTTTCGAAAAAAACTGTTTTAATTAAGCCGTTATTTAATAATGTAATTTAATTATACCTAAAATTATTTATACGTTTAGTTGTCTCATAAAAATATATTATAAATTATTACATATCGAAAATAAATAAAATTCAAAGGTGGCATCTTTGAAAATGTCCTTATAACATCTACTGAGAAACAAATTTACATATTTTATTAAAAAAGTTTTTTTCACATCAACTAATAAAACAATTGTCTAAAAAAATTATCACAGCACCTACGTAAAAAGACAATGATCACAAGTATTGTCTAAAGCAGTGCAATCACAAGTATCTGCAAACATGGACCTAGGCAACATAAACATACAGCTGCACATTTATAACAAAGACTTTCAGAACTCTCCTCTTCTGTCGCTGGTGCCATAGGTTGTCCATTATTTAGCGAATGTGGTATATTCTCTAATTTAGTATCCGAAGTAACTAAATTATCCTGTTCGTTTTTATGGTAGACCAATTTTTGAATTTCCATCGACGGAGATGTCCATCTTGGTTGTTGTACCACTGGGTATGTGATTGGTAAAATGAGAGTACCCGGAGGCACAACCGAATCTTCGTTTGTTACAGAAAAAATTGAAGACTGAGTAGAAAGATTTAAATTCACTGTTTCATTCATTATAATATTCTTTTTTATTTAATATAATACCTGTGTTATTTGTTAATCACTTTTTAGTTAGATGAAGCAAATGCAATAACCAACATCACTTTAAGGTAATAATTTTCTTATAAATCAAAAATAGAACTAACCGCGAATAAGATAATCAGACACACATGAAACATGAATCTATATAAACATTTAATTAGAATGAAACGTTTTTATTTGGAGATAATTTTATATACACATTTGTTGTTGGGAATGCCTGAGACTGCGCGCGATTAGTTTAAGGTAAACCAACGGTTGTAGGTTCCACTTCCAACTTCCAACTTATTTTCGCAACAGAATTTCACTTGCGGAATCTAATTTGTTTTAAAAAAAATTGTTTGGGATCTTGTGACGTAATAGGAATTTCTTCAACGTAATAGTATTTACCAACATGGCAAATACATCCTAAATCATTTTTCGAATAATTTCGATATAATGTGTATTAGAGTTGATTGAATACACGGTATTATCTAGCCCGATCAAAGGACAATCTGGCCCCCAAAAAAAAAATAAAGGAAGGATGAAAATTTGGGAATAGGTAGTTAAAATTGTCTATTATTAAATAAGAAAAAGTTTACAATTCTACAACCCCTCCATTTTTCAAAAATAGAGTGGAATACCCCCCTCTCGAAGGTGAAAA
This sequence comes from Diabrotica virgifera virgifera, assembly GCF_917563875.1. Lineage (NCBI taxonomy): Eukaryota > Metazoa > Arthropoda > Insecta > Coleoptera > Chrysomelidae > Diabrotica > Diabrotica virgifera. The sequence continues at coordinate 68,793,160 of NC_065447.1, read as the reverse complement.
ATATACATTCAAAATAAGTCCGGAATTGGGTAAAATGACTAATTCTAAGCAACTTTTGTTCTATAGAGTTTTTTCCCTAAGTCAATATTTTCGAGTTATTTTCAAGTGAATATGTTCATTTTTAACAGAAAAAAACATGTTTTTAGACGGTTTTTCGGAGATAACTCAAAAAGTAAGTATTTCAACGAAAAAAATATTCTTAGCAAATATTTAGCTTATAAAAAACTGAAAAAAATGGCGTATCCTTGAGGTCTGTAGACACAGTAGAAGCAGAGTTGTAGCTAATGAAAAGTAGGTTGTTCTTCATCAAATTCCAAATCGAATATTTCAATGTGAAATAACCCAAAAACTGAGCACTTTTCGGGGAAAATTCATTTCACCTTTTTTAAAGTGTTTAAAAAAAGGTTTATTTTTGTTTTTAAAAAAAAACTTGTAACAATAAAAGTAAGTGAGTTACGCCCAAAATATTGTTGGTCCCTTTTATTTTTTTTTAATCGTGAAAGTCACCCCCTAATTAGCATCACAAATAAATTTTATCATTACAACTTCACAAGTTACTTTGCGTATGTATTATTTATATGATCTGTAAGTTTCATTAGTTTAAAGTGTTTATTTTTGAAAAATCTCTAGTTAAAAAGGCTTGAACGAGTAACTAATCACGAGTTTAGGCATTTTTTGAACAGCCATAACATAACCAATTTTTGTCTAACAAGAAAACAAAAAGGAAAAAATATTCAGAAAAGCAAAACGTGCATTTGATTACTCTTTAAAATTTTTGGTATTACTAAATAATTTTTAAGTTAATTCCATGAAAAATTCCATTTTTTTTTTCAAAATTAAAAAAATGTTTTATTTTACACCCATTTTTTTTTCAAAAATGAGCACTTTGAACCAATGAAACCTATAGATAATATAAATAATACATAAGTAAAGTAACTTGTGAAGCGGTAACGACTAATTTTATTTAGCAAGCTAATTAGGGGGTGATTTTCGCGATTTTCGTACCAAAAAATAAAAGGAGCCGACAATATTTTGAGCGTAACTCACTTACTTTTAATGTTGGAAGTTTTTTTGAAAAACAAAAATAAACCCTTTTTTAAACACTTAAAAAATTTATAATGAATTTTCCCCGAAAAGTGCTCTGTTTTTTGGTTATTTCACATTGAAATATTCGATTTGGAATTTGACGAAGAAGAACCTACTTTTCATTAGCTACAACTCTGCTTCTACTGGGTCTGCAGACCTCACGAGTACACCATTTTTTTCAATTTTTTATAAGCTATATTTTCACCAAGAATATTTTTTTCGCTTGAATACTTACTTTTTGAGTTATCTGCGAAAAACCGTCCAAAAACATGTTATTTTTTTGGTAAAAATAAACATATTCACTCGCAAATAACTCGAAAAGTATTGACTTAATGAAAAACTCTACAGAACAAAAGTTGCTTAGAATCAGGCAATTTATCCAATTCCGGGCCTATTTTGAACGTATATTTTTTCACTCCCGAGAAAATATTTTTCACTCCGTATTTCCCAATTTTTGTAAAATGGAGGGGATGTAGAATTGTAAACTTTTTCTTATATAATAATAGACAATTTCAACTACCTATTCCCAAATTTTCATCCTTCCTTTATTTTTTCGGAGGTTTCCGTAAAAATTTGTGTTCCCTGGTCGGGCTATAGATACCTACAATAATAGCTATTTGTATAACAAGGGAGGAAAGTGCTACTTTTCCTCCCGAGAATGAAGTTTACTGCCCGACGCGTAGCGGAGGGCAGTAATCATTCAAGGGAGGAAAAGGCACTTTACTCCCATGTTATACATATGGTTTTTCCACCTTCCTCAAATAACAAGTAATTTTTTCATTTTTACTTAATTTATTTATGTAACTAACCAACAAAATTTATTAGAACTAAAACTAACAAGTAGGTACAATATAAATGTCAGCTGTCAAATATAAGTCAAATTATTAATGTAAACATTGTTAAATCAGAATAACAATTTACTGTTTTTCACCATTCTGCAAAATACAGAGTGTTTTTAAATAAACGTTAAAATGTATAGATACTTACGTAATAGATAAATTGAATATTGTATAGGACGTCAATAAGTTATATTTCATGATTGAAATATTATGACGTCACTTTTACTTTTCCTCCCTAGGGAGGAAAAGTACAACTTTGCTCCCTACAATCAGGTCCGGAAAAGTATACTTTCGGTAGAGGTAGGTGGAAAAAAATATTACTTATTTTGTTTTGACGTTACAATTTCCAATACGAAAATATGTAGTTTTCAAAAAATTCTGAAATTAAAAATATTATGAATGACTGTAACCTATACATGTTTATGTTGACGGTAGGTGGTAGTACCAGTCTTCTAAACCAGGGCATTTAGCATTATAACACTGCAATAAATCGAGTTTTAAATACAACACCTAGAGACTTGCAACTTTTTGCAGAAAGATGGGTGGCAATGCATAGTTTCATTTTAAAGTGCATAAAATGCATCCAAAAGTGCATAAATATAAAAATAAGCATATTAAGGGTCAGATTTTGTTAATCGGGAGTTTTTGGGATCGCTAAAGACGAATACGCCATCAGACCCGACCCCCGGAGCACCTGGTACCCAGGTTCACTGCTAAGACCCGTCATCTGAAGGATCGAGGGTTATCGGCAATAAATTGATATTACTTGGATGTTTTTGAAGTCACTGAACACGAATACGCCGTCAGAACCGACCCCCGGAGCACCTTGTACCCAGTATCACTGCTAAAGGCACGTTATCCTCTGGATTGTCGAGTGATTTCGGCACTGAATTGATGCAAATAGATTACAGGAGGGGTTTTTGGGGTTGCCCAACACAAATACGCCATCAGAACCGACTACCGGAGCACCTGGTGCCCTTGGTCACTGTTAAGGAACGTCATCTTCTGGAGTTTCGAAAGTTTTCGGCACTAAATGCATGCAAATAGATTACTAGGCAGTTTTTTGGGTCGCTGAATACGAATACGCTATCAGAACTGACCGCCGGGCCACCTGGTGCCCAAAGTCAGTGCTAAGACATGTTGTTATTCTGGAGTTTGAAGGGTTTTTGTCCACGAGGTGCATCGAGGGACGGTTCTGATGGCGTATTCTTATTCAGCAACCCCAAAACCCCCGACTAATCTGTTTGATCGATTTAGTGCCGAAACCCCTCAAAACTCCAGATTAGTGTTGCCCAAAATCGGTCTTGGTCCTGCACTCTTGGTCTTGTTCTTGCGTTTCCGCAAGACCAAGATCAAGACTGGCCGTGCAAGACCTGAGCAAGAACAAGACTAAGCCTGCAAGACTCTTGCGTCTTGCAGTAAGGATTGAGTGTCATTTTAGGGAATATAGTAGTTCCGGTATATGCTTAGAGACTATGAGACGCAAAACGATATGTAGGTAACAAAAGTTTGGAAAATTGGACTTGTGCGGATTATGAACAATACAATAAACATACATAGTGAATCAAAATATTTATTAAAAGAACACTTGACATATTTATTTGACACGTACTCAGAGGTCATAATAAATTATTACAATGTAAAAATAAAATATTTTGTAAGACATTCTTTCCTAGCAGACGACTGCGACGGACGCCTTCGCTCTGAAATTAATTGTATGCTAATTGTCTAGATTTTGAGAATAGCTGTCCTTTCATAAAATAATCTGTGTTGTGACGCTGACAGTAATATCCTATTGAAACTTTTTAAAGATAATATGTCGCCTAAGTTGATAAAAAATATAATACGACACACACTTAATTGTTTTTCCTTATCAGTTAGTAGGATTCTAAATACCACATCGTATAAAGATTAAACATCGTACTTGTAAACTTCCTGCAGAGTGTGCAATTTTATATCAATGGGCCAAACAAAATTCCTTTCTAGACAGAGAATGTTCTTTAATACAGTCAAGTTTATGTCATTTATTTGGTTTTTTGTGTTTTAGCCATGTTTTAGCACATAATATGTAATATAAGGTTATAAATGTTTAAAGAAACAGACTGACTCCCGTGGGATATGGTAGATACCTCAGTTAGTGAGAGTATAGGCAGGGATAGTTTAGATCGTGGGTTTAAACCCCACCCGATGTGAGTTGTTTAGACATTTATTAATTAGGCTGGTTTTTACTATGTCTACAGGGTGGGGCAGATAAATGTCCTATTAGAAATATCTCGAAAACTAAACGCAACAGAATCATGAAAATGGAAACGAACGGGTTTTAAGGAGTGATCTATTTAATGAAAGTATTTTCATCTATTTCCTACTTCCGATTATACCGGATGTTGCTTATAACTTCGTTTTTTTTTAATGGAGCACAATGAATATTTTTACATTTTTAAATTCTCCTCGATGTCTTCGTTGTTAAAATATAAGGTTTTGTAATGTTATATAGGGTAGTACAAAAGAGAATTACATTTTTTTTCTTAATTTCGTAGCAATATTCACACCCTGTAGAATTATAGTAGTTTGACATCAAAAACTCTATTTACGTTCATATGATTTTTAATATAGTTTATTATTGTTAAGAATTGTTAGTATAGCTAAATTTTTAAGTTTAGAATAAAGGGTTGGTCAAAATTCGGAATGAGTATTTTCTGAGTTTTCTTAAATGGAACACCCTGTATTTTAGTATTGTAATGAAATGATATGCTATGGTACTTTTTTATATTTCTTAAGCATTCCCTATACCTAACTGCTTTAGTTTGTGAGTTATTGGTGATTCAAGCCAAATATTAATTGAAACAAAAAATAAGTGAAATTTTATTAGGTTGATCATGAACATATTCAATCGCAAATAATTTTTCGGAAATAGATACATATTAATCAAGACTGATCCTAAAAATTACCAATAATGGTTGAGCTATCAAAATTCCTACGTAGTTAACATTGTCGGCGCGATTAACAATTAAGCACAAATTAAAGTAGTCCTTTCTTCTTCTTCTTCGTCTAGCCATTCACGTCCACATCTGAACATAAGCCTCTTTAAGTCTTCCTTTCCATTGTTTTTTGTTGTACGCTACTTGTAGCCAATTTTTCCCGGCAGTTCGTTTCAGATCATCTGTCCATCCCATAGGAGGTCTGCCCCTGGGTCTTTTGTGTTGGTATGGTCTCCAAGTTAGAATTGTTCCGTGCTATTTGTTTAGATCGCTCCTAGCTACATGTGCAGCGTATTTCCATTTCAATTTTAATGATTTTTGTACCATATCGTTGACTGGTTTTCTGTCTTATTCGTGTGGTGTGTTTGTTTTCCTGTCCTTAAGTGATATGTTAAGCATTACTCTTTCCATCGCGTGTTGAGTGACTCTGAGTATGTTCATATTCTTTTTTGTGATTGTCCACGTTTGTGCCCCATATGTTAATATCGGAATAATGCATGCATCAAATTGTGCCCCATATGTTAATATCGTAATTGACGCATGAATTGAAGCAGTTAGGTATATAGTCGAGGAAATGAAGCATTTTGGCTCGCAATTTTTTCGTCCAACACGGATTTACTTGAAATTTCCACAGAAGGTAGGGAATAGTCCAAGGATCATTTTCTATATCATGCCGCTGTACGCTAAAACCTTGGGGGTGCTTGCCACCCCATCTCGTAAATCGATGTAAATAGTAATTCTAAGAAAAAAAGTTTTTTACATTTTCTTTGTAAAACTAATATTTTTCGAGTTATTCGCGCTTGAAAGTAACAGTTTTTCGACGAAAAAATCGACTTTTTTAGAAGGTTTTTTGAGAATACCTATAAAAATATGCATTTAATCAAAAAAATTGTAGATATTCAAATTGTATCTTTTAGTAATACAAACCAAATTCTTTTTCTGTAATATCTTTAAGAGCAATACGGACCGAGATACAGCATGTTGAAAGTTAGCTTTTTTCGTAAAATGCATAATTTGAAATATTCAAAGCAAAATAACGGAAAAACTTTGCATTTTGCAAAATGATATAGAATATGAAGTACAGGGTGAGATGATCCTAATCCCAAAATTTTTATGTAAATCGATGCAAGCCGAAATTATTCTTTTAGGATAAGTAAATTTTTTATATATAGCTCCAACAAGGGTGGTTTTAAGGGTTGAAATATTATGATAGTATATCTAAAAGCATAAAACAATCATTCTGTAACTAATAAGAACCAAATGTTGACAATATTAAAGTTTAAAATATTATTTTATAATTTTTTACAATTAAGGGTAGTTTTCACCCTTAAAAAAACCAAAAGCGTAAAACGGCTCAATATAGAAAATGAACTATAGGGTGTAATGAGCCTAATCCCAAATTCTTGTACAAATCGATGCTGGACGAAAAAATTTCTAGGTTTTGCCATTTTTTCAGCTTCATTTCCTCGACTAATAGAGAATGCTTATGAAATAAAAACGTACCATAAAATATCATATCATTACAATACTAAAATACAGGGTGATCCATTAAAGAAAACTCAGAAAATACTCATTCCGGGTTTCGACCAACCCTGTATATCAAATGCAACATTTAGATATACATACTAATAATTTTTAACAATAGTAGACTATATTAAAAATCATTTGAACATCAATACAGTTTTTGATGTCAAATAACTACAATTCTACAGGGTGTGAAAGTTGCTACGAAATTAATAAGAAAACGTAATTATCTTTTAAACTACCCTATATAACATTACAAAAGCTCATACTTTTAGAAAGAAGACATGGAAGAGAATTCAGAAATGCAAAAATATACAGGGTGTCCCATTTTAAAAAACGAAGTTATAAGCAACATCCGGTATAACTTGAAGTAGGAAATATATAAAAATATTTTAATTACATAGATCACTCTTCAAACCCCCTTTATTCCAATTTTCATGATTCTGTTGTCTTTAGTTCTCGAGATATTTCTAATAGGAAGGTTATCTGCCTCACCATGTATGTTGTCAAGCTGAAAATGTACCTATACTGTTACGTTGTTCTAAGATCTAAAGTAACGTTTAATAAATAGCAATATGCTAGTGGGTAACTGCGAGACTTTCAAGACTCTTGCTGCAAGACCAAGACCAAGACCAAGACCGGAAATGCAATACCAAGACCAAGAACAAGACCAGGTGTATTGGTGCAAGACCAAGACCAAGACTCTCTAAGTCTCGTCTTGGTCTTGCATTTGGGCAACACTATTCCAGATGACGCCTTAGCAGTGAACCTGGGTACCAGGTGCTCAGGTGGTCGGTTCTGTTGGCGTATTCGTCTTCAGCGACCCCAAAATCCTCCGAGTAACAAAATCGGCCCCTTATTACACCTATTTTGACATATTTATATATATTATATATTGTCGCTTTATAACCATATAACGTCCTACGACGTTGTCCGATGCCTAAGCGCCAGTTCCCTCGGTTGTCCCAGTCCTCATCGGATAATCCTCTTTCGCTCATAGATCTCCGTATACATACCACCAATCCAAGATTTTTTCGGTCTTCCTCTTTTTCGATTTTTCGTTTTTTTTTTTGGTTTTAAAAATTGATTTATTTTGTGCTAAATGCCCTGGTCTATTCTTCTTAAGGGGCTATCCTAATGTAAAAGTATGAAATTTATATACTTTTTTGGGAATTTCTAAAATAAAAAGTACTGTACCAATTGTTTTGAAAATTTGCAAGAGCAGTTATTATAAAAAGAAGTACGTTATGTAAAACAATTTTCATAAAAAAATATTAAAAATTAAACGATTTATTCGCCATCAACTGGCACCGTGAAAATAAAAACATGGCTCCACTGCTGCAGTGATTGAGACTAATAGAGATCCTGCAACATTTTTTTTATTGTTGTAATATTTACAATCTGCCCTTAACTAAGAACAATAGGTAAATTCTTTGACAAAAATTGAAAATTTGACCTGTAGAGGGAGATCCAGTAATCACCCTCTTTACATAAATTAAATTAAAACAAGTTAAAGTTATCACAGATTATTCGAATCTTCTTGCTAGGTCCACTACTTTGAATCTCTTCAGGCGTCTTACATCATTGTGGTCATCAGTAAGGTTGCTGGCTAACTCGTTTGGATGAGATTCTAGTCTCTTGGAATATTTTTTGTAATATTCTGTTATTACTGTTTTTATGGATGGCACATTGAGGTCTTGCTCTATCACATAGTTTGGCACGTACCAAGGGGCATTCAGCATTGTTCTAAGGACTTTGTTCTGGAATCTCTGCAGTATTTCTAGGTTAGTTTGACTGGCTGTCCCCCAAAGTTGGATACCATAGGTCCACACTGGTTTTAATATAGATTTATATATCAGCAGTTTGTTTTCAAGGGATAGTTGAGAATTACGACCGATGATCCAGTACATTTCTCGGAATTTTATTCCTAGTTGTTTTCTTTTTGTAAAAATGTGCTTTTGCCAAGTTAATCTCCTATCAAGATGGATTCCTAGGTACTTGACATTATCGGTTTGTGGGAGTTGCGTTTCATTTAGTGTTACAGATGGACATGTTTGTCTTTTCATGGTGAAGGTTACATGGATGGATTTACTCTCATTTGCCTTTATCCTCCATTTTTTAAGCCATCTTTGTATATTATTAAGGTCTTTCTGAAGGATTCCGGATGCTGTATTTGGATCATGGTGAGAGGCTAGTACAGCAGTGTCATCAGCAAAAGTTGCACACGTTGTTCTGTTACTTGTGGGTAGGTCAGCAGTGTAGAGCAAGTACAATATCGGTCCCAAGACACTTCCTTGTGGTACTCCGGCTTTTATTGGTCTTAGGCTTGTGTATTCATTATCCGGCTTGACTAGGAAATGTCGGTTGGAAATATAGCTTTTTAGGATTTGATAAAAAGGATGGGGAAGGTTTTTCTTTAGTTTAAAGATCATGCCAGCATGCCATACCTTGTCGAAGGCCTGACCAATGTCTAGGAATGCAGCAGAACAATACCTTTTATTTTCTAAATCACTTCTGATGTGTTTTACCAGTCTATGTACCTGTTCTATCGTTCCGTGTTGTGTTTTGAACCCAAATTGGTGTTGGGGAATTAGTTTCCTTTCTTCTATAACTGGGGATAATTGTTTAAGGAGAAGTTTTTCCAAGATTTTTGGTAGAACAGGTAGCAGGCTTATTGGTCTGTATGAAGTCACCTGAGTTTTATTTTTCCCTGGCTTAGGTATGAGAATAATTTGAGCAACTTTCCATTGTTCTGGGTAGTATCCTAGCCTAAATATTGCATTAAATACTTGCGTTATCATTTTCAGACCTTTGCATGTCAATTGCTGCAGTACTTTCCCGTTGATCAGGTCATACCCTGGAGCTTTTTTTGGACTGATTTCATGCTGGATAATATTTCTATCTTCTTTAGTGGTGATTTTTTGTATAGGTAAGTCCATCTGGTAGGGCGATTCCAGGAAGTCATTTATTTCTTCCTCTGTGTCACCATCTTCCATGGGATGTGGCTGGAATGCATTTGTGAGGTGATTTGCAAATGCTTCGGCTTTTTCTTTATTATTTCTACACCAGTTTCCCTCTTGGTTCCGTATTGGTGGTACTTGTTGTTTCGGGTGTTTGATTTCTCTCGTGGCCTTCCAAAGGGAATATTCACTATCTGCGTTTGCTGAGAAACCTGTAAGATATTCTTGTATTTTATTATTTTTGATATTATGCAATTGTAGTTTAATTTCCTTGGTGATTTTATTTAATTTTGTCTTGTTCTCAGGTGTTCTTTTTCTTCGCCACTCCTCCTTTATTTTTCTCTTTCTAGCAATCATTTCCTTTATTACAGTTGGGCAATGCTCTTTAAATTCTATTTGGTAGCAGTCAGGGGTAGCATACCAAGCAGCTTCTTGTATAGATTTCTGAAGATTTTCTACTGCTGCGTAGATGTCACTTTCTGTTTTCAATGGGATCTTTATGTCAATTAGTTCATCGAGTTTAGTCTTGAAAATGCTCCAGTCTGTTTTGTTACTGTATAGTGATGGTTGTTTAGTACTGTTTGTTATTTGTGCATACCATGTCGCGATTACGCTAGAGTGGTCAGAGGGTAGATCGTAACAAGATTCTACTTTTACCAATTTAACATTAATTCCTTAAACAATATAGAAGTCGGGTAGATCAGGTATTTTTGCATTGTCGGTAGGCCAGTAAGTTGGTTCCCTTGTGGTGAGATAATTTGTATTGGTCGCGTTTATAGCTTTAAGAATTTCTCTGCCTTTTGTGGTAATAATTCTGGATCCCCAGGTAGTATGCTTAGAATTAAAATCTCCTCCTGTTATAAATCTATTTCCTAATGTTTTAAAGAAATTTTCAAACTGTTCCGTTTTGTTATTGTGGTTTGGCGGACAGTATATAGCTGATACTGTTAGTGGGCCTAGTTGATCTTCTACAACAATGCTGGTGGCCTGTAGATAGTCGCATTCATGTTTTTGTATTTCGTAGTGCTTTAGTTTATTACTAACTATTATTGCAGTGCCTCCATGTGCTTTTTCGTTGGGATGTTGCGTATGATAAGTTGTAAATCGTGGAATATTAATGTGGTTTTTGAATGTAAAATGAGTTTCTGTAATCAGCATTATGTCAATTTTTTGAGTGTTAATAAATAGTTTTAATTCTTCTACATGTTGACTTAAGCCATTGGCGTTCCATAATACTAGCTTTAGTATCTGATTCATTTCTGGTTGTGATTGAGACTAATAGAGATCCTGAAACATAAAATTTCAAAGTAATTATTGAAATATAAATTATTTCCTATACCGTCAACTAGGATTTTTGAAAAATATTAAAATTTGGAAAAATGACGAAGTGTTGAATTTTTTTTTAAATTAGCTAAAACATTTTCAGTTTCAAAAACCGCCAAATTGACATTTTTTATCCGATCAAAAAACCCCTAGTTGGTGGTATAGAAAATAACTTATATTTCAACAATAACTTTGAAGTTTGACAATTTATAACTTTATTATTTGTACTCCGATTTTAAAGATTCTTACGTCAGTTTTTAGGTACAGCTGACAGTTTGACAATTTATAACTTTATTATTTGTACTCCGATTTTAAAGATTCTTACATCAGTTTTTAGGTACAGAACAACAGTTTTAATATTAATAAGAAATGGAGAGAACAAGAAACTCTCGAAAGAAAGCAAGGTTCTGAAAGACCAAAATTATCTACCGCTCATGAAGATCATACGCTTTTGGAGAGATTAGAATAGAATCCTTTTGAAGATGCGAAAACTGCAAGAATTCAAAGTAATATCAAAATTTAGACCTTAATAATTAATGAAATTTATGAATTAACATATGTAATCAGTTGTTTGTTGTTTGTTTGTTTATTTTATTATTTGTCTATCATAATAAATATAATATAATGCCAAGCCAATCAAATACGCTGCTCAAAATGATCAAATCTTACTAAGAGTCGTATCACTTTTTTTAGGAACCAGTTGTACATATTTTCATGTCGTTTATTATTATTACGGTAACAAGAAATTTTTGCTTATGGAGGTGAATGGAAACGTTGTATTTTCTCCTCACTTTAAAAAATTAAGTGGAAAAATTGGAAGGCTAATTTTGTTACCTACTCCTTTTGTATTATCCTGAAGGTACCCCTAAGATTATTTTTAATTATCGAAATATCTCTTTTCTTTTAAAAGCTGTAAATAAAAACACTGCTTTGAAGGTTTACTTAATTAAAAATATTAACGCACTAAAATTAACAACACAAAACAAAATTAACAACAAAATAAAACAATTTAATTGAGGGTATGTCCACCTCTTGAAGCAACGACTGCTCGCAATCTATTTGGCATCCAATAAAGATGTGTTATCCTTGCCTGGGGAGTAGCCTGATATTCCTCTACCAGAGCCATAATTGTACCAAATTTTCCAGAGGCCTAGGAGACGGCGAATAGCTATTTTTAATTCATCCCATAAATGTTCAATAGGATTGAGATCTGGCCTGCTTGCGGGCCATTCTAATCTTAATAATCCAACCTCTATTTAAGATATTTATATTTATGAGTCAATCAGTCTTTTGATTTACAAAAAAATCTACAGCTCTTACAATAATAGAGATATTCGGATAATTCAAAAAGAAAAATCTTAGGAATACATCCAGGATAATACAAAAGAAGTAACTAAATCCGCCCTCCAATTTTTCCGCAGAATTTTTTAAAGTTAAGAGAAAATACAACGCTTCCATTCACCCCCGTATAATTCCATCTAATCAAAAACTTTGTGTTACCGGAATGATAACAAATGACATCAATATATGTATACCTACAAACGCAAGAATCTTGAAAATCGGAGTACAAATAATAAAGTTATAAATTGTCAAACTAAATCAAAAATTTTGGGTGGCGGAATTTTGTGCTGGTGAGTGTATATTAAAAACAGTGCGCTGGAATAAATGTTACCCCCCCCCCCCTATCAACTCATTTATTTTTAGCACATAAGCAAAACACTTATATTGTGATTATAGCGAGCTCATTCGAGAAACTGCAAATTATGATAGAGGAACTCGCAGGCAGCTCCCAATACGTCGGTCTAAAAATGAACATGAAGAAAACAAAAATAATGACAAACACAGATGACCCCAGACGCATAACTATAAATGGCAGTGAGATAGAAAAAGTCCAGGAATATATCTACCTAGGCCAAATCCTGAAACTTGACAAAGAAAACCAAAGTGCGGAAATTAATAGGAGAGCAAGACTAGCATGGGCAGGATTTGGAAAACTTGGATGAATACTTAAGAACCGCAAAATACCTCAATATTTGAGGACCAAAGTGTTCAACCAGTGCATCCTTCCTATCATGACATATGGGTGTCAAACCTGGACCCTAACCAAGGCAAATATGAATAAACTAGCTACAACAAGCTAGCTATGGAAAGAGCAATGTTAGGTATACGACTGTCAGATAAAAAGAGGAGCGACTGGGTAAGATCAAAAACAAAAGTCGAGGACATAACAACAAAAGTTGCCAAACTTAAATGGAGCTTTGCAGGCCACACTGTTAGACAAAAAGACCAACGTTGGAATGCCACGATACAACATTGGAGAACTTACCAAAGTAAACGACCGAGAGGAAGACCACAGATGAGATGGGTTGATGATATTAAAAGAGTAGCCGGAACGAATTGGAAATATGTTGCTCAGGATAGAGACCGATGGAAGGAGTTGGGAGAGGCCTATGTCCAAACGTGGACGATAGAAGGCTAAGAAGAAGAAGCAAAACACTCGGACAGGTCAATTATCATAGTATATTATAGCATCAATATTTCGAAGTTTACGCGATCCCTCTTCAGGTGACAGTCATAACTTTGATTTTTTTGAATAGAAAAGTACATCATATGACATCTCATATTCAAGCTTTTGAAATACTGATTACAAAAATGTATAATTCTTGCATAAAATTGCGGTCCAATGATTTTTAAATGCATTAATTTTTTTAAACCTGAGAAAACTAATAAGAATGTTAAACAAATTTAAACTCAGGGTGAAATATTACATTATTACCGAGGGCCAAAAGTTCCTAAAAACTTCTATGTTTATTTTAATAAGTTACAGGGGTGAAAACGAAGAGAAAATTTAGTATGATTTTTAATTTCAAATAGGTATATCATTTAATTTAAAAGAAACCTTTTGTTTATTTTAAGGTACTTTCGGCCCTCGGTAATAATGTAGTATTTCCTTCTGCGTTTAAATTTTTCAAAAATACTTATTAGTGTTCTCATAATTAAATCTATTAGACATTAGACTTAATGAAATTATTTACAAAATAATCTTGTAATAAGTTTCTTGTAATCATTAGTTCTTAGCTGTGAATCATAGTTGTACTGGATTTTCCAGAACAATCAAAAGTTGGTTTTACACTGTTGACAATTTTACATGACCTAAATTAAATACGAAAATAATAAAACAGCAAGAGAATTTCTTGTAGAATTAAAAAAAAAATAAATTAAAAAAAGAGATAAATATTCAAATTGTAAATATATTTCTAAAAAAATCAACTGAAAATAACATCAGATTGAAAAATAAATGAATACAACAATACAACAAGATAATGCATGCAAAGCATAAAAATGAAAATTTTAACAGGACAGATTATGTAAGTAGAAATTGAGCTGATATAAAGCAAACGTGCGAAAAGGCAAATGAATAGGTGGTGACAAGCTAATGAAAATAAAGTGAGATTTCTTTAAAAAGTCACATTTTAGACAACAAAAATAGAAAATTTACTCAAATTCATTGAAACCCACATCAAAAATAGAAATCATGAACAATATCTTCTAATACTTGTTGTAGATCTGTCGATGGGTTAATTCCGACGTTGAAGTATTTCTTGAGAGACTCCCAGCTATCTCTCCATCTTTTTGGTGGTCTCCCCGGTGGACGCTTCTCTGCTGGTTTTCCTTCTAGCGCAATAGGGAACTTGCACTAAAAAATTTTTTTGCATACAATTGTTAATTTATGTTTTAAAATGTTATATTCAAAATATTACGTCTTAACAGTGAATAGTGTACGTACAACATCTAATCAAGGTTCCGCGCCTAAAATTTCCGTTTTAAACAACTTCAAAAGCGAAACCTGGGGTCTGACGTCACAGGCCACTCGTATCGTTTGCTAGTTCGGGGTGGGCTATTGCATTTAATGCAGTTTGCCCATAGTGCCCATAGATAAATAATATAGTTGAAATATCTTGTTTTACTCTGTGGCGAAAATGATTTTTTTCTGTGACAGGCAAAATATTAACATTTTATCTCTGTTGACATGTATCAAAAAGTTCTTTTTTATGAAATTACTTTTGTCGTTTCTTGTGTTGAAGAACAAAGAAGAAACAACTAACTTAAAAATAAACAAAACTTTTAGTAGTGAAAGTAAGAGTAACTAAAAAGTATTGGTGCTACTATAGTATGCGGTCTACAGTCAGGTTTCTACTATAGCTTGCGGTCTACTGAGGGATGCGGTATAAGTATAAGCTGAGATGATAAAGATATTAACTTGTAAAATTACAATAATGATTCTTCTTATTTATGCGTATTATTAACTTTGTAAAGAAGGATTTTTTTGGCTATGTACACGTTCTATCGGTACGTCTGCTAATCACCATAATCTTTTCTCAGAAGGCTTTGAACACAATAATGAAAGGCTGCAGTAGGTACTAATAAACATTGCAATAAAATATAATCTTTATTATAATGCAAATTATACCGTAATCTTTTCCAGGATATACGAAATCCTTCGATTAGAGGTAGGTAGATCAAACCCACGGGGTAAACCGTATACTGTAATATAATGGTACCAAACTATTGTTATAAATGGTTTAAACATGCTTATTAATAACTCTTACTTATTTGCCTTGACACCTCGCATTTCTCCAATAGAATAGCTGTCACTACTTTTTATAAAAGTTGCCACGATGAAGACATAAACGGTAGGTAAGTTAGTCAGATTGACCTTTTGAAAACCCCTCGTCTGTCATATTATGCGTTTTAAACTCTTTACAACGTAGCACTTAACTTTATCAATTTCAGTTTAAAACTAAGCTGATTCGGGAACTACTTATTACAATATATAAGATGAACATAAATAATACCTAGGAATTTTTCATTAAAGACGATTGAAATGTAATATGCCCGTGATACCTACCCTAATCGCGTTGTTTCCGACTAGCTAGCCCGGTTGACCGTGGCCTGTGACGTCGAACCAATAGAAGGACGTTCAAGAGCCTCCTAAGATATTTGAATTTTATAGCATTTTCAAAGCGTCGTAATTAGCGTACGTGTTAAAAATATTTGTTTTTTTCGCATGCAAGCGTTTTAAGATCATGTTACCTTATGTTCTTTAATATCATTTTAATATTTAAAAATTTATGCAAGTTCCCTATTCGTGGTAGTCTGTGCTCCTCCATTCTTTTTACATGACTGAACCATTGTTTTCGTCTTTGCCTACCCCATCTTACTACATCTTGTACGTCACATGACACATTGTTCCCTGATGATGTTGTTTCGTATTTTATTCCTTCTTGTCTTCCTGCAATCGCTCTTAATGTCCTTATTTCGGCTGTTCGTAGCATGCTTTTGGTTTTATTGGTGTCGTCTCTTGATTCAATACCATATGTCATATATTGCTTATAGACAATATAATTCATATATTGATATGCATAATCAGAACCATGATGAAGGACTGATGGAAAAATAAACTAATTATATATAATACGAATACATACAATAAAACATCATCATCGTCATCACACAGCCAAATTTATCCACTATCGGACATAGGGCTCCTCAAGATGTCTCCACCCTTCATTGTGCTGCGCAGCTGCAATTCAGTTGGTCGATATTCTTTTAATGTCGTCGGTCCATGTGGTAGGTGGTCTTCCACTACTTCGCTTGTCTACCCTTGGCCGCCAATCTAAAATCTTCTTTGTCCATCTGTTGTCTTCCATACAATAAATACATGTACATAAATATAGTACTAATTAACACAAAACATAAACGCACGTTGGAAAAAATACGAATAGCACTTCCAAACTACTGACAAAAATAATACACGAAAGAAATGGCAAACTTTATATCGGATAATTATAAGAAAAAAATCTAATCCTAAATCCTAGAGACTAAACGCGATACCATCAAAAGCGAAGTTGAACGAGAGATTCATAACCAAGAGATAGTTGTAGCTCAAGTTCCTGATAAAAATCATGAGCAGATTCCTGAGCTTACCATACAAGCAAAGCAACGTGATAGCATACAGCAGAACCAGAATAAGATATACCGCTATAGCCTGGTATGCGAGATGGCACCTGCCGAAAAAGAGTTTTAACAACCCCATTTGCCAAACCACTACGACCTAAAATCTCTCTCTCTCTCCTGTCGTTTCCCCATTACTGAGGATCGTGATTTCTTCCAATATTCCTAACAATGTTTCTCCATTGGTCTCTATCTTCAGCTGCTCTAAGAGATTCGCAGAATGAGTTTCCAGCTGAATGCTTTATTTATTCAGACCATCTAGTTGGTGATCGTCCTCTGGATCTTATTCCCGGAACTTTTCCAGAAACAATTAATCTCTCCAAACTGTCGTCACCTCTGCGAACCACGTGACCAAAGAATTGCAGAATTCGTTGCAGACATATAGTGGACAGCCTTTTTTAATGTTGAGTTGGTTTAGAATGGAAACGTTTGTCCTATGAGCTGTCCAAGTTATGCGCAACATTCTTCTCCAGCACCACATCTCAAAGGTATCAATTTTTTGGCGCTCGCATGCGCGAAGAGTCCAAGTATCTGCTCCGTATAGAAATATTGAGAATACAAGGGCATTCACCAGTCTCATCTTGATATTTTGAGAGATAGATCTGTCTTTCCAAACTTTAGTTAGGCGACTCATCGCATTTTTGCCATACCAATACGTCTCCGAACTTCTGATTCACAGTTACTATCGTTAGTTATACTAGACCCGAGATAGACAAAGGTGTTTACTATCTGGTATTCCTGTAATATGTTAGTCAGTTGAATAGTGTCAAATCTGTCGACTACCATTATTTTTGTCTTAGCTTTATTGATTTTCAGACCAACTTTATTGCTTTCGTACTCAACTCTTCGCAGAAGATCAAACATTTCTTGCTCATTTGCTGCTATAAGTGTAGTGTCATCAGCAAATCTTAAATTGGAGATTTTCCTACCAGCTACTGTTACTCCACCGGCCCATCCTTCTAAAACCATCCTCATGACATGTTCACCATAAATGTTAAATAAGTCAGGTGACAACACGCATCCTTGTCTAACACCTCTCTCGGTCTTGAATTGGTTTGAGAACTTCTGATCTAGTCGTACTGTCGCTGTATTAGACTGGTACAGATTTTTAATAAGTGTCACCAGGTGCATTGGTGCGCCCATTTCCATTAAAATTGACCACAGATTTATCCAGCTTACACAATCAAATGCCTTTTGGTAGTCAACGAAGCATATAATCATGGGTACTTGAAATTCTCTAGACTTTTCAATGAGTTGTCTCAGGTTTAGGATTTGTTCCCTTGTAACTTTACCCTTTACAAAACCCCTCTTGTTCCTGAGGTATTTGGTAATGTAGTTAGGTTTTTAATCTGTTTTTGATGATATTCAACAAGATTTTACTAGCATGTGTTATTAGTGACAGTGTGCGGTAGTTTTCACATCTGGTAGTAGTTCCTTTTTTGTGTAGTGGGATATAGATTGAGGTACACCAATCAGATGGCCATTTTCCTGAATTCCAAACAGCGACACAGATAGAATGGATGGTATGTAATCCTTTGTCACCTAGTAACTGTAGTATTTCACATGGTATTGAATCAATGCCTGGGGATTTGTTTCTCTTTAGTGATTTAATTGCATCTTTGACTTCAGCGAGTAAGACAGTAGGTTCTCTAGGGTAGTTAGAAGGCCACTGATTTTCTGATGATACCTCGTTATTTTTATATAGCTCACCACAGTAGTTTCGCCATGTTTCCAATATTTCATCAGTATCGGTCTTTAAATTACCTTCCTTATCTATTACAGACCACGTTTGAGGTTTAAATTCTCTGGTAAGGAGTTTGATCTTCTGGAATAAGTCCCTCGGTTCATTTCGACAGCCATGTTCCTCTATCTCTCTGCATATTTGAGAGATGTAATCAGCTTTATCTTTGCGGCACTGTTTTCTGATTTCTCTCGATAACGCTCTGTATTCATCGTCCGACCCAACGACCTAAAATAAACTCTTCTAAAAAACTATGTGCGCTGATCCAAATTGTGAATGCTGCAGTCCTACCTAGTTATGTCGTAGAAGCCCATACATTAAAATACATATCTTTGCGTATTTATTGTGCAGCAACAGCAAGTGCTAATGTTATGGGTATTAAGATCAGAACACGACGGGGTACTAATATCGGATGGACAGATAACAGAGTTGCACTCTGGAAAAAACGCTGATAAGGAAGATGGAATTATTGCGTAGGGATGTTGGTCAACTCACGGAATATATTCAAGAAATGACAAGCGGAAAAATAAGAAAAGCTGAAGAAATCATGCTGGGCAAGACTCTCAAAATATTTTACAGAAACAGCACAGCGTAACAGTAGCTGGATAGATTATGACAAAAACTCTCCGTTTATTCAGTTCCACTAAGGACGTACAAAACTAAATAGTAACAATTAAAAATTCGACAATGCACTTTTTGAGCACCCTGAGAAATCGTTATAACGGAAAATTAATCATAGTGTTCTGTTTTACCTGATCTAACCCTAACGTCGCCTTTCAAGTTACCATGAAAAACAGGTAAAACTCGACTTTAGCGTCCTCATGTGTACAAAGCCTTAGTGTCAGTAAATCTTAAATCGACGATGAGAACTCGCCGAGTAAGTTGTAAGTTCCCTCTTAGGCTTTGGACACATTAGGGTACTTTGCCAGCGCTAACGTCGCGTTTTACCTGTTCTACCTGATCTAACCCTAGTCGTCCTTCAAGTTACCATGACATGAAAAACAGATAAAACGCGGCGTTAGCGCTGGAAAAGCGCCCTCATGTGTACAAAGCCTTAGGCTTGTACATATGAAGGCTTAGTTTGAATGAATATTTAATTTGTAGAGTGGTTGTATTTTGCATTGTATGTATATTTTGGTAAAACTAATGGCAAAGACAGGCGACGTTATTCATTTTTTCAGGAAAGATGAAAAGGATCGTTTATATGAAGTGAGTTATCGACTTTAAGTCTGAGGTGAGCTCATGGGTTGCATTTTTCTGGGAATAGTGACAGACAGGTTGTGTTTGAACTTGGGTGTTTGAGATGCATCCCTTGGAGGACATTTATGTGAGTATGCGGGGTATTTACCTCTGCAGTTGAGAAAGAAAAAGAGCATTTGCGTCCGACGGATAGTCGGATAGTTTAATTGTTTTTGTATTCAAATTGGTAAATACCAGCACTACCTATTGCCATTTTATGGTTGTTTCCTATCATCAGCCATGCATGAATGTAAACGATCTCAAATTCAAAGACCAAGGTATCTCTTTAAATAAGTGGTCGCATCCAGTTTTTTATATTTGTGTACATTATTTGCTAAATTTGTCATCAATAAATCAAAGTAGATATTTTTTGTTTAATTTAACATTCATATTTTCGTAAAAGATCATAATATTTAATATATACATTATAACGACAGCATTGGTTCTAAAATTGTCATGTGTTGAGTTTTAGTTTGACTCTCACAAATCTACATTTTATAAGCAATTTGGCAACCTTGTCAAATATCTTCAACATTCGGTTCTTTTAACCACGTTGGTTACTTTATCAGTATCAGTTAAGAAGCAACGGAAATAAGTTAGTTTTTACTGTCAGTTCATTTGTAAACAATGAGTGCAGATTGCAAAAATTCTAGTGTTATCGATCAAAATAATATGTCAGATATAAAACAAATAAAGGATGGTCCAGGTGAAGATTTGTTAAACAATTTAAATGCATTACAGGCAAATCAGCCAGTATGTAGTACGTCCGAAATAAACAAATGTGATCCAATACATCATTCCCATCGAGAAAATGTAGTGAATGAATTAGAAGAACGAGAGCCTGCTGACAAAAAAATCGTATCAAGATCAAACTCTCATGAAGAAATACATGGAAAACATAATAATATACTTGAAAATAATTACTCAACTTCAGTTATAACTGTTCAACCCGTTGCAACTCAAAATCAAGAAGACCTATCCTCAGCTTTAAAAGAAATGGAGGAAGCAGAAAAAGAAAGGAAGAAAAAAATGTGCTGTTCAGTATGCAGTAGTGTTTGTTTATGTTGTGCGAATATTATACAGTGCCTTACTATAAGCACTCTTTTGGCTAGTTAATATAGTTATTTTGTAATAATATTATCTTTAACATTAATAGATTATTAGTTGACCGATTCTACCGAGAATTATACTTTATAAATAAAGACTGAAAACGTTTGATATATTGATATTATTGTTATTTTTATATTCATTGTGATTCTGAGTAAAGTCCAGAAAAGAAACGACATATTTTAAATTTGGTACTATCTTGATAATCAATCTCTCGTTAAATACCAATATTATTATGTTCTTTTATTTAGATTATGAACTGATATACCTACATGCCAACTATGAAATTATTTATTTATATAATTTAAGTACCTTTATAATTAATTTTTTGTTGATTTTTTTTTTGCTAGTGCTTCGCACTTCTTTAGCAGAACTGATAATAATAATTGCTTTTAGTATATTCCACTTTAGTTCTCACGCTTTAATCGTCGTCGATTTTTTAAATTAAATGTTCTACTTCACTAGCCCTTCGTATTTCTTGTCCATAATAGTTTCAAAGTCAGTTATTTTTAGTTTTTTTGTGTTAACTTTTATTAGCTTTTAGTGTAGGAAACAAACCACTTTGTAGGTTGAACCTTGCAAAATGGACAGAAGTCCGGTTTTATTTTTTTTTCTGTTATATCAAGGGGTGCTTATTATGAGACTAGCTTTTTCTTAAAAAATTTCGACCCGGAACCCCCCTTTTCACCCCTTTAAAGGGAGTAATTTGTGGTTTTTGCTGAACGTGGCCCTTCCTGTACCTTTTGCAAAAAATTACTTTTATATAAATATGAAGAGGACTATCTTTTCTACGCTTTATTTCTTAACAGCATATGTCTATCACCCACCGTTTAGTGGAGGTGGGACCCCAAAGTTGACAAGTTTTTAAAAAAGATGTTTTAAAAAAACATTATTTTTCCCTAACTGTACTGGAAATTAAGAAGAGATCATGCGACAATTATTTACAAATAAATGACTAATTTTTTGGTATAGGTTTCACTTAAGGGTAAATGCCCTTTTTTAATTACAGGGTGTTACATTTAAAAAACCCCTTTTTATACCATCTGAACCATTTATGCTAGAGTAAAAAGATTTTCAGCGATTATCCATGTACTGATACTATTTAAAAATCTGTATAATGCAGCCCCATATTTTTCCCGGAACCACCCCAAAAAAATAATTAATAAATAAAGTGATTTTCTTGGACTCCTTTACATACAATGCCCTTTATTAATATATTTCATATATCATTTTGTGTACGTTATTATTACCCATGCATGGAAACCAAAAGCAATTTCCTAGTGCAAAAAAAATTTTTTTTGCTTTTGATCAATATGGACATATGCTTCATCAATAGTGTTTTTCAAAAATATATATGGTTATTGCAACATCCCTGCGGAAACCACCCCTATCCTTGAAAATATACTGCAGAAACTACCCCTGTCCCTTGGCGAGCATGTTTTTACGATTTTCTCATTACCTATGCATTCTTTTAAACAAAACTTTTACAAGCTAAAAGACCACTATTTACTCTAAAAATTAGGTCGTATTCATTTTTTTCGTATAAGCAACCGTTACGGCAGAGTGGCGCCGTAAACCTCAGATATGCTTTGGCGGGCTCCAGTTCTTCTTTTTTTTCGCCACCTGTTTCTTTTATTAATAAAGTACTTATGTAAAATAAAACAACACAGTGTATCCTACAAATTATGACCTATGCACACTTTACATTCTTTTCGCCCCAAAGCCACAGTGGTGGCCCAAAATCAACTTTTGCATATTTTCGCCACATATGCGCATTTTATTGCATTAATGCTACCTTAATAGCACAATATTCACCCTTAAGTGGGCGCTAAGCAGTGGCGGATTCAGAGAGGGGTGATGGGGCGATCACCCCCCTCTCAAACCAAATGATATTATATTTAAAGATTATAAAAATATTCTTTTATTTTTATAGAAATTTAGCCAATTGGCACACCCCTCTTAACGATGCTGGATCCGCCACTGTCGCTAAAGCATAAAAAGTACGCCATTCTTATAAAAATAATAATATAATATAAGTATTTCTATAAAAATAACTGAATATTTTTATAATTTTTAAATATAATATCACTTGGTTTGAGAGGGGGGTAATCGCCCCCATCACCCCTCCCTGGATCCGCCACTGCTTAGCGACCACTTAAGGGTGTAATGTAGGTGGTGAAAATATGTAAAAATTGATTTTGGGCCACCACTGTGGCTTTGGGGCGCAAAGAATGTAAAATGTGAATATGTCATAATTTGTAGGTTACACTGTGTTGTTTTATTATACATAAGTACTTTGTTAATAAAACGAACAGGTGACGAAAAAAAAAACAAAAACTCGAGCTCCCAAGGCATATCTGAGGTTTACGGTGCCACTGTGCCGTAACGGTTGCTTATACGAAAAAAATGAATAGGACCTAATTTTTAGAGTAAATAGTGGTCTTTAACCTTGTATAAGCTTTGTTTAAAAAGAATGCATAGGTAATTAGAAAATCGTAAAAACATGCTCGCCAAGGGATAGGGGTAGTTTCTGCAGTATATTTTCAAGGATGGGGGTGGTTTCGGCAGGGATGTTGCAATAACCATATGTATTTTGGAAAAACACTATTGATGAAGCATATGTCCATATGAATCAAAAAGCAAAAAAAAATGTTTTTTCAACCCCCCATTTTATTTATTTTTTTTTGGCTACAGGAGTTGCACTAGGAAATCGCTTTTGGTGTCCATGCATGGTTAATAATAACCTACACAAAATGATATATGAAGTATATTAATAATGGGCGTTGTGTGTAAAGGATTCCAAGAAAATCACTTTATTTATTAATTCTCCTTTTTTTGGGGTGGTTCCGGGAAAAAATGGGGGTGCATTATACAAATTTGTAAATAGCACCAGTACATGGGTAATCGCTGAAAGTCTTTTTACTCTAGCATAAACGGTTCAGATGGTATAAAAAGGGATTTTTAAAATGTAAGACCCTGTAATTAAAAAAAGGGCAATTACCCTTTAGTGAAACCTATATTTAAAAGTCAGTCACTTATTTGTGAATAATTGCCGCAGGATTTCTTCTTAATTTCCATTACAGTTAGGGAAAAATATTGTTTTTTTAAAAACATCTTTTTTAAAAACTTTTCAACTTTAAGGCCCCACCCCACTAAAAGGTGGGTGATAGACATATACTGTTGAGAAATAAATCGTAGAGAATATAGTCCTCTTCATATATCTGTAAAAGAAATTCTTTGCAAAAGGTACAGGAAGGGCTACGTTCTGCAAAAACCACAAATTACCCCATTTAAAGGGGTGAAAAGGAGGGTTCCGGGGCGAAATTTTATAAGAAAAAATTAGTCTCATAATAAGCACCCCTTGATAAATCAGAAAAAAAAAATAAAACCGGACTTATGTCCATTTTGCAATGTTCAACCTCTGTTTCCTACACTATTTTTTCCTTGTATCTTCGCCATCACCTTCGGATAGATATGCCTGTATACATAAATATGTATAGGCAATATTAAAAGTATACCCATAGAAGAATGGAACGTATTAATTACAGTATAGTTGGGAAACTTTAGTATCTCAAAAATTGTTCCGTCGCGTCGTTGGAGGATATGTAAAGAAGTATTCATCTATCTAACGACCGGTTTCACAATACTTTGTGGTTTTAAGAGATAGAGATAACCAGTGGTTACCCTGAAATATGCGTTTCACAAACCTGATAGAAATAACCAGTGGTTACCCTGAAATATGCGCTAATAAGGTCAATGGCAGTGTTGTGGTTAAACGACAAAATTTTTAACCCGAAGTTGGAGTGATGGTTTAAATATTGACCAGAGGATATCCTAACCTAATTTCGAATTTCGTTTTGTTGACGAGAGTGTAGACACGTAAATTATTAATTAATTAAATGTTAATTTATATGATGTATGTAAATGCTTTTAGTATTTCAGCGGTAAGTCATTTTACGATTTTTAAATTATTTTCTTCCGGGGGTAATTATTAATACACAGACAGAGATTGTCTCTGCTTTTACAATTTTCGTGTAACAACTTGAAATAAATATTATTAGGTACTATATAAAATTTATAATGAATTAATATACAACGTATCTACATAAGTTGGCCAGGTATGGGGAATTTTGTAAGATGCAACAACCATCAGATATCAAATTTTATCAATCCTGTGGAGGTATGTTAAAAAAAATGAATTTTTAAAGCAATACTCAACATCAGATTATGCGAATGAAACCCCAGGTTTACCAGTGAATATTACAGCACATACTTTTATTTATTTATCCTTAATCTGCAAAATAAACTACACAACTAAAAATATAATATCCCTAAAAATTATATACAAAGTGGGCCAAACAAAAGAGTCCACCTCGATATTTGGTAGTATTTATTAGATTTTAAGGAAATAAAAAAATAGGTCAATTTTTGATCTAGGGGTTACATATTTTTACGGTTCATACATCTATCATTTGCCAACCCCCTCCCCTCCACTTCCCCCACCCCTTATTTTTAAATAGGTAATAGGGGTCCTGTGCTTGCTCGTTTGATAGGATATTCAATTCTCTATTCAGTAATATATACATTATTATAATTATTTATACAGGGTGTCCAAGAAAAAAATATTTAATTAAATTAATTGACACAAAACGAATAATGTATGTAATTTATTTCATTCAAAATACATTCTACTGCTGTCACAAAATAGAAAAAAGTGTTTTTTGATACATAACCATTGCTTTTCACTGAATTTCAATGTTCAAATTGCCGCCCATCTGCCTCTTGGTAGGTTGAATATTGAATTTAAGCAACAAACAATGTTTATTAATTAAATAAACATTTTTTTCTGTTTTCTGTCAGCAGTAGAATGTATTCTGAGTTAAATAAATTACATACATTCTTCTTTTTATGTCAATTAATTTAAATATTGGCATAATATTGGTATTATTGGCATAATTATGTCCATGTTAACATTACTGCATAGAGAATTGAATAACCTATCAAATGAGCTAGCACACTACCCCTATTCCATATTTAAACATAAGGTGTGGGGGACGTTTGACAAATGACAGATATATGTACCGTAAAAATGTGTCCCCCTTTGATCAAAAATTGACCTGTTTTTTTATTTTTTCAAAATCTAATAAATACTGCCAAATATCGAGGTGGACTCTTTTACATGGCCCACTCTGTATAAGGAAATTTAACAATTCATTGAAGTTATCCTAATAACAATCAGTCAAAACTCTAAGAAATAAAGCTAAAACATTAGCATATAGAATTATTAATCTCATAAAAACGAAAACATAAATCAAGCAGATAAAATGGTGAAGAAAGAAGAAGAGAAAATTACATACATCTGCTATAGTGGGATTATAATATTACATATTATTATTTGCTTCCCACATTGAGATATACAAATAGAGAACTATTAAGGTCTATTAGAGCTAAAAGAAAAGCCATTGTTTAAAAATAATCTTATAATAAGTTTCTTGAAATCACTGGTCCTAGCCGTGAATCATAGTTGTTGTACTGGATTTTCCATTGTAAATTGAGAGTGTAACAGTTGTTGGTATACTCCTACTCTACAGTGTTGACAATTTTACGTGATGAGTAAATTAGAATTCGAAAATACATACATACAAAAAAATAGTAATAGATGTCTCAACGAACATGACGAGAATTTAAAGTTTGTCAAGAGGTTAACGAATTCGTGTAAAACTAAGAAAAAACAATTTGAAAAGTAAGAGAATACAATCAAGTTGTAAATATATTTCTAAAAAATGACATTACAATAAAAAATAAATCAAGATAACAATACAGCAACGGCCATCTTTAGATATTACATACAAGATATAGGTACGTAAAGAAGACAAACAGAAAAGTTTAACAGACAAATGTAGTAGAGATTACATTAACATAAAGCACACGACCGGAAAAGCCACTAAAATATTCGCGATAACCCAATAAAATTGGTCAAATCTTCAACTGCAACAACAACAAAAAACAACAGCAACTAAATGATATTTTTTATGCAAGACACTTTGTAGACAATTAGACAAGAAAACTAACTAGAAACCTTTGGAAACCGTATCAAATCTATATAAAATAAGGACCATATTTATACGAAAATTCCATACACTAAAAATGTGCCAGTCCAAAGCATTGAACCAATTTCAGACAGATACATGGCGCGTAATGTAGAACACAACGATTATACCTACATAATATACATAGGTACATATTTACAAACATACATAAATATATATATTAACAATTAACAGGAAACATACCCGCACCAGTTTTGAAAAAATACGCAGAAATATTCAAAACTACTGATGAAAATATGCGTCTTTGTTGATAAATGATTATGACATGTACAGGATGCTCCATTAAGCTCCAGGATGTTTTATAATGTAGCTATTGCTAACTTTGTGGCATAACCTCTACTAATTACAATATTTTACTCTTTACAAAAATGTGTATATTATAAGTTACTTAAACCTATTAATTAAGTCTCTTGGTTTGAATTTTTTTAATTTTTTTTCTTGATGTTCATGTAAGTCTTCAAAAAACCGCGCTTGGCTAATTCGTTAGGATGTACAGACACTCTTTCGCGATAATATGTTGCACTATATTCACTTATCACTTCTTGCACTGTTGGAATTGCTAAGTCTCGTTGGATCGTATAGTTGGATCATATAGTTGGATAGTAGTCGTAGTTGGGTACGTAGTACGGAGCATCAATAATAAATAAAATAGTAATGGAGAAAAACACTGTTCCCATATGGGACCACTAGGAGCTAACCCGATTGATGTTCGTTAAGAGTTACTTGATATGAAAATTTCGAAAACAGTCAGTACAAAGGACCACACCAGATTTGCAGTACATTATTTTACCCCGGCTTAAAAATACAAGTCGTTCACTTCTTCTTCTTTTGTGTTCTTAATAGAAACCACAAAATGATTTCATCCGTCGCAATGAATACCTCCAATTCGAGATTCACTTCTTGCAGCTGCGGATACTCTTCTTGATGATTTCGATGGGTTTTTATATCTTATTGGATACGTTTGAATACCAGTCCGTGTAAATTCCAAGTGGCTAATGTAACGACCAGATTTTCCATATATGTACCTTCCATGCATTTTGAATGTCGTGTCCACTAGGTATGTAAAAATGAGCCAATACCATTTTTTTGGAACGGATTCCAATTCGATAGCAAGATACATTGCTCTCCATCAAATCAGTGCCACCCATATTATTATTGTATTGTGAACGAAATGTAACTGTCTGAAGATTCTATGTGAACGGCAGAAACATCGTTAGTACTTTCGTTTTCCTCGAAAGCTATATCGAGATCTTCTTTCAAAAAAATTTCTCTAAAAATGAGGAAATTAAAAAAATAATAGTGAAAACGACATATCCAGCAAACCGCCTAGTGGTTCCATTTGGGAACACACCTATTTTTCGCGTAATAACGAAAAAACCAAAAGTTGAAATATGAAAACCTGTACAATTTATTTATTGAAGTTTGTATAAAATCTTTTTAAAACAAAAACAAGGATCCTAGTTCAAAAAATAATAAATAAAACACACGAAACGAATGTCCATATTTTGGGACACACAAAACCAACCCTAAATTCAAAAATTTATTACACTGGAAAATAAGTATATAACTAAAATTGAGTTGTTCATTCAAGAAGGGGTAACCTTGAACTACAAATGGTGGCTCCATATGGTACCCGTAGGCGTTAATGGGTTAATGTAAAGACATACTTTCAAACAAGCAGCCCACGTGCCTTGTGGGGAGTCATAGGATGCCAAAGGCCACATCCTTACGGATTTTTTATGTAACTGTAACATATTTTGTTAACATTTAAAGGGTTTTGACCCATGTATTTTTGGTGGCTCAGCATGTGATAACAGCACTGATGATGATCTATGTAGATCGAAAACGTTCTGTTGTAGATTTGGCCCTTTGGGGGTATTTTTAATAAATATACCTTTTATAAAGGATTTTTTCATTAAATTTTTTTAAAGAGCTTCTCTCTTATCCTGCCCTTTATAATAACGACTGCAAAACCCTCAAAATATAACTTAAGTTTTAAAATAAATGTATAGAATGGCTTTATACAAATTATAAAATATATAAATATAATATTGTGACCTAATTATGTCACCAGACTGTTTTCAGCTCCCGGCTTAACAGACGCCGAAGATGTTTACTAAGTAACATTTTTTTATACAATTATTTATGAGGGACCCTAATTTAAAGAAAGATCTCAATCGAGTTGTTTACATACCTTTTTCTAATATTTGTTCTTTTAATATTGTACTAGTAAATTCGATTTTACCTGCTTTAAGTTATTATGTAAATACTCGTTTATTCTGGATAATTCTTTTGTATTCGAGATGATTAAGCATTGTATAAATAAGAGGGATTTTGAAATTAGAAGTTAGTTGTTAATTTGAATACGTCGGTGTACTTTGATATGTATCGGGCGCGGTATATTCTTGAATTTGTAATTATGTAGATAAATTATTGGATTTAGTGTAATGAATAAATTAGATGTCGTAGTTTGTAAAATAAAGGATATAAATTCAGTGTTTTTCATTTCTTTAGAAGTAAGTTATTAAAAATAAATAAAGTCAACTAAAACTAAACATTAGCGCCTAAAAGATCATAGAAAAGTCAGTTTTGTAACAATATGTACAAATCTCTTTTCTCTTCTGCAATCGTATCCCTGGATGGGTTGTTTTATGTGTCTTGCTATGTCCTTCCATTCAGATCTCTCTTGTGCCATTCTGCTCCATTATCATATATTCATAATGTTCAGGTCGGCTTTCACGTCATCCAACCATCTCGTTCTGAGCCTTCCTTATTTTCCTCTTCCTATAGGCTTCCATATAAAACAATTAATTGAAAAAAAATCAGCAAGAAACTAACATCAGCTACACTCTAGTCAAAGCCTTAAAAAATCTATATGAAAATTCTACATTACAAGTAAAAAGTGGCAACACACTATCTAAAAAGTTCATAGTTAACAAGGGTCTGCGCCAGGGCTGCTGTATTTCACCACCTTCGTTCACGATATATGTTGCAAAAGCACTAAACCAGTGGAAACGTAAATGCCACGGTATGGGTATAGACCTCGGAGAGGTTTGTTTATATACCTTACAATTTGCTGATGACCAAGTCATCATAGCTAATGATAAAGATGACCTACAGTATATGGCAAGAAAACTAAAGGACGAATATGAACAGTGGGGCTTGGAAATTAATGTGGAAAAAACTAAATACCTACCCATAGGAGCTGAGTTATGCAATATCGAACTAGAGGATAATGAACAAATCACATCCTGTAGCGAATACACTTACCTGGGAGTAATCTTCGATAGAACGGGAAAAGACGATGAGGAAATAAAGAAAAGAGTAACACAAGCTAGAAGAACAATTGGCTGCCTAAATGGAATACTTTGGAGCTCCGAAATAGGAATACAGCGAAAATACAATATCTATGAAACACTTATTAAAAGCAGCCTACTTTACGGACTTGGAGAATAACCGAGAACAACAGGAAAAAATTCGAAGCTGTAGAAATGGATGTGTTTAGAAGTAGGTATATGCCGTAGGGAAAGAGTTCGAAATGAGGAAGTAAGACGACGAATTGGAATAGATGGTTACTTAACAACAGACATTGAAAGGAAAAAGTTGATTTGGTATGGTCATGTTCAAAGAATGGAAAACACAAGATGTCCCAAAAAGATCATGCATGGGTACCATCAAACCGCAAAAAACAAGGAAGACCCAAAAAGACATGGAAAGAAGGGGTAACCAAAGCAATGAGTACAAGGGATCTTAGAGATGACCAATGGGATGATAGAAGGACGTGGAAGTTAGGCATCGGACAACGTCGAAAGACGTTCTAAAACCGATACATACATACTACAGGCTTCCATTGTAATACTTTCTTTGATGATTTTGTATCTTTTTGTCTCTGGATACGTCATGAGAGTCTCTGAATTTTAACAAATCTTTCAATATCATGGCCCTTATACTTTTATTTTTACTCTCTTACTGCACCGTATACTTTTCTCAGTATCTTTCTCCCAAGTGTCTTGAGTTGCGCTTAAACTTTTTTTGTCATTACCCAGTTATAACAACCATAGGTTACTACTGGTATAATATTCTGGGCAGTTATCGAAGAATAGGCCATTTTTGGGAAAGGTTATTTACCAGCAATTTTATTGCTGAAATCGAATCTTATGATTGTATATATTAATAATATACCTAGGTATGCAAAGTGCGCAGATAGTGTGTTACTTTTTTTATAAACAAAATGGCGCCCGAAAATCCTGTTTTTCAATTTTTGCTCTATAACTCCAAAGATTTTAACTTTACACCAAAAACACCCAAATAAAAATTCACCCTAATTAAATTCTGCATAGAGACGTGTTTTTCCCGATTAACTTTGACGAAAGTCTGCAGGTTTTTCCAACAAAATATTTAACTTTCAACTAAAATTTTAGATAAGTAATTGTTTACCAATAATTAAATATCTTGGTAATACAAAAGCTTTAGAAGCCGATGGAAATTGAAACATTTTAGCAACAATTGAATTGTTAATTAAAAATTTAGGGTCGCTATAATAACCACAATAATTATGATACATAAGAATAACTACGATTTTTGTATAAAAAGACATTGTACCTATCTAATGTACTTTACAGAATTGAAATTGGACTATTTAAGCGGCCTCAGAAATATTTTAAAATTATAGACAATTTTTTGGCTGAAAAACAAATAGAATATCTCGGGAAATATTAAATTAAATTAAATCATGAAAACGGTATTGGAAAAAATGTGTCAGGACGCTTCTTCTAAAAGAAAAAACGTTTAATTGTGATGAGTGGTTCCTGAGATACAACCGATCAAATTTGACCGGCATTTACGGCAAAGATATAAACAATAGGATCATAATTTTCGAACCAAATTAATCTATTATTACAAAACAAAAGCAAGTTTGACCTTTAATAATGTATTAGTTAGATGGCTCTACTCGAGTTACTTGGGAACAAAAAAAGAATGAAGAAAATTGCTCTATGGGAAGCTGAGAAAATGCATTTTTTAACGTATACCGATTTCCAACTTTGAGATTACATTTTCTCCAACCTAATTTTTGATTGGAATTTTGCTATTTTTGGCAATTTTCACTCGTAATATCGATAGTTTTTATTAAAATAATATATGTTATAAGTATTTTAAAGATATAAAAATTCTTGTGGAGAAACAGGACAAAAATAAAAAGGTGATGGTTAAAAAACTATGATCCTATTGTTTACATCTTTGCCGTAAATGCCGGTCAACTTTGATCAGTTGTATCTCAGGAACCACTCATCACAATTAAACGTTTTTTCTTTTAAAAGAAGCGTCCTGCCACATTTTTTCCAAAACCGCTTTAATGATTTAATTTGATTTAATAATTCCCGAGATCCTATTTGTTTATAAGCCAAAAAATCCTTTATAATTTTAAAATATTCCTGAGGCTGCTTAAATAGTCCAATTTTAATTCTGTAAAGTAAATTAGATAGGTACAGTGTCTTTTTATACGAAAATCATAGCTATTCTTATGTATCATAATTTTGTGATTATTATAGTGACCGTAAATTTTTAATTGGCAATTCAATTGTTGCTAAACTGTTCATTCAATTTCCATCAGCTTCTGGAATTATAATCTATACGTAAAGAGCTTTTATAATACCAAGATATCTAATTATTTATAAACAATTACTTATCTAAAATTTTAGTTGAAAATTAAAGATTTTGTTGGAAAAACCTGCATTTTCCGGGGATAATTTTCGTCGAAGTAAATTGAGAAAACCACGTCCTTATGCAAAATTTAATTACGGTGAATTTTTATTTGAGTGTTTTTGATGTAAAGTTAAAATCTTTGGAGTTGTAGAGCAAAAATTGAAAAAAATACGATTGTCAGGCGCCATTTTGTTTATAAAAAAGTAGCACACCATCTGCGGACTTTGCATACCTATATTATTAATATGCAATCATAAGATTCGATTCCAGCAATAAAATTGCTGGTAAATAACTTTTCCTTGTATTTTGCTAATTAGCCCAGAGTATAATTGTTATTATTGTTGTGTAAAGTCATTTTTAAAAGACAAAATAATGAAACATTCCAATTTTCCCTCTTTGATTATATGAATAATATGGCTTTTACTCTTAATTCTGCATAAAATATCAACATTAGTCACCAGCTGGTCCACCCATGAAATTTTTAACACAAAATCTTGATTGTCTTTTATTATAGAAACTTCTAAAACTGTCCAAGCCTCTACTCTGAAAATGGAGACTCTGGTTTTGAGTGGCAAATCATGAGTCCAAAAGACACATTTCATTTTTTGAATTCTAATCTTGCTTTATAATTACGACGATATCCAACGCCTTCTTAATACGTAGATAGCCAACGCTTGAAAACAAGCACGGCACACAAAAAAGAAGAAGAATCTTTCCTTCTCTATGCGTTTTTTTTTGTCGGTGAAGTGGTCTTATTGGTTATAAATATATTATGTTGGTATGGTACCAAGGTATGTGTAGCTACCGATCCTATCAATTATTAGCTGTTTTTCTTCTAGCTCCGTGACGGCTATTGATCATTATAAATCATGTTGGGTATCATATTCGCTATCATGGCTGTACTTTGCTGTCAAGCAGTTCAAAATAATGAAGTAGTACATAATATCAATAATTTGTTTCAATCGGTTAGCCATGAAATGCACAAATTATTTTTCAGGGTGATCATTTCTGATCATTTCCTAGAAGCTGATCATTTCTGATTCTGTCGGCTCAGCTTATCTTTACTAGTAGTCTGTATAGTCATATCTACAAGGCTTTCAAACGTTTAAGCATGGTCTCACTCTCACTTAGTATTCACGCTTCTAGTCCAGTTGGATTTCAGAAACCAAGATTTATGAATTTAGTATTTTGTATGTACTTACTGACTACCGTGTTTTTGTTGTTTTTGTATTACGATACAGTTCATACTTTTTACTGATAGATATCTAATATTTTTGAAATTTTTTTGTAAGCTCTCTAAACTATATCTAAAACTTACTGCGTCATAAGCATATCTGATACTTGGAGGTAGCATACAGAGATTTTTTCTATTTTTGTCTATTATCATAAATTGATTATAAATAATCAAGGCATTCTTTCTTTAATTTAACACTTGTCTTTTGTATTTCACAATAGTTTTATTACCACTGAACGGCAGTTTTCGCCAGTGGCGCACACCAACACTCCCCTACACGCGACACTATATATACACGAAACCTTCGATGTTCTTAATCTGACTGATTTGAAAGATGGGCCAAGTCCCATCTTAAAGCTTAGGAAAAGACTCACCCATTCATATGTCAACCATCCATTTTTTACCAAGGGTGTGGATTATACGGCCCTTTTTATTTAGGGTCTGTTTTTCGTTCTCGCCCCCAAAACTCCCAAAGACTTCAATAATTTAAGTCCGAATTTTGCGGCTTCTAATAGTACTGATCAATACCTTTCCAACGCATGTTTAATTTTGAAAATCGGTTATACCGTTCAAAAGTTACCGAGCTCAGAATATGACTCAATGTTTATTTAAAAAAGGGAAAATGTTTTGGGGGCATATATCTTCGGATCAAGAAGAGACAGGAGAACCGCAAATACATTAAATCAATAGTGTTAAGTTAAGATTTCAAACGGTGTTTAAGCCGTCAGGATCAGATATAGACACGGCTCAGTATAGCCGAAAAACTGAAAAACTATACTTTGAAAATTTTGGTTTTTCGACAATTACTTAAAATTTCAACCCACGAATTGCGCCAATAACTGAGCGTTTGTAGAAGAACTCCAGATGAATCTAACGGTGTATACGCCATATCCGGGAAAATTCGAATTTTTAAGTTATAGGCTTCATAAATATGATCAAATTTATTTCCTACGAGAAAAACGGTTTCTCAAGCTCAATAATTCCTGTAATAGCTTCAGTTATCATACTTGACCTTAGATCCATCAGATACTACTGTTAATACGTTTCAAACTCATGTTTACTGATCAAAATCGGATAAGCCTTTTAGAAGTTTTTAAGCTACAAAAGTATAATCCAAATAACGATTATTCCCAAAATGGTTTATGTAGTTGTAGTGAGTACGACGCTAAATTTGATCTGGCAACGGGCAATCCGACTTCATTTACCGGTCATCTCAATATTTTTTAAATCTATTTCGAATAGAAAAAAATTCTAATGTACATTCGATTGATGCTAGATCATTTGGGAGGTAATGCAACAAAGGTGACCATTTATAAAGCTTAACGAGTAATAGAGGAACATTGGATTCAACTTCATACATTTAATTTATAAATAACTTTGAAAAATTCCTGATACAAGAATAAAAAACCGCAATACGCCTTAAAAATGAGTGGTGCATACAATATTCCAACTACAAAAGATCTGATATGAATATTACGTGGGGCGAAAATTTATTTTCATTTTAATGTAAAACAAAATTCTAGTTTTATTTTAAAAGATTTTTCCATAATATTTGCTAAATTTGAAGTAAACGCGCCACAAAAGAGTTTCAAAATTCAAACTGTATCAAAGTTACTCTTTTGTGGCGCGTTTACTTCAAATTTAGCAAATATTATGGAAAAATATTTTAAAATAAAACAAGAATTTTGTTTTACATCAAAATGAAAATACATTCTTGCGCCACGTAATATTCATATCAGATCTTTTGTAGCTGGAATATTGTATGCGCCACTCATTTTTAAGGCGTTTACCGGTTTTTTATTCTTGTTTTATATACTTCTTACTGTATTTATAAAAAAAATTTTAATAAGTACCTAATAGGTACATCTATAACGACCGTTTTAGTTCTAAAATTGAGTTTTACTTTTACTCTCACATATCTACATTTTATAAGCAATTTGGCAACCTTGTCAAATATATTTAACATTCAGTTCTTTCATCAGTAGGTCATTTACTTTATCATTAAGTTTATACCTGTGAAGCAACAGCGAAACGGAGTTTTTATCGTCAGTTCGTTCGTAAACATTCAGTGCAGATTGTAAGAATTCTAGTGTTATCAATCAAAACAATATGTCGGATTTAAAACAAACAAAGGATGATCCAGGTGAAGATTTGTTAAACAATTTAACATCATTAAAGGCAAATCAGCCAGTGTATGGTACGTCCGAGATAAACAAATGTGATCCAATACATCATTCCCACCGAGAATATTTAGTGAATGAATTAGAAGAACCAGATCCTGTTGATAGAAAAATCGTATGGAGATCAAACTCTAGTGAAGAGATTTATGGAAAACATAATATACTTGATAATAATTACTCAACTTCAGTTATAAGTGTTCAACCCGTTGCAAGTCAAAATCAAGAAGACCTATCCTCAGCTTTAAAAGAAATGGAGGAAGCAGAAAAAGAAAGGAAGAAAAAAATGTGCTGTTCAGTATGTAGTAGTGTTTGTTTATGTTGTGTGAATATTTTACAGTGCCTTAGTATAGCCACACTTTTTGCTTGTTAATATAGTTATTTTATAATGAGGTCTTTAACATTTAGTAATTTGTAATTGACTGATTCGACGCTATTTGAGAAATATTTTATAAATAAAGACTGATAACTACTGTGGTTTGCTAAAAAACTGTTGTTATTTTTTATTATTATATTACTTTTATATTAATTTTCTTCTGAGTAAACTCCAGAAAAAACCACATATTTCAAATTTGGTAGTTTAACTTGATATCCATCTCTCGTCACATAGTCACTATTATTAATAATGTTTGGTTTGCATTACATATGAGCTCATAATATGAGCTAATATGTATATTATACAGTATACAGTGTGTAAAAATTTGAAAAGATCCACCCTCTACAATTTAGTCCCTTTAGAAAATCTAAAAATATGCAAAACACATCAAATTTATTTGTGAGGGGGACATTTTGTAGATTAGTTTTCAACTACATTACATCAACCCTCTAGCGGATGCGGACACAACCCCAAAAATCTTTAATGGAAAGGGGCTTGAGTGATATCTCATTTGAAAGGTCGTTCAACCACCTTTTACAAAATACCACATACATTATATTTCTTTTTAGAACCTTGGGAAAAATAAAGTGAAACCGTACAGATATTAAGCATCGAGTTCAGAACTCCAAAAATTTTTTTGGAGTATTGAGTCCAAGATTTTTACAAAAGTAATGAAAAAAAAATACACTCACCGGCACAAAAAACGGGCACCCTAAAAAATGGGCCATTTTATTGACTTGTATTTCCTAAACCTGATATCCGATTTAAGTAATTTTTTTAATATGTTATAGTCTTATTCTTTAACAATATAGCTGTAATAATATTGTTGCTAGACAGGTACATTGTCATTGTATACAGGGTGTACGAATCAAACTGTGTTTTTTTCTCAAAATTTGGAACACCCTGTGGAATGTTTTAGCTTTAATAAAATACTGAAATTAAAACCCACTTATAGCCTCAGGTTTTCTTAACATTCTGTTTTTTGATTCATTTGCTTATGTTGGATAATAAAAAAGTTAGGCACTTTAACAACTACCCCTGTTTTTCGTCAATGCAGGGTGTTTTTAAAAAAGTACGGCAAACTTTAAGGGGTAATTCGGCATGACAAAATAATGCCAGTTTGCTTTATAAACGTATGCCCGCAAATGCTTCGTTTCCGAAATAGGGGGTTTTGAAATTGTTCTTACAAACTGACGATTTATTTATTGCTCTAAAACAGTTTGTGATATGCAAATGAAATTTGGTAGATTTTAAGAGGTAGTCATTGCGCATTTTTTAGCATACAACTAAGAATTTTATATTCACCATTGGCGTGCATACGGGTATAAACATTTTAGATATATCCCGTATGTACGCCAATGGTAAACATAAAATTCTTAGTTGCATGCCAAAAAATGGGCAATAACTTCCTCTTAAAATCTACCAAATTCAGTTTGCATATCACAAACCGTTTTAGAGCAATAAATAAATCGTCAGTTTGTAAGAAAAATTGCAACACCCCTATCTCGGAGAAACGAAGCATTTGCTGGCATACGTTTAAAAAGCAAACTGTCATTATTTTATCATGAAGAATTACCCTTTAAAGTTTGCCGTACTTATTTAAAAACACCCTGTATTGACGAAAACCAGGGGTAGTTGTTAAAGTGCCTAACTTTTTTATTATCCAACATAAGAGAATGAATCAAAAAACAGAATGTTAAGAAAACCTGAGGCTATAGTTGGGTTTTAATTTCAGTATTTTATAAAAGCTAGAACATTCCACAGGGTGTTCCAAAGTTTGAGAAAAAAACACAGTTTGATTCGTACACCCTGTATACAATGACAGTGTATCTATCTAGCAAAAATATTGTTACAGCGATATTGACAAAGAGTAAGGCTATAACATATTAAAATAATTTCTTAAATCGGACATCAGGTTTAGGAAATACAAGGCATTAAAAATTACCCATTTTTTGGGGTGCCGGTGAGTGTATAATGTATGTGGTATTTTTGAGAAGATAGTTGAACGACCCCTTAAAATAAGGTATCACTCAACCCCCCTTTTCATTAAAGATTTTGGTCTACAAAATGTCCCCCTTACAAATATATTTGACGTATTTTTGAATATTTTTAGTTTTTTTATAGGGACTAAATTATAGAGGATCGTACCTTTTCAAATTGATACACTGTAAGTGGCAACTATGAAATTATTTATTTACATAATTTACTGTTAGACCAGGGCGAATTTGCGAAAAAACGTCTATTTTTGGATGTGCGAGGTGGCATTCGGATTTTTGCAGATAAAGTTAGGTGACAGCTTCAATAATAATAATTGACTAATGCTCCTTCTCAAATATGCCCGGAACATTAATAAAAAAATTAAAATATATAAAAATTTAGAAAAACATCGATTTTTTTCTACTTTCTTTGCTTATAACTTTAAAAGGATTCATTTTGGAAAAAAGTCGTAAGGAAGTAAAATAAAAATAATTGAATTTTGTATAATATTCGTTCGGTTAAAAATGTCTTAAATTATTATCCTTTCTGCAATAATAAGAATAAATACAAAATAAGGGGGCAAAATAAGCATATTCTCATATTCTTATTCAATGTTTTTCAACCACTTTGGTTGCACTTAGAACCTTCGTAATTCGCTTAGAAAATTCTTACGACATACTTAAATCGTCCACCAAATTTCATAAAAATCGACTTAATAGATTTTCCATAATAATTTTGCAATCTAAATTTTTTTAAAAAAAGTTAAATATAAAGAGGCGCTCTATCTATCTAATGCACTGTACAGAACTAAAATTGGATTATTTAAGCGGCCTTAGCACTGTTTTAAAGTTATAAACAATTTTTTGTTTAATAAACAAATACAGTGAGGACGTTTGAGTTGGAATAAATTCATTTTTCAGCTATTTATCAAATAAACATTTTTTTGTTTTAGGACCACAGTAAAATGTATTTCGAATTAAATAAATTATATACCTTCTTCTTTTTGTCTCAATCATTTAAAAAAAAAATTGGGCACTCTGTATAAATAATTATGTTAATGTCTATATTAACGAATAGAGAATTGAACAAATCGAGCTGTTTCGGGATTTATCTCCAGAGTCGCGAGAAAATGAATTTATTCCAACTCAAACGTCCTCACTATATTTGTTTATAAGCCAAAAAATTGTTTATAAGGTTAAAACAGTGCTGAGGCCGCTTAAATAATCCAATTTTAATTCTGTAAAGTGAATTAGATAGGTAGAGCGCCTCTTGATGTGTAAAAAAATTAGCAAACTTCTAAATCGTCTACATTTTGTTCAGAAAGTTTTTAAAAAATTTAAACTTTAAAAAAAATAATTAAATTGCAAAATTAATGTGCGAAATCTATTATATCGATTTTAATGAAATTTGGTGGACGGATTAAGTATGTTATAAGAATTTTCTAAGTGAATTACGAAGGTTCTAAGTGCAACCAAAGTGGTTGAAAAATATTAAATAAAAACAGGCTTATTTTATCCCATTATTTTCTATTTATTGCTATTTTGCAGAAAGGGTAATAATCTGAGACATTTTAAACCAGTCGTATATCGTACAAAATTCAATTACCTTTATTATATTTTTCTACGACTTTGTTCCAAAATGAATAGTTTTTGAGTTATAATCAATGAAAGTTGAAAAAAATCGACGTTTTTCGAAATTTTAAATATTTTAATTTTTTTATTAATGTTATCGGCATATTTGAGAAGAAGCATAAGTCAATTATAATTACTGAAGTTGTCACTTATTTTTATCTGCAAAAATCCAAATGCCATCTTTCACATCCACCTCAAAACAGATTCGCCCTGTTCTACGTATAAATGCCTATACTTTATATAATCAGTATCCCTTTTTGCCTAACATTTTCCTCATTAAATGTTACTTCCCTATTATGGAATATTTTGCTTTCAAAGTTTCTCTGACTCATTTGCTTTCTTTTCTTTGCTTCTCATACTATTTTAAATTGTCTGTGGTTGCCCATCTCCACCAAGTGTTCCCACCAACTCAATCAGTAAACTCCAGAATACATTACGCTCTTCTTTAGTATTTTACCGAAAAAAATATTCTTATACTGCAGTTCACATTCAGACGGCAGCGTTAGAAGATGGTTGGACAAATGTAGTCGGAGATGGATTAATCAATATTGGGTGCCGTGGCCGTTAGTAGGCATCCGCTATGAGAGAAATTTTTTGGAAAATACGAAAATATACATTATTTTAAGCTATTCTCAAAAAAAAATTTTGCGGATTATCCATTAGTTTTCATAATAAAAGACTTTGAAAATTGGATTTTATACACTTTTTTAGACCGCCATATTGATAATTACATGTGACGTTGCTGGATGTTGCCAAATCTATAAAAAATTTTAGTTTTACAAGTAATAAATTTTGACGCATTTTTGTGGGGAAATGGACCTAACCTAACCAAACCTGGACCGTACGGGCATCGGTACAGGAGGGATTTTTCTCGATTTATCTTTGAAATCTAGGGATTTTTAATGTGTGACATAATTTTTATATTTATTGCTAGTGCCACCTACTATGTAGTAATTAAACAATTCAAATTTAACAATACAGTTTTCTTCAACTTTGTTGGCGTTTATTGTTTTGTTACAAATTGACAGCTGACAATGACATTTTCTTATTTTTTTGTTAACATTGACAGCTGACAGTGACATTTATAATATTTAACAAAAGGTAATGACAGTTTCTTCTTTTTTTTTTGTTGACATTGACAGCTGACAGTGACATTTTCTTCTTTTTTTGTTGACATTGACAGCTGGCAAGGACAGTTTTTTTTGTTGACATTGGCATCTGACAATGGCATTTTCTTCTTTTTTTGTTGACATTGACAGCTGACAAATGGTACTGACAGTTCTTTCGTTTTTTTGTTGACATTGACAGCTGACAAATGGTAATGACAGTTTCTTCTTTTTTTTTGTCGACATTGACAGTGACATTTTTTTGTTAACACTGACAGCTGACAATGACAGTTTTTTTTGTTGACATTAACAGCTGACAATGACATTTTCTTCTTTTTTTGTTGACATTGACAGCTGACAAATGATAATGGCAGTTTCTTCGTTTTTTGTTGACATTGACAACTGACAAATGGTAATGACAGTTTCTTCGTTTTTTGTTGACATTGACAGCTGACAAATGGTAATGACAGTTTCTTCTTTTTTTGTTGACATTGACATTTTCTTCTTTTTTGTTGACATTGACAGCTGACAATGACATTTTTTTCTCTTTTGTTAACATTGACAGCT
Organism: Diabrotica virgifera virgifera; assembly: GCF_917563875.1. Classification (NCBI taxonomy): domain Eukaryota; kingdom Metazoa; phylum Arthropoda; class Insecta; order Coleoptera; family Chrysomelidae; genus Diabrotica; species Diabrotica virgifera. Next base: position 68,751,467 of record NC_065447.1, on the reverse strand, counting down.
GACAATGACATTTTCTTCTTTTTTTGTTGACATTGACAGCTGACAAATGGTAATGATAGTTTCTTCTTTTTTTTTTGTTGACATTGACAGCTGACAGTGATATTTTTTTCTTTTTTTTGACATTGACAGCTGACAATGACATTTTCTTCTTTTTTTGTTGACATTGGCAGCTGGCAAATGGTAATGGCAGTTTACATAATAAATGGCAGTTTACAATTAATAAACGGGCAGACTGCAATTGCGCGCAGCGGTCAGAAAGGAGGAAGACCTAACCCTTCGGTCCAAACCTAACTTACGGGTAACAGAGTGAGTAGAGTTGCACAAGTTTGACTTGAATGTTTGAACTTGACTTGAGTTTGACTTAATTTCAAGTCAAACTCAAGTCAATCCTTCTGACAAATATTTCAAGGCAAGTCAAACTGGTCAATCGTACAGGTTTGAAAATTCAAATTGTTTGTCAAACTAGTTTGAAAGAGTTTGAAAAATAATTTATTTAGTAGATATACTTTTTTGTCGAGATAGACATGTTAGTTGCCAATTAAGATAAGAAAATTAATAATACAATGAGTGCCACATAAAAGTCAAAATTTTCAATGTGTTTTAATTTAAAACTTTTAAATGTAGATATTTATTTTTTTCGAATCCTGAGAAAACTAATAAGTATTTTTGAAAAATTTAAACGCAGAATGACCTTATTACCGAGGGCCAAATGGAAAGTCTCTTAAAATAAATAAAAAGTTTCTTTTGAATGAAATATTTGCAATTAATAATATGTAACACTAAATTTTCCTTTTTATGTTCACCCCTGTAACTTATTAAAATAAACATTATAGAAGTTTTCAGGGATGTTCGTCCCTCAGAAATAATGTAATCTTTCATGCTGCGTCTAAATTTTTTTTAAATTCTTATTAGTTTTCTCAGGATTTGAAAAAAAAACACATTGAACATTTTGATAAGCGACATGTTACGCCTATGTCCTTAAGGGTTACAATAAAATAAGACTATTTGGTTTTTCAATGGACAGCTCAAAATAAAATGATTTGGAATTTTTATGACTTTCTTTTATTAAAAAAGGCATTTATTTATCTTAGGGCCAGTTCGAAAAAACATGTGGTACCAAGCTGCTAGTTCACTCGAAAATATGTACCACAATACAAAAGTTAGTATTGTTGTATATTCGTTGGTATTTCTTTAAAATTCAAAACTAACCATAGGGTTATTAGACCTGGATCCCGCGTACCAAAAAAAAAAAAAGTTGATTAAAAGCAAGCTGAAAATTTGTTAATAGCTTAACGGTGTCTAGTCGGACAAACTTTGATGTACGGGAACACTGGAACAGGGGAAGTTTTAATTGTGGAACAGTTTAAAAATTTGGAACGTCAGATTACGAAAACGTCCCATGTATTTTGTCGGTCAGAACATCCAATTGATTTGTTACCATTTCATTAAACTCTCATGCAAAAATCAGACTGCTATTACTAACCAACATGATTCCTGTCATTTGACATGTTCTTCGTGTTCCACTCATTAAAATGCCTAGTTGGTGATAAACACCAGTCTGATTTTTGCATGAGAGTTTAATGAAATGGTAACAAATCAATTGGAAGTTCTGTCCGACAAAATATATGGAACGTTTATGTAGTCTGACGTTCCAAATTTTTAACCTTTTCCACAATTAAAACTTCTTCTGTTCCAGTGTTCCCATACATCAAAATTTGTCTGACTAGACACCGTTAAGCTATTATTAACAAATTTTCAGCTTGCTATTAATCAACTTTTTTTTGGTACGCGGGATCCAGGTCTATATGGTTTTATATCTACAATTTAAATTTTTTTCGGATACAGGCTACAAATGTTGGGTTTAAATTTAAAAAAAATTAATGTATCAATATGCATTAAGCTTTCTTAATAATTATCCTAACTGGCGCGTTTATTGGGTTTTATTTGTCTGTCTGCGGTTTAAATATCGTATCAGCCAATACATTTCTGTTTATTGAAATTTGTAAAAAAAAAATTTTTGGACCTTTTGGGAGGAGGGAATTTCCCCTACCGTTCCCCCACCCCCCGTTGATCCGCCACTGAACAAATAAAGGGGTAGGCGGTCTCATTTAAAATTGAAAATAAACACGTTGCGTAATATTCAAACTTTTCAAACTGTTTGAAGATGTTTGAATTCAAGTCAAACCTAAAGATATCGAAATCAAGTCAAGTCAAACTTTTTTATACAAAATGTTTGATTTTCAAGTCAAGTCAAGTTTGTTGAGTAAAATCAAACTAGTTTGACTTGATGCATCTCTAAGAGTGAGAGAACCGCAGGAGGTATTTGACCGCTGCGCGCAATCGCAACCCACCCTAATAAACAAAACATAGTTTAATTTGTATCTCTCCATTGACCTCACCGTACATAAACGGCGACACTGTCTTTCTTTGCACTTAAACTGTTTTTTAATTAATCAAACACTTTGCAAATGTTGGATTAATTCTAAATCGCTTTTTTGTGTGATATTATTAATATCAAAATAAGAAGTTACATCCATTTTTCGATACTAAACGTGAATGACAACTAATCTTGTTTTGACAAATTTTCAAATTCCAAAGATATTTTGATTTATTTAAAATTTTAAATTACATCAATATTTGAAACAGAAAACCTTACGATAAAAATTGGCAACCTAGCACAGTCGTTGTCGAATGTCGATCTAAATGTCATAAACATTTTGTGATTTTGTGTTGTGAATTTGATTACTTGATTGCAAAAATGTTGACAGAGAGAATTTAAAATTTTGTTGGATTATAATATTTTCAATATAATCCAGTATTCTAATAAAAATAATGAATTATACCGCACTAATATGGATTAATAAGATATAAATAAAAGGTCAGTACCTACAAATATAAAATATACACTTCTATTTGGGGAAAATATGTCTGAAATTAGTAAGGTTATGTATGGAAAAAACCAATTTTTAAAGTTGATTTTTATTTAAATGAATGAGTAATCCGCAAATTTTTTTCGGGAAAATAGCTTAAAACAATGTATATTTTCATATTTTCCAAAAAATTTTACCCGATGCGAATGCCTACTAACTGCCACGGCACCCAATATTGTTATATGTACGCCTATACCTTTATTTTACAAAACTGTTTATCGTGGCACTGAAAAAGAAACGGAAACGTATATAAGTAATGAACCTATCAAAGTTGTTCAAGAAATATGACCACAAATTTTTTTTTAATAGTGACTGACAGTGCGAGCAATATGAAAGCTGCTTGGCATATTCTAAATGCAACATGTCCTCATTTGTGTTGGTTGTGCAGCTCACACTCTGAATTTTTTGTGCAGATATTAATAAATATTTTTAACGATTCCTCCATTTATTTTTACAAAATATATTTTTTTTTGGATATACTGCATTTTTACAATCTACTCTAAACACAAAGTAATAAGTAAATAGTCTGAAAGTAAATTAACGTGAATTAGGTACCATCCAGTGACGGTTCTCTAAGTATTATTCTTTATTGTGGTAGGTCGTCTGGCCATATTCTCTTTAGTCTTCTTTTAGCAAGTGGTTGGGTGAATAAATTATTTATCAAGTCGTTGGTGTGGTCAGTGGTGCAATTTTGGTATTTTATTGAACGATTTTTTATTAAGTCCTTGATTAGTGGGATGTCCAGATCATTGTGGAGTGTCTGGTTGGATACATACCATGGAGCTTTACTTATCATACGGAGAATTTTGGATTGGAATGTTTGGAGTATCTTTGTATTTGAAGGTTTACTGCAGCCCCATAGTTCTATTCCGTAAGACCAAACTGGTATAAGTATAGCTTTGTACAGAAGCAGTTTATTTTCAAGAGATAACTAAGACTTTTTGTTAAATAGCCAGTTCATATTTTTTAGTTTAAGATTTAATTGTTTACGTTTAATTTTATTGTGCGTTTTCCATATGAGTTTTTCATCCAGATGCAATCCCAAGTATTTGACAACTGGCTTGATGGGAATCGGAGTATTATTTATAGAAACTTGAGGACATGTAGATTTTCTGGTTGTAAAAGTAATTTGTACTGATTTGCTGGCATTAACATTTATTTTCCATCGCTTTAGCCAGTTTTCTAATTGGTCTAAATGATTTTGAACTTTTTGAAGTTATACTTCTTTACCGGCGATAGAGGGTGATTTTTTTATATGTTAAAACCTATCAGCCCGGCGCATGCGCATTATAACTTTGTTCTGATTGGATGTTCAAATGACATGTCAAAAATTATCCGATATGGCAGCTGTGGTTTGGAGGTAAAGGTAAACAAATGTACAATATATTAGTTTTATTGTTGTGAGGAGAGAAACAAAAAAGTTTATAATATTGTAGTGACTTTTAAATAGTTTTTAAAAGCAACAGGTACGTAATAATTGTTAATGTATCATGGGTATAAACCTACCTATTTGATCTGCCAAAATACATAGTATGTAATACTTTTATTTATATAATTTGATTACCATCAAAATTTCTATCAATATTCACCTAATATATTGTTTTTTTTACTCTGTTTTGTTGTATTTTTTCAATTCTAAATCATTTCAATTCAAAATTAAAATAATTTGATCAATTTTCAAAATATCAAAATATCACAAGTTTAATCCGTTTAGTTAGTCGATCTTCGTAAATAATGACAGATAGTGTCCGTGGCTAAGCGGAGAAGGCGAATGAATTCCAATACCAACCGCTCTTATCAGCGCTGGTTCGAGTCCCAATAGAAACTTTCTTTTTTGTTTTTTTTTAATACATTTTATGATTGTAAGTATATTTATTATATAATTGTATTTTCAGAAAATACGTATTTAGTTAAAAAAAATTTCGACAATTAATGTTCAGACATCATTTGTGGCTTGTTTAATGTGTTTGTGTGTGTTTTATTCTTTTATTATTTTAATTTTTGGCACTGTTCTAATAAAAATGTTTGAGAAGTAGTAAGTATAAATTAGTTTAATATTTAAACAAAATATAAATAAAAAGTATATTAATTTCGTTTAAATCATATAATAGAAGTATAACTTCTTACGTGCGTACAAAGTACACACACATTCTTTTTTGTGATGCTACATTAGGGTCGACATCCACTGCTAAGATTCCCGTATCATCGGCAAAAGTAGCTAATAATGTATCATTTCTGGTTGGAACGTCGGCTGTAAATATCAGATAGAGAAATGGGCCGAGAACGCTACCCTGTGGTACGCCAGATTGGATGATGTGGTAATTTGAGAAGTTGTCTTCAATTTTGACTTGGAAATATCGGTCAGTCGGATACGATTTTAGAATAAAGTATAGTTGGTCTGTCATGTGTAATTTTAGTTTATAGAGGAGACCTTGATGCCATACCCTATCAAATGCCTGTTGTATATCGAGAAACACTTATATTTTATGTAATTATATAATTTTATGTTATTAGATTTTATGTAATAGTAGCCGTTCTAATACTTTCGACATTATTGGGAGTAGGCTTATCGGGCGATATGAATTTGCTTGTGTTGCGGGTTTACCAGGTTTCGGAATCATAGTAACTTGAGCTAATTTAATAGCAAAATATATTTAAAAAACTTTTTTCCCATTTTTTCCAATTTTTCCAATGGTCTGGAAAAAAACGGAAAAACCTGTTTTTTCCCAATTTTTCCCGTTTTTTTCCGATATGTTAAATCTCTAGTTGGGATGCATCTTCTTACAGGATATATTTGTAAGTACCTATGGTGTGTGCTTACATCTGCAGTTAGAACCGGAAAAGGCATTTGCCTCTGAAGAATAAATGAGTAAAATGATATTGTTTGGATAAACTCACTGATTTCATTAGTAGTTATGGTGTATTCCACGAATATACGTCTGTTTTGGATTATCGCGACAACGAATATTTTAGTGTGCAACATAAGAAATACGAAAGTATTTTGCTCTAATAATTACTCCAATAAACAACAATATAATTTTCAATTTACTTTCTTTCTTCATATTTTGCACAGTAAAATATTCGTTGTCGCGATAATCCAAAACAGACGTATATTCGTGGAATGGGGTATATCTAGAATTTTCTTTGTTGGCAAATCCTGCATGTAACATTTTGTGTTCGGTATTTGTAGAGACTTTGTGGTGATGTGAAGCAAAGAGTGGCCTAGAAATCAGTTATCCTCAAACATCTCATAATCAAAATCAAACAGACAGCGTATATACGAGCATGTACTAAGGATTTCCACAATTTTCACTCTATTCTTTCACTCAACCGTTTTCTCCAGTTCTTTCTTTTTGCCAGTCCCCTTCCTGTAGATTTCTTTTCTCCACTTCATCACTGAAGGATCTTCGGGGTCTTTCTCTCTTCCTTCTTCCTATCGGGCTCCACTCTGTTATTCTATTTATCCAACGATTTTGGTCTACTCTTCTGACATGTCCGTACCAGAATAATCTCTTTTGTTCGATGCAGTCTATATATCTAAGTTCACTCCTATTCTTCTCTTAATCTTTATGTCATTTACTCTATATCTTCTTGTTACTCTGCAGCTTCTCCTTAGAAATTCCATCTCTGTTGCCCTTATTTTGTTTTTCGTTTTCTTATTTATTGTCCAATTTTCACACCCAAAAGTGAGGATACATCTTGTCATGGTATTATATATTCTACTTTTTGTTTTGATGCTGATGTTCTTATCCCACAGTACCGGGTTCAATTTTCTTATACAGTCTCTTTTTTGTCCTAGTCTATTTTTTATATCTTATTTCGTTTTTCCTTTGGCTGCTATTATGAAACCTAAATACTTCTACTTGTCTGTCCCTCTGATTTGTTTACCTTCGGCTATTTCCAGCTGTTTTATTCCTGTATTCTTCGTTGTTAGGTATTCAATTTTCTTTAGTTTTATTTCCACCCCATTCTTTGTACATTCGTGTTCCAGTTTTCTCATCATAAAACTGAGGTTATTTTCGTCTTGTGCGATCCCTATATTCGGAGAGACAATTTTTTTTTTATTTATTTATTTATAGTACTATACAAATGACCTGGCCTCTTGTGACTAATCCAGGTCGTTTCCTGATGGGATTACAGTAGTTAATTACGGGTGAAGTCGAGTTCGCTCCGCTTCGTTCAGGTATATTTTAGAAGGGTACGAATTGGCTCCCGCATGAATGCGGGTAGGCTCTCATATAATCGCGGAAACATTAGACATTGTTGCCAAATCGTGTAATATTTATACTGCTTAGGAAATTTACATAGTGATATAGACTTTTTATAGGAAAATTATACTTTTAGACAAATACTTTTAGAGTTTGTTTTAGTTCAACATTGGCATATGTGGCAATTTTAACACAAATTATCGGTGTCGGCCGGTATGCGCTCGACCGTTTTGCGCTCTTACCTGAAATCGGCCGGTTTGCGCTCTACACTCTAATACCCGAAAGTTAAGTTAGGACCGAAGGGTTAGGTCTTTCTCCTTTCCCATAGATATTTCTAGGAAGGTACCTGTTTCTAACAAAAAGAGAAAATTTGAAAGAAGTGACAACGCTGGGTGATATTTTCGACATGTTTAGGTAAAATAAATTTTGTCTATGGGAGCCAATTCGGACTCTACCTTTTTAGTTCAGGTAAAATTCTTACCATTGGGAGCGAACTCGACCCCGTCCTTAATTACAATATTATTATTACTTTAAGAATTTTTTCTATTTGACTAATTAACAATAGCCCTAATCTACTACTAATTATGAAAACTACAAATTGTAAACAATTCTAATAAACAATTCTAATGAACAAATAACAACAAATGAACAAAAACTAATAAACAAAAGATAAATTATTACTTTTTTTTGAACATATAATTTTTATAAAAGTGCTCCCATTTCTCATTCTCAGATGAGAAATGCGAGCAATATTCATCTAAAAATAGTCACGAATAATTTTAAGTGCAGGTCTAATAGACTTTATGATATTCTCAATGGTATTTCGGTGAGCCTCAGCCTCAGACCAATGATTTTTAAAATTTCAGGTTTTTAGTTTAATTTTTTTTTTTGTTTGATTAATATTTTTTTTTGATTTTTGATTTATTTTATTTTATTTTATATTTGATATTAATTTTTAATTTTTTATTATATAAATGTTTATTTAATTATTCCAATATTTTATTTTATATTTTTATATGTAATTTTAATTTTTTTTTTCTGTATAATTTCTTATTCAAATTCATAGAGGTTGGATATTATTTACTTGATTTCTTCTTCGTCTAATATTATATAATTCTAATTGGTTCTTTGATATTATGTCCGCTAAATTATTTAGTCTATTAAATAATTCTTCATTTTGTATTATATTTTCTATATTTATGCCAACAAGGTCTCTTCTCATTCTTTGTAGTTCTTGTGTATTTGTTTGTCTTTCGCAAATAAATACTATGTGTTCTGGTGTGCCTATTTCTCCACATTCACAATATTCATTGTCTTTTAAGTTAAATCTATGTAGGTATTATATACAATGAGTCGGAGAGACAGAAGCGGATTTTGTGCGTGATAAGTAATATGGAAAAACTATACGGGGATATGTTGAATTAGATGTGTACATGACTTTCACCAACGGCCGGAAACCAGAGTGGGGGCCGAGGGTAGTTATAAGGGGTCAAAGTCGCGGTTTTTATTATTTTTTTTGTGACGCTCATGATTTGTGACTTTGATGATTTTTTTTGTGACGCACCAAAATTTGGGAATAAGTAGGTCATGACGTAACTAAGTAAAATCTCTAGGGACGGAACGCTGCGAGGCCGACAAAGGGGTGGGGGTAGGGGTGAATATAAAAAAAGGGTTTTTTTGCGACGTTCGTCATTGAGATAGTGGACCAAAATTTGAAAATAAGTAGACCATGACATTACTAAGTAAAATCCCCAGAGCCGGAAAGCAGTGTGGGGTACGAGGGTAGTTATAAGGGGTCAGAGTCCCATTTTCTATTATTTTTTTTGTGACGCTCATGATCGTGATAGTTCACCAAAATTTGGAAATAAGTAGACCATGCCATTACTAAGTAAAATCCCCAGAGCCTGAAACCAGTGTGGGGTACGAGGGTAGTTATAAGGGGTCAAAGTCCCATTTTTTATTATTTTTTTTGTTACGCTCATGATCGAGATAGTTCACCAAAATTTGGGAATAAGTAGGTCATGACGTAATTAAGTAAAATCTCCAGGGGTGGCACGCTGCGTGGCCGACAAAGGGGTGGAGCAGAGGTGAATTAAAAAAATATAAGGGTTTTTTTCGACGTTTGTGATTGAAAGAGTGCACCAAAATTTGGGAATAAGTAGACCATGACATAACTAAGTAAAATCCTCAAAGCCGGAAACCCGAGGTGGGGACGAGGGTAGTTATAAGGGGTCAAAGTCGCGGTTATGATTATTTATTTTGTGACGCTCATGATAGAGATAGTGCACCAAAATTTGGGAATAAGTAGGTCGTGAGGTATCTAAGTAAAATCTCCAGGGGTGGAAGGCTGTGTGGCCGATAAAGGAGTGGGGGTAGGTGTGAATATAAGAAATATAAGGGTTTTTTTGCGACGTTCTAGATTTAGATAGTGCACCAAAATTTGGGAATAAGTAGACCATTACTTAGCTAAGTATAATCCCCAGAGCCAGAAACCAGAGTTGGGGATGAGGGTAGTTTTAAGGGGTCAAAGTCGCAGTTTGTATTATTTTTTTGTGACCCGCCACAACATTTGTTCCTTACGCAGCGTTCTGCCCCTGGAGATTTTACTTAGTAATGTCATGATCTACTTATTCCCAAATTTTGGTGCACTATCTCGATCACGAGCGGCAAAAAAAACCCACATATATTTTTATACTCACCCCTGCCTATCACCCCTTTGTACCCTAAGCAGCTTTCCGCCCCTGGAGATTTTACTTAGTTACCTCATGAACTACTTACTCTCAAATTTTGGTGCACCATCTCCATCATGAGCGCCACAAAAAAAAATAATGAAAACCGCGATTTTGTGGTGCACTATCTCAATCATGAACGTCCCAAAAAACCCCTTATATTTTTTATATTCACCCCTGCCCCACCCCTTTGTCGGCCACGCAGCGTTCCACTCCTGGAGATTTTACTTAGTTACATCATGATCTAGTTATTCCCAAATTTTGGTGCACTATCTCAATCACGAACGACGCAAAAAACCCCTTATAGTTTTTATATTCACCCCCACCCCCACCACTTTCTCGGCCACGCAGCGTTGCGCCCCTAGAGATTTTACTTAAGTACGTCATGACCTACTTATTCCCAAATTTTGGTGCACTATCTCGATCATGAGCGTCACAAAAAAAATAATAAAAACCGCGACTTTGACCCCTTATAGCTACCCTCGGCCCCAACTCTGGTTTCCGGCCGTTGGTGAAAGTCATGTACACAACTAATTCAACATATCCCCGTATAGTTTTTTTATATTACCTATCACGCACAAAATCCGCTTCCAGCTCTTAGACTACTAGTTGGTCGTCAGCAAAACTTAGAACACCTATATGTATATATTTATGTAGATATTCGTTACTGGTAATGCCTGGTATACCCATTCCTTCGCACTTTCTTTTCGATTGGTTTCAGCGTTTTCAGGAATATTTTGAACAGGGTAGGGGATGTGAAGCAGCCCTGTAGTAGTCCCTTTGTCGTCTTAAATGAACTGCATATTCTATTGACCGCTCTGATAGCTACTTTGTTATTCTTGTAGAGTTCTTTTACTGCTTTTATTAATATTCGTGGAATTTCGATGTATTCCATTGCCTGCCATAGCTTGGTTCTATAGGTATCGAGTCATACGCATTCTTCAGACCTACAAATACCAAATGTTAAGGTACGTATCCATACAAGGGTGATTCTGCTCTCGGTGTAGCTGATCAAATGGATACGGCATGCGCACCCCTACATATAAACCACAAACTGGTTGAATCGAAGAGGGTGAGCTCAAAGCGCCGATCACCAACGTATCCAGTATGTAGAGGTGCTACACAGAGCGCGGCTCACCCTTGTATGGATACCTACCTTAAGCCGTTCGTTTATCCGCCTGCTTATGAATTCGTTCCTCGAATTAGTTCTAAAATTGTAAAGTGTTTTCTTTTATAGTCCAGAGAGTGTCATTCTGTTTTACTTTTATAGTTTAGAGAAATAGGATTTTTCTCGTGACACATCCCCCTCCAGGCCGAATCCAAATTTTTGGAGTAGTATGGACATCTATTATAAGAATAACCTATATGTTTCCTGCTGCCGATTTTGATGATGTGCATAGTAATAAACAAATAAAGATCAAAAAACGGTAAATTTTCTCTATTTTCGTCTATTACTGAAAAGTGAAGCATTATAAACAAATTTAAGAATAAGAAACTCATGCATCATATAAAAAACTTCAATATGGCTTTTACTGAATGTGTCTTTCCTTATTTGTTGCTTAGAAAATTGCAAAATAAGTCATACATTTTGAGATTTTATAAATATTCATAACTTATGTAAAAATTAAGTTAGAACCTTCTAATTACACAGAATGCTGAGACTTCTTGTGCTTAAATTATATTTTAAATTTCAAAGCAATTGGTCAAATAGTCTAAAAGTTATTTAATTTGATTTTCCCAAATTCATTTTTTTTGCAACACTATAAGTAGGAAAATTATGAGGTTACAGTAATACTTCGGACAGTTTATGAAAAAAGAACATTTTTACTATTAACTTATTTAAAAAAAAAAAATGACATAAAGTCATTTTAAAAAGTGTAAAATTATTTTGCAAAAACATGTCGATTTTTGCTTACTTATAAACAATTATAATAACTTTTTAACCGTTACCCGTAGAAAAATTATTTTTTCATATTTAGAAAGACTGAATTTTTATACAATATTTAGAAAGAAAAACAATTGTTCTAGGACAATTAGGGACGAAGTTAACCCCCCTTTTTTTAATTCACGTGTTCTTGCAAAATAATTTTGCGATATGTAGAATTATTTGTTGTCATTTTTTTTTAATTAAATTAATTAAGTTTTTTATATGGGAAATAAGCCACAATTTTACTAAAAAATGAATGTATTAACGTTTCGAAGCCCAAATCGGGTTTCGTTGTCAAAATACAAAATACTATTAAAATAAACAAAAATGTTGTTGCTAAGTAAGAAAATTCTTCTAATAATTTATTTAATCTGACTCATTTATATTGGCAATTCAGACGTATATTATACATTTTAAAGTAGAAGACTTTAAAATGATATCGCCAATATCTATGCGTTGCGTTCCTAAGACGACTTTACTAAAAGATAGTTCATTCGATTACATGAAATCAATCCCAACTCAAGAATATCCGTCGCAAAAAAATCATAGCATGTGATCTGTCTTTAACAAGACAACCAAATGCAACGATGGCAGTACAATTCTCGCGTTAGAGATTCCATAGTAAATCACGAGGGAAAACCAGGAAAAAACCTCGTAATACTATCCCGACATCGTAAGTATTTGGTCTTACATTTAATTTACCTTCAAAAAACTAATACCAAATTCTGACTTTAATATGTTTAAATTATAAATAATATTAATAATATATAGATATACAATAAGTAATACTAAAATATAAAATTTGTACTAACTCGATATGTTATTGACTTACTAATCGTGGTATTTTCTTTCTATTGACTTCCTCTTTCAGTATGGGTAACCACATCCTACTGCATTCTACCGAGGAATTTGCGACACAATTGGTTTCATTTAGCATAATTAGAGCCGCTTCTTTGATTTTTCTCTTTTTACTATCTGATTCTTTCAGGACTATACTTGAATCTCTCCACTGAACTCTATGTTCATTATCCCATGCGTGTTGACATATTTGAGATCTATCAAATTCTCTATTTTTAATATAAGACTGATGTTCACTTATTCTAACGTTTAATGGTCTTGATGTTTCACCTAAATAAAATTGTTCGCATTCACAAGGTATTTTATAAATGCAATTCTTTGTTCTTTCTTGTTCATTGTTAGGTTTAGTTTTAGATAGAATAGGATATTTTACGACGGATATTCTTGAGTTGGGATTGATTTCATGTAATCGAATGAACTATCTTTTAGTAAAGTCGTCCCAGGAACGCAACTCATAAATATTGGCGATATAATTTTAAAGTCTTCTACTTTAAAATGTATAATATACGTCTGAATTGCCAATATAAATGAGTCAGATTAAATAAATTATTAGAAGAATTTTTTTACTTAGCAACAACATTTTTGTTTATTTTAATAGTATTTTGTATTTTGACAACGAAACCCGATTTGGGCTTCGAAACGTTAATACATTCATTTTTTAGTAAAATTGTGGCTTATTTCCCATAGAAAACACTTAATTATAAAAATGCCACAAGGAAATAGCTTCAGAACAACATTAATTAAATTAATAGTGTAAATCTACTTCTTTCATAAACTATCCAAAGTATTACTGTAACTTCATCATTTTCTGACTTACAGTGTTGCGAAAAAAATTATTTGGGATAAACAAATTAAATAACTTTTAAACTATTTGACCAATTGCTTTGAAATTTAGGGCACGATTTAAGCACCAGAAGTCTCAGCATTCCGTGTAATAAGAAGGTTTTATGTTAGATTTATAAAAACTCAAAATTTATGATTTATTTTGCAATTTTCTAAGCAACCAATAAAGATACGACAGATTCAGCGAACGCCATATTGAAGTTTTTTATACGATTTGGTTTTTTACTCTCAAATTTGTTTAAAATGCTAAACTTTTTGATAATAGACGAAAACAGCGAAAATTTACCGTTTTTTGATCTTCATTTGTTTATAAATATATACAGTGCGGTGTAATAAGTGTTGCCCCCCCCCTGTTAACTTATTTATTTTAAGAATATAAGCAAAACGCTCGAACAGGTCGATTTTTAAACTAATCATAGTATATCACAGCATCAACGTTTCGAACTTTACGTGATCCCCCTTCAGGTGACAGGCATAACTTTGATTTTTTTAAATGGTAAAGTATATCATGTGACACCTCATTTAACAGCTTTTAAAATACTGATTTCAAAAATGTATAATACTTTAATCCTTTTTGAGATCGCAGGCCCAAAATTTCGGTCGAACTCTTTTTAAACGCATTTATTTTTTTCGAATTCTGAGAAAACCAATAAGTATTTTTGAAAAATTTAAACGCAGAATGAAATACTAGATTATTACCGAGGGCTGACAGTCCCTTAGAATAAACAAAAAGTTTCTTTTGAATGATATGTTTGAAATTAAAAATCACACTAAATTTTCTCTTTTCTTTTTTCCACCACTGTGACTTATTAAAATAAACATTATAGGAGTTCTCAGGGACTTTGGACCATCGGGAATACTGTAATATTTCATTCTGCGTTTAAATTTTTCAAAACTATATATTAGTTTTTTCAGGATTCGAAAAAAATTATTGCATTTAGAAAGAATTCGACCGAAATTTTGCGCCTACGCTCTCAAACAGGTTTAAAGTATTATACATTTTTGAGCTCAGTATTTTAAGAGCTTTTAAATGAGGTGTCACATGATGTATTTTCCCATCTAAAAAAATCAAAGTTATGGCTGTCACCTGAAGAGGGATTGCGTAAGTTCGAAACGTTGATGCTGTAATATACTATTGTTAGTTTAAAAATCGACCTGTCCGAGCGTTTTGCTTATATTCTTAAAATAAACAAGTTAACAGGGGGGACAACACTTATTCCACCGCACTGCATATCATCAAAATCGGCTGCAGGAAACATATAGGTTATTCTTATAGATGTCCATACTACTCACAAAATTTAGATTCGGCCTGGAGGGGGTTGTGTCACCAACAGGATATTTTTTTTCCTTATTTCCCTGAACTTTTTACGCTTACATGCCTACATTTTATAAGTAATTTGACAACCTTGTCAACTATCGTGAACATTCCGTTCTTTTAATCACGTCGTTTACTTTATCAATACCGATCAGGATCAAGGTAAAATTAATTTTATCGTTAGTTCATTTGTTAACAATGAGTGTAGATTGCAAGAATTCTACTGTTATCAATCAAAACAATATGTCGGATATAGAACAAATAAAGGAACGTTCAGTTGAATATTTGTTAAACAATTTAAATTCACTGCAGTTAAATCAGCCAATGTATGGTACGGAAGAAATACAAAAATGGGATCCAATACATCGTTCCCACACAGAAAATTTGGTAAATGAATTAGAAGAAGCAGAGCCTGTTGACAGAAAAATCTTATGGAGATCTAACTCGTATGAAGAAATATATAGAAAACATAATATATTTGATAATAATCACTCAGCTTCAGTTATAAGCCTTCAACCTGTTGGATATCAAAATCAAGAAAACATGTCCCCAGCTTTAAAAGAAACAGAGGAATCAGAAAGAGAAAAGAAGAAGAAAATGGCTTGTTCAGTATGTAGTAGTGTTTGCTCGTGTTGTTTGAATATTATACAGTGTATTAGTATATCTAGTATTTTTGCAAGATAATACAATTATTTTATAATGTAATCTTTAACATTTAGAGATTCGTAGTTGACTAGTTCGACCCATAATTATATTTTATAAATAAAGTCTAAAAACTATTGTTTTCAAAAAGATATTGTTATTTTTGTGTTTTTGTTAGATTATTGTGAATCTGAGAACAGTTTAATCCATTTAGTCCAGAAAGCCACTGCGCATCCGCTAGGAAAAATATTCTAATTCGGATTTTTGCACAATCAAAATCATTTTTACTCAAAAAGGACTCTTTTTAACAAATTTGCATGTTGCCAGGACCAAAAGGTGGTCAAAAATTTTTTGAAACGTGTTTTTTTTTGTTTTTTCTTAAAATTATTTTTTTTTGCATGGAAAAAAGTTTTTTTTAGGTTTCAAAACTCCTTTGTTTTTTTAATCGCTAATCAAGTGTGAGCGACACTATTTTCCACCGACATGCGACAGTATGGCGCAAATGAAAGGAATAAATTCGTTATTTCGTAAACCGGCGACTTTAAGGGAAAATCCCGAAACAGATCGATTTTTATTTTTTAAGTTATAAAATTGTGGCTTGCTCATTCATCTGGAAGTGATGACGTAATCGATTTTTTTTAATGAGAATAGGGGTCGTGTGCTAGCTCATTTGAAAGGTTCTTCAATTCTCTATTCAGTAATATAAACATTTACATAATTATTTATACAGGGTGTCCAAAAAATTTTTATTAAATTAAATTATTTGACAAAAAAAGAAGCAGAAGGACACCCTGTATAAATAATTATGTAAATGTTTAGAAATGTAAATGAATAGGTAATTAAAGAACCTTTCAAATGAGCTACCACACGACCCCTATTCTGATTTAAAAAAATCATCGATTACGTCATCACGCCCAGACGGATGACGTCACTAGTATACCATATATACCACAATATCACTACTTAAAAATAAAAATCGACCTGTTACGGGATTTTTTCGTAAAGTCGCCGGTTTACGAAATAACGAATTTATTCCTTTCATTTGCACCATACTCTCGGTGGAAAATAGTGTCGCAAAGGAGTTTTGAATATTGTATTGCAAAAAACTCTTTGGGATTTCATCAATGGATGTTTAGAGAATATCTACCTACCTTGGCAACACTCAAATTTTCAGTTTTTCACATAGTTTTTGAGGGTTAAAAATGGCCGCAATTTCGCAATTTTTCAATTTTTAATCGCTTATATGTCAAAAACTATCATTTTTAGAGAAAAGTCACTAAAAACCTTTTCTGTTTGGAATGATCCAAAAAACCTAAAAAAAACTTTTTTTCATGCAAAAAAAAATTTAGGAAAAAAACAAAAAAAAAACGTTTAAAAAATTTTTGACCACCTTTTGGTCCTGGCAACATGCAAATTTGTTAAAAGGAGTCCTTTTTGAGTAAGATTGTGCAAAAAATCCGAATCAGAATATTTTTCCTAGAGGATGCGCAGTGGCTTTCTGGACTAATTTAATAAATTATTTAGATGACCATAATATTATAAATCCAATCATTACATTACAACCATACAAATTTGAATAAATCAGGACTACTTTGAATCTAATAATCAAATGTATATGTTACAGTTCAAGTTGATTATCCAGTTGGAGTTGACTTTTACTAGTTCGAGTCAACTCTAACGGCTGGTTTCAGTAAAAGTTGATTATAAATATAAAATGAAGATTTATATTCAACATTTACTAGTAAAAGTAGACTCCAACTAGTTAAAGTATACTCTTCCCAATGCCATTTAGTAAAAGTTGATTCTGATTCACACAAACAGCCGATTCTACAAATTAAATGTTACTGAATATGTTCAAATTAGTCTAGGCTGTATCGTCGCCCCCGTTAGGTAAATTACTCTGATTCGAATTTTTTGCACAAACTTACTTAAAAAGAGGTCCTTATAACAAATCTACTGGGTGCCGGTGCCAGGCAGTACCTTGATCGATAAATTGTTTAAACAATTTTTTTTAGACAAATGCACAAAAATAATTTTTTCACTTCGAACAATTTTTTTTAGATCATTTGGGTTATTCTGAGCAAAAAAATGTATTTTGTGATTTTTCTATAAAATTGATTGTTGTACTGTAAAGAGTTATACGCGATTTAAAATTTGAAAAATGCGAAAATAGACATTTTCAAGGCTTAATAACTCGGTTAAAATCCATTATTATGAAAGTCAGAAAGTGACCATATCAAAGTTTATATCCCCCTCTACAAGATACAGCAGAAATTTTTGTCACTATTTTATTACTAAGCTTTATCTTTAATTATTAACAATGAGCGCTAAGTTCGTATTGGGCGGCCGTCAATGGTGAGTGCTAAAGAGATGCACCATTCCGGCTGTCCAATGGTGAATCTCACTCGCACTCACATTGACAGCCGCCTCAATACACGCTTAGCGATCATTGTTGATAACTAAAAATAATATCTTATCAATGAAATAATGACAACAATTTCTTCAGGTCTTATAGAGGTAGCTTTAATCTTTGATTTTTTTTTAGTTTCTGACTTTCATAATATACAATATCGTATGACATTTTTGCCTTTCAGACAGTTCCGGCGCCAATTACACCTTTAACCCTGTTTCAAGTAACTAGTGTCGATGTACACTAGCCCAGGGGGACCGACGGCTTAACGTGCTCTCCGAGACATGGTGAGACGGCTCGTGTCATTATTGGAAATGAAAATGGTTTGTCTTTGGCAGGGCTCGAACTCACGTGCACTGGCGTATGAGGCCAGCGATCATGCCGTTACTCCACGGCCTTCGCTCGACTTTCACAATAATTATCTTTAACCGAGTTATTAAACCTTGAAAATGGTTATTTTGGCATTTTTCAAATTTCAAGTAGCTAATAACTCGACAACAGTCAATTTTAGAGAAAAAATACCCAAAGGATCTAAAAAATATTTGTACGTGGTGAAAAAATTATTTTTGCCAATTTGTTTAAAATCATTGTTTATCGCCAAACGTCACTAAAACCATTCATTATTGTACTCATTTGCCCTCATTTTTGGCAGTAAAGTAACACTTTGTTGTATTGAAAGAAGAATATTACTTTACCTGCTGCGATTATTAATCAAATTAACCGAGATTGAATTTAAGGGTCAATGGCAGCAATCGACTATTTATTTGAGTGAAATTAAAATTTATTTACTTTAATTATTAAAAATATTGTACAAAATTTATCTTATTATTAATAAAACTTATGTCAAAAAGTAAAATTCTGTAGTGTTTCGCAACTATATTCATACAAAATAAATCAAAACTTTACAGATTTAGTAATTAGGTAGGTATACAATATTGATAACTATCGATTAAACATCAAAACCGGCCATCATGCAAAAGTCATCTGTCATTACTGTCATACGAATTTTTTATTTCGTCTAAAATTAAAAAAAATTCCTCAAAGTTGTAAGTAAGTGTTAATGTTTTTTATGATTGACAATACAATTTTGTACGCACCACCTCAATACTCTTTATCGAACGCGTTTGTTGCTCGCTTTGCTTCCTCTGCTCGTAATATCAGACTCGTTCGATAAAGAGCCACTTTACGGACTTAGTACATAAATAACTATTAAACAATTTTTCGACCAGGGTACTGCCTGGTACCATCTGTCCGACAGCGAGTATAACTCCTCGTTAATTATAACAGGTAGAATGACAAATGAGGTGTCAAATGAAAAATTAATATCCAAGGATGGTACTAAAGGTGACAAAAACCTAGGCTGTCTGTCCGTCCGTCCGCGAATATAACTCCTCCGTCATTATAACAGGTAGATTGACAAATCTTCTTCTTCTTCTTTTTGTATAGACATTACTTTGTCTGTTTTTTCAATATGCCTCTAGTAAGTTGTCGTTTCATCGTTTTCGTGGTCTTCCCACTGAACTTCTTCCTATTGGGGAACCGTCTCTCGCTGTCCTGACTACCCTATTTGTTGTCATTCGACTTACGTGGTCATTCTATTCTATCCTTCTGTTTATTACCCAGTTATTAATGTTATCCACCTTGCATCTCCGTCGTATATATGTACTTCTAGCTCTGTCCCATAGAGTCTTACAATCGATTTTTCGAAGGGTTTTCATCTCGAATGTTTCGAGCAATCTTTTTGTCCTCTCTGTGTCGGGTTCGTTTTCTGTCGCGTATGTCATTATTGGTCTGATGACTGATTTGTAAATTCTGTCTTTCATTTCTTTTCCGATATGACAAATGAGGTGTCAAATGAAAGCTTATAATCCAAGGATGATAATATTCATTTTCTTCTTTCGTCCATTAAATCTAATATTTCCTCTGTCATCCATCTTTGCTTCCGTGGTCGCTGTTTTGTGAGCATTTCAGTTGCCGTTGCAAGGGCGTGTCTGATTTCCTCCCGAAGGCGAAAGTTAAGGATGTTTAATTATATGAAAGTGTGCTAAAAAACAGTGCGAAAAAGTAAAACCCATTTAAAATACATTGTTACTTCAGACACACTTTAAACCCTTCCTGCACTGCTATCTATATTTACAATTTTCACACAATAAAACCTTTACATTTACATAATATGAGATAGAGTAGAAAAAAATAATTTTTGTGAATTTGGTTAACAAAAATTGGTTAAACAATTTTTCGACCGCGGTACCGCGTGACACCCTGTGTATTTGTTATAAGGATTGTTATACGGATGTACATATTTCTTTGAGTAAGTTTGTGCAAAAAATCCAATCAGAATAATTTACCTAACCGGACTTTGACCTAACGGGGGCGATGTTACAGACTATACTAATAAGTAATTGAAACGGTCAAAACAAAGAAATGCACACTCATCAAAAATGCACTTGAGATTCTCGTATAATCAACATTTACTGAATCGATCCAGGAAGAGTCAACTCCAACTAGTAAAACTTGATTTAAATTTTTAAAATCAACTTTTACTGCTCGTTTCAGTTGGAGTTGACTCCAACTAGTTGAAGTCAACTCTAACTGAGAATCAACTTGAACTGTAACATATACAAACAACACTGCAGAACTTATCATGGGCCCATGCTCAAACTCTAAGCCCATTGCTATCAGATATTTATATGGACCATCTAAAATCAACGATTTTAAAATACCCCGTATTCAAACAGTTCTTATATTGGTGGAAATACGTCGATGATGTACCAGCATGCTTTACAGGAACTAACTGGAAAGATATCAACAAAAATATCCAAATACATAAAAAACAAAGAACACCAGCTTTACGAACAAACTACAACTTAGGCAAATGCATTAAGAATGTAGGAATTAAGAACAATAAAAGCCAAAAGAAAAAAGCAATTGCAGAGTGGTGTATACAAACTGGCATGTAGTGACCATCCAAAAACTTACCTCGGTCTAACTGACATGACCTTTGAGAAACGCATAGGAGGACACAAAAGGGCTTTCAATAATAAAAAAACAGATTCTACCTACGTACGGACTTCACTTTCTAGATCATAATCATTCTTTTAATGAACAGTATCAAATTCTTCATATTCAAAATAAAGGGTCTCTTTATTAGAATCTATGGAAGTTTATTAATTTAAAAATACAAATATAATTCGCGAATAAGAGCAATAAAAAGAGAGCATTGGATCAAGTTCACAAGTGACATAGATCACGACATCTATGGCGCACAGAGGAAAGTTTGGAAAATGCTAAAAAACAGAAAAAGCCAGTAGCTGAATTTGTACAGACAAAGGGGATACCAACTGAGACATGGGAAAAATATTTCAGAGAACTCTACAAAGGTGAAGACGCCAATGACGAACACGATTACATAACAGAAGACAGGTATATTACTAAAGAAACTGAAGTAGAATCGAGAACGAAGATCTTAAAGAATAGACGATCGCCAGGTACTGATGGAATACCGAACGAACTGCTGAAATACGGCGGTCAGAAACTCACTAATTGTCTCTCAACATTGTTTAACAACATCTTACACAGAGCAGAGATACCACAAGATTGGCACTCCAGTATCACAATACCGATTTTTAAGAAAGGGCAAAGATCATATCCGGACCACAATGAAGTTATTCACAGGCATACTCAAGGATAAATTGGAATCACAGATAAAGAACAGAGAAGAACAGCAAGGATTCAGAAAAGACAGGTCGACGACAGACGCAATATTTGTCATCAAACAAGTGAAAGAGAAGTCGATAGAATATAAAAAAACCTGCATATATTTGCTTCATAGACCTAACGAAAGCATTTGACAGAGTCAGACTTAGCGATATAATAAAGAAAATTAAGCAAAAAAGGCTACCGGCAAACATTGTTGAAATCATAAAACAAATGAACAATAACAACACGACAAAAATTAAAACAAACGATACCACTACGGCCAACATACCAACACTATGATGAATCAGGCAGGGAATCAGCCTCAGTCCATTTCTATTCAATTTGCTAATGGATGCAATAATAGAAGATGTGGAATCGTTTCAACTAGGATACAGACTCGGCCACAGTAGAATCAGTATTGTGTGCTATGCGGATGATGCAGCCTTGATTGCAGCGGACGAGGATGACCTACAAAGACAACTTTATCGATTATATCAAGCATGTCGACGACTCAACATAAACATAAATATCTACGCAGAAAACAAAATGCATTACCATTGCGAAAGACCCAATTAGATGCAAGCTCGTGGTAGAGGGGAAACCCATAGAACAGCTAAACCAGTTCAAATATCTAGGTGTAGAGTTATCAAGTTATCATGACCCAGCCAGAGACCTAAGAGGACAAATTAACAAGGCCGCTGTCCGGATGTTTGAGAAATGTGGTCTGGAATAACCCATATAATATGAGAGTGGATAGCAAAGTTAGAATTTATAAAACTTGCATCAGACCTGTCATGACTTCTGGCAGTAAATCAAGATAAGACACCAATAAAATGAAAAGCATGCTACGAACAGACGAAATGAAGACACTAAGAGCAATAGGGAAGACAAGAAGATATAGAATACGAAACAACATCATCAGACAGCAATGTGGCGTGCAAGATGTTGTCAGATGGGGCAGGCAAAGACGAAGAGAATGGATCAGTCATGTAAAAAGAATGGAGGAGCACAGACTACCTAGAATTGCGCTAGAAGGAAAACCAGCTGGCAGGCGTCTACCGGGGAGACTACCAAAAATATGGAGAGATAGCTGGGAGTCTACCTCTCAAGAAATACTTCAACGTCAAAATTAACAAATCGACAGATCTACAACAAATATAAGAAGAAGAAAAGAAGAAGAAGGAGAAGAAGAAGAAGAAGAAGAAGAAGAAGAAGAAGATGATGAAGAAGAAGAAGAAGAAGAAGAAGATATAATTATCAATGACCGACTTGAGACAAACAGCTCCCCGCTCATAAATCTATTAAGTTAGAGACCGTAAAGTACAGACACATAGTAAAACACATCACTTGCGAAATGGACTTTGCCGAAACACCTGAAGTGATATTAATTTATAATAAATTTTGTGGAAGTATTGAAAACAAAAGTGTTTCAGTGGTTTATCGTTAGATGATACTAATCAATTTCTCGTCAGGGACATTTATTGTTAGTTTTTTATTTACACTCTACACTATACGCTCATATACCCACCTGCCAATGATTATGAAACTATTTATTTATATAATTTACTTTTTCCTCATTCCATGTTACTTCCCTATTACGAAATCGTTTATTTCATTATTCCAAATTGCTATTACTCTTATCCTTCCTCGTTTTCGTATGTTTGTCTCCTCACCAAGTGTTTCCAACAACTCAGTCAATAAACTCCAGAGTATATTCAACTTTAAGCTTAACGTTAATTTGGGAATTACGTTATCTCTCTTTTATCTCATCTCGAACTATTCTCAGATACTTCATGTCTACGGCCTAAATCTTGCTTTTCTTCTGTATTGTCTTGTCCGTCAATAAGTTATTGTTTGGCGGTAGGTTGATTTTTATACAGTAATTTGTGTTTTCTGTGTTATTTCCTTTTATTTATAAAGCTATTGTCCATTATATTGTAAAGTATTTTCCTAGTTCCTATTGCCTCATTTATTCTAGCCTCTACCTACGTTCTTTTTTGTCTCAGTAATCCCAGATTTGTGTTGATTTTTTGTTTTATTTCTGTTTTTTCTACTATAATCTACTATTTAGTAAAAGCTACCTACATATTTAGTAAAAGAAACTTTCAATTTCTCTCTTTTTTCTCTCTTCTCAATTCCTAAATCTACTTTCGTTGTTTTTACTGCTACTGCAATTTTTCACTATTCAATCCATATATGACGCTACGATATGCAAAGTGCAAAGTGGCCTAACCCACAATTTTACCAAAACGCGTTTATTACCTTCAAGTTGTCCCTTATTTAAGTAATTTAAATAATTTAAGTAAAAAAATGTATCAGAATTTGAATTTTTTATTTTTCTGCAAAAATTATATTATAACCTCTAACAAGTAGTGTAATTCCAGTTTGAAAATATTTATAAATTTCAAAACCGTTTTTCCATTTATTGCATTTTGGGCTTAGGCCACTTTGCATATCATAGCGTCATATTATGTGTATAAATAATATGCGTATAATTATTATGCGTATATAATATAGTATATTTTCTAAGATATTCAAAGGTATTTATACATATTCATTTAATAATATATAAATAACAGCTAATTAGTTATACTTTTACTCTCACATACCTACATTTTATGAGTAATTTGGCAACCTTGTCAAATGTCTTAATATTCTGTTCTTTCCATCACGTCACCATTGGACGTCGCGTCGTTTATCAGTAAAAACCAATGGTGAAAGGTATAATGGTACATATATCGTTATAGAAAGAAATTTTCATCATCAGTTCGTTTGTAAACAATGAGTGCAGATGCAGATAGTAAGAATTCTAGTGTTATCAATCAAAACAATGAGTCTGGTATAAAACAAATAACGGATAGTTCAGCAGGTGAATATTTGATAAATAATTTATTACGAACAAATCAGCCAGTATATAGTTCGTCCGAAATAAACAAATGTGATCCAAAACATCATTCCCACCGAGAATATTTAATGAATGAATTAGAAGAAGGTGAGCCTGCTGACAGAAAAATCTTATGGAGATCAAACTCCCATGCAGAAATATATCGAAAGCACAATATATTTGATAATAATTTTTCATCTTCAGTAATAAGCGCTCAACCCGTTGGAAATCAAGAAAACAGGTCCTCAACTTTAAAAGAAATTGAGGAAGCGGAGAGAGAAACGAAGAGACTTTTAAAGAAAGAAATGATCTGTTCAGTATGTAATAGTGTTTGTTTTTGTTGTTTGAACATTATACAGTGGATTAGTATAATCAGTATTTTTGCTTGTTTGTATAAATAAAAATAAAGACTGAAAACTATTATTATTATTATTTTTATGTTATTGTAATGTATATCATTGTGATCATGTTTCACATCCACAAGATAATTGAGCGGTAGATTAAATTTTAATAGGTATGTTAATTTTGGTTTTCTGGGGTATTTCTTTTTTATTCATTTTACTTTAAATCTAAGTTATTGTTCATTGTGTAGTAAATTTTTATCGTATTTCCTATTCTCTTATTTATCTCAGCTTCCATGTCTCCTTTTTGGTCTATCTGTATTCCTATTCCTGGATATTTTTTTTATTAATTGGTTCTATTGATGTGTTTTCTATTACCATGTAATTAGGTATCTATTTTTCACCCTTCTATGCTAATAAGATGTCTCTGTTTTTGTTTTATTTAATTTTATTCCATGCCTTTTTAGTTCTTGTTTTGGAGTATTAGTCCATACAGTCAGAAACGAAGTAGGTAAGTATTAGTTATAACTGTATTTTTTCTAACTTCTACTGTAAGGTTATCTCAGCCTTACCAACCAATTTGTTATGATTATAAGAAACATTTTTTTTTACATTAATCATAATAAACTTTTTGGGATTAGGACAAGGGTTACACTTTTTTCGCTTAGAGCTCGTTCGCATTTTTATATACACTCCTGGCCAAAAAAATCGGGACACCTTAAAAATGGGTCATTTTTGATTTCTCGAAGCTCCTAAACATGTCCGATTTTAGTGATTTTTTTTAATATGTTATAGCCTCATTCTCTAATAATATCAATGTAGTAACAGTGTTGCTAAACAGGTAAATGTCATTGTATACCGGGTGTAACAATAATACTGTGTTTTTTCTTAAAAATTCGTAACATCCTGTGGAATATTCAAGCATTTAATAAAAATATTGAAAAAACTGGAACATGAAGTAAAAACCACTTCTATGTAAAAGGTATATTTACTAAACATTTTTAGAATCCCAATGGATTCAATAAAATGAGTTCATCAGAACGTTTTCAAACCTATCGGTCCATCATCAGTGAATCTAAAATCAAATAAGTAATCCCACTATTAAAATTGAAAAGATGGTTGAAATTGTGAAAGTTAAAAAATAAAGAATGTGGTTATGATTACTTACTTGAATACTTGCAAAATAGCCCCAGAACCAAACAATGGTTGTGATTATAAATAGATCTACATTATGTTAAAATAATTTTAAAATGGCTAAACGCCGATGTTCAGGGATTAAACCTCTGGGAATATGGTGAAACTCTACCCGAGGACCCAATCAACCATCTTCGGTCAACGATGACTACTAAGTGTCAAAGCTATGTAAGGAAATGCTTGATGTGACATTGACAGTTGAGGAAGAAGGTAGTCGATTTTCAAGGAAATTTAAAAACAAAGTCATGATCCAAGACGAAGATATGGTAAAGATTTTGTTATCTGAAAATGTCTGTTAATTAAATCTATTGTTTTTTAAATATTAAAAGAAAATGTGTTTTACAAAATAAAAATTATTTTAACTGTAGGTAACTACAAATTGACTGTATCAAATAAAATTAACCTGATCAAAAAATTTCAATATGATAAAGTGAGCTGAATAGTAGTAATGACAGAAATAAAATTAAATAATTAGTGATATAGAATAAGTTTTAAATTTTGAAAAAGGATATTATTATATCAAGAAATTTATATGTCCACAGTATGTGTATTGATGGTTGTATAGGTAGAAGGCAAATTTTTTTTTATTAGGATGTAGGTGAAAATAAAAACTTAAATAAATTAGAGTTAAGATATAGTCAATCTGATAGTAGAAAGTATGATTCAGGAATGCAATTATTATGGAACAATTTTTATAAAATTGAGAAAATTCTTGTGACAAACTGGTGAATATGTAAAATTGAAAATAAATAAGTGTAGGATAATATGTTGCCCAATTGATAAAAACTAAAATTAAAATTTAATTAGTATAGAAAACAATAGGTGTAATGAATAAAATAGAATTAATAAAACAAAATTAAGAGAATGAATATTGTTATAATTTGATTAAAGAATGACTGAGTATAACTGTGATAACTGAAATAAAGTGATGGAATGATAGGTGTGGAGATAAAATATATTTGGAAAAGGTCAAAGACAAAAAGCAAAGGAGTGTGATGTAGGGTCAAAGCATAGGTGAAATGAGTGAAAGAGAAAGATTGGAGAAGTTGGGTATGAGGGTTGAACTGAATGAAGAAAAGAAATGAAAGAAGTGAGAAAAAGGTACGGTAAATTAATTAGGTTTTGATTAAGAAGGGTTCATGTGGTTAGTAATGATTGGTGTGTGTAAAGGAGTTTGGAGCCAGTAAGGGAACGAAGAAGATAGTTGACAGTGGGTAAATAGGATAAAGAAGAAAGCAGATAGGATAGGAAAAGGGAAGGTATAACAAAGTAATAGGAATTATGAGAATAATTGACGGTGAATGGGGACAAAATTGCGGTTAAGGGATGTTTGTCGGTTGACACAATTGGGACTTTTCTTTAGGTCTTTGACAATTTCCAAATCCTCGTATAAGTCTAAACACACACTAATCATTACTAGCCACATGAACACTTCTTAATCAAAACCTAATTAATTTACCGTACCTTTTTCTCACTTCTTTTATTTCTTTTCTTCATTCAGTTCAACCCTCATACCCAACTTCTCCAATCTTTCTCTTTCACTCATTTCACCTATGCTTTGACCCTACATCACACTCCTTTGCTTTTTGTCTTTGACCTTTTCCAAATATATTTTATCTCCACACCTAACATTTCATCACTTTATTTCAGTTATCACAGTTATACTCAGTCATTCTTTAATCAAATTATAACAATATTCATTCTCTTAATTTTGTTTTATTAATTCTATTTTATTCAGTACACCTATTGTTTTCTATACTAATTAAATTTTAATTTTAGTTTGTATCAATAGGGCTTTTCATTCACAGTCATTTGTTTCGAGCTTCTGTCATGTGTCACATAATATTAATATATCTACGTCGTACGTTATTGGTATATACCCATGATACAAACCAAAGACGTATGACGTAGATATATTAATATTATGTGACACATGACAGAAGCTCGAAACAAATGACAATCGATGAAAAGCCCTATTGGGCAACCTATTATCCTACAATTATTTATTTTCAATTTTACATATTCACCAGTTTGTCACAAGAATTTTCTCAATTTTATAAAAATTGTTCCATAATAATTGCATTCCTGAATCATACTTTCTACTATCAGATTCACTATATCTTAACTCTAATTTATTTAAGTTTTTAATTTTCACCTACATCCAAATAAAAAATTTGCCTTCTACCTATACAACCATCAATACACATACTGTGGACATATAAATTTCTTGATATAATAATATCCTTTTTCAAAATTTAAAACTTATTTTATATCACCACTTATTTATTTTTATTTCTGTCATTACTACTATTCAGCTCACTTTATCATATTGAAATTTTTTGATCAGGTTAATTTTATTTGATACAGTCAATTTGTAGTTACCTACAGTAAAAATAATTTTTATTTTGTAAAACACATTTTCTTTTAATTTTTAAAAAACAATAGATTTAATTAACAGACATTTTCAGATAACAAAATCTTTACCATATCATCGTCTTGGATCATGACTTTGTTTTTAAATTTCCTTGAAAATCGACTACTTTCTTCCTCAACTGTCAATGTCACATCAAGCATTTCCTTACATAGCTTTGACACTTAGTAGTCATCGTTGACCGAAGATGGTTGATTGGGTCCTCGGGTAGAGTTTCACCATGTTCCTAGAGGTTTAATCCCTGAACATCGGCGTTTAGCCATTTTAAAATTATTTTAACATAATGTAGATCTATTTATAATCACAACCATTGTTTGGTTCTGGGGCTATTTTGCAAGTATTCAAGTAAGTAATCATAACCACATTTTTTATTTTTTAACTTTCACAATTTCAACCATCTTTTCAATTTTAATAGTGGGATTACTTATTTGATTTTAGATTCACTGATGATGAACCGATAGGTTTGAAAACGTTCTGATGAACTCATTTTATTGAATCCATTGGGATTCTAAAAATTTTTAGTAAATATACCTTTTACATAGAAGTGGTTTTTACTTCATGTTCCAGTTTGTTTAACTATAAGGTATACAGCCAACCCAGGGAACTACCCCTTTTTAAAAATATTGAAATTAAAATTCAATTGTAGCCCGAGCTTTTCTTAACATTCTGCTTTTTGACTCATTCACTTATGTTGGATAATGAAAAAGTTAGGTACTTTGACAACTAGCCATGTTCTTCATCAATACAGTGTGTTTCTAAATAAGTGCGACAAAGTTTAAGAGTTAATTCTGCATGAAAAAATAATGACAGTTTGCTTTATAAAGATATGTCCGCAAATGCTTTGGTTCCGAGATACGGGATGTTGAATTTTTTCTTACAAACTGACGATTTATTTATTGCTCTAAAACTGATTGAGATATGCAAATGAAATTTGGCAGGTTTTAAGAGGTAGTTATTTCACATTCTTTGACATACAAATAAAAATTTTATATTCACCATTGGCGTGCATACAGGTAATATGACCGGGTAATATGACCCGTATGCACGCCAATGGTGAATATAAAATACATAAAATTGTATGTTCAAAAATGCGCAACTGCCTCTTCAATCCCACCAAATTTCATTTTGCATATCTGAACCGCTTTTAGAGCAATAAGCAAATGGTCAGTTTGTAAGAAAAAATGCAACATCCTGTATCTCGGAAACATAGCATTTGCAGACATATATGTTTATAAATCAAACGGTCATAATTTTTCATGTATCCCTTATAGTTTGTCTCACTTTTTTAGAAACACCCTGTAGTGATGAAGAATATGAGTAGTTATCAAAGTACCTAACTTTTTCATTGTCCAACATAAGTGAATGAATCAAAAAGCAGAATGTTAAGAAAGGCTAAGGCTACAATTAAGTTATAATTTCTATATTTTTAAATGCTAGGATATTCCACAGGGTGTTATGAACTTTCAGGAAATAACACAGTATTATTGTTACACCCGGTATACAATAACATTTACCTGTTAAACAACACTATTACTACATCCATATCCTTAGACAATAAGGCTATAACATATTAAAAAAATCGCTAAATTCGAACAACAGGTTTAGGAGATTCAAGAAATCAAAAATGACCCATTTTTAAGGTGTCCCGATTTTGTTGGCAAAGAGTGTATAACAAATACTCCGTAGAACGGTAAGAGAGGTATATTCTTCTTCTTAAAGTGCCCTTTCGTCAATTATTGAGGTTTGGCTACTACAATAATTGCAAACTCTTCTCTCTCGTCAGCTGTTTTTATTAGGTGTTCGAAATTTAGCACTGTCCATCGTAATATTGTAGAATGCTCAGAATATCTTGGGTTCAACGCATTTCAAACAGAGAAGTCTTAAACAGAGTAGGCCTAGGCGAAAGTGACTTAGTGAAGATGAGAAAAAAGAGAAAACTTGAATATCTCGGGCACATAATGAGAGGTAGCAGCTACAGGATGTTGCACTTAATACTCATCGGAAAGATCGACGGAAAAAGTGGAATTGGCAGAAAGAAATATTTATGGCTCCGAAACCTTCGTCAAAGGACTGGCCTATCAGCAGATCAACTATTACATGCCGCGCAAGGTCGAGAACGATATCGGCAAATTATCATGGAAGCCTAAAGAATTATCATTACCACGCCTAAAATTTGGGTACGGTACTTACAGAAGAAAAAGATGGTCGGACGTTTCTGAGCCACGATACTATAGTATTTTTCTTCCTAGTCTTCTCTTTCCCTCTATATTTTCTTTCACTATAAGTTGAGATAGGTATATAAATAAAAGGAGAAACATTTAGGATTACAAGCATAATCTAGTTATTCTACAATTTAATCTTAGACTGAAATACAATACAACAAACAAAACTATAAAACACGTACCATTTCCTGCCAAAAGATTCTCTTCATTCTTTTTTCTTCACTTTTTGCTTCATTGATTACCATAAAGTAATAAAGTAATACAGTAAAGCACGACAAGATGAAGAAGATGTTTTCTATGGTGTCTGACTGATGTGTATACTTATTACAATTAAAAAATATTTGATCCAAATCTGCCGTTTCTTAGGAAATGTCACAAATCTTGTTGTCAATAATTATATTTATATTGTATAAATGGGCCCAATAGCCAGCATGTCCAAACTTCATTCGGCATAATAATATGGTTGTTATGGAACTTCTCGGATAGCTGTAATTTACAAACCAGTAGTTTTTCGAATATCTGGTTCTAGCAATGTGAATCTGGTGCATTTTGTCAAACAGAAATATCTGTATACTTTAGACCATTTTTGATATAAATAATCCTTGGCAATATTTTATTCTCTCACCCAATGTCAATAAGGTTGTAACATCTACCAACTGTATATGCTACTGCTTTGTCAACTTGTTCATATATGTGAATATTTTGTATAACACCACGGGATGGTCTTAAACTGTCGGGAATACGGTCTGTGGTTTGAATTGGAACTATGTACATTTATTTCGGAAGTTCGATATTTCATTGATTGTTTATTTTTTTTAATTCATCAAGAACAGACTACAAAATTATCTTTTAGATACAAACACTAGATTCAAAATATTCTGCTTTTTATTTTGTGAAACTAATTCTCGGCCAAAGATATGCTGTTGGTTATTGTCCGAATCAGCACCGATCTCGATCCTTTTTTTTTCATAGCTGAGATTAGGGCCAACTAGTTTTATTATCGAACCAGATGTTAGATATTATTAGTTTATCATAGTTTTAAAATGCCTTCTTAAGGTCCACGAAACATAAATGCCTTCTTATACGTATATTATATAAGAAGGCATTTGAGAGGGTCACATTAAAGGACGTTATTCATTTTTTGTACGCAAGAGAGGTGTCTCTAGGAATAATTTAAATGATCGAAAATATCTACCAGAACTTTTCTTCTTCCCTTCTTCTTCTTTTTGTATGGACATGACTCTCAATGTGCCTCTAGTAAGTTGTCGTTCCATCGTTTTCGTGGTCTTCCCACTGATCGTCTTCCTATTGGGGAACCGTCTCTCGCTGTCCTGACTACCCTATTTGTTGTCATTCGGCTTATGTGGTCATTCCATTATATTCTTCTGTTTCTTACCCAGTTATTAATGTTATCCACCTTGCATCTCCGTCGTATATCTGTACTTCTAGCTCTGTCCCATAGAGTCGTACCATCGATTTTTCGAAGGGTTTTCATCTCCGCTGTTTCGAGCCATCCTTTTGTCCTCTCGGTGTCGGGTTGTGTTTCTGCCGCGTATGTCATTATTGGTCGGATGACTGTTTTGTAAATTCTGCCTTTCATTTCTTTTCCGATATTTTTATTTCTCCATATTGTGTCATTCAGGCAACTTGCGGCTCTGTTTGCTCTATTCACTTGATCTTCCACTTCTGTTTCGAGCCTTCCGTAGCTAGATAGTGTGATGCCTAGGGATGCTAGGGATGCTAGGGAGGTATTTAAACTCCATCACTTGTTCTATTATTTGATCTTCCAGCTCCAGTTTACATCTTATTGGATCTGCTGTTATAACCATATATGTTTTTGAGGAAATTAACATGTTAAATCTTCTGGCGATTATGTTGAATTGGTGCAGAATACGTTGTAAATCATCTTCACTTTGAGAGATTAGTATTGCATCGTCCGCATAGCAGATTATTTTAAGTTGTTTTTCTCCCATGGGTATCCTTTTTTAGTTCTTACTTTTTTATTATTTCGTCCATGATCAGGTTGAACAATAAATTACTCAAGGAATCCCCCTGTCTTATCCCATTGCTGGCTTCAATTGGGTCAGTTAGTTCATCTTCCACTTTTACTTTTATTGTGTTTTTCTGGTAGACATTTTCTACCGTTTTAATTATTTCCAGAGGTGCCTCTCTCGAGTATAACGTGGATAACGTTCTTTAATGTGACCCTGTCAAATGCTTTCTTGAGGTTCACGAAACATAAATATACCGGTTTTTTGTATTCCAACGATTTCTCTTGACTTGCCTCATTATAAATATAGCGTCAGTGCATGACCTTCCCGGCCTAAAACCTTGTTGTTCTTCTGCTAATGTTATAATTTCATTCAATTTGTTTGTTATCACTTTTGTTGTTAATTTTAATGTTGTGTTTAATAAGGTAATCCCTCTGTAATTCTCTGGGTCTGATTTGTCTCCTTTTTTGAAGAGAGGTATTAGGATGCTTGATCTCCATAACTGTGGTATTCTGTTTTGTTCTATTATTTTTTGTATTAGTTTTAATAGTTGTTTAGTTAGATCTTGCCCTCCGTACTTTAGGAGTTCGTTCGATATTCTGTCCTCTCCTGGAGATTTCCTATTTTTTAATTTCCTTAATGCTTCCTTTACCTGTCCCTCCTCGATGTTTATTTCTTCATTTGCCCTAACTTCAGGTGTTGGTGGTTCATTATCGACGCCTTTAGCAAATAGAGATCGGAAGTAGTCTGCCCATGTTTCCTTCTGAATGTGTTTCGCTTTTATTAATTCGCTCATCTCCTTTCTTTGCCCTCTGATCATTCTCCATACTTCTTTTTGTGTTCCGTAGACGTCGTGTTCCATCTGTTTTGAGAAACTCCCAGTTCCCCAGTTCCCAAAATCTGCCAGTGCTCCCTTTTTATTTGCCTCACTAAAGTATTCGTTTCGTTTCTGATTCGTTTGTAGTGGTTGTATAGTTGTATGCCTGTTGTGTTGGTTTTGTTCTGTATTGTAAAAAGGCTTTCTTCTTTTTTTCGCATTTTATCTTAACTTCCTCTCTAAACCACGGGGTTTTCTTCTTTAATATGTCTGTGAGTATTCGTTACTTTTCTCTCTCCAAGTGATTCTGTTGCAGCGTCGATTATGTTATCTTTGAGTTTTGGCCAGCTTTCATCGATGTTGTCGTTTTCTAATATTCCATTCTCAGCAATCTTCTCTGATATTCTTTGCCTGTATAAGTATTCCGTGGATTCCGTATGTAGTCCTTCGACTTTGATTTTTGTTTTTGTTGGTGCTGCCCTCTTAGGTGTGAAATATTTCGTAATGATTCCTATTTTACATAATACTAGGCTATGGTCGCTACCTACATCTGCTGAGTTGAGGCATCTTACGTCGATTATTTTTGATGGATGTATATCTCTGTTGGTTGCAATATAATCTATCATAGATCTTTGTCCACGGGTGTTATTGAATGTATATTTGTGTTGGTCTTTGTGGTCAAAAAATGTGTTGTTTATTCTAAGTTCGTTATTTGTGCAGAAGTTTATTATCAGTTCTCCATTTTGGTTCTTAACATTTTCATTGTGTTTTTGCTTAATTCTGGGTGTTACTTGGTTACCTATTCGAGCGTTAAAATCCCCCAGTATTATTATCTCTCTTACCCGATCTATTACTTGTTGTAATTTTTCATAAAAGATTTCCCTTGTTGTTTGAGGCTTGTTATTTTCTGGGCCGTATACTCCGATGATGTTCAGGTCTTCCATTTCCATCTACCAGAACAACACAATAAAAGTAAAAGTAGATTAGATTAGAAGTAAGAACTAAAAAAGGATACCAAATGGGAGAAAAACAACTTAAAATAATCTGCTATGCAGACGACGCAATACTAATATCTCAAAGTGAAGATGATTTATTACATATGCTGCACCAATTTAATAAAACCGCTAGAAAATTTAATATATTAATTTCCCAAAAAAAGACTAAATTTATGGTTAGGTAACATAACAGCAAATCTAATAAGATGTAAATTAGAGCTTAAGGGTCAGATAATAGAACAAGTCAGGCAGTTGAAATATCTAGGCATCACACTACATATCTAGCTACGGAATGCTCGAAACAGAAGTGGAAGATGAAGTGAATAAGACAAACAGAGCCGCAGCTTGCATGACTGAAACAACATGGAGAAATAAAAATATTGAAAAAGAAATGAAAGGCAAAATTTACAAAACAGTCATCAGATCAATAATGACATACGCAGCAGAAACACGACCTGATACAGAAAGCACAAAAATAATGCAAGAAACAGCAGAGATGAAAACCCTTCGGAAAATCGATGGTAAGACACTATGGGATACAGCTAGATGTGCAAATATACGACGGAGATGCAAGGTAGACAAACTTAATAACTGGGTAAAAACAGAAGAGTACAACAGAATGACAACAAATAGACTAGTAAAGACGGCGAGAGATGGTTCCCCGATAGGAAGAGATCAGTGGGAAGACCAAGAACACGATGGAATGACTACTTAGTGGAGGCACATTGAAAAACAGAAAAGAAATATATCTACACAAAAAAAAAGAAGAAAAAGAATTTTAAAATATTGCAATACGTGTCACTTAATTTGCAAGTATCTGTCTTATAAATAATTGACTTTTTGTTTTTGTTGTTGTGGAACATTGCGAGAAATACTTAATCTTTTCTTATAGTGGTTTTCTCTATCCAAGATCTTTACATCTGATAAATTAAATGTGTGGCCTGCTGTGTTGGAATGGTGTACTACTGCAGAAAAATTTGTCTCTGTTTTGCAGTCACTTATGTGCTGCGTTATTCTTTGATTTAACCACTGAGATGTTTGTCTTATCCATCGCATTCGTGACAAGAAAGTTTGTAAATGAGATAAATCTGATTTAGAAGCGGTATCTGGACTTTAAGCTTCGAGAATAACCTCTAATTGGATATGCTATTATATTTAGCTATTTTGCTGTTAGAGATTCTACTCTGCAGTTTAATTGTTTTGCTGGTGAAATCATTCAAAAGTAAGGCAAATTTTTGTAAATAATGGTATCTGTTGGTTCTTGGTCGGTTATCACATTGCCCGTCAATCTATTTTTTTTCTATTGTATCAGCCTTGCAACTATTCTCATGCATTCTATTGGACATAGGCTAGGCCTCCCCTTCGCTCCTCCATGTTTCTCTATCCTGAGCTATGTGCATCCATTTTGAGCCGGCTTGGTGTTTTAGGTCATTTACCCATCTCATCTGTGGTCTCCCTCTCTTTCGTTTGTATGTCCATAGTCTTCACTCTGTAATAATTTTATTCCATCTTTCGTCTTTTGTCTAATAGTATGACAGGCAAATTTCCATTTTAGTTTAGCTGTTTGACGAGTAGCATTCTTAACTTTTGTGATATTTCTTACCAAGGAATTATTTTTTCTATCCGACATTCTTATGTTGATCATTTGTCTTTCCATTGCTCTTTGTGTTTTCGCAATTGTGTCCATATTCGCTTTTGTGAATGTCCATTTTTGACATCTATATATGTGAGGACCGGAAGAATACAATTGGTCGTAGAATTTCGTTTTTAGATATTGAGGGTATTTTTTATTCTTCAATATGAAGCTGAGCCAAATCTATATATTATAAATAATTATAATATCATAACTGTCAGACCATAATTATCATAAATATCGGGTGTCCACTTATATTTTCCCCCATTTTAACTGCCTATAACTTCTAAACGGCTCAAGATAGAAATATGCGGTTTTCGCTGAAATGTTTTATTTTAGTAAAAGTTTTGTTTGAATGAATTTAATTTTTTATATCGTTTTTAATTATGAAAAAAAAATGGCAGATTTTTGTAAAAACGTTGTTGACTTTTTTTAATGGAACACCCAATACATTTTTTGCAAATTAAAAGAACGATCACTCGCCTATCCAGCGATATAAATTTTTTTAAAATCGGTTAACGAAACGTGGAAATTACATAACTATAACATAAAATAACTAAGCAAATTATTCATAGTCTGTTATTTGATTTCCACATTGCATGTCTCATTTTAAAAATTAACTACTCAGTCATTTGACAACCGATTTTAAAAAACTTTGACCGTTTGATAGGTAAATGACCGTTCTTTCATTTTACAAAAAATATAGGGGAGACCGGGGCTGGTTGGCGCCCCGGGTTGGTTGACGCACTAAGATTTACTTACAACTAAAAGACTTGACAACATCGCAATCAGCGGTGTCCGAAGCATTTCGATGACCACCACTCACAAACGTTACTCTTAGTTTGAGATCAGTAGTGATAGAGTGTACACGGCACATTTTTCGTTTTTTGGCGTGGTAAGTAAATTTTTAATATCTCACACTTTTTGTTGTAAATATTTTATTTTTAGAGATAATGTAATATTTTCTCTTGTATAATGATGGCAAAATCTTCTTTTATAATATGTTCTCGTTAGATTTAATACAAATGCCACATTTTAGGTATCGTTTTAGTAAATACAAAATGGCATCACGTGGGGTTGGTTGACGCACCCTCTAAGGGGCTGGTTGGTGTATGCGTCAACCAACCCCGACCCAAAAATTCACATTTTCTTTAATTTATTTTATTTCAGCAAAATGCGTATCTATAAAAGAATGTCCGAGAAGGGAAAAACCCCACCAGATGTTATGCTAAGGGCAGTCAGAGAGATAAAATTAAATGCAAAATCTATAAGACAAACAGCAAAATCATTTGATATCCCCGAAGCCACTTTAAGACGGTTTTGCAAGAAATTTACGGATGAAGAGATTAACAGCGAAGTTGTTCATCCATCGACTACCGTGGGATATTTTGGAAACCGCCAGGTAATATTTTATTTAACTAAAAGAGTTATTTATGAAACAGTTCGTGAAGTATGCTTTTTGCGAACGTACGCGATGTTTAGAGCACGAGCGACAGCGGAACGAGTGCTATACATCGCGTAAGTTCGCACAAAGTACTTCAAGCACAGTTTCATACAATATTTTATCTACGATAAACAAATAAAAAAACTGTAACTCTTCGTCACTGAAATTCATTTCTATTCTACAATTTTTAGAACTTTGACATTA
This sequence comes from Diabrotica virgifera virgifera, assembly GCF_917563875.1. Taxonomy (NCBI): domain Eukaryota; kingdom Metazoa; phylum Arthropoda; class Insecta; order Coleoptera; family Chrysomelidae; genus Diabrotica; species Diabrotica virgifera. Next base: position 68,713,750 of record NC_065447.1, on the reverse strand, counting down.
AAAAATTCTAACTTCTTTCACACCACAAAACTGTCAAAACTTTTGTTGTAATTTATTGCTAATATACCTATGTCATCACCATGACAACGCGAAAGTTAAGGATATTTGATTATATAAAAGTGTACCAAAAAACAGTGCGAAAAAGTAAATCCAATTTAAAATACATTGTGACTTCACGCACACTTTAAATCCTTCACGCACTGCTATCTATAATGACAGTTTTCACAAACTAAAAACTTATAGGTACATAATATGAGATAGAGTAGACAGAAAATGTTTTTGAGAAGCACATATCGTCAACGGTTTTAAAACTGTGGATTCTTAATGTTTATGTAATTTAACACAAGATAGGTCTTCTCCAAGGTTAAAACCGTTCCTTTTTTAGGTGTTCACCGCAGAGCAGGAAAATCTCCTCGAGGAATATTTGAAAAAGGCTAGCGATATATATTTTGGCTTATCAGTCAAAGAAGTAAGAAAATTTGGTTATGAGTATGCTCAAGCGTTAAAAGTAAAATTTCCTGATTCTTGGAACCAAAACCAAATAGCTGGTGAAGATTGGTTTACGGCTTACTTAAAGCGACACAGGACACTTGCAATAAGAACCCCTGAAGCAACTAGCTTAGCGCGCGCCTCAAGTTTTAATAAAGAAAATGTTGGAAAGTTCTTTTCCAATTTACAAACGGTTCTAAATCGTCATAGATTTGAACCATTTCAGATTTTTAACATGGACGAAACAGGAGTAACAACAGTCCAAAAACCCAATAGAGTCGTAGCCAGACGTGGATTTAAGCAAGTGGGTCGTATAACTTCTCAAGAACGCGGTACATTGGTTACTATGGCTCTCTCAGTATCTGCAACAGGAAACTCAATTCCACCTTTTTTTATTTTCCCACGAGTTAATTTTAAGGAGCATTTTCTGACTTCTGGGCCCCCTGGAGCTGCTGGAGCTGCAAATCCTTCAGGGTGGATGACAAAGGAACACTTTCTACTATTTTCTAGACATTTTGTCAAGCATGTTGGTTGTTCCTTAGACAGACCATTACTTTTATTATTGGACAACCATGATTCCCATCTGTCTATAGCTGCCTTAAATTATTTAAAAAATAATGGGGTGACGGTTTTATCATTCCCGCCCCATTGTTCTCATAAACTGCAGCCGCTCGATCGCTCCGTCTATGGACCGTTCAAGAAGTATATTAATTCAGCCTGTGACTCATGGATTACTAACAATCCTGGACGCACTATGACTATTTATGACATTCCGGCAATAGTTCGAGACGCATTGCCATTAGCAGCTACACCAAAAAATATTATGTCAGGGTTTAGAGTCTCTGGAATATCTCCATTTAACAGAGATATCTTTAAAGACCACGAGTTTTCGCCAGGATATGCTACTGATCGACCTGATCCACTAGAACCGATGAATTCCACCAATCAATATGGTTCTAAAGAGCAGTCAGATTTGTCAATTGAATCGAATCTGTCCGACAAGCCGTTATGCAAAGATCAGCCGCAGCCAGGATGTTCAAAGGAACCTGATGACGTTTCTCTTTTTGAAAACAAACTTGATTGTCAAATGAACTGTTCTAAAAGTTCCATTCAAGAGGAGAATGAGAACTCACCTCCTATCACTCCATTAAAATTAAAGCCTTTACCAAAAGCTGCAGCTAGAAAGGAACAACCTAAAAATAATAAAAGAAAGCGTCATACAGCAATCTTGACAGATACGCCTGTAAAAAATGCTCTTGAGGAGGAACAAAATAATGCAAAAACTGCCAAAAGAAGGATTGGTTCAAAAAAAGAAACAAAGGCCAAAAACAAAAAAATGAAGAAAATTGATGAAGATTGTATCGATTCAGACGAAGAGGACTGCTTTTGCCTCTATTGTATGGACAAATACAAAAATAGTGCTTCGGGGGAAAACTGGATACAATGCTCAAATTGCAAAATGTGGGCGCATGAGGCTTGTGCTGACAATCCTGGTATTTTTTTTGTTTGTGTAAATTGCGAAAGCAATTAATGTTTTTCTTACACTTAGGTATTTTAATGTTTTTGTACGTATGTTATCTACAGTTCATATTAATGTATTTAGTTATTTAGATTTACGAATTTATGATTGTATGTATTTTTTTAAGTTTTTTGATAAAATGTTTTTACATTTTAATTAAAAATGTGTTTTAAATTATTTTTTTTTGTCTGCGTCAACCAACCCCAGGTAGTGCGTTAACCAACCCCGTGACGGGGCTGGTTGGCGCACAGTGACATACATGTTTCCTTCTCAAATTGAACATAAAGTACAGTCTGTAAGATGTTTATTTTTACAAAATCTCTTGCCCAAAAGATTAGATTTTCGTACATTGAGCAAAAAGTTGTAATAAATCTTTTAATTTAGCATCTAGGTACAAAAATGTAAAAAATGCGTCAACCAGCCCCGGCCTCCCCTACTGGGAGTTTCATTAACAAAACGTTTTTTTTTAATCCGCCATTTTTTTAAAGCGATATAAAAAATTCAATCCATTCAAACAAAACTTTTACTAAAATAAAACATTTCATCGAAAACCGCATATTTCTATCTTGGGCCGTTTAGAAGTTATGGGCAGTTAAAATGGGGGAAAATATAAGTGGACACCCGGTATAATGGAAACATAACTTATGGAATGATCTTGACAACATTCTTAATCGAAATACTATAAACCCAATAGTTTTGAAAGCAAAGGACAAAATAGTTTATAATTCGCGAGAACTCATTTCAGTAACTAAGTGCCTCTCTGATGTGCATATTAACTACAAAATTAATTCACGCAGGTATACCATAATTTGATTTAAAAGATATAAATATAACTTTAGTATCCATAGTTATAGACACGCACATGCTATGAATCACTTTTAATTTCAATTAAAATAGTCCAGGAACCGAAGCTTTTCACCCCTCAATTTTTACAGAATGGATCGATTTGCTTGAAAATTTGAGAATAAGTAGTGGATGTTCCAAGGATCAAAGTCTATATGATGCCGAAAGGCGCTTTTATTATGGGGGTGTTTGCCACCCCATCTCGGGGGTGGAAATTTTTTATTATATTTTGACAGCAAAAGTTGATAAAAACATTAATTCTAAGCAAAAAATGTCGTAAGTCGTATACATTTTTTTGATAAAACTAATAGTTTTCGATTTATTCGCTATCGAAAATGTTAGTTTTATATGGAAAAAATCAATGTTCTTCCATAGTATACTCATTTACTATTCACTCAATTTTTGTCGCACAAAATAATTTTTTACACCAAGTTCTTAAGAATTCAATAACCTAAAATTTCATATTTAAACATTTTTTCTTATCTTTGATGCTAATCTTTCTATTCTGAAGAAAATGGCATTTTTTACAAAACTACAAAAATTCTTTATTCGCTTTTAACTTCAGTTTTTTAAAAACTAATCATTTTAAGCCAGTCAAACTTCTGGAATCTATTAATAATACACAAATAAAGAAGAATGAATAAGGCCAATGACTAAAAACACCGCTAACTTACATTATTATGCTTACAATTGGATTTCTCCTTTTTTTTTCTCAAAAAATATGTTGATTTTTTAACCGTAACTTTTTTATTTTGTATCTTAGAAAGTTTGGTATAAAGGAATTTTGTAGGTTTTTACAAGATCTACAAGCCTATTAATATTAAATCGTACTAACATTTTTAGTCACAAAAAGAGGTGACTTTGAAAGGGTTGGTAAAGGTGGTTTTTGAATGCTATTACAAGTTTTAATTGTCAATAGCTCACTTAATTTTTGTCATAGAAAAATTTTTTTCATACCAAATTCTTGGGAATTAAATTAGCTACAATTTAATATTTAAACATTTTTTCACAGCTCTGATGGTAATCTTTCTATTCAGACGAAAATGGCATTTTTTCCAAACTACAAAAATTCGTTAATCGCTGTTAACTTCATTTTTTTAAAAACGAATCATTCTAAGTCAGTCAAACTTCTCGAACCTATTAATAATACATAAATAAATAAGACCAAATAAGGTGAATGACTAGTTTTAATTAGGGTGGTAATTACGGGGTTGCTTCCGACTACTTTTGCGCTGAAAAAAATAGGGACTGACATTCTTTTCATTATAAGTCACTTAATTTTTGAGCTAGAGACTTCTTTTTTATTTCTAGAGATAGATATTTTTAAATTCTTTAAATTAATTTTAACAAGCTTTTCTCGAAAAATGCATATTTTTCCCGTCTTTTGACATCGAAACTACAATATTTAACATTTGACAAAGAAGAGCTAACATATAATAAAGTATATCTTGATTACTGTCGGTCTTAAAGAAAATTAAAAAACACGGTTTTGTTTATTTTTTCAAATAGTACATTTTTGTTAAGTAACGCTGTTTTGATAAAACGAAAACTTTTGGAGGTATTAGCAGAAAAATGATTAAAAACATTGATTTTTCGATATAATACTAACACTTTCGATAGCGAATAAATCGAAATTTTATCAAAAAAATGTATAGAACATTTTTTGCTTAGAATGAACGTTTTTACCAACTTTTGCGGTCAGAATATAATAAAAAATTTCCACCCCCAACAGGGGGTGCCAACCACCCCCATGGTAAAAGCGCCTTTCGGCATCATATAGATTTTGATCCTTGGACTATCCACTACTTATTTTCAAATTTTTAAGCAAATCGATCCATTCTGTAAAAATTGCGAGGTTTTGTCCTATTTCAAGCTTCATTACTTGGACTAAAATAGATTCGTATTGAATTGTTTACAGAATAAAGCGTAAAAAATAGTCTACAAAAATATCTGTAGAAAAATGTTACTTAAATCATATTTTTTATCCTTTAAATTTTGAATACTCTAAAAATACACTTCATTTATTGCTATTTATTCCATATTTTACTTTAATTTCTTGATAAAGGCTAGAAACTTGGTTTTATCCAAGTTTTATACAAGCCATAGGTACTGTAAATTTACCCTATAAACTTTTTGACTATTTTCTATACAAGGCATACTGTAAACTTACCGTATAAACTTTTTGGACTATTTTCTGTAAATCTTCGATATCTGCTATTAACACGGTGTCATCTGCTTACCTTAAGTTATTAATAGAAATTCAGTTTACTACAACTCCAGCTGTTTCGTTATCCAGCACCTCTTACATAATAACTTCCGAGTACAAATTAAATAGAAATGGAAGGAGAATGCAACTTTGCCGTACCACTCTTTTAATTTTTATGTCCTCCGATTGTGTGTTATCTATATATCTATCTATCGGTTTCATAATCTGTTTTTGTGTTTCTGTATATAGGGTGAGGCAGATAAAGGGCCTATTAGAAATATCTCGAGAACTAAAGGTAAGAGAATCATGAAAATTGTAATACAGGGATTTTGAGGTATGAACTATTTAATAAAAATATTTTGGTCTCTTTGCTACTTCCGGTTATACCGGAAGTTGATTGTAACTTCGTTTTTTTAAATGGGACACCCTATATATTTTTACATTTTTGGATTCTGCTTGATGTCTTTTTTCTTAAAATATGAGGTTTTGTAATATTATATAGGGTAGTTTAAAAGATAATTACGGTTTTATATAAATTTTGTAACAAACTTCACACCCTGTAGAATTGTCCTGATTTGATATCAAAAACTCCATTTATGTTCAAATGATTTTTAATATAGTTTATTATTATTAAAAATTACTAATATAGAGAAATGTTTAATTTTAGTATACAGGGTTGGTCGAAACTCGGAATGAGTATTACCTGAGTTTTCTTAAATGGAACACCCTGTATTTTAGTATTGTAATGAAATGATATTTTATAGTACTTTTTTATTTCTTAAGCATTCCCTATACCTAACTGCTTTAGTTTGTATGGTATTCGTAGTTCTTTAAGCCAAACATTAATTGCAACAAAAATTACGTGAAATTTTATTAAGTTTGACGTGAAAATAATCAATCATAAATAATTTTTTGAAAATAAGTACATTTTGATCTACAATGATCCTTAATTTATTAATATTGGATAAGATACCAAAATGCCTACGTTGTTAAGATGTTGGTGCATAAAATATTAATTAAACCATACCATTAAACCATTTAAATAAAAACAAACCATATTCTACCCAGTTGGCTATAGCTTTCACACTAAACTTGATTAAACATTAGACATTATATTATTTTTATAGTTCCAGTTGCTTTGTTACCATTACTAATATAAATTTTTGTAATGGGGAACTGATTAGTAAAGTTTTTATTTTAGGAGAGTATAACAAAAATGTACTACTAGCAATAAGAATTTATCATCTGCATCTCTCTGATAGATGACAGCCAAGAAGAGAAACTTTTCAAAGTTTAGAAGAGAGACTGTCAAAGTTTACTAGAATAGTTTCGACGTACTAGACACTTAGATTACGAGAACGTTCATACTAATATGCAGATTCTCAGTGACACTAGCATTTAATTCATTTTAATCATTTAAAATAGTTTTTGTTCGATCAGATTTCTCGTAATCTAAACTTCCAGTTCGTCGAAACCGCTCTAGTAAATTTTTGAAAAGGTTCTCTTTTTGGTTGTCATCTATCATGGAATTGATGATCATAAATTCTTATTGCTAGTAGCACATTTTTATTTGTTATGCTCTCCTAGAACAAAAAAACATCTGAATCAGTTCCTCATTCGAAAAATTCATATTAGCAATAGTAGCAAAGCAACTGGAACTTCAAAAATAGTGGAATGTTTAAGCAAAGCAAATGTTTAAGCATATTTAGTGTCAAAGTCATAGCCAACTAGATAGAATATTGTATGTTTTTATTAATATTAAACACACCAACAATCTTAACTGCGTAGTTATTTTGATATATCAACCAGTATTAATAAATTAAGGGTCAGTCGAGATTAATATGTATTTATTTTCGAAAAACTAGTTATGATTGAATATTTTCACGGCAAACCTAATAAAATTTCACGTAATTTTTGTTGCAATTAATGTTTGGCTTAAAGAACTACGAATAACTTACAAATTAAAGCATTAAGGTATAGGGAATGCTTAAGAAATAAAAAAGTACTATACAATATCATTTCATTACAATACTAAAATACAGGGTGTTCCATTTAAGACAACTCAGATAATACTCATTCCGAGTTTCGACCAACCCTGTATACTAAAATTCAACATTTCGTTATATTAATAATTTTTAATAATAATAGACTATATCAAAAATCACTTGAACATAAATGGAGTTTTTAATATACAATTCCAGTACAATTCTACAGGGTGTGAAGTTTGCTACAAAATTTATAAAAACCGTAATTATCTTTTAAACTACCCTGTATAATATTACAAAATCTTATATTTTAAGAAAGAAAACATCGAGCAGAATCCAAAAGTGAAAAAATATACGGGGTGTCCCATTTGAAAAAACGAAGTTACAATCAACTTCCATTATAACCGGAAGTAGCAAAGAGACCAAAATATTTTCATTAAATAGTTCATACCTCAAAACCCCTGTATTCCAATTTTCATGATTCTCTTGCCTTTAATAGTTCTCAAGATATTTCTAATAGGCCCTTTATCTGCCTCACCCTGTATATCTTGGCATTTGGCATATCTTGTTTTGTCTACAGTTTTATTGATCACTCTGTTCTCCATTAACGTAAGTATATCATCAATCATCCAGTCTTTTATCATGTTCTGGCACTTGTTATTGAGTTACTTATTTCTAATATACCTAGTGTCTTTTGCGTTCTTCCATTCTGTATTTGCATCCTGATTTTTTCTGTTAGTTATCAGTTGTAGTAGGTGGCAGTACTTCGTGATTTATTCTTATTTTAAAGTTAAGTTTTCTTTCCCGTTTCTTAGTGTCGAGAGATCAATAGTGTGTCAATTTTGGCTCTGTTTAGATTGTTTAGATTTAACGTGAATAGGGATTTTCATTCACACTCATTTGTTTCGAGCTTCTGTCATATGTCGTATAACCCGTGTATATTAATATTATACACAGATATACAACATATGACAGAAGCTCGAAACAAATGACAATCGATGAAAAGCCCTATATTCAGCATAAATTGAATGTGATGAGAAGTTACGTCAGCACCTGGATACATCTTTGCGAATTTGATAGTATATTTCCTTATGTTTTTTCCTATCATGATAAAGTCTATCTGGTTTCTTACGATTTCATACTTTGTATCCCGAGGCAATTTCCAGGTATATAAACTCCTTGGTGGAAGCTTGCTGAAAACAATACAAAATAGGGTAACACCGGGACAATTTTAGTTAACCGGAAACCAATATCATAATTTATCAACTTTTGCTATTTGAGAGCAAAAAATTTAAACGAACTTTCGTCAAAATAAAAAAAAAATTTAACAGTCACGATATAAAACTGTATATAAAAGGTTGCTTACTGAAAGTCAAAACATATATGTACCAAAAACAGGGATTTCTACAAATCACAGATATGCAGATATGCCAAAGCCATGACAGATAAGAAAATTTGAGACGCACGTCTTCAATCAAACACAATATACAGAGTGTTTGGTAAAGAATGTGCCATAGCTTAACCTTAGATTCCTGAGGTTAAAATAGGTCGATTTAAGCTAACTTACCTTAGTTCGAACGTTGACAATAACCGAAATACAGGGTGTCAAAGATAAACTTTTATTTTGTTTATTCTTGAATATTTCCTAATAAGCATGGGATAATAAAACGAAATTTGGTAAGCGGGGGTTTTTTGGGACGAGAAATCTAAATTCGCCACCAAAAATGATGTATTATATATTGCCCTCTCTACATACTTTTTTAATTAAAACTTTCATTCCCTTAATACTTTTACTTAAAAAAGGTATACTAATTTCATCTCACTAAACTCAGCCGTTTTCGAGGTAAACGAATTTTAAATCTGGGAGGCAACATAATTATTTTTTGCATAATAACATTGTAGTTACACCCGAAAAATAACTTAAAACCATAAAAATTTACAAAGATGTATCGCAAATTTCGTCAAATGGAATTTGCGATGCAATGACATAAATATGAGAACTGTGTAACGGTCACGTTACGAAAGTAGCTCTTTAATAATTATTATTATTATTTTCCCTCGGTCTCTCATTTAAATTCTCGTATAGGACCACTGAGGTGACGTCATACCTCGGTGATGGAACGTACTTCACCTATCGAGAATTATTCGGGTTCTGAGAGAATTTGACGTTTACCTTGGCGGAGAAACGCCTCTCGTTCTTTACTTGACTGTGAGCTGTGGTGTCGAATAGATATACCATATAGAATGGCGGATGATTTCATCCAAATGATTTTATAACATCAAGCAATTTAAAGTTAAGTAAAAAGTTACCAGCAAGGGTTGTCGAGTTAGGGAGACATGTGTGTGACAACTCCCGTTGGAGCCTAATAGGAATCATTCGGTGAGATTTATTTTTTTGTAATAATTTTTAATTAGCCATTGTCATGTGTTTTTTGTTGTGGAATATTTAAAATATTAGTCCCATTGTTAAACTTTCTTAGTCAATCTATTAAGGGAAGGGTGTAGATGATTTCGATCTTTATATTATCTTTATATCGATCTTTTATATTAATGTGGTTTTTGGTTTTACATAACCAAACATTTTTGAAGTCCTCAAATTAATATTGAAAATAATTACCATTTCTCTGTAGGTTTTAAATTATTCAACATCCAATATTTTATAAATTCAATATATTTTTACAGATATTTCCTCAAATAAATCATTTCAATGTCATTTGTCCATGTATTCACACTCAAAACAGTTCAAGGTTACCTGAGATTGGTTTTTGTTCCAGTTTTAATGGTCGGTTTTTCTATACTATTGCTTCTAAAAAGTTCCTCAATTATTTCTTCTTCCCTTTACTTTTTGCTCATGTTTAAAATGAGAAATAAAACTGGGAATGTTTTTTAGCCATTTGGAAGAAACCCTAACATGAAACCGTAGCCCTTTGACCACCCAGGGAAACCACTGCAGCCACAGTCAAGTCATCATGGGAGTATGTCTAATTGGGAGCAAGCTATGGGAGCATTCTAGCTCAGTTTTCGTCTTGGCACCTGGGCCTACAGGAGTCATGGGGTCGCACCATCCTGGTGCATCATTTTCTAGGATGCAACCGCAACCTCGTTTGGGAACATTTAGTGAGGTGTTTTAGTAACTATTGGTTTTTTTTATATTTCAGACTATCTGTTAAATACACTATGTTTTTTTTTCCAGATTTAGGTTACCTCTGGTTTTTTTTGACATATTTGTATATTAGATTATTTGGTTCCCAAACTTTGTATCTACGGTAACTTCTTGTGCACAGGAATAAGCCTAGAGAAAATTAGGTTTTTAATGCTTTATTATTGCTTTGATATTGGTTTATGTAATTCGGGTAAATTTATTTTTTAATATTACTAGCTTGTTTCCCAAATATTTTACTGTTATTCGCTTTATTCCATTTGTTCGGTTAATTTAGGTCATCGTCGGTATTTATCTCAACTTCATTTCTACTTTAGTCAATTGTATATTTAACTTTGCTTAATTCATTTAGTATTTTCCCTTAGTTAGGCTCATGCCTATTTACATATATTTATTTATATTACTTTTAATATTCATCGGTTTTCCTTTAGTTGTACGTAGCAGGCGTACTATAACCATTTGGTAGAAGACTTATGTAATTTTGTACCCTATATGTTAGTGAAAGGTATTTATACCTGTAATTTTGTAACAGGTAACATTGTTGTTATCTTAGGTTGAACATAACTTTTGCAAACTTTTGTCATGTTAGAGTCACATAATATGAACTTGTTTAACTCAGAGATTGTTAAAAATCTGGTAGTTCATTTTAATAAATGTTTATTTATTTTGTATATCATTTATTTTTATTACTCCTTTATGTTCATTATTACAGGTTTAATATATTTAATATTTGACAGCAGTGTAAGATACCTGGGAGAATGATCGAAGATCATTTTCATGGCGCCCATGATTAGTTAGTTTTATTTATTTTGTTCGTTTTTAGTCATTAGTCATCTCCATTCATTTTCAGTACATTATTCTTATTTTATTATTTCATCTTTTAGTCATCATTACTATCTATATAGAGCTACTGTTCTTCGACAGGCATGCAAACGAGCCGTATCCATCCTTGAGTGTCAAGTTGCTCTCTTGCATTTATAGATAGCCAACTCTCTTCAGTTTGCCTCTGTCTCTTCCCACTTCTACTTCTATCCCTTCTAATTCCCCTTTCTTCAGTACTACTGCACTTTAGTAGTATTTTTTTTTATTTTTCCTATTGCGGCTTCTCAACGTAGAAGTCACTTCACCCCTTTTCTTTACACGCACCCACTACATCTTCTTTTCAGCCACAACTATTTAGTTACTTAGTCTTTTTTTTTTCTTACTTCTGTTGGAGTATATCTTTTTACTTTCACTCCAACAGAAGTTTTCTTCTTTTTGTTACAACTGGTAGAATTATTATGGTGTCAAGTTTATTTTTCGGGTCTAACTACAATGATATATTATTATGCAAAAAATTTGTTGTTTTAAAATGCGTTTATCTCGAAAACAGTTGAGTTTTGCGAGATGAATGTAGTATACATTTTTAAGTATAAATATTAAGAGAATAAAAATTTTGACTCAAAAAGTATGTAGAGTGGGAGATAAAAAAAATTGAACGTATTAAATGAGCGCTGAAAGACATATGTGGCGCCCTCTGGATAATACATCATTTTTGGTGGCGAATTTAAATTTCTCATCCCAAAAAAACCTTGCTTACCAAATTTTGTGTTCCTATCCTATGCCTGTCAGGAAATATCCAAGAATAAATAAAATAAAAGTTTAAATTTGATACCCTGTATTTCGATTATTATCAACTTTCGCACTAAGGTAAGTTGACTTAAATCGACCTATTTTAAGCTCAAAAATCTAAAGTTAAGCTATGGCCCATTCTTCACCAAACACCCTGTATATGCAACACACAATAATACACAAACACAATACGAACACTCTCATAAAGAACCGAATAAAGTACATAGAAATAATGCAGAAACACACAGAATAATCACAACTTGATGTACCATAGTTCATACAACATACACCCTCGGATCTTTTCAGTCTAAGCATGGCTGTGGCCCACAACAACATGGCCAATAATGTCAACCTTAATTTAGATAAGACATAACCTCCTTAAAACCTTGGCGGTTATACACAATGATGTTGGGTTTAGCGACCACGTGACTTTTCCACTGCCGCCGATTTGATAAACCCCGTCGATTAGAAAGAGATCTTCTTCTTGTAGTGCCTATCCGTTTCGGATGTTGACGACCATCATGGCAATCTGTACTTTGCACACTGCTGCTCTGAAAAGATTTGTAGTGGTTGTGTTGAACCACGTACGTAGATTTTTCAGCCACGAAATCCTTCGCCTTCTTGGTCCTCGCTTTCCCTCTACTTTTACCTGTAAGACCAGAAAGAGATGCATATCCACAATCCAGTCATTTTCTCTGTCTGGTCGTACAGTTTCAGATTGCAGCGCGCGGTCTAGATATTATATGTTTAAGGTTAGAGGAGAGTGGGCCACAATGAGACAAAATTCACTTTATTATTTTTTATTTTTATTTCAGTAGACAGATTATTTTCAAATTTAGTATTATAGAAACGTTGACGTTTTCTCTACCTTTTACATTGAAATTGATGATCTGTGATTGATTTCAATCAGTTTCATAAAGTGTTGCAAGTGTCTCATTGTGGCCCAAGTACGGGCCACAATGAGACACCTGGAATTTTTCAACTTACTTCTACATCACAATTTATGTCCTTTGTTGAGATTATGTTACCTATGTAATAAACATATCTCATTTCTTTAGTCTCAAACTTAATAAGGACAAAATCTTCAACATTTCGGTCTTCATCAAGGGGCTTAAATTGTGAAGGATCAACTCCTTCTTGCTGGTCATTATTAGTGTCTGAAAACTTCTCTTCACTGTTATTGACTAATTTCAAATTCCTCGTTGCTCTCACCTGAAACGTAGTGTTCTATGTCTGACTGCCCATAAAAATTCTGTCTCATTGTGGCCCAATGTATCTGTCTCATTCTGGCCCAATACACAGTGTTTTACTCTTTTGTTATTATAACCGATTTAAACATAGAAACTCAAAATGTAAATATCATGAAATTCAACTATATCAACATGTGTTATATGTTGGTTATAAAAAGTAACAGAATATCTGCTTAACTGGGTAATATTTTGTGATGAAATAGAGTGATGAAAAATCTTCTGGTGTCGAAAAAGTACGAAAGTCAAACAATCTGTAACAGAGTGATAGCAGCCATTGGTAATGTAGGGTAGTAAGTAGGGTTATGGGTAAAGATGAAATTCATAGAACTTCTCATAGAGTTCAGCACCTGTCAAGCCCCGCTACATTTAAATACTTTAAGTCTCTTATAGCGGCCCATGTCTCATTGTGGCCCACTCTACCCTATACAAACTTTCAACCAAAATTTGTTAATAATTTTTTGTTGAAAACGATTTTCGGGGGTGGAAATCCAAATGTCAAATCTTTTTAATTAAAAATGTAATTGTCATTACAATCGACTGTGGCTAATCACATATAAACACAATATTTAACTTAGACATGCCACAAAAAAAAACAGTTTCAGAATATTATTATATTTTCTATAACTATGGCAACAGTGTCCAAAAATTCATAAATAATATTAGTCTGGCGGTCATGGGCGTCATGATTATTCATAGTTGTTGTTCATAGTCGATTTACGCATTGTTATGCATAGTTGACCTTCAGATTTTTAAGCTGCAAAATCTGATTATACAGGGAGCACTTAAAGGTTGAAATAAATTCATTTTCTCGTTAATGGACGATTTTGGAAAGAAATCCCGAAACAGGTCGATTTTTATTTTTAAATTATGACTTTTTGGCATATATATTATACTAGTGACGTTATCCATCTGAGCATAATGACGTAATCGATGATCTTTTTAAATGAGAATAGGGGTCATGTGATAGCTTATTTAAAAGGTTATTTAATTCTCTATTCAGTAATATAAACATTAACATAATTATTTATACGGGGCGTCAAATTTTTTTTTAATTTAATTAATTGAGACAAAAAGAAGAATGTATGTAATTTATTTAATTCAAAATACATTTTACTGCTATGAGAAAACAGGAAGAAATGCTTATTTGACAAATAAATCTTATTTTTCGCTTAAATTCAATGTTAATGCTGCCACCTACCTGCCCCTTGGTAGTTAATTTAAGCGAAAAGCAATTTTTGGATTAAATAAACATTTTTTTTCTTTTTTCTGATAGCAGTAAAATGTATTTTGAATTAAATAAATTACATACAATCTACTTTTTGTGTAAATTAATTTAATTAAAAAAATTTTTTGGACATCCTGTATTAATAATTATGTTAATGTTTATATTACTGAATAGAGAATTGCATAACCTTCCAAATGAGCTGTCATACGACCCATATTCTAATTTAAAAAATCATCGATTACCTCATTACGCTCAGATGGATGACGTCACTAGTATGACAAATATGCGAAAAAGTCATAATTTAAAAATAAAAATCGACCTGTTTTTTGATTACTTTCCGAAATCCACCACTCACGAAAAAAATAATTTATTCCAACCTTTCGTGCTTACTGTATATTTACAGGGTGTAACAAAAATACAGGTCATAACTTAAATCACATATTCTGGGACCCAAAATAGTTCGATTGAACTTAACTTACCTTAGTACCAATATTCACATAAAAAAGTTATAGCCACTTGAAGTTATCAAATAAAAATCGATTTTTCCAATATGTATATTAAAAACTATTAGAGATTTTTTTATTGAAAATAGTCATGTGACACTATTATGGCAGGAACATCTTTAAAAAAATAAAAGTAAAATTTGTGCACCTGATTAAAATTTTATGGGGGTTTGTTCCCTTAAACTCCTCCAAATATTTGTGTACGTTCCAATTAAATTATTATTGTAGTACTATTAGTGGAACAAAATGTTTTTAAAACTTTTTTGTCTCTTTGTAATTTTTCGATAAGTCAGTTTTTATCGAGATGTTTTGAACATTTGTAAAATCCATCACAAATTTTTACATGGTAAGTAAGATTATAGAGATCGTAATCATATGAAAATTTATTGTGAATTTATATTTTTTAGGTATATTTTGAAACATATTAAGGGGGAGTATGGTTTGAAATATTTAATTTTTTTTATTATTTCAAAAAAATCCTACTTTCAAGAATACTCTCTGAGAATTTCAAAATAATTGGAGTAAAATGACCAGAGGTACAGCGTGTTGAATATCTCTACCTTCGACTCGCTTTGCCGCGACTTCGCGCCAGCACGCTCGAGCATAGTGAGAAACGTTAAACAACTGTTCGCCTTCTCTTTTGTAGATAACTCCTAGATTCAAAAAACATATTCCAATGTGACAGACAAATAAGAAGATGAAGATGAAGTTGTCAAAACTTTAAACGCATTTTTCTCAAAACTGCTTTTTTAAATGCGGTGGACATTGTAACTGAAAAACTACTCGACCGATCTACCTGATATTTTGCACAGATTTTCTTGAGACATTTCATGAGGTAACAGCGTCGAGATCTTTTTCTTTTTTTGCTTATTTTTTGTTCAACAATAATAAATCTGTTGATTTTCACAACATTTTTACCAAAAATTTCATTTTTTTGATTTTTGAGTAACACCAAAAATTAAAAAAATCATTAAAAATAAAAAAACTCGACGTTGTGACCTCGTGAAACTCATAAGCTAATTAAATCTTTTTGAATTTTTTGTTTCGTATGATCTAGTGACGAGTTCTGATGTCCATCGCAAAATCCATTTTTTTGTGAGCTGCCTGTCAAAATTTGTCAACAATGGCTTACTTTTCAATATTTTGGATTGAATTTTTTTCTAATAATCTTTTGAGTTGTACTTAATATGTTTATTTAATTTAAAAATAAAATAATTGTACCATACCTTCGAAAAAAATGCACAAAAATGTGCTTGATATGTTGATTTCAAACCATACTCCCCCCCCCCCCTAATATCTCGATAAAGTTTTAAAAACATTGTGTTTAACTAATGGTACCATAATAATAATTTAATTGGAACGTACAAAAACATTTACGGAATTTGTACGAACGTACAAATACGGAACAAAACGCCGATAAAATTTGTATGTAAACATATTAAAAAAGAAGCCGCATCTCGATAAAAACTGTCTTATCGAAAATATACTAAGAGGCAAAAAATTTTAAAAACATTGTGTTTAACTCATTGTACCGCAGTAATAATTTAATTGGAACGTACACAAAAGTTTGGGGGGGTTTAAAGGTACAAAACCCCCATAAAATTTTACGGGGTGTACAAATTTCACAATTATTATTTTTTTGAGATGTCTAAAAATATCACATGCCCCTTTTCAATAAAAAATCGCTAATAGTTTTCGATATATTGGAAAAAATCGATTTTCATTTTGTAACTTCAAAGGGCTGTAACTTGTTTTATGTGCACATTTGTACTAAGGTAGGTTAGGTTTAATCGAGCTATTTTTGGTCCCGTAATATGTGATTTAATTCATGACCTGCATTTTTGTTACACCCTGTATTTATAGTAAATAATATATATTAATATTACGACATATGATCATAGCCCATTAACACAAAGACTGCAAGTGTAGGCACTCAGATTAGGCAACACTGTAAGCGAATTTAGCCAACTGACTCGAATTCTTGAGACTGAACTCAAAGCCTATTCGAATTTCAGAATAGTTTTAGTGTCCCTTCCAGTGTTGCCAATCGGCGGATAATTATCCGATTTACGTGCCTTTTGGAGAGTTGTCGTATCTTCTTCGTATCTTTATATAAATCGGATATTTGCGGATATTTTTCAGTGTATCTACCATCGACTAAAACTTCCTCATCCATATATTCCCAACACCAACAACACATTAATTTTGTTTGGTTCCACCCAAATTTTTATAAATAGCTTATACTGAATGAATGTTAGTGACATCCGATACTTTTCATTTTTTGACAAAAGGGACATGTGCCGATTCTTTTGTTTAGAATTTAAATACACAAGTGCATCTACTTAAGGCATACTAATCCAATTCAAATTTCAAGAACCGTCTGCCGTCCGATGTTATTTATGAGTTTTTAGTTTTTAATCTTTAAACTTATGAAAGCTAATTCACGCACGATTTAGTAATATTTTCATTTTATGTAGTGCAGTGCTTAAGTAAACGTTTCCAGATTTCTCGGACATGAGATGTAGTGAAATCGGTTCTTTTTTGTAAAGTTCTATCAAATCTAATACCTTAAACAAAACCATTTCATCAAAACATGTTATACTTACCTAATTATATTTATGATTTTTTTTTAGGAATGTAATGGTATTATGCAGAAAAGAACTTTCCGGCACAGAAACGTCACTTTTCTGCACACTACTGTCAGTTATTCTGTGAGAAAATATTAAGTTTGTTAACATAAAATTGTGCAGAAAAATGCATTTAGAAAAATCTGCTTATTTGAAACTAGTAATATCTAGATATATATTAATTAACTCAAAAATCCTTCAAATTTTTTGCCTATAAAAATTATTTAGTCGGACATTAACGTTGAACGCACCACGGGTATTATGGATAATAACTTTGATACCTTAATAACTACAAGACTGTCAAATACATTTCTATTGATTTAGTTGTAATAAATCTTTAGTTGTTAAAATAGCGTAGGCGCAAAATTTCGGACAAATAATTTTTAAACGTATTCATTTTTTTCGAATTCTGAGAAAACTAATAAATATTTTTGAAAAATTTGAACGCAGAATGAAAGATTACATTATTACCGAGGGCTGAAAGTCCCTTAGAATAAACAAAATTTTTCTTTTGAATGAGATATTTGAAATTAAAAATCACACTTAAAATTCTCTTTTCCTTTTACCCCTGTAAGATATTTGAATAAAAATTATAGAAGTCTTCAGGGACTTTCGGACCTCGGTAATAATGTAATCTTTCATTCTGCGTTTAAATTTTTAGATAATACTTATTAGCTTTCTCAGGACTCGAAAAAATAATGCATTTTAAAAGCATTGACCAGAAATTTTGCGCCTATGCTATTATTGTAGCTGTAGTTTATTTTGTATTGATGTATTTATTATTTATTTTTCCAGTACCTACTTTTAGGTAGTTATTACGTTTTAATAAAATAATATTTAAAAGTTTTTTTTTTTCTTAAATAATTATAATAAATTAATATAACGATCCAAATAATGAAATATTTAGCTTTATTTATTTATTTCGAATTTAACACTTACGATAATACAAAATACGAATAATATAATAATAGTAAGTAAATAGCATTTACATACATGAATTAGGTAATAATCAGCTAGGATACGAGATTTTCATCTATAAACGAAAATTTTTAAACTGTGAAATAGAGAATCCAGTAGATTAAAGGGCCGGTTGTTCGAACGTTAATGGAATCAACTGATCATTATCAAATATTTAATTACTGTCAATGTCAACTTTGATTGGGTTCTGAGAACATAATTGATTACAATTATGAGATTAATTTATTAATTAATCAATTATGTTAATAATTGTTACGTTAATTGATAATTAATAATTAATTAATCAATCAATTATGTTAATTATCATAATGATCATTGATTACAATCAACTGATTGGCGTACGAACAACGGATATTGTTATTTGATGGAATCACCCGGAAAAATATGACATGCTTCACCTTGTCATGCAAGGTAAAATAATGGGAAAAAGAAGTGTGGGCCGCCGTACAACTTCTTGGCTTAAAAACCTACGCCAATGGTTTGGGAAAACTAGCACTGAACTATTTCGTGCGGATGTAAATAAGACAGTGATTGTTAATATGCTGCGCAACATGAGAGCCAACGATCGACAAGCGGTCTCGGCACCTTAAGAAGAAGAAGAAGAAGAAGGGGACTAAAAGAATAACATTGGCAACATTGATTTTAATAAGAGAATAATTTTTGACCTAGCGTACCTTTTCGTGACAAATCGGATATTTTTGAGCGATCATCGGATAATCTAGAGAAATGCGATTGGCAACACTGGTCCCTCCTATCAAAGAGATACACGATCAGCATGTCGGTTAATTCGATTTCGATAACACATTATAGTCCAGTTGGGATAATATTTGACCGTGCATAGCGAGTTACCTCAAATCTTATTTTTGTAACCTTCAGGTGGATCATAAGTAGTGTAAATTTAAAATCGCGACTAAATTAATTGAACTTTTATGGATAACCAATGTTGCTCATCTCCACCTCCACTATTTTAAATTTTTTGACAAAAATGGTAGGAACTGATATCGTTGCAAATGTGATTTTGCTACAATTTATTGCATATAATTTTTTCGTGCGCTCCTTATTTTTCGAGTTAATAAGAGGAAAACAAAGCAAGGGAGGTATTAAGGTTACAACCTACCTTGGTAACAACATAATTATTGTACTTGAACAAAAATGGAGGGAATTATATTGTATACAATTTTGATATCTTTGATGCGTCTAGAGTTCATTATTCGCTTTTCTCGTTAGACTTGTTATAGGCGTAGATCCCTAATGGTAGGGGAGCCCAAGCGGGGATTTTTGCAGTTACTCGAGCGCGTCATATTATGATATGGGGAGAAACGTGGTACCCTGCAGATGTACCTCTGCCATATAATGGCTCTTAACACAGAGGAGTTCGTTTAGGGGGGCCCGAAAAACAAAATCTATCCTTAAAAATACTCGAAATTGTCAGATTAAGATAAGGTAAGTTAAGCACATGCAAAACAGTGTATATTTAAAAAATCTGACGATTTGAGCGGGGCGTAAGGGAATTGGTGAGTCACAAAGTTTCACAAGAAAAAGGCGAATATTTCGCGAAATGAACGTCAGATCGAAAAACTAAAAACTACACGTTCAATATTTTTCAAAAATCTATGGACATATACCAAACACGACACCTCGCAGAGGGGGGTGGGGGGTAAATTTTAAATTTTAAATACAAATCCCGCGATATTTAGCAAAATAAACATCAGATCGAAAAACTGCAAAATACACTTATTTAATATTTTTAAAAAATATATCAAATGGTACCAAACGCGACCCCCCACGGAGGTGGGGTGGGGGGTTACTTTAAAATCTTAAGTGGGAGCCCCAATTTTTTATTGCAGATTTGAATTCTTTGCATAAAAATAAGCAACTTTTATTCGAAACATTTTTTCGAATTATGGATAGATGGCGCTATATTCGAAAAAAACCATTAATGGAAATGGAAAATTCAATTATAAAATGGCAAGCGCCCGCTAAAATGGAAAATTTTACTTAACTTTTTTTGGTTTTAGGACCTAATAATCACAACCCAATAGGTCCCCAAAGCGCTCGAGTGACTGCACATTTAGCATACTTTGCTCCCCTACCATAAATGTTATTTGTACCACAAAAAATCAAAGAAATCAAATTGTCGTAGATATCTATATCGTGAAGTTAATAATAAATAAGATAATCCAATAATTATACGAAGTCATTATTTTTCCCTTAAATCGGAAAATATCGACCGCAAAAAAAATTTGCAAGGAAGAAATGGTAGGAAACCCCAATTGCAACAATATAAGTCCTTACCATTTTGTCGAAGAGTTTAAAATGGCAGAGATATTGAACAAAAATAATTTCTATATACCTAACCATTTTCTGCAAGATTACACGTTCTCGTCGCGTTACCGCATACGAACGACCTGAAATATTGATTTTAGCTAAAAATGAAAGATATCAAAATAATTGTACAAAATATAATCCTCTCCATGTTTATTTATGTGCAATTATGTCGTAAAGTTCAATTTTTATCCTTCGCACTCCCTTTTTCCCCCAATATTTTGCCCCTTTTTTTGTGCGCAGTATTTTTCCCCTTAACTCGGAAAATACTGACCGCACTAAAAAGTTGTAAAAAAAAAGAATGTGTGTGTACTTTGTACGCACGTAAGAATTTATACTTCTACTACATATTATGTGATTTTTAAGGCAATACCAAAAATTTAAAAAAATAAAAGAATAAAACGCACACAAACACATTGAAAAATGCCACAAAGAAAAAATGATTTCTGAACGATAATAATTGTTGGCAAAAATTTTAAATACGCATTTTCTGAAAAAAGAATTATATAACAAATATACTTACAATCATAACATGCATAAAAAAATAAAAAAATAAAACTTGCATCGGGAATTGAACCCTTGAATTTCGTGCCGCTTTGACTCGTAATCGAAGCGTTGATTCACTCGTCCAATCCTACATTATTTATCATGTGGAAAAATACGGTAACTGAACGGTTTACTGTTTGACAGTTGTTTTGAAAATTAAATTATATAGATAAATTTTGTGGAAGAAAATATAAAAATATAACAAAACAGTAAGAAAACAATATATTAGATGAAGATTGGTAGAACTTTTGTTGGTAATCAAATTAAGTATGTAAATCAAAGCATTACATACCTACTAGATAAATAAATCTACGCCAAAAAATCATAATTTAAAAATAAAAATCGAACCTAATTTGGGATTTCTCTCTAAAATCCGCATTCTTGAGAAAATAAATGTATGTATTTCAACCTAATCCAAATGTATAATTACAATATGATTATAATAAAAACTACTTACCAAATTAGAATGAGTTTTCCTTGTCCAAAATAGTCCAAAAGTCCAAATAGGTATATGAAAACTATTTAAAAAGGCAGTATAGGTAACTAACTTTTGTTTGTTGTTTCTTTTCACACAAATTTTAAAACGCAACAACCATAAATAATCTAACTACAGCTGTGCCACAGCCACCGCATATTGAATAATTTTTGACATGTCATTTGAACATCCAATCAGAACAAAGTTATAATGCGCATGCGCCCGGTCGCTAGGTTTTCCCATATAAAAATTTACCCTCTATCGCCGGTAAAGAAGTATAACTTCAAAAACTGTAGGAAATTGCACTTGTAACAATTTCAGTCCTTACCATTTTTGTCACACAATTGAAAATGGTGGAGATATTGAGCAAAAACGTTCCGTTAGAAGACTACATAATATTATTTAGATCTATCAGACATCTTCAACATACCAAATTATTTGAAAAAAAAAAGACGTTCAGTCATGACTTAACAGCACCGAAACAATTTTATTAACGCAGGTCACAGCAACTAGACTCAGATTAGGCCAAAGGAGAATGAAACAGTTGTTACATGGACTGGCTCTTAGAGATACGATTAGAAACGAGGAGATGAAAAGGCTAGGTGCCACATATTTCATACAAGCTCGTGTGGAGAACACGGGCAGATAGGAGAGGCAGAGGTAGACCACCTAAACGATGGACAGACGACGTGATGTCCAAAATTCGCTAGAAAGTGGCGTCAAGACCGACAGAACTGGAAAAAATTAGAGGAGGCTTATGTTCAACATTGGACGAAAGTGGAAATCGAAACGTCAAATTTATTTTAAATTAAAACTTTAGAGCTTATTTTTAACGAAAATATGTACATAGTAAAATGAATGCAGACCAAACTTATGTTTTTTTAAATGGAACACCCTATATTTTATTTTAAATTCAAAATCCTGTTAACTTCTCCATCACAAAAATATAAAGGTTTGTTATGTTATATACATAGGGTATTTACAAAGTTATAACCCATTTTATGTGAAAATCGTAACAAGTTCAACTCCATGTATAAATAAAAATAAGCAAAACAGCAATAGTTTATTATTGCCATATTTTTTAACGTATTGTCAAAATTTTCAATAATGATTGATATTGCTAATTTTCTTTTTGTCAAATACAGGGTGAGTCAAAACGCAAGTACATTATTTTCTCAGTAATTTTAAAAGGAACACCCTGTATTTTATATCACTATTGAAAAGTACCATTACCGTACTTAAATTTTTAGGTAACATTCCCTATGTCTAAATTTATTACTTTTCGAGATATTTTCATTTTTTTATGGACCAGTAGCGTAGCCACCCAAATCACCAGAATTTAATAAACTGGACTGATTTTTTTGGGGTTACGTTAATAATGAAGTTTATAAATACCTCCAACAACAAGGGATGAGATGAAAAATTGAATACAAAGTGTATTTCGATGAGTTAATTTACAAAAATGCTTCGTAGAGTAAGTAGCTCATTCAATGATCGTTTTTAGGCGTGCATAAGTGTTAGGAGGTAATTTTGAACACCTTAAGTAATTAAATATTAAAAATATTTTATTAAAAGTAGCTTCTAACATGTTTTTTTTGCAAAATGTATCACTGATAAATTATTTTTCGTTATTTATTTGTTACAATGCTACATTTACATACAAAAATAGTGTTTAATTATCTTCACAAAGTGTTGTATTTTGTGTTTGTGTGTTTTTTTTGTAAAATTTATTACTAATTTTCTTTCTTTATTTGTTACATTTACATAAAAAAGTAGTTTTTAATTGTTTCAAAAATGTTGCATGTTGTGGTTGTGTTTTTTTTGTAAAATGTATTACTAATAAATTATTTTTATTTATTTATTTGCTACATTGTTACATTGATTACCAGAATGATCATCAGTAATCGTCAATTGTCAATTCAGTCATGGCTTACTTAAAATTTAGGTAAATTAGGCAAATAAAATAATTTGCTCTGAAAAATGAATATATCTCGAAAACTAATAAATTTGGACATAGGGAATGTTATATAAAAATTAAAGTACGGTAATGTTGCTTTTCAATAATTATATAAAATACAGGGTGTTCTATTTAACATTACTGAGAAAATATTGTACTTGTTTTGACTCACCCTGTATTTGATATAAAGAAAATTAGCAATGTCAATAACTCTTAAAAAATTTGACAACAAATAAAAAAATACGGCATTAATAAACCATTGCTGTTGTGCTTATTTTTATTTATACAGAGAGTTGAACTTGTTACGATTTTCATACAAAATTGGTTATAACTTTGTAAATACCCTGTGTGACATAACAAACCTTTATATTTTTGTGATAGAGAAGTTAACAGGATTTCGAATATAAAATAAAATATAGGGTGTTCCATTAAAAAAAAACATTATTTTGGTCTGCCACTGTGTTATTGAACACCCTGTAACATTCTAACTAATTTTGTAATGTGAAGCTCAAAGTTGGCTACAATTTTTGTTATTAACTTTTATTGCTATCTATTATTATAATTGCACTATCTATTGAGCTTTGCCCCACTAATCAATCACCCTGTATATTATAAAACTATGACATTTTTTGTGGTTGTTTTACTAAGGTAAAACCAATAAAACACTTAAAAGATCTGGAGTACTTCGGTAAGCTGTAATATGAAGCTTGTGGAATATGAAACTAGGGGCTTTCAGAAAATAAAACCAAAAAACAAATACCGTCCCTACCTCAGTGAGGTGGTAATCCATCTGGTCTTAAAGACTTCTTTCTTCAGCCAGATTATTTTGCCAGTTAGTACGCAAAGTAAAATTTCTATTGCTTTATTAAAATTATTTTAGCAGATCTTTAATAATAATTATATCCGACGTCCTCTGGTTTTCACAACGTTCAAGTAGTCGCAACAAATAATATAAACTACAATTTACTATATACAATAATCCATGAAGTATTTATTCAGTTCTAATACAATAAATTTACAATTTTTTATATCACGATAATATCACTATTTTTAATATTGGCACAAATATAAATATGAACTACACGTACACAAAAAAAATGTATATACAGAGTGTTTCATTAATAATTGGAAATAGTTTAACTGTAGATTCTTGGGCTCAAAATATTAAGATTTAACCCTAATCACTTAAATAAAATGTGGCTCCTTACTGAGTCACAGGGTGTCTTATTTAAAAATTTAACTATTTGTACCCAGTAATTTAAAACCATTTGACATATCTTTGTCATACTTGGCAGCAAGTGTAGGTACTATACACCCTAATAAATTATGTTAACAAACATTTCTGGCTACTACCAGAGGCGTACGACGGAGGGAAGTGAACGGTTGACCCTTCCCAAATTCTACGCCACTGGCGAAATTGCTATTTTAGTGCAATTTTCCGATTCTCAAATATGTAAATAATATACTCTTCATTCGTAACGATAAAATCGTTATTTTTAGAGGTTTTTGAGCCATTTCATTTTTAACTTCAGATATTTCGAAAAGTTTATCGTTACGAAAGAGGAGTACAGTATTTCTCATGATCATCTTTCAGTGCGTCACAGTTTTTCGATTTCTTTTTAACGCATTAAATTGTATGTGACAGAAAAAGGCACGTCGGTGATTACATTTCGTCGGTGACATTTTTATAACATTTATTTAGTTATTCTAGTTGTCGATAAATGGCGCTATAATAAAAAAATATTTTTATTTAATTACATAATAATATTACAAATATAATCTGTATAATTTATAAGACTATACAAATCAAAGAAAATATCATTTTATAAATGCAAGAAACACGTTTGGTTTGTTTTATTCCAAATTAAAAATAAAATGTGACAACTGTCAGATTTAACTAAAATGTCATGTTAGAATAAATGTTATAAATGTGTATTATCACGGACTTACCCTTTTTCCTATCATTTGTTACGCACTGAAAACTGATCATGAGAAATACTGTATATTATTTATATACAAAGTATTGGAGTGTCGAAAAATTGCACTAAAATATAAATTCCGCCAGAGGCGTAGAATTTAGGAAGGCTGAACCATGCACTTTCCTCCGTCGTACGCCTCTGGTAGCAGCCAGAAACATTTGTTTAAGACAATTTAGTTAGGTGTACAGTACCTACACTTACTGCCAAGTATGACAAGGATGTCAAACGGTTTTAAAGTACTGGGTACAAATAGTTTTTCAATTTTTAAATAAAACACCCTGTAACTCAGTAAGGAGCCACATTTTATTTAAGTGATTTGGGTTAAATCTTAATATTTTGAGCCCAAGAATCTACGGTTAAAATATTTCCAGTTATTAATAAAACATCGTGTATACAGGGTGTGTCAAAAGCGGAACAGTCGAATTTGTCGTGAAATATACATCGTATCGAAAAACATAAAAAAAAACCTGTTCAATATTTTCAAAAATCTATCGAATTTCATCAAACACAACCCCCACCCCCCATCTTCAGGAGGTGTGGCAAGGAGCAACTTTAAAATCTTAAACAGAAACCCCATTTTTATTGCAGATTTAGATTCTATGTGAAAAAGTTAACAGGTTTAATTGAATTATTTTTGGTTCACGATAGATGATGGTGTAATCCAAGAAAAAATATATAAATATCCGAGCAGAAATTTGCAAACTAATTTTTAGGTACTCAATACAATTTTTTACGTATACTGTGAATTTGTAATAAAAAATGGGGGTTCCATTTAGGATTTCAAATTTGCCCACCGCTCCACACCCAGGGAAAATAGGTCACAAGTCGCGCGTGTTTGGTGTTATTTGATAGAGTTTTGAAAAACATTAAACACCTGTTTCTTGGTTTTTTATTTAGAAGTCCATTTTTCTAGTTATTAGACCGATTTCATTCTAGGCTATCACAACAAATCGAATTTTTCCGATTAAGTATAACCCCATATATCAACAATTCGAAAAAAATTTTCGAATAAGGGTTAGGAATAGAAAATGGGGATCTAATTTGGAATTTCAAAGTTGACCCCCTTCCCGTCGCCAAGGTGTGGGTGTAAGGTCGTGTATGGTGTCATTGAATAAATTTTTAAAAAATATTGAAAATAAGTTTCTCAGTTCTTCGATACAATTTAAATTTCATGAAATATTTGACTGTCCCATTTCTTTTGGCACGACCGATTATACATATATATGGTGGAAACTTATGGAATAAACTTATTTGACCTGGTTTAAAAAAATTATTTTTAGTTGGATTTTTAACACATTTTCGAATAAGACTGTATATGCAGAGTCATTTTCCTTTGTAAGTGTTTACATAAATATATAGGGTGAGGCAGATAAAGGGCCTATTAGAAATATCTCGAGAACTAAAGGTAACTGATTTATGAAAATTGGAATAATGGGGTTCTGAAGACTGATATATTTAATGAAAATATTTCATCTACTTGGTACTTCCGGTTATACCGGAAGTTGCTTATAACTTCGTTTTTTTAAATGGGACACCCTGTATATTTTGACATTTTTGGATTCTCCTCGATTTCTTCTTTCTTAAAATATAATGTTTTGTAACATTATACAGGGTAGGTTAAAAGATAATTACGTTTTCTTATTAATTTCGTAGCAATATTCACACCCTGTAGGATTGTAGTAGTTTGACATAGTAAACTCTATTTATGTTCAAATGATTTTCAATATAGTCTACTATTGTTGGCAATTATTAGTATAGCTAAATTTTTAATTTTAGTATACAGGGTGGGTCTAAACTCGAAATGAGTATTTTCTGAGTTTCTTAAATGGAACACCCTATATTTTAGTATTGTAATGAAATGATATTTCATGGTACTTTTTTATTTCTTAAGCATTCCCTACACCTAACTGATTTAATTTGTGCTTAATTGTTAATCGCACCAACAATCTTAACTTCGATGGTATTTTGACAGTTCAACCATTATTGGCAATTTTAAGTATCAGTCTAGATTAATATGTATTTATTTCCAAAAAATTATTTGTGATTGAATATTTTCACGGCCAACCTAATACAATTTCACATATTTTGTGTTGCAATTAATGTTTTGCTTGAATCACTAATAACTCACAAATTAAAGCAGTTAGGTATAGGGAGTACTTAAGTAATTAAAATGTACCATAAAACAACATTTCATTACAATACTAAAATACAGGGTGTTCCATTTAAGAAAACTCAGAAAATACTCATTCCGTGTTTCGACCAACCCTGTACACTAAAACGAAAAATTTAGCTATATTAATAATTGTTAACAATAAAAGACTATATTAAAAATCATTTGAAGATAAATAAAGTTTATTATGTCAAACTACTACAAGCCTACAGGGTGTGAATATTGCTACGAAATTAATAAGAAAACGTAATTATCTTTTAACCTACCCTGTATAATATTATGAAACCTTATATTTAAAGAAAGAAGAGATCGAGGAGAATCCAAAAATGTAAAAATATACAGGGTGTCCCATTTAAAAAAAATGAAGTTACAATCAACTTCCGGTATAAACGGAAGTAGCAAAGAGACCAAAATATTTTCATTAAATAGCTCACACCTCAAAACCCCTGTATAACAATTTTCATGATTTTCTTACCTTTAGTTCTCGAGATATTTCTAATAGGCCCTTTATCTGCCTCACCCTGTACAGTGTGGGCCAAAGAAAACAGTCCATCTCGATATTTGACAGTAGTTATTATATTCTAAGGAAATGCCGAAACAAGTCGATTTTTGAGCTAAGGGGAGACATCTTTACGGTACATATATCTGTAATTTGTCAACCCCCTCCTTTACACTTACCCCGCCCCTTAATTTTAAATAGGGAATAGGGGTCGTGTGCTAGCTCATTTGAAAGGTTATTCAATTCACTATTCAGTAATATTAACATTGACATTATTATTTATACGGGGTGTCTAAGAAAAATTATTTTGGATTAAATTAATTGACACAAAAAGAAGAATGTATGTAATTTATTTGACTCAAAATACATTCTACTGATTTCAGAAAACAGAAAAAACGTTTATTTGATAAATTGTTTGTCGCTTAAATTCAATACTCAAACTACCAAGAGACAGATGGGTGGCAGCTTGAACACTTAAATCAAGCGAAAAGCAATGTTCATTTATCAAAAAACATTTTTTCTGTTTTTTGGCAGCAGTGGAATATATTTTGAATTAAATAAATTACATACATTCTTCTGTTTGTGTCAATTAATTGAATTAAAAGATTTCATTCTTGGACACCCTGTATAAATAATTATGTTAATGTTTATATTACTGAATAGAGAATTGAATAACCTTTCAAATAAGCTAGCACATGACCTCTATTCCCTATTTAAAAATAAGGGGTGGGGAAGCGGAAGGGAGCGGATGACAAATGACAGATGTATGTACCGTAAAAATATGTCCCCCTTAGATCAAAAATCTACCTGTTTCGGCATTTCCTTAAAATCTAATAACTACTGCCAAATATCGAGTTGGACTGTTTTCTTTGGCCCACACTGTATTATGCAGTCCGTGTAAGGACAGTGTCCGTGAATGAGTTTTAATGGAGCTCTCTGTACATTTTTATATTTTTAAAAGCTGCCTAATCTTCACTAACTAAATCATGCAGGGTCTATTATGAACATTACAGGGTGAAATTTTGAAATTATATAGAGTGAAAGCCACTTCTTATAACCCCTGGAATAAAGTTGTTAGTAACCTTAATTTTGAAAATTATAAAAAATAATATAGTCTAGGCGCCAGAGGGGTCACCGTTTCCTTTTCAATTCTGATGGACAAATTTAACGGTTTCTTATGGATTTTTGGCTGCTGATTACAAATTTCGAGGGTGGATTTCGATCCAAGTGGTCAAAAAATTGTTATAAACAATTTAATTGTTTATAAATTGTTTATAAGGCTCTGGCTCATAAACTAAAAGTGATAAAAAAGAATGTTTCAATTAAAATTTGTTCGTAAATAAAAAACGAAGAAAAAAACGTTTACTTAGCTTAAATCCAACAGTTAGAACTCAAAATATTGTAAAATTAGTGCACAATGCAAATTGCAAATTGCAAAATAAGACTTTTTCGAAGCTTTATCGATCGTAACTCAGCTTCTACGCATTCAAATGAACCCTGTAAGGTCTCATTTTAAAGCATCAATAATAGATTTTCAAACAAAGTTTGTTGAATTACATTATCTTCATTTGTTTTAAAGTTATACCCGTTTGAAATGATAATTTTCTTAAAATAATTGTACATTCATTTGTTTATAAGGGTTTCAAGTAAATTTGAGCAGTAAACATTTATACGTTAATTAACATTAATGATAGAAGAACTCAAAAGGAACATTTTGAGCTTTTTAAAATGGTGGTAAGTTTATTTTTGGGCAAGATATCGATATTTTAATGGCGCGCTATGAGGCGCAAAATCAGCTCACAGTCAAGTATGTATTTTTCGACGCTTTATCGATCGTAACTCGGCTTCTACGCATGCAAATGAGCCAAATGTAATATCCATATAAAAATGGATCGAGTTCTTTTACAGCATCATCATTGCATATAAAACGAACATTTATGTTGTGGCGGCATACACACAATTGAGGTGCCTAGATGATGCTGCAAAAGAACTAGATCCACTTTATATGGATATCATATGGATAATTAGACTCTGAATCCCCAGAAACAGACTTAGTACCACCATGTAACTGCAAAAATTGCTCTAAGAACTTATGCAGATGTAAAAAAGCTGAGATTCTCTGTATATCTCGATGCAGATGCACGAAGGATAATGTTTGTAAAAATAGTATTAATAAATAATATCAACTTACTTTTTAGTTATATTTCTGAAATATTAGTTTTTAATGTTTTTTTTCTCATTTAGTACAAAAACTAGAATAGGTCTGGATCCCGCGTATGAAAAAAAAGTTGATTAATAGCAAGCTGAAAATTTGTTAATAGCTTAAGGGTGTCTAGTCGGATAAACTTTGATATATGGGAACACTGGAACAGGGGCAGTTTTAATTGTGGAATAGGTTAAAAATTTGGAACGGTCAGACCACGAAAACGGCACATTTATTTTGTCCGAGAGAATAGACTTAAACTCTCCAAACAGAGATTAAACTCTCATGCAAAAATCAGATTGCTATTTATCACCTGTCATAATTCCTGTCATTTGACATATTCTACATGGTCCACTCATTAAAATGCCGATTTGTTGATAAATAGCTGTCTGATTTTTGCATGAGAGTTTAATCTCTGTTCGGAGAGTTTAAGTCTGTTCTGTCGGACAAAATACATGTGCCGTTTTCGTGGTCTGACCGTTCCAAATTTTTAACCTGTTCCACAATTAAAACTTACCCTGTTCCAGTGTTCCCATATATCAAAGTTTGTCCGACTAGACACCCTTAAGCTATTAACAAATTTTCAGCTTGTTATTAATCAACTTTTTTTTCATACGCGGGATCCAGACCTAGAAGACAAAGTAAATAGAATGAAATGTAATACCAGGTACAGTATGATAATTTAATTATAAGAATTATATGATAAAATTTCATTAGGATCTTTAAAAACGAAAAATGAAGATAACGTATATATACATAGAAATTATAATTTGCATCGAGAAGTTAGCGCGTGAACATTTGCGCGGTGAGCCAATCTCGCGCCTCAGAGCGGGCTATTAAAATATCGATATCTTGGCCAAAAATAAACATACGAACATTTTCTTAAGCTCAAAATGTTCCTTTTGAGTTCTTCTATCATTATTGTTAATTAAAGTATAAATGTTTATAGCTCAAATTTGGTTGAAACTCAGATAAACAAATTAGTGTACAATTTTTTAAGAAAATTTTAATTTCTAATGGATATAACTTTAAAACAAATGAAGTCAAAGTAATTTAATAAACTTTGTTTGGAAGCATATTCATTAAACTGGACTACACTTGCGATTTTAGTCGCGCGATTATTTTGTCGCGAATATTGAACATATTGTTTCAAATACGAGTTAATCCATTTGCGACTAAATTTTGCGACAAAACAATCGCGCGACTAGAAAATCGCAAGTGGAGTCCGGCGCTTAAGGCTTATTTGCATACGTACTTACGATGCCGAGTTACGATCGATAAAGCTTCGAAAAATACTTATTTTGCAATTTGTAATTTGCGTTGGCCACTAATTTTACAATATCTTGAGTTCTAATTGTTGGATTTAAGTTTAGTAAAAGTTTTTTCTTTGTTTTTTATCAACGAAAAAATTTTAAAATTTTATTTGAAACATTTTTTATCTCTTTTAGTTTATGAGTAAGAGCGTTATAAACAATTTATAAACAATTAAATTGTTTATAACAAATTTTTGACCACTCGGATCAAAATCCACCCTCGAAATTCGTAATCAGCAGCCAAAAATCTATAAGAAACCGTTGAGTTTGTCCATCAGACTTGAAAAGGACATGGTGACTTCTATTTGGCGCCAAGAGTATTAGGATACGTCAAAAAGTTAAATGTGCGGTTTTTAGATATAAACCTAAAAGTAAAGGGTGATTCATGCAAGTTTAGCATAATGTGTGATCTTTATTTTTAATGTTATAAGTACCCTGTATATCTTTATATTTTTACAAAATATATATAATATAGGGCCTATTTATGAATAATATAAGGTGAAATTTTAAAGCTTAGTATAATTTTCGTCAAAACATTAAATACAAATAAAACTAGAAAATAATAATTTATCACACTTTAATTAATATTATTTTTTCAAAATGTATAAACATTTTCAATTTCTCTGCAACACGAAAATGCAGTAGCTGCATAATGCTCTGGTTAAATCGGAGACTGCAAGAAGAGCCTATACCGGTTTCGGAGGTCTTTCCCCATCATCAGTAGTCCCATATCCTCTTCTCTGCGATTTCCCCAGGCATCACACTTTGGGCCTTTCCGAATTGCAAAGAACGAAATGTCACGGATGAACTAGAGCCATTTACCGAAAAACAAAGTAAGTTATCAATCGAAGTAGCACAGAAAACGACAATAAATAACAGGTGGAATACTTTCTTTGGTTACACCTCATGAGATTTTAAAAATTTATATTAAAAAAAGAATTCTCTCATCTTAATTTCCTCGACACCCTGTATGATTTATAAATTTTGAAAATCTCAGGAGGTGTAACCAAAGAAAGTATTCCACCTGTTGTCAATCTGGTGGTATGGAGACGATATTTATTGTCGTTTTCTGTGCTACTTCGATTGATAACTTACTTTATTATTTTTTTAATGTGCTAAATAGACATACATTTTTTAAACCAAGTAGGTATCAATATATTGGGTTTTGTATTCAATATCTTGAAGAAAATTATAAAATATATAATTTCAAAAGTTCACCTTGGTATTATAGTCTAGTAAAATAAAATTACACTACATGTAAATCAAAATGTAAATTCGTACAGGTTGAAACAAATTTTATATCAAAGTTTAGGTGGGTACAAAAGATATTTTCAAGAAAGTATCCAAATCATACAAGGGGATCATTGTTTAAATAATTAAAAAGGGGTCATTTTTGCAAAAAAAAAACTTTTTTACCTGCTGAGGTCATTCAATTACTAATGAAGGTCTATAGGATTGTTTTCTGTAAAGTTAAAGGGTAAATATTTCACATAAGTCTTACTAAATTAAATTTGACCCCCTATTTATTTAAATAATTATACATAAAACTTTAAAAACAAATTTGCAAAAAATTATTTTTAGCGTTTTAAATAAGCACTATAAGATATTTTATTTTACAGGATAAGTTGTGCTATGTTATCAGTATTAAGCAAAAAAAAAATTGGTCGAAAAATATTTAATATTTTTTGAGATATTGAAATTGTTTATTAAATGTTACTATATTTTCAATTGCAAAAACGCGGTTGTTGCCAACGAAATAGTCACCTGTATTAAATCTTATTATTTTTATTTTTATGTATATTTTCGATAAATGTATTGATAAATTTAAATTTCAATTAAACTGCCCCCTAAAATTGCATTTGAAGATAATTCAAATTTGTTGTTTTAATAACGTCGCGGTGATTAAATATTTTAAAATGCCGTTTCGATAATTGGGTTCCTGGGAATTTTTCACTAATTAACAAATTTTTTTGTCTTTTTTTCCTCTTCTTTTTTTTTCTTGGCATTGTATTACTACGGGCCCTTTTAAGTTTCATTAAAAATGTAGAATCTCTAAGTTCTAGATTCTAGACCTAAAAATATCAAGATTGGTCTAAAATCACTTAAATAAAATGTGGCTACTTACTGAGTTACAGGGTGTTTTATTTAAAAATTTAAAAATTATTTTCACCAAGTACTTTCAAACTGTTTGACGTATCCTTATCATACTTTACAGAAAGTGTGGGTACTATGCAGTCTACTAAATTGTGATAAATAAAAGTTTCTAGCTACCACCAGAGGCGTACGACAGGGGCCAGTTAATGGCTGACCCTTCCCAAATTCTACGCCACTGAGGGAATTACTATTTTAGCGAAATTTTTCGATTTTCCAATACTTTCTATGTAAATAATATACTCTTTACTGGTAATGAGTAAGTCATTAGTTTTCGAGATATTGGACGTTAAAAATGAAACGGCATAGTTATTTTGATTCATTCATTCATTCATTTTAAACTTCCAATATCTCTCAAACTGATGACTTTATCAATACCAATAAAGTTATTTACTAGTAAGTCATTAGTTTTCGAGATATTGGACGTTAAAAATGAAACGGCATAGTTATTTTGATTCATTCATTCATTCATTTTAAACTTCCAATATCTCTCAAACTGATGACTTTATCAATACCAATAAAGTTATTTACATACAAAGTATTGGAGAATCGAAAAATTTCGCTACAATAGTAATTCACTCAGTGGCGTAGAATTTGGGAAGGGTCAATCATTCACTATCCCCTGTCGTACGTCTCTGGCACTAGCTAGAAACGTTTATTAATCACAATTTAATAGGGTGTATAATAGCCACACTTTCTGCCAATTATGATAAGGATACGTCAAATAGTTTTAAAGTACTTGGTAACAATAATTTTTAAATTTTTAAATAAAACACCCTGTAAC